>NC_139006.1:77497041-78126487 GCF_964374135.1 Grampus griseus | reverse complement strand
ATTGAATAATGACGAAGTTGAATGAATAACTTAAGATTACTTTTGCAATTAGTTCAGTCTTTTTGGGCAAATAAACAAAATATTCCCACACAAATACTGACTTTTCTTCTTTCTTGCCTTAGAGTTTTAAATATTGATTCTCCTTTAAAGTCTCACACGAACTCTTTCGAGACCCAGGACTCAGCTGGGGGCTCCTTTATCCCTTTAAAGAAGCTTCTGAAAGAGGTAATATGAAAAGTGACATCAACGATAATAAATATACTGTGAATTCTAGGAGAGAGTTGCCTTGATAAAGCCTCTCAGACTTAAATAGTTCATCTTGGCTATCGAAGAGACATTACCTAAGACTACTTCTGCCCTTGGGAAGAACCATATGTATGATGTTAAAAGATTAGTGTGACAGTGCCAGCTTATCTGAGGAAAAATTCTCCTTCACAGCCAGCCAGGAAATATCCTTACTGAAATATAATCGAACAGCCCCAAATTCTGATTTGACAACAGGTATGCTTTGCTCTTCTACTTTGGGCGTACCCTGACTGTTCCAGCTGACTGTCTTCTATTCTATCCTAATATTCCCCGTTTTTACACTCTACCCTCTTTCTCATCACTCTCCCTCTGACATATTGATGAATTCTCCTAGTCATCTCTAGAACCCACATTAACCCTTCTAACAGATTATCGTTTCACCCTGCTAAATAAAGCCTTCTCTTTTGGGTGTCATGAGTTCCAGTAGTTCACCTTCTGCACTCCACTGTTGTCATCTATTGACCTGAAAGCTGCTCGCCTCCACCCACATTCAATGAAGACTTTGGCAACAACCTTACTGTTCACAACAACACCTCTCATTTTCCTGGACCACTGTTGCTACTCAATTGTACTTTTGGTCCATAACAACTTTCATGTCCATCTCATGCTTTAGATAATCTCTGATCACAAACTCCTAGGCTTTAATCCCACTGAATTTGTCCTTTGCCATAATTTGGAACTCCTTTCATAATTCTCTTCTGTCCCACTATTTTCTCCTACTGATGTAACTGGCTTTCTGTTGTATCATTTCAACAACTGTCTTGTTTTTATACTCAGTTGCCTCCATATTGTATCTTTCAGTTAGAACCAACCATTCCAACTCTACATTTGTCCACTCTCAATTGTCTGATACAGCAACCAGTAGCCACATGGTCTATTTGGCACATGAACTATGACAAATCTGAATTGAAATATGCTGTATGTGTGATACACACACCAGAATTCACTGACCTAGTGTAAAAAAAGAATGTAAAATCTCATTAATTACCTTGTTTGTGATAATCAATTCACAATGTGTGTGTATATATATATATATATATACACACATACCTATATATAAAATCATCATTTTGTACTCCTTAAATATATACAATTTTTACTTGTCTATCATACCTCAATAAAGCTGGAAAGAATTTTTTAAAATTACAAATATGGCTTGCATGTGTGGTCTGCATTATATTTCTGTTGAGCAATGCTGATTAACATGTGTCAAGGAACTTATGTCCTTCACTGTCAACTCCTGAGCATTGAACTTGGTGAGAGAAATCATACAAATAGGTGTATTTCTAACCTAAAGGGTCCACTTCTAGCCTAAAATGACCATCACTACTCCTCAGAAAACCTTTAACTTGTCCCCAGAGAATGCAAGCCCTAAACTATCTCTCACAATTCATACAAATGCGTACTGAGTGCCGACCATGCCAGTCACCAGGTTAGGAGCTGAGGATGGAGCAGTGAACAAGAGATAAGAGTCCTTACTCTCACGGTGGAGTCAGACAAAAAACAAGGCGCATCAGGAAAATATGTAGTTTGTTACACAGATCGAGTAGCTCTAGGCTAAACTGAAAATGTGATTCAGGCAATTGGGATAGAAGATGTCAACCGAGGAACACTGCAGAACTTGTAGACAGTGTCCTGAAAAGGCCTCAGTGAGGATGTGGCACCTGGAGGAGTGAAGAAGCTGAGCTATGATTCTTGGGGAGGAGCCTTCCAGGGAGAGGGAACATCAAGGGCAAAGTCCCGGCTGAGAGTGGAGCACAGCTAGAGGCCTGCACAAAGGCCTCTGTGGCCGGAACCAGGGCGCCAAGGACAGAGAAGCAGATGGCTCAGCGAGTTTCCGAGTGAGGATGGCTGTGAGTGGCAGAACACAGGCAGATCAAATAGGTCACCATGTGGACTTTGGCTTTTCTGTCAAATATTTGGAGGGTCTTGTCCAGAGGGGTCATGCGATCAGGCTTAATTTTAACATGACTCTGGATGCAGTACTGAGAAAAGAGAGAAGAGAGGTGAGGTTAAAAGCAGGTAGAATGGTTATGAGACAACTGCAATAGTCCAGGTGAGAGGTGAGGGTGGTTTCCACCAGGCTGGTAGCAAAAGAAGTGAAGTGTCTTCTCGACAGAGGTAGTGAAAGCCTCTCGGCTGAAGCGCTTCTCTGTGTCCAGATAATTTACCTACACCCCAACTCAGCTTTCCCTTTTTCCTTTTGTCAGAGGAAGCGTGACCCCATCCCCTCATTCATTGTCTGGATCCAGTCCACTTCCTACCAACCACTGTTGTCTCTAACATCTTTCCCTATTGGTTCAATAACTAAACTTAAGAAAATGACCACTCCCTCAAGCATTCACTCTCTTCCCACCTCATTGTCAGCTCTATTCTTTTTCCTCCTTTATAATTCCTGTCTCCAGAATCTCACCTCACCATTCATCTCTCTACTGCACAGTGGCTCTAGTTGCCACCACGACAGGAGAATCCTTTTGACCTTCTGATTTGGAACTTCTTAGATAATTTAAAGTCCTCATTTTATTGGACATCTTTGTGGCATTTGATAATACTGCTCATTCTCTTTTGGAATTTGGACTTTCCTCTGTTTACATTTATGTTGCCACTGGTCTGTTAAACACGAGTGCATAATCATATTTTACTTAACTCTGGTCTCTAATATCATGTATATAATTCAATTTGATGTACCTGGAGCGCATAAACATATATATACATATACATAAACAAATATATAAATACAAATTTATATATAAAATGATATACATACATATATACTATTTATATATATAATGGTTAATTATATAAGAATATTTAATCTCAGGTTCTATAGAGACTACTCTTTTCCTTTGTTCTTTTATTTCTGTCATTGAAAGAATTCAGCCTTCTCAATGGGTCTGTGGTACCTGTCTCCCCAAAATTAATGGAATTGTTTCCCTTTGCTCATACATAAGTTTCAAAGACAGAGACCTCTCTGCTTTCAAGGAAAGAGGATCCAAGGTTTTAGTTGCTAATGATTTTGGTCTCTAGGCTTCAAGGTCTATTGCAAAATAAAAGGAGTTAGCTTTCCCCCCTGCTCTGTGTATGGGTAACAGAAGTTTTAAGTTAGGGGTCATAAGGCAGATTATGGGTTCTCCATGGCATACGGATAACAGAAACAATTTTAATAAAGAGAATGTTTGCACATAATGGATTACAACAGATATTCAAATCACTTTATAAAAGAAAAAGGTTACCATGTTTCTAGTACTTGATATGAACTTAATTGGTTTTACTAATTTATCTAAAGAAAAAATAATGTGTCAAGCAGAAAGGGAGACTTTATCCAGGAAAGGCAGAATGGAAAGAATAAAACAAAAACAGCTAAAAAAGTCTGTGGTTTTTCATATACTCTGGGTGAGGAGACAACGCAAAGACTTAAGTATTTCTGTGCCACAGAGAAAAGCTTTCTATATAATGAAGACAGAAGCATGAGTTTTTCTCTGGATTTCTCTTTTTCTGCCACATTTTTCCCTGATGGCTACTGATCATTGTGTTTCCAGAGTGAAGAAGATGATAAAGCCAACGTGACTACGTGACTATCCTGATTCCTGTAAAATCCTCAGCATTTACTCACTGCTACTCTAAGTCACTATAAACTTACTTAATGTGATGCAACAGTTGGAAAACAGAGACAGCTGTGGTACGCTGACACCGCAGAAGGCTTAAAACTACCATTCTTTCCAAGTCAAAAATCTAACCGATTGTTTCTGAAATTCCTACCGAGTTTATTTTTTTCTTTTTAATTTTAACCATGATTTTAAAATATAGATATTTCTTATGAAAACCAAATTTCTTACCTCTTTTGAAAAATTGATCTCACAATCTGTATCTCCACATGGCCACAACTGGCTGGAGTTGACTAGAATGTGGAAACCTGGTAACTTGAAAATCCAGGTAGATGAGCCTGGAACCTTTCTGTCTCCTGATGACTCCTTACTTACCAACCACTGTCAGGGTCAAATTCTGGTTTTAAAAAATATAAATGCCTGGGCCTCACCCCAAGGCTTTCTCACTTGGAATCAGGAATAGTTTAAGAACTCCCCCAGTAATTTTATTATGCAACCAGAGTTGAGACCCACTATTCTAGACCAGTATTTCTCAGCCTTAATGTGTATTTGAATCAACTACAGAACTTGCTAAAATAAAGATCCTGATTCATCTGAGATTCTACATTTATAAAAAGCTCCCAGGTGATGCTGGGGCCCCAGCAGCATTCTCAACCTTACTTACTACTCACAAAATAGAAACTTCAAAATTTTCATGCTTAGTATTCAAATTCTGATAATTTCTCAGCATCAACAGAACTTTCCTCTGTTGACCCTAACACCTTTACACCTCTTTTCCTCCCCCAACTTAGATTCCACAGTCAGGCATCCTCATCGATGCTTTGCATTTTCTTCCTACTGTCCCTTCTTCTTGTTTACTCCTGGGAAAACTCCAGCCCTGATTACAGACAACACTTGCCCTGCAACTGAACAGCTGAACTCTCAATTGGAGGTAAACACTCAACCATGCAGATGATAGGCTTGAAAGTTGAGACTGCAAATCTCAAATGGACACTCAGAACAGCAAATCAATCCTGCTACTAACAGAATCACGCTCCCACTGAGAGCGGGAACTTTCAGCAAAGAAATACATACATAATAATTATAATCCACCTTCCCTCCTGCTATTATGTTAACCAGAGAAGCAGTGAGAACCAACAGAATGAGGCTGCATTCATGCCTACAGATAAGATACTTGCCTTTTTTTTCCTTTTCTCTCCTGCCTTTCCTTTCAATGCCAGTGGAGCTGGAGCTTAGAAGAGGGAGGAGAGGGATCAGAGATCCAGACTCAACTCTCCACTCCCTTCCCACCACAGGGGCCCACACGCGCACACGCACCAACACACACTCTTGAGTCCGGAAGCTGGCACTTTGGAGAGAAGCCCTTTGACTTAGCTCTGTGGCTCTCAGTTTAAAATGAACATGACTGTGCCTCAAACACAAAAAAATAGGACATAATAACAGATGCGGCTAAAAAGTTAAATAGTTTGGCAAAGGTACCACTAAGGAGTATGGGTTCACATAGCTCAGTAGAAGGGAAGCATAGTAATTGGGAAAATGTAGAGCTGCTTCCTACCGAGAGTCCTCAATTTACCAGTGACACTGGTAACTTTCATCTCTGCTTTGGCCACTGATTAGTCTTTTGATGGCTCACTAGTTGTACTGTTCACTAATTAGCCCCAGCATTGAATCTCTTTTCTTAGAACAGCACAATCTTATGCATCATTATTCCTCCCTTAAGTGAAAGAAAATTTTAAATGAAAATTAATATTACTGTGAATACATTATATTCCTCCATTACATTTTTTCTCAATCAGGAGAATATTTTTCCTTCTATTCATGTTGTCTGCTCATCCTGCTCATTAAATATTAGGTTGTTAGATTCTTAATTATTTCAAATGTTGTAGTTCATTTACTCATTAATGTGCTCAGTCACCAATATTTATTGAATTCCATCTCCATGGTAGGCAGTTAGAATCAGTAATAAATTAAGCAAACTTTATCAAGGGATTATAGTCTAAAATTTTCTCAGCTTTTCTTAAACTTGGTCTTATTGTTCCTAAAGCTGTATCCATTTTTTAAAAAATATATCAACTTTTCAATGCAAATTTTAAGAAAACAGAATTTCTTTCAAAGAGCTACATAGTTTTGTTACCTGAAAACTGGGTTCACCTCTTGGTGGTTGTTGAGCCAATAGACATAACCAAGCCAAAGTGTGGGAGGAGGAAAGATTTATTACTTGCAGCAAGTGATGGAACCGAGCAGGACCCTGTGGGGCTCCTGGGCACAAAAGCCTTCCTGTGTCCCCCATTTCTTGATTACAGGAAATAGGCTTCATTCAGCCTCCATGACCCTCCCTGAGTTCCAATGGGCAGGTTCAAACAGTTGCTAATTAGGGAGGGGAGGGGATGTGGAGACCAGGGAGGAACAGTCAAAAGAAACAACAGGGCAGCCTTGCGGCAGGGTCCAGATTCCCCCTCATGGGATGCACACAACAATACCTTTGAGCTATTTTGCAGATACTGAAACCCCAACCACGTGGGAGAAGTTAACTGACTGCTGCCCACCAGCACGTAGACCCCAGACTGGTTGAAACCAGAAGGTTGATGATGCTGACTCCCTATTACCTCACCACCAACCAATCAGAACAATGTCCATGAGCTGACCACGCCCTGCTCCTTGAACACTCTAAGATGCCTCACTACCCCCTCCAGGTCAGGACACACAGTTTTGAGGGCACTAGCCCGCTGTGGCCCCCTTTGCCCGTCAAAGCAATAAAGCTATTCTTTCCTACTTCACCCAAAACTCTGTTTGCAAGATTTAATTTGGTGTCAGGGTACAGAAGCCCAATTCGACTTCAGTAAGAACACTGGGGATCTTTCCCAAAGCAACGTTTCCCTGAACAGCAAAACTGGGGAAGTTTTAAGCTAAGGGTACATACATATTCATAAAGGGGCTTGAGCAGAGGAGAATTCATCATAGAATTGGGGCAAAGGTCGACAGAGTTCAAGCTTTAGTTGACTGAAGTCAGGATGGTCAACATCATCATTCCATCCTCCAACTGGGTGGAGGCCTTAGTTCCTACAGAACTCAAAGGTATATTAACATTATGTATTTCCCTTGAGGAGCAACTAGGACTGTATCACTGCACTATTGCTTCACTGCCTTTCCTCTGTTCCTGCATTCCTTTGTTACCTTAAGATCATTAATTACCAAGGCCTGTTCAAGGGCAAGCATTGTGGCCAGGCTCAGGAACAAAATCGCTTAGTGCAAAACGGGTTCTCTTATGTCAAGAAAGCCATGCCTGGTTCTCTTTCTCCCAGGACCCCCTAACCTATCTGCTTACAGTTTCTCTCCAATTTGTTTATAAAATACAGATTAAAAAAATAATAATAAAGTGTGTTTCTTATCTTCCTTGGAGTTTAGCATTGAAAGCATACATCTATCTATCAAACACACTAAAGAAGATGATATTCTTAGTTTTACTTTTGTTAAAAAAACAAATTTCAACCGAGTAAATTTGAAGATCTAATTGGTTTCATTAGGCAATTCATGAATCGGGCAGCAGTCCAATCTGGTAACTAGCAGGGTGCTCTGAGGGGTTGTACAAAATGGAAGGTTTTTATAGGAAGAAGGGTGGGGCAAGGGAGCTATTAACAAAAAGAAAAGAAAGGGTTATTTTTAGGCCAAGACATGGGGGAAATGGGGGGAAGGAATTGCAAGCATTTAATTGTGTAGATTTCTCTTCTCCCTGGGTGGGGAAGGAGAGGGTCACTCTGGCAGATTACCTCATTGGTGCTGACCGGAAAATTCCAGACTGGTTAATGAAGATTGCATTTCTGGTGAAGGCTGGAACTACAATTAGGTTAGGTATTAAATCTAGTTTTGGTATCATTGGCTTTAGTGCAAGTGACACCATTTGGGGCCTGTGGTTTTTCTCTTTAATACTTTTGAACAGAGATGGACGTACCATGGAAATAAGGAAGCTTAAGTTGCAGGGCCCCTTACTTCCACTATCTCAGGATACTTATCGATGTATGCATGTGGTTATATACATTTATTTTTTTAATTTCAAAAATTATATACTTTAACTAAAATTATTTAAGATTGGTGTCTCCTTCCATTACGACATTCCTCCACAACACTTTTCCTATTTGGGATATCACTGGAATGGACCGAAGGAATATGGGAAGGAAAACAGGCTGGGAGACCTACGATTTGAAAAAACGTTGTTGGGAAAGTATCATTAAAATAAGAAAGAAACTGCAAACTCCTGAATTGAAGGCACATGTGAATATTACATTTATTTAGTAAAGACCTGAGAGAAAATGTAGACTAAAATTAATGAAATGCAAAACAAAAGTAATAATAAATTTAAATAATTCTGACACTGAGGTGCTAATTGTAATGAAAATTGATTTCAGATCACACCAATAACAGTAACTCATACAAAGGAAGCAATAAATTTTGAATACAAATAATTCATAGGCTTTTGACTTTTTTGATAATCCAATTAATGAAGTGGGATGAATCATATAAACATGTTGGAAAAATATTTAAATTTCTTGCTAATGTGTCATGAAATACTGATATGGACACAGATGACATAAAAATCACAATATAGCATGAAAACCAGGACATTAGTGACAAATTATGACTAGTGACTTTTATCAGTTCAAACAGTATTTAAGATGAGGTATTGCAGAAGGAAAATTGAGGTGCCCTGAAATCCTACATCTTAACATTTATTTCTCACAGTTTTGGAGGTTGGGGAGTCCATGTTCAAGGAGCTGGCAAATTCAGTGTCTGATGAGGGCCTGTTCCCTCTCCCTGGTCCACAGTAGAAAGAACGAGAGAGCTCCCTGGTGTCTCTTCTTCTAAGGACACTAATCCCGTCTATGAGGGCCCTGTCCTCATGATCTAATCACCTTCCAAAGTGATTAGATCCTCCTAATATGATCACAAAGTGATTGTATTGGGGGTTAGGATTTCAACACATAAATTTTAGAGGGACACAAATATTCCATCCCTAACAGTACCTAATAGAGTCTTGTGATAGAGAATAACAAGAGAAAGGAATGCTGTTTTAGGTAAGGTGATAAGAAAACCTCCCTAAGAATGAGAACTAAATGTTACACCTGAATGATGAGAAGGAGGCAGCTATGAAAAAAATCCCAGGAAGAAATCCATGCAGAGGAAAGAGCAAATACAAAGTCTATAACAATATTTGGTGTTACATGTTTTATGCCTACTTCTTAATAAACTTGCCACCTCCTTTCTTATTTGGTTTTAATTAAACAGATTTTTATAATATTCCCTCTGTCTGACTGAGTATTTTTCATGAAAGATACTTAAATGTGTTGAGGAGTACCAGCTGCACAACCAGTTTTGCTCACCATCTATGCTTCAATGAATAAGGCTCAAAAGACCCCTGGAATCCTGTTTAAAATGAGCTTCCATGCAACTCGATATTTGTATTGAATTAATTATGAGGAAACAACGTGTGATGACACCTGACAACTAATTGCATCACTAGCGAAGGAAGAGTCCTTGTTAGGGCTGAGACAAGATGATTCGTGACCTCAGTGCTTATTGAAGAAATGTTATACTTGACAGCTTGCTGAAGCAGCTCTTTGAAAAGTAATGCAGCAATTCATCACCTTCAAAATTGATAACATTATCCTATAAAATGATTTCATTTAAGGACAGAAAAACAAAAGATACCATTTGGAAGGATGTAATGAAATTGAACAACCAAAGAAATTTGAAATAGAAAAGCACACTGTGAGAATAATAGTCTGCATGAAGTCTATTAATATGCACTTTGTCTTGGTCATAGGGTCAGATTAAGATCACAGGAGTCAGTCTGTCTAAGTTAAAACTCCTGTTCTTTCACTTACTAACTCTTTAACCTTGCACATCCATTTAAACTTTTTGTACCTCAGTTTCTCAACAATGAAATGATAACAATAATATTTACCTCATATGTTCATTGTAATCATGTAACACAGAGTTTTGCAAGTAATAGCTACTACAATCATTATTATTTGGACTGATTTTTTAAAATATTAAATCTCCTAATTTTTTACCTAATTGTGTGGAGTTTCACACAACTCCAATAAGTGGAGATAAACAATCTGCTGGTGATTTGGTAAAACATTATGCCTTCAGGCTATGGTGTTAATTATGATCTCTTTCCTTTCCTTTGGTTACATGTAAGTCTATATATAAAAATCTAAAGGTTTAGAGTATACTAAATGCAATGCTATTAATCTTAAATATAAAATAATGATAAATCCCATATCTTCCACTGAAAATGAATTTCAGTGAACTGAGATAGCTGAAATTTACCACCTTAACACAGCACTCCTCCTGTGGTAATTCTTGGTGATGTAAAAAAATTCATATATGATCCTTCCAATATCTTGGGACCTCTCAAACATCTAACCTCCTCCCCTTCCATGATCTTCAACCTCAAATCATAGCTTACACCGTGTCATTATCAGTAACTGCAAGGGCATCCCACTCTCTAGTTACCCTCAACTCATATTCCAGAGCTTTTCTTGTCTCCCCAAGTACCAGCCAGAAAAATTCATTATATACAATGGAAATGTAAATGAGGTTAAGTCAACACTTTAGAAATCATATTGTTTTGGAGAAAGTAACAATATCTCTAATTAATTAATATATTAAAGTATTAGGCATCAAATAACTGAAAAAATTGAAATAAAATTGGAAATCTGAACTGCAAACTTTTTTAGGTCTACAATTAAAGTATGGGCTTTGTACTTTTTATCTTGGCTTTCTTCTACATGCTTTATTTTCAGGAAATAATTGCAAATTTCACAAGCAAAAGATAATAATTGAAAACATTACAGGCTGCTCTAACTGGACTTCTGGCACAGGTAGAATATTAAACCAGAAGTTCAACAGGCATTGACTGTGTGCCCAAATGTATTTCCAAAGACAATTAAAAACAATTAGTTACTATTTTTCTATTTTCTTCTTCCTTATTGAATATTCTAAGTTATTAATCATTCCTCTGAGTACAGACCAAATGTCATCATTTATGGTCTACTTGCTTATATCCAAGTAGACAGTCACTCAGGTGACATTTGGTGTGTACAGGAACATATTATGGGAACTCAGCCAATGAATTTAGGACCAAAATCACAGACAAAATCTAACAAGATGAAGTTTGCTAAAGGCAGTACTGTTGTTGACTATCGTCCTCATTATTATGGAAAATAATTGAGTTCACATAAGGTAGACAATCTATTTTGAATACCTGTTTATTTTTCAGTTCATCATTAATGCAAGAAATGTATATTGATAGCATTTCTGACCTTCCATAAAGACGGATACAACTTTCACAAGCAAAAACAGAATTAAAAAGGAAAGAGGAGCAGTCTAAAAACCTTTGTTATGAATAAACATATCTATTTCCTGGAATCTCTCCTTGTAACACACTCTTTCTCAAACCAAGGACAAGGTGAGGTTTAAGGCTGAACCCACATCACTCTCAGTAGTGGGGAAAGAAGAAACCTAGCTTTGTGATAATAACAATAAACACTGTCAAGTGTTGAAGACACATCAAGAACGTTACAGTCATCGGAATAGACAAGCCATCAGAGTTTCTGGCAAACTCACAATGTTGTAGAGACAAATTTTTGAGTTTGGGAAGGACAAGGAACCCCAAACTCGAGGGTTCAATCCCAGAGAGAATGGAGATATAGAGAAATGAATCTGACATTCCAGTTTTCCGCTGGATGCATATGCCAATTTCTTAAGCTGCATAGGGCCAAGAAATAAAAAAGGTAAGTTCAAAGCCTCTAAAAAGCAAAGTTTTTTTTATCAGTCTTATAGTGCTAGGAAGACAAAAGTTGGAAATAGGATCTGCCAAAATGGAAAGAATCTAGAATATGCCAGCTCTCAGTGGGGAATCTCTGTTCTCTAAACTATAGATGTGGGATAAATCAGGACAATCTTACAAAAACTGTACTCAAGCTTAAATGAGCTTAGTTTCTGCTCTACTCAAAAAATAATAGACTAAACTCACTCTAGAGAAAAATAACATTATCAAATTCTCAAAAACATTCCATAAGTAGTATCCAGCTACAGTGGGTTGAATTGTGTACCCCCAAATTAAAATGATCAAGTCCTAACTCTGGTACCTGTGAACGTGACCTTCTTTGGAAATACGGTCTTTGCAGATGTAATCAAGCTGCGATGACATCACACTAGATTCAATTGGGACCTATATCCAATGACGAGTGTCCTTATAAGAAGAGAAAAGGACACACCGAAAAACACACATAGGAGAAAACAATGTGATGATGGAGTCAGAGATTGGAGTAAAGCAGCTAAAAGCCAAGGAATGCCAAGGATCACCAGTAGCCACCAGAAGCTGGAAGACACAAGGAATGATTCTTCCCTAGAGCCTTCAGAGGGGACATACCCCGGCAGACACCTTGATTTCAGACTCCTGGCTCTCAGAACTGTGAGAAAATTAATTTTTATTATTTTTGGCCATCCGCTTTGTGGTACTTTAATAGTAGCCATAGGAAATAAATACATCAGCATTCAATTATACATTACCAGGAATTTTAAGAGACAGACGTAGAGAAAATCAACAGTGGATTCAGAGCAACAAATGACGGTTATTACAATTACCACAATAACTACGAAACATATCTTCAAGAAAATATATAAGATTTTGGAAACTTTTTTCAGCTAATTAAAATTTATGAAAAGGTTAAGATGAAAGTCTAGAAATTAAAAAATATATATATGGAAAAAATTATGATTCAGATAAATAATTTGAACAGCACATTGGAATCAACTGAAGAGAAAATTAGTAAACCATTAGAAAGACTGGTAGAAAATATTCAGTCTGAATAATGGAATGTCAAAGGAATGAAAATATAGAAAGTACAGAAAAATATATGAAATGGTGAAAAAGCCTAACAGTTGTATAACAGGAGTCCCAGGAAAGTAGGAGAGAAAAAATGAAGCAGATAAATATTTGAAAAGATAACAGTTAATAATTTTCTAAAACCAATGAGAAACATCTCTCTGTTTCTTCAGGAAACTCTTTGAACACCAATAGGGTACATAAAAAGGAAACCACCCTAGATTTTCATATCATAATGAAACAAAATCTGACAACAAAAGTATTATCTTAAAAGAAGTCAGATAATAAGGGTATATTCTTAAAAGGAGCAACAGTAAGAAAGAAGACTAAATTTCTTTAATGAAAACGATGGAGGAATACACGTATTGAAATTCAGAGTTCAATGCATACAAAAGGAATAGTTGAATAGCAAAGATTTATGTATTTGTCCCAAGAACTTAGAAAAAGAACAGAACATCAAACTCAGAGAAAGTAAAAGAAAAGCATACTGATAAAACCAGATAATGATAAAAACAGAAATCAATGAAAGAGATAATAAATACACAATGAAGAGAATCAACCAAACCAAATACTTTTTTGGGGGAAAGAACTAAAATTTATAAATTATTGCAAGATTAATCAAGAAAAAAGAAACAAAAGTAGCAGGAATAAAAAAGAGACAATAGCAAAGATTCTATGGATTTTAAGAAGTTCAAAAGATGATATTATAAGCAACTATGGCCAATAAATATTAACTTTTTCAAGAAAATAAAATTGCAAACATTTTTTAACCTTGGAACAGGCAAAGATTTTTTTTAAAAAACTGATGTAAAATAAAGGAAAACATAGGTCAATTGGGCTACATTGAAACTAAGAATTTCTGTTCATTAAAAGACATACCATTACAATTATGAAGAAGAAGCGACAGAGTGGAGGAGGAGATTTACAATATTTATATCTGACAAAGAACCTGTATCTGAAATACAAAAAGAACTTCTACAAATGAATAAGAACAGCAAAGAAATTCCAAGTTTTAAAAATAGGCAAAAATCTTGAGTACCCACTTTACAAAATAGAACATACATATTGTTAATAAATATATAAAGATCTGTTCAGACTTTTAAGTCATTAAAAAATACAAATCAAAACCACAACATGATCCCACTAATGTGATAACCACTACAGCAGCAAAAGGAAGAAGGCTGACAATCAAGATCAAAGGAATGTGAATGAAGAGCAATTGAAAAGCTCAAACAACAGTGTTTTACTCTTGCTCATATCACTTTAAAAAATGCTTTGTCCTGTACTCTGATGCAGCAATTTCCCTTACTAGGTAAATACCCATCAGAATTGTTTCCATAGTTTATCAAACACTGCTATTCATAACAACAACAATAATAATAAAAACGTCAACCAAATGTTCATAGAATAGAGAAGGATATATTACAACAAAATACCATACAGCACTAAGAATGAATGAACAGTTGCTATACTCACATCAAATTTGAATCTCACAATGTTGAATGGATGAAGACACACATATACTGAATTATTCAATTTATTAAAAAAAATCCCAAAGACAAGCAAAAATTCTATATGTTAGAATTCAAGATAATGGTTATTTTCACGTGTGGCTTACTTACTGGGAGAGGTTATGAGTTGGGGTTTCTGAGGCACAAATCATATTCTATTTCATGATGTAAATGCTCATTACATTTTTTGCTTTCTTTTTTAAAATTTATTGTTTTGTGTACTTTTCTGTATATTTCAAAAAAACTTGTTTAATAAATAAAAATGTTAGAACCCATAATCAAGGGTGAGGTGGGCGGTGGAAGTCAAATCACTTGGGCTTTAGAGTCTGATAGGTTTGGGTTTGAATACTGGCAGTGCAATTTCTGGTCTCTGTGGCCTTGGAAAAATTACTTAACACCCCTGAGTACTCAATTTAATAATATTAAAAAATAAATAATAATACTTTTTAGACATAAATTGCCTTCCTCGGTAACAGAATGTACATTGTGTTGTGGACGACAATGTGCCTATCTTTTAAAAGAAACAAGCAAACATGCAAAAAACAAAACTATTTTTCATTGTGTATCACTGAAAATATTTTAAATTTATTCTCTATGGCCAGCGCAACTACAGTAAAATTATGAGATACTAAATTGAATAATTCATGGCTTTTTCTCATATGGAACTCACAAGTTCTTAGGGAAAACAGAGAAAAACTATGTTTCATTTAAAAATGTAAGTTCCATGACAACAGGAATCAAGTTTTTGTCTTATTCACTCCCTTAGTCTCCTGGCCCAGCATGAAAATGTTTACTGCAGTAAGTAACCATCACTAAGTATTTGTGAATTCAACGAATGAACATGAAAGTCAAGTGCTATCATAGAAGACCTCATATGTTACAGTGCGAGAATGAAGAACCGTGTGCACCTATATCTAGGAGTGTTGGAAGACTACACAGCAGGGAGAAAATTAATTTAGAGCTTAAAAGATAAGTAGGCATACATCAGCCTGGCTTGGTGGGAGAGGAAATTGAGAGAAGTGTAGCAAAGCAGTAGAAGGCATTCTTAGCAAAGAAGACATAAAGTACTGAGTTCTTTTTTTCCTGTTAAACAGAACAGAAAATCAGAAGAAGTTAAAGGAAAAATAATGAAAGAAGCAGTGTTTCTACAGCAGTCTAAAGTCTCTTTAAGTTCTCCCTACAGCTGTGATGCACTGGGTTGCCAATTTTGGTGACTACCTTGGCCTCTTATTCTGGGTAACTTCCAAGACCAGTTGCTTTCCAGATATCTCTGCTAGGTTACTTTGTTCCTTATTTTTCCTGGGTTCTGTAATGTCACTGAATAACTAATGTGATCAATTCATTTAAATCACGGTAATAACCACTTATTTCTAATTTCTGAGATAGTATTTCAATGCCATACAATATTTAAATGAGTAGATCTTTAAAGGAATGGATAATTTGAGGATTCTAACCTCTATGGGAGATATTTTGGGACATATATGACTTTTTCCAGTGGACTCAGACTTTCTTTTTTTCTTTTACTTTATTGATATATAACGGACATATAAAGTTGTGATATATTTAAAGTGTACAACATGATGATTATATATATATATATACACACACACACACACATTGTGAAAAGATTCCCGTGATCAAGTTAACACATCCATTACCTCACATATTAACTTTTGTGTTTTGTTTTGTTTTGTTGAGAAAGGTGAAGTTCTACTCTCTTAGCAAATTTCAGTTCTACAAAACAGTATTTTCAACTAAAGTCACCATTTGATCTCAGGCCTTATTCATCTTATAACTGAAAGTTTGTACCCTTTTACCATCCTCTCCACATTTCCACTACCCCCAGGCCCTTGCAACCAAAGCTCTACTCTCTGTTCCTGTAAGTTCAACATTTTTTGTTTTTTACAGATTCCACATAAAGTTACACCTTGCAGTATTCTATCTGGCATATTTTACTTTAAAAATGCTCGCCAAATTCATCCATGTTGTTGCAAATTGAAGGATTTCCTTCTTTTTTAAGGATGAATCCCACATTTTCTTTATCCGTCCATCCACGAATGGACACTTAAGTTGTTTCCATACTCAGTTACTGAGAATAACGCTGCAGTGAACACAGGAGTAGGTATCTCTTTGAAGTCCTGATTTTGTCCTTTTTGGATACATACCCAGAATTGGGATTGCTGGGTCATATGGCAGTGTTTGTTTGTTTGTTTGTTTTGAGGCGCCTCCCTGCTGTTTTCCATAGTGGCTGCACCAGTTTACATTCTCACCAATAGTACACAGGGTTCCCTTTCTCCACATCTTTGCCAGCATTTATCTCTTGTCTTTTTGTTGATAGCCATCCTAGCAGGTGTGAAGTGATATCCCTTTGTGGTTTTGATTTGCATTTCCTTTTTTTTTTTTTTTTGACCCCTCCGTGTAGCTTGGGGGATCTTAGTTCCGACCAGGGATTGAACCCATGCCCTTGGCAGTGAAAGTGTGAGTCCTAAACCCTGGACCGCCAGGGAATTCCCTGATTTGCATTTCCTGATGATTAGTGATGAGCACCTTTTCATATAACTGTTGGCCATCTGTATGTCTTCGTTGAAAAAATGTTTATTCAGGACCTTTGCCCATTTTTAAACTGGGTTATTTGTTATTTTGCTATTGAGTTGTGTGAGTTCCTTGTATATTTGGATATTGACCTTTTATCTGATACGTGGTTCTCAAATATTTTTTCCATTCTGTAGGCTGTCTTTCATTTTTTTTTTTTTTGTGGTACACGGGCCTCTTACCATTGTGGCCTCTCCCGTTGCGGAGCACAGGCTCCGGACGCGCAGGCTCAGCGGCCATGGCTCAAGGGCCCAGCCGTTCTGCGGCATGTGGGATCTTCCCGGACCGGGGCACGAATCCGTGTCCCCTGCATTGGCAGGCGGACACTCAACCACTGCGCCACCAGAGAAGCCCCTGTCTTTACATTTTGTTGACTGTTTCTTTTACTGCGCAGAAGCTTTTTAGTTTGATGTAGCCCCACTTGTTTACTTTTGTTAGGCTTCATTTCTTAGCTTTACTGTTACGTCCCATGTTACGTCTTGCCTGATATCCGGGCACAGATGCTACTCCTTGATACTGAGCTGCTCCTCTGTGTAACAGTTCCACAAATGACGTTTGCTTCTCTGTACTTCCTTTAGTCAGCAAGCTGATAGAGACCAATGTTTATTCCCTTTTTTGTATCCTTTGTGCTCAACAGCGTTCTTAGTAATCAGAAGTCACACAATAAATATTTGTTGAATGAATAAATGTATACAAAATAGGCAGTGTCTATCTTAAAGGAGGTGACCTGGTAATAATCTAGAGTCTCTCCAAATAGGCAGTTTGCTTTAAATGTACATACGCTTGTTCTGAACTTGAGTTTTCTAGCAGATTTAAGGATTCAATTTTCTGGTATGAAATCACCTTCTAGGCAGAAGGTTTTAATTTTTCATTGTTAATTTTTGATTGTGATTTTCTACTCCCCATAGAGCTTGCCTATGACACCAGCTGAGCTGGTGGCTGACTCAGGCCTCAGGCAGCAAGAGGGCTTTGTGAGGATATGACCCAGGGCAGAAGGTCTGTGGTATCATGTCCTTGGTTAATCCATTGATCAACAAACTCAAAGACTCTGGAAGGAGAGTATGACCCAAAGGAGACACTCATTTCTCAGCAGCATCTACAGGGCAATGGTGAAAAGAAACAGTAAATATACCATTGCCGTGCCTAAATATTAATAATGAATACATTGCTGCAACAGGCACTGTTGTTTGGCTTCTAAAGCCCATTTCATCCTCTATCTTTTCAGCAATCTTATAGTTCGGGTGAGACTGACCCTTCCCTTCACTGCAACTAAGGGCCTAACTGACATAAAACATATAATATAATCTCACTCTTCTTACCCAGCAAATGGTTCTACTGGGCAGACCAAAGCCACCGATCACATCATGATATTCCCCTGGCCACAGCCATGGCTTCCTATCATGGAAAAACAATCAGAAAGTTTAAAGCAGTATTGACAGAACTATAACTTCACTTTTGACATCACCAAAATGATTTTTAAAGTACATGTATAATACAATGGAAGCTTTTCTGTCATAAGGAGTGTGTAATTTACTGAAAGACTCCTGCTTTTCATCTGTTTGTTTTGATTGAGTTACCATTCTGTATATTATACAGTCTCAGTGGTAGTGATGTTTCCAGTGGGATAAAAATCAGTTCTTGTGGGAGTGAAAAACTTAGATATGACAATAGTGTGTGGACCCCAAAGCACACTACCTAAACAGATGTACAGTATATTGTGGTACCAAATCTCACGAGGTAAGGCCATTAGAGAAAAAAGTGTATCTTAGAAGACTACGAAGAGGAGTGGTAGTAAGAAAAAAACGGTTGAGAAACACTTCTATGGATCATTTGTGGTCAAATACAAATTCTCTAACAGATTATGTTTGCATCTTCTCAGAGCCTACTTCACACTCTTAGGTGGCATATGCAAGCTAATTTTATTAGTTCAAGCAGTCCTCTAACTGGGAGGTCAAATCTATAGGAAGTAAGTTGTAAGACTGTGATGTGTCTCCAAACAAATTAGATGTGCTCTGGGAATGTCCTCACCTCAGTGGTGGGCCCAGCAGCCAGGAGCAGAGCTCCCTGAGAAGAGAGCTGGTATGTAGGTAACAAGGGCTAAATGAACTCAGGTGTCAGACTGGCGGGCTCTCCTAGGCAAAGAGGAAAGGGGAAGAGAGGAGAGAACAGAGGGAAGAGGAGAGGAGGGGGAGAAAGACCCAGTGAGAGAGAAGTCACAGTGTTTTGAACCTAACCTCAGAAGTGACGCGCTGTCACTTTTGCATATTCCATTCCTTATAAGCAATCGAAATAACTCAAGGGCTTGAACACCAGGCCCCCAGAATCGCCGGGCTCCCTCTAGAGGCTGCCTACCACAGGCCTGCCACTGACCTTCACAGTCAGAGTCCAGCTCCGCTTAGCAGGTCCTTCTTCAAACCTGCCCTCTCACTCTCTCCACACCTGCCTGACTCTCTCGGTGCCTTCTAGCCTCTGGGCCTCCTGCCGCAGTACCACTGTTCCTATCGCCTCCTGAAAGCCCCTCCCTTCCTCCTTTGTACACTGAACTCTTACTCATCTTTTGGATTTTTCATTTATTCCATTATTTCCTATTTTTCCTAATTGCACCTTAGGTCCTTGGATAGGGTTGCCAGATAAAATGTAAGATGCCCAGTTAAATCTGAGCTTCAGATAAAGCATGCATAATTTCTTTTTAGTATAAGAATATTCCAAATATTTCAAGAGACATACTTACGCTAAAATATTATATGTTCTTTACCTGGAATTCAGATTTAACTGGGCATCCTGTATATTTATGTGTTGAATGTGGCAACTCCACCTGGGAGGGACCTCACAATTTCCCCAGTGCCTAGGTCAGGTCGGGCCTGTAGAAGACACTCCGTCAATATTTTTTGGGTCAATGAGTGATAATTTTTATAGCTTTTCAGAATAGGTAAGTTATACAAATCAGGAGTACAATATTTATTAGTTAATAAATCATGATCATTTAGAAAGACTCATTTACTGTACTTTTAGGCAGTTTTCCTTTTTGATGAGCTGATATCAACTCTTCATAGTGAAGTAATTTGTGTCCAGTTTCTCTTCATCCAGCAAATCCTGGCTTTATCACTCACTGTCCACTAGAGAAAGAAAACTTTTTAAAAAGTCCTTTGAGAGACAGAATTGTAAAATGGAAAACTTTGTAATTTTGACAGAGCAACATAAATGCTTTGAGCCTCAGGTTTTTTTTGTTTTTTTTTTTTTTAAATTAAAATGACAGTAAAAGTAGGACTGCTGTGAGGATTAAAAGGGCCAATGAGAATAAAGCAGTAGGGAGAACACACTGCACTTAAAAGGCATTTAATGAATCTCCCTTCAGTCTCTCCTGCCCTCCTCCTTGTATAAATATCTCAGAGTAGCCAAGAGAAAATATATACACTGACTGTGAAAATAGGAAGCCTCTAAAATTCATGGAAGACCTCAAAAGCGAAGAACATATTTTCTTTACATTTCCAATCCATTTAAGGGAATTAGTCAAACCACTGTAATAAAGGTAGTTGAGACCTGAATAAGTGTGCTTTTTGTTTTGTTTTACTTTTTATTTTATTAGAGCTGAAGAATACAACAAATCTGCTTGGGAATAAAGTAGGTATATAGAACAAAAAGAGGTGTCCTATGTGATGATTTTGATCTTAAGCTCTGACAGGAAATAATAATGAGCTTAAATAATGCCAGATTAAGGAACTAGAATCAGAAGGATCACCAAGCAGGAGGAGGCAAGCTTGCAGTGCACGCCCTCCACTCAGACTGCATTGCTTAATTACTGGCTCCATGCCAGGTTAATAATCACTATCAACTGTCACATGTATTTGCGGCTTTCCTGACAAGATATTGGCAGTGTGCTGACACTGTAAAGCTTGGGATTTCTGTCAAGTAAGTGTGCCAGGGCAGGACGCTGACGCGGGGGAGTGCATTGTACACTATGCAGCAAGAACCGATTGTTTCTGAGGGATTTTTTTATAGAGGTCTAACTGACATAGAACATTATATTAGTTTCAGGTGTACAATGATGATTCAGTATTTGTATGTATTGCAAAATGATCACTGAAATGTCTAATTAACACCTGTCACCGGTTACAAAATGCTTTTCTTGTGATGAGTACTTTTAAGATCCACTCTGCTAGCAGATTTACTGCAGCAGTTTAATTAGTATAAATAGTGTTTAAAATGTCATAGAAATCTTTAACTTCTCATACTTTATTTCTCCTAATGGAAGCTGGTGGGGAATAATACACTTAGGAAGACTGCTAATCAAGATAGTCAAAATGCACCATACTTGGAGATTAGATTTTAGGTGAATAGTTTTCAAAAATAAAGATTTTTTGAATGAATATTTTAAATCATTATAGTCAAACATATTAGTAGTGTTTATTAACATGCTAAAGAGAGAACAAACTATTGTCTCAGGTATATATCTTAACGTGATCAATCCAAAATTATCTGTCTTGTTTGATAGGAGTATGTAATTGTGAAGGTACAGATTTCAAGCTGGTTAAATAACTGGAGACATGACATCTATTAAGAAAATACCCTGTTTCTGACTGACTGGAAAAGATTTAGCCTTTTTCTTCACATACTAAAAATAATTTAAGTGGACTGACTCAAGAAGCTATTATTGCTCAAATCTGCAATTCTGTTTATGAGGACATTTAAGGAATAAAAGCTCAAACTTGATTAAGAAAATAAACATTTGGCTTAGAGAAGATGTGAATTCTATCATACAATATTTACTACATAATTTTTTTTTTTTTTTGCTGTACACGGGCCTCTCACTGCTGTGGCCTCTCCCGTTGCGGACCACAGGCTCCAGACACACAGGCTCAGTGGCCATGGCTCACGGGCCCAGCCGTTCCGCGGCATGTGGGATCTTCCCGGACCGGGGCACGAACCCATGTCCCTTGCATCGGCAGGCAGACTCTCAACCACTGCGCCACCAGGGAAGCCCTATTTACTATATAATTTTTAATACACCAACATCTAATTTTGTGAAAATAATACTACAGACTGTTAGACTTTTAATAGTAGTTCATTTATTTTTCTTTCCAGTTAAAAAAAATTTTTTTAAACACGTTTTAAATTTCTACTTTCTCTTAAAATATTTGAGTTCTAGAAAAGAAGTCAGAGTTGACTGCTTCTGACCCATATAAAAAAGTGACTATATTAACCACATACTCCTATAATTTTATCTAGATAATCTCTTTGCATGATTTATCTCCCTTGTTACCTATAACTCTTTGAACCACACCTCACTGCTCCTCCTTTTTCTCCCTGCCCCTCCTCTGACTGTTGGGAAGCCATGGAGTCAATAACACCAAGTTCACGTACCAGTCATGAGTGCTAATTGATCACAGATACATAGATGAGACTTTCTACTAGACATCCCATGTGAATATCGAGCAGGCATCTCAGATCCATTATGTTCACAACAATCCTCTTGATCCCCTACTCCCTCCAGAAAAGGCTGCTTTGTGTCCCAAATCTCTGGTCCCATGATTTATCCACTTCCTGAGTTAGAAGACTAAGCATTATTTTAGGTTCTTTTTTCATCTTCTCATCCAACATTGCCTTTTATCAAGTCTTCTTACATTTACCTTTAAACTATAGCCGAATCTAACTCCACGTCTCCACATCCACTGCTAATATTCTGGCACAAGCCTCCACTATCTGATACTTGCCTGGACCACTTCCTAAATGGTCTGTATGCTTACATTCTTGACTTTCATTGAGTCTGTTCTCCACTTAGAATCCAGAATAATCTTTTACAAACAGATCAGAGCATGCAACTCCCTTAGTGAAAATGACTTCTCATCTCATAAAGGCAAGGTGTTAAATGTTTTAAATGGCCCACAAGTGCCTCTACAACCAAGATGAATCTTTTGCATCTCACTTGCTATTCTTCTCTCTGTCTGTTTTAGCTACACTGAATTCATCCTGCTCCTAAAACATACCAAGTCCATTTCTGCCCCAGAGAATATTTGCTTCCCCCTCCATCCAGAATATGTCTCCTGATATTTTATAACAGTCAGTCCTTCATATTATCCATGTCTCTGATCATACGTCACCTTCTCAGGAAAGATTTTCCTGATTCCTTCACCCCAAACAGTATGATCTCTTTCAAGGCAAACAATTGCACTGGACAAAGATAAGCAGGCAAGGATACTGAGATAGGGGACAAAGGCCACAAATAAGTCTGATCTCGACTTGAGCGAAACAGAAGGGACAGGGCTTTTAAGAGCTGGGGTAAGGTAGCAGAGACCTTAGACCATCTGTGTTTACTAATTGGCTTTACCCACAAAGGAAAAGTAAACTCTCCACATCTTCATGACAGGAGGTATTTTTACACCTTGGAGCAAGGTATCCACTTAAGTGAGACGCCTACACTATCTTCCTCATTAGTTACCTTTCAAAGGGATGGCTCCCAGGCCCTTGACAAATACATCCCTGCAGTGTGAAACTGGAAAGAGGCTTTTAAAAGTTATACATGCCAAAGGGGCGGAGAAAGAGTTTATAATTACAGGCATTCTAAGAGAAACGCTTCCGAAAAAGAGAGGTCAAACACTTTCTTATATACTAGCAACAGAGAAGTGGAATTTGAAATTAAAAACACAATATCACTTACATTAGCACCCCCTAAAATTAGTTAGGTAAGCCATAAAAGGGGAAATTGACAGTAACAAAATAATAGTAGGGGGCTTTAACACCCCACTTACGCCAATGGATAGATCATCCAAAATGAAAAGAAATAAGGAAACACAAGCTTTAAATGATACATTAGACAAGATGGACTTAATTGATATTTATAGGACATTCCATCCAAAAACAACAGAATACAGTTTCTTCTCAAGTGCACACAGACCATTCTCCAGGAGAGATCACATCTTGGGTCACAAATCAAGCCTTGGTAAATTTAAGAAAATTGAAATTTTATCAAGCATCTTTTCTGGCAACAGCATTATGAAACTAGATATCAATTACAGGAAAAAAACTGTAAAAAATATAAACACATGGAGGCTAAACAATACGCTACTAAATAACCAAGAGATCACTGAAGAAATCAAGAGCAAATCAAAAAATATCAAAACAAATGGCAGTGAAAACAAAACGAACCAAAACCTATGAGATGCAGCAAAAGAAGTTCTAAGAGGGTAGTTTATAGCAATACAATCCTACCTCAAGAAACAAGAAACATCTCAAATAAACAACCTAACCTCACACCTAAAGCAATTAGAGAAAGAAGAAGAAGAACAACAAAAAACCCCAAAGTTAGCAGAAGGAAAGAAATCATAAAGATCAGATCAGAAATAAATGAAAAAGAAATAAAGGAAACAATAGCAATATCAGTAAAACTAAAAGCTGGTTCTTTGAAAAGATAAACAAAATTGATAAACCATTAGCCAGACTCATCAGGGAAAAGTTAGAAATGAAAAAAGAGAAGTAACAACTGACACCACAGAAATACAAAGGACCCTGAGAGACTACTACAAGCAACTCTACGCCAATAGAATGGACAACCTGGAAGAAATGGACAAATTCTTAGAAAAGTACAACCTTCCAAGACTGAACCAGGAAGAAATAGAAAATATGAACAGAACAATCACAAGCACTGAAGTTGAAACTGTGATTAAAAATCTTCCAACAGAACTTCCCTGGTGGCAAAGTGGTTGAGAGTCCGCCTGCCAATGCAGGGGACACAGGTTTGTGCCCCGGTCTGGGAAGATCCCACATGCCGTGGAGTGGCTGGGCCCGTGAGCCATGGCCGCTGAGCCTGCGCGTCCGGAGCCTGTGCTCCGCAATGGGAGAGGCCACAACAGTGAGAGGCCCACATACTGCAAAAAAAAAAAAATCTTCCAACAAACAAAAAACCCAGGGCCAGATGGCTTCACAAGTGAATTCTATCAAACATTTAGAGAAGAGCTAACACCCATCCTTCTCAAACTCTTCCAAAATAAAGCAGAGGGAGGAAGACTCCCAAACCCATTCCACGAGGCTACCATCACCCTAATACCAAAACCAGACAAATGTCACAAAGAAAGAAAACTACAGGCCAATATCACTGATGAACATAGATGCAAAAATCCTCAAAAAAATACTAGCAAAAAGAATCTGACAGCACATTAAAAGGATCATACACCATGATCAAGTGGGGTTTATCCCAGGAATGCAAGGATTCTTCAATATATGCAAATCAATCAATGTGATACACCATATTAACAAATTGAAGGATAAAAAACATATGATTATCTCAATAGATGCAGAAAAAGCTTTCAACAAAATTCAACACCCATATATCACAAAAACTCTCCAGAAAGTGGGCATAGAGGGAAACTACGTCAACATAACAAAAGCCATATATGACAAACCCACAGCCAACATCATTCTCAATGGTGAAAAACTGAAAGCATTTCCCCTAAGATCAGGAACAAGACAGGGTGCCCACTGTCACCACTACTATTCAACACACTTTTGGAAGTTTTAGCCATGGCAATCAGAGAAGAAAAAGAAATAAAAGGAATCCAAATTGGAAAAGAAGTAAAACTGTCACTGTCTGCAGATGACATGATACTATACATACAGAATCCTAAAGATACCACCAGAAAACTACTAGAGCTAATCAATGAATTTGGTAAAGTAGCAGGATACAAAGTTAATGCACATAAATCTCTGGCATTCCTATACACTAACAATGAAAAATCAGAAACAGAAACTAAGGAAACACTCCCATTTATTACTGCAACAAAAAGAATAAAATACCTAGGAATAAACCTACCTAAGGAGCAAAAGACCTGTATGCAGAAAACTATAAGACACTGATGAAAGAAATCAACGACGATACAAACAGACGGAGAGATATACCATGTTCTTGGATTGCAAGAATCAATATTGTGAAAATGACTATACTACCCAAAGCAATCTACAGATTCAATGCAATCCCTATCAAATTACCAATGGCATTTTTCACAGAACTAGAACAAAAAATTTTACAATTTGTATGGAAACACAAAAGACCCCGAATAGCCAAAGCAATCTTGAGAAAGAAAAACAGAGCTGGAGGAATCAGGCTCCCTGACTTCAGAGTACACTACAAAGCTACACTAATCAAGACAGCATGGTACTGGCACAGAAACAGAAATATAGATCAATGGAACAGGACAGAAAGCCCAGAGATAAACCCACACACATATGGTAACTTTACCTTTGACAAAGGAGGCAAGAATATACAATGGAGAAAAGACAGCCTCTTCAATAAGTGGTGCTGGGAAAACTGGACAGCTGCATGTAAAAGAATGAAATTAAAACACTCCTTAACACCATATACAAAAATAAACTCCAAATGGATTAAAGACATAAATATCAGGCCAGGCACTATAAAACTCTTAGAGGAAAACATAGGCAGAACACTCTTTGACATAAATCACAGCAAGATCCTTTTTGACCCACCTCCTAGAGAAATCAAAGTAAAACAAAAATAAGCAAATGGGACCTAATGAAACTTAAAAGCTTTTGCACAGCAAAGGAAACCATAAACAAGAAGAAAAGACAGTCCTCAGAATGGGAGAAAATATTTGCAAATGAAGCAACTGACAAAGGATTAACCTCCAAAACATACAAGCAGCTCATGCAGCTCAATATCAAAAAATACAAACAAGCCAATCCAAAAATGGGCAGAAGACCTAAATAGACATTTCTCCAAAGAAGACATCCAGATTACCAACAAACACATGAAAAGATGCTCAACATCACTAATCATCAGAGAAATGCAAATCAAAACCACAGTGAAGTATTACCTCACACTGGTCAGAATGGCCATGGTCAAAAATTAAACAATAAATGCTGGAGAGGGTGTGGAGAAAAGGGAACCCTCCTGCACTGTTGGTGGGAATGTAAATTGATACAGCCACTATGCAGAACAGTATGGAAGTTCCTTAAAAAACTAAAAATAGAACTACCATGTGATACAGCAATCCCACTGCTGGGCATATACCCTGAGAGAACCATAATTCAAAAAGAGACATGTACCACAATGTTCATTGCAGAACTATTTACAGTAGTCAGGACATGGAAACAACCTACATGTCCAACGATAGATGAATGGATAAAGAAGATGCGGCACATATATACAATGGAATATTACTCAGCCATAAAAATGAATGAAATTGAGTTATTTGTAGCGAGGTGGATGGACTTAGAGACTGTCATGCAGAGTGAAGTAAGTCAGAAAGAGAAAAACAAATATCGTATGCTAACACATATATGTGGAATCTAAAAAAATGGTACTGATGAATGTAGTGGCAGGGCAGGAATAAAGACGCAGATGTAGAGAACGGACCTGGGGACATGGGGGAAGGGGGGGCTGGGACAAAGTGAGAGTAGCATTGACATATATACACTACCAAATGTAAAACAGAAAGCTAGTGGGAAGCTGCTTCATAGTACCGGCAGATGCTTTGTGACAACCTAGAGGGGTGGGATTGGGAGGGTGGGAGGGAGCCTCAAGAGGGAGGGGATATGGGGATAAATATATGCATATAGCTGATTCACTTTGTTGTACAGCAGAAACTAAAAAAGAAAACATAAAATAAAATGGTTGATTCAAAAAATAAATACGTAAAATAAAATTAGGTATAAATCTATCAAAATACATACAGTATCTATATGAGGAAAACTATAAAATTCTGAGAAACAAAATCAAAGAAAAACTAAATAAATGAAGAGATATTCCATGTTCATAAAAGGGAAGACTCAATATTGTTAAGATGTCAGTTCTTCCCAACTTGATCTATAGATTCAATGCAGTGCCAATCAAAATCCTGGAAAACTATTGTGTGAATATTGACAATTGACTCTAAAGTTTATATGAAGAGGCAAAAGTTTTGGAATAGGCAACACAAATTGGAGGACTGACACTGCTCAACTTAAAGACTTCTAATAAAGCTAAAGTAATGAAGACAGTGTGGTGTTGATGGGAGAATGGACAAATAAATCAATGAAACAGAATAGAGAACCAGGAAAAGACCCTCATAAGTACAGTCAACTAATGTGTCATAAATATGTCGACTGACCTTTGACAAAGGAGCAAAGACAATACAATGGAGCAAACAGTCTCTTCATAAAGTGGCGCTAGAACAATTGGACATCCACATGCAAAAAGATGAATCTAGACACAGACCTTATACCCTTCATTAACTCTAAATGGATCACAGACCTAAATAAAATGCAAAACTATAAAACTTCTAGAAGATAACATAGGAGAAAACCTAGATGGGTACGGCATCTTGGGTATGGCAATGACTTTTTAGACACAGCATCAAAGATACCATCCATGAAAGAAATAATTGATAAAGAAGATGTCATTAAAACTAAAAGCAATAACAGAAGAAGGGGAAAACAAGCTACACACTGGGGAACAATATTTGCAAGAGACACATCTGAAAATTAATTGACAATTTTGAGGATAATGAAACTAGAAAAGGTGTTTTCCTGTTTCATTCCCATTATCTGTATTTACAGGGAAACTCATGAGCTAACACAAGTATTTCAAAATAAACTTCCTCTTTGCTTCAATATATCCAAAATCTCAAGTACAGAATCTCAAAAAGGAGATGATATAGCATGTCTTTGAACAAATTTGGAGAGGAGGGTGAGAATGAGGAAAATGACTTTCATGGCCAAAGGCTCTTAGAAATCAGGACCTGGGGCAGAAGTTCAGGTGTTAAAACTGTTGTGGAATGCACTCCCAAAGCAGAGGAGAGATATGTGAAGGAGCTGTTGCTCAGGCTCACCGGCTCTCTTCACTGAGGCTCTCTAAAGCTACTGCATTACTGAACAACATCTGCAGCGGGAGACACAGAGAGAATTTATCCATCAAGGGTTGCACAGCATGGCAGGACTTGAGGTCTTACTGGCACATGCCTGTGAGCCCCCTGAGGGACCAGCACCAGCTGCCCACTGGTTTCAAGCCCCAGTAACCCCTGGCTTTCCGTAGCAGCAGTGGTGGCAATGGAAGAATGGACATAGTACACACTCCTTCTAGGAAATCCCCAAATCAAGGGAATTTCACAAATCTGTAAATTTGACACTGTCCACTCTGTGGGCCACTCACACCGGTTTGCACCATCTTGTAATAACTAGATTTTTCCCGGAATCAAAATTGACTTTTTTCCTGGGGTGGGATATGAAGGTGGAGAGTAGACTCCATCAGGTGCTAGCAAGTTGCCATCTCTTAAAAAGAACTAAGAGGTGCTACATAGCTGCTCCTGAGTCCATCACTATAACCAGCATGTCCCTCTTCTACCACCAACACTCCATTTCCTTCACCCTGGACAGCACTTCAGCTGGTCTGGTTTGCTTGTCTGGTTGTATGATCCAAATCTGAACCCCTAAGGGGTTTGTGTCCTTAGGCAGCTTACTCTTGTTGGGGCATAGTTGCTGAAATGAACTATTTAGAGCCGTCACTGGGCACCACAATACATCCCAGTGAGTGCAATTGTTTCCAGACTTCCTCTTTACTCCTGTGTGGCAGCTTCCCTGGAAGCTTATGATAATCAGAGTTGATTATCCCTTCCAGTCTTGTAACTCCTTCACTTGCCTTCTGGTACTTTGGCAAAAGGATACTAAAGTGATCAGATGGCAGTCAGAGCTCTCAATTCAATGGAACCTGACAGAAGCTTTCTGCCCTTGGGAACCACAACTTCTAACTGGCAGAGTTTAAGATTGTGGACTGAAAAGCTTAAATTCCACAATTAAATCCCTGAACGTGGTGGTGATAGAAGCCAGGTCTGCTTTGACTCTTTGGTTCCTGTACCTATACATTGCAGATATTGGGGATATAGTACTTTATATCAGCCACTGGGTCAGTGCATATACCTCATGATGGAGGATAGTGTCCCAAATCCACAAATTATTTTTCTTGAGTTGGCACTTTTAGCTGAGCTTCCAAATTGGCTATGTGTGGCTAATAATGCATGTAAGACCAGTCCCATTGCCCCACTGTCATCCGCTACAAAAAGGTTTCTTGGTCTGAGGCAATATGTGTAGAACTATTAAGTTCATAGAGCCAGCACTCTGAACAGAGAAGCAAATCTCTATCTAGAGCAAACACTGATTCTAGTAATGAAAAATAGCTGCCTCCTCCAGGGGCCAGGGGTTCAATGTAATGGAACTTCCACCAGATAACTGATGGTCACATGAAGAAATAATGCCATATTGAGGAATCAGCTTTGTTCTCTGCTGCTGCCAAGGTAGGCAGCCAGGACTACCAATAGCTGTATCAGCTTTGATGAAGTGAAAGCCATGTCACTGGACCCACGCAGAGTTGCCACCATGGCCACCCCTTATGGGCCAGGGGTCAAGCAGTCAACCGCCAAGGAATGAGGCTGGCTAACATCCAAGGTCAAGTCATCTTGTCCACCTGCTAGTTGAGAGCCTCCTCTTGGTTGGATGCTCTTTGGTGGTCATTAACATAAACTCTATACACTTCGCGTCCATTTCCATAGGGACATCCACAGGGTTCTTCCCCAGACTACTTTGTTCTCCATCTTCCAGTCTTGCTTCTTCTTGCCGCCCAAACACTGGCCAACCCATGTGCTACCGCCCAGGAGTCAATGTGCATTCATTTCTTCACTGGTATCAAATGAAAAACCCGTGTACTACTTGCAGCTCTTCCCATTGGCAGGATTTCTCTCCACAGTGTTAGCTGCTTCCTAGAAGGCTGAAAATGGATAGGGGTCCAATGCTGACCACCACCAACATATCACACCAACCACCCTGAGAAACAGATCCAAGTTCTTTCCTTTTCTGTCAGTTGGCCATAGGTGTGAGTTGAGGGAGAAGCATCAGTACAGCAGATCTAATGATGGGCGTGGCGATAGGTACATGAGCCACCCGCTCATGCAATTTACATATGTTTTCTCAATTTTTCCTGGTCCATTTCAATAAACCATTTCTATTTGACAATGGAATACTGGTGTGTTTGCCTGATATTATGCTTGGTGGATCTAATAATATGATAATGCACAGCTCATAATGGATAATTACCTGGAGTCCCATGGTCAGGCACTCAGCTTTTATGAAAGCCCAATAGCCTAAGAGGTATATGTGTGTTAAAGGGGGAACAGTTCTTTGACACAGAATGACATGGCCATGCTTCACAACCTTACCTGTCTGCTCTGCAATTTTCTTATAGGGGCTTGTCAAAGATACACAGTATTCTTAACAATGAGAGTATCTCTAGCATTATTTGGATTTGGTTATATGGCCCTTGTTTCTCTAGGTCACATTCAAAATGATTTGCCTTCTACATCAGTCAAGGTTCTTCAGAGAAACAGAACCATATATATGGGGAATTTATTATGTGGAGAAGGATCACATGATTATGAAGGCTAAGACGTCCAATGATTCGCCATCTGCAAGCTGGAGGTCCAGGAAAGGTCGACGGTGCGATTCAGTCTGAATCCAAAGGCCTGAGAACCAGGGGAGCCTGTGGTGCTAATCCCAGTCTGATGGCTGAAAAGATGTGATAAGATGTCCCAACTCAAGCATACAAGCAGGAAAGAAAGGGGTGAATTCCTCCTTCCTCTGCCTTTTGTTCTGTTCAGGCCCTTAATGGACTGGATGTCCACCCACATGGGTGGGTTTACTTTACTGAGTCCATTGATTCAAATGCTAAACTCATCTGGAAACATCCTCACAGACACACCCAGAAATAATGTTTAATCTGGGCACTTGTGAGAGTGAAGTTGACACATAAAATTAATCATCACATCTGCTAAGTGACATAATAAATAGATTAGGCAGTATTTCCATGCTACTTCTGAAATCAAGGAGTCCCCAGTGCTGCAGTCTTTGTCGGGGAGGGGAGGCGAGGAGCAATATTTCACCTTCTATCTCAGAGAAGATGCTCAAGAGTGCTTCAAAGTTCTGGATTCCTAAGAATGTACCAGTGTTGCGGGCTCCGAATCGTGTTGGTGTTTAGGAGGCAGAAGAGTTGCTCCTACATTTCTTGCTTCCCCTGGGGTAAGTTCACCAAGTGAGGACAGCAACAATCTAGGGCCTCAGTAGACACAGAAACCCCCCAGAGGGAGGTGAAGTGTGGGTGTGTAGCAGTAACAGAGGAGCCAGAGTACTGTCCCAAAGACACTGGTGACAGAGCAAACCTTTGCAAGGGCTGCTTCAGCTAGAAAGCAAAGCAAATGCACTGACTACGACATGCAGAAGCTGGAACCCCTATGTGCCCATTTATGAAGTTTTTATATAAATTAAGATTTTGTTTGTAATATTTATATACATTGTGTAGCTAATTATTAGTCATTAATTAAATACCAAATGATCATCAAAGATCGGAAGGCAACTTCAGTATGAGAAATAGAGGCGAGCAGAAGGACAGTCATAAGCAAAGAAAGGATTCTCTTGGATTAAAAAATTTATCGTAGGGCTTCCCTGGTGGCGCAGTAGTTGAGAGTCCGCCTGCCGATGCAGGGGACGCGGGTTCGTGCCCCGGTCAGGGAGGATCCCACATGCTGCAGAGCGGCTGGGCCCGTGAGCCATGGCCGCTGAGCCTGCGCGTCTGGAGCCTGTGCTCCGCAACGGGAGAGGCCACAGCAGTGAGAGGCCCGTGTACCACAAAAAAAAAAAAAAAAAAAAAAATTTACTGTAGAAAGCTAAATGAGTGGAAAGGCTACCTACATAGCTATGTAGCTATGCAGGCATGCTTATGTATGGTAAAGGACCAAGGTAAAAAAAGTTAGTAACTTAATCTGTCTGCATTCGTACTAATACCCAGCGGTACCCATCATTTGTATATTTCACATCCTTCCTACAGTAGTAGTTCAGCCATTAATTGAAGAGAATGTTCAACAGTTTTGATAACAGCTATTTCATGCAATACAATATGCAAAATGATAATATGAAACGTATGTAATAATAATTAAAATCAATTATCTGCAGGACATCATCTCTGCTCTCAGTCCTTAGACATGTTAAAGAATAAAAAATAGCACATATAGTCCCTATCAGGTTATACTTTCCTACTTCTTACGGCAATGGTATCTACTAAAGCAGAATATATAGATAAGGATAATATTTTAATTCTAGACGAGCAATTAAATTATCAATTGATATTGTTTACTGAACACATCTTGTATGTGATTTTGTGTAAGACAGAGGCCTTAAAAAAGATTAAGGTGGAGATTTGTAATACACATGTGGAGACCACTTGACAGTTCATGTAATATGCCAGTGAATACAAACGATGTAGTATGTCTAATCTTAGCAACTGCAATCAGACTCCAATTAAACGAAATAAAGATGTTCACAGATGAAATACAAATGTACTTAAAATTTTTAAATTCAAAGCCGGGACTTTGGCTTTAACACATGATTTTACCTAGGCCTTAGCACAACTTACAGATGAAAGAAGCGTTTTACCTCCTTCTGGCCCTTAACGTAATGAATATGACTGAATTGGGATTCGGGCATATGCACCCTATAGGACATTGAGTTCTGTCCTTTTGAATGCCGGAGCAGTATGGCCTTGAGGCTTCATTTGCTTCTCTCTGTGTGTATGTTTTAGATATGAAGAAAAAGATAAGAGTTAACATCTAAGTTTTTACCTGGAACTTGGCCACTTAGATTTAACACAGTATCTATTAATCACATGCCAAAAGCACTTTATGAGGAGACTAAAGAAAGAAACTAGGTTCTGAATTATTTACGCCCTGTCACTCTGTACCTGGCAGTATGGTTATATCCCCCCACATTGTACAAGTTGTATATATAGAAGTTACTTTTTCCTCAGATGTTAGAAGACGATAGGCCACAAGGAATATATGCTTCCCAAACAACTTGTTAGGAATTTGAGCAAAAGAACAGAAGAACGTGCTCTCTTCTCATTCCTAGGGTATTACTTGGATGTTGTTTCACTCTTTGTCAAGGTGTTCAATCTCACCTTAAAACTTCAATGCTAATCCCACTACTGGGCATATACTCTGAGAAAACCATAATTCAAAAAGAGTCATGTACCAAAATGTTCATTGCAGCACTATTTACAACAGCCAGGACATGGAAGCAACCTAAGTGTCCGTCAACAGATGAATGAATAAAGAAGATGTGGCACATATATACAATGGAGTATTACTCAGCCATAAAAAGATATGAAATTGAGTTATTTGTAGTGAGGTGGATGGACCTAGAGACTGTCATACAGAGTGAAGTAACTCAGAAAGAGAAAAACAAATACCGTATGCTAACACATATATATATGGAATCTAAGGAGAAAAAAAAAAAAAGGTCATGAAGAACCTAGGGGTAAGACGGGAATAAAGACACAGACCTACTAGAGCATGGACTTGAGGATATGGGGAGGGGGAAGGGTTAGCTGTGACAAAGCGAGAGAGTGGCATGGACATATATACACTACCAAACGTAAAATTGGTAGCTAGTGGGAAGCAGCCGCATAGCACAGGGAGATCAGCTCGGTGCTTTGTGACCACCTAGAGGGGTGGGATAGGGAGGGTGGAGGGAGGGAGACACAAGAGGGAAGAGATATGGGAACATATGTATATGTATAACAGATTCACTTTGTTATAAAGCAGAAACTAACACACCATAAAAAAAAAAAAGGAAAAAAAAAACAAAACCAAGAAACTTCAAAGCTTGTTCCAAGAGTAAACATTTCACAAAAAGTAGCCAGGATGCTGTCCCTTGTGATCAGTTTCTATTAAGCTCTACTCAAGAGATTCAGGGGCAACATTCTCTGGGGCAAACAGAGTGGCAGCCTGTAGTGGGCAGCCTGACCTCCAGGGCCACCTGCTGCAGCCAGCCACCCATCAAACTGTCCTGCTCCACAGGAAGCTCTCTGATGGATGGGGCCTTGGCTTTTCTGAAGACTCTCCATAGGTAGCAAATTGCTGGCCTGGACATCAATACCCTAGTAGGCTGCGTAGGACCGCTCAGAGAAGTGTACATCAGTATGTCAGGTAATATTCTGCCGTACGCTTTCACTTATTATTAACTCTTCCAGTTCATTATGATAGAAAACAATATTTTTAAAAGGTCATTTGAAAGAAAGAGCTGTCGCTTTCACATCAATAAATACCTTGGGCCCCATACAATTCAACAATCCTAAATACCTTGCCATTTGATGGCAGGATATTAATCTAGAGCCCAAATACCTATTAACATCTCTGCCCTAGTTAGAAAACATGCATTTATAGTTGAGTCAAATTATAAATCTTCTTAACACTTGTATAACAAAACATCCACATGTACTAAGAACACATATGGGTGCCCTTCTTGTTCTCTTGAGTCTTCCCAGTGGGGCTCCGCAGTCAGAGAGCTATTTGCTCTTAAATTGCATTTTTATATTGTTGAGCTCTTTCTCTTTCCAAGCTGCCTGAGGTTGTGAGGCTGCCAATAGATTCCTTTTCCACTCTGACATGGTTTATAGCCAATAATGACCTACAAAATTCTGTAACTCATCCAAATGATAAAAACTGAAGCATATAGAGAAATCCCACGTTCTCTGTTGGGGAAGGTGGCCCAGCATCCCAGCAGTCAGACTCCTTGTCCCTTTGAGTCCTTCCTGATTCTCTTGCAGAACAGTCTCCTGATAAGAGGCATTTGGAAACACTAACTAGAAAATTATGAAATCACTGAAATATTTAATACTGTTTTCTTTCTCTGAAGCTTTAATAAAGCTTTTGTCTTCTATGAGAGTAAGAGGTAGAGTTATTAATTTCATTTTTGGCACCCAAGGAAGATGTTCCACTTATACCAGAGAGGTGAAGAGTGAATAAGTAAGAAATAGAGCTAAGTTTTTTTTTAGGTCTAACAAATATGTGCTAGAGAGAAACCTGGAAAGATTTCTTTTACCTCTAAAATGGTTATGAAATAAGACAGACTACCATCTGCAGAAATAGAAACCATAAACTCTTATTAGTATGCAAAAAGAAAAAAAAAGACTTTTCTCAGTCTGTGGTCATTTTCAGCTGGCAATCTTGCTCCAAAGAACAAATGAAGTATGTGTTTTGCAGTCTTAACATTTTAAACTGCATACTTCCAAATCAGATTAAGGGAGTTACAAATGGAAAAAATAAATTTAGCACTTGGAAAATTGTTTGGTTTGAAATTTCTTGTAGCACTGAACATGTTGGTGAACAAAATGAAAATTAAAGCTTTGTATAATTCAGTAAATGAAGAGAAAACCAAATTAGCACTTGGTTATTTCTAATTAAGTAAAAAGTGATTATCTTAATTAGACAAAACTGCCATTTCAGCAACACTTTATTCCTGATATTTTGAGATGATTTTGTCAAATATACTTTTGGAAAGAATAATATACCAATCTCTTAGTCAGTTTTCACCTTCTAATTTTTGCAATGCATCATTTTACAAAATAAATATCCTAGTAAAGATTTACTTTACAGCATATGAAACAGTGCATAAGAAGATGCAAACACATATTGTAGAGTAAAAATATGCATCTATCAATGTCTATGTTAGTGTGGCTCTTAAGAGGATGGAGAAGGGGTAGTTTAATGGAACTAGTAATGCAGTATCAGATCTTGTTTGCCCATCTAGAAATATGTGTAATATTTCACAGTAACAACTAAATTATTACATAAAAAGACAGACAAATCTTTCAGAGTAAAACTATGGGTTCCCAGTAAATGTTTGTCAAATTGCATTTCAAAATGTGATTTCACAGTGCATGTGGGCCCAGGGCTTACCTTAAGGATGGGAGACGCTCAGTGCTTTGGCGTCTGTGCCATCGTGCTTCGTGGCACATAGTGGTTCATGACAGCCAACCTACGTGGATGCATGTAGTTTGCAAGTTCCCTGGCAAATTCATATGGTTATTTAGCTTAACTTGGTAGTGAGATGACGTTTCTAAATTACATGTACGGAAGAAAAAACGTTTTATATTCAAATTATTAGAATTAATATTATCAGACAAGTCTATGGAAAATATTTATTGTGTGTGCTACACAGAGGCAAGGGGGCCACAGAGGCCTTTTGTTACTTACTCACCTCTTTCACCCAAAATTACAGTTGGTCCTTGAACAACATGGGTTTGAACTTCACAGGCCCACTTATATGTGCATATTGTTCAGTAGTTTTATTTTACAGATCATTAACTAAATGTGGGGAAAAGTTTGTGTTTGACTAGAGATCACAATATGTGGAATAAAATAAAACTAGAATTTGGTCCGATTCTATGCAAACGGTGCCCTGGGTGAGTCATTTCTTTTGTTTTGAGGCAGAGATAGCAGTATTCCGATTTTCAACTGTGTGACGGGCGGAGTGGCTCCAGGGTCAAGTGTACAAACATTTTTTGGGGAGGGGAATGTGACACAGTATAGCTAATTAGAAGGTGATAAATGGCTTAGAGAGAAAAGCAGGGAGGGAGAAGATTATGAGGAAGATGAGGGACGTGGTCTAAATTAAATTAAAATGTCAGAAAAAGCCTTACAGAGATTGTACAGTTGAGGAAAGACAAGCTTACGGTGGAAACAGGCTTCACGGGTATCTGGGGGAAGAATATTTGGGGCAGAAGAATTGGTTAGTTCCAAGGTTATAAGCTTTCGATTTTATCACCCAGACTTTCTTTTCTGAAACGGATCACCAAGCAATTATGCTGTGCAGTCATTCCTTTCTAGCCATGCTGAAATTTACAATAATATATGTCAAAAATTTGGTGTAAAGCAGGTTAGTTAGTGAAGCACAAATAAGGTCTCTTTATAAAATAGGCCTGGAACATAGATTTAGGTCCTGAAAACTTGCTGAGCTATCCGACTGCATCAGGGGATAGGAAGCAAATAGCCACGACTCACTTTTCTTTCTTCTGCCTAATCCCAAAGTGTAAGACTAAATTATATGACACTTCAGCGTATCATAAAAGGTTAGACAAGAGGTTTCTTGCCTTTGACCAAATGTCATTTATTATACAACTTATTTAACACAAAATAGTTTCGATTTGCTCTTTAATGTAAATTACAGAGATTGTAACAGAATAAAGTTTGAGTGCACTTCCTGTAAAGTTGCCAGTGGAAATCTACAGCTCATCTATATGCCTTTTTCGAGCACCTTTTAAGAATTGTAGTGAGAATAAGGATATTATAAGGGAATTAAGAGTGATGAATAATAATATTTCAAATAAGAAAAGGTAAATTCTTCTGAACCCATAATTTATCATCTATATTGGAGGAATTAGTCATGAGGATGCTCACATTTCATAACCAAATTAACAACTTGGTAATCCAAAAAGGCATGTAATAAACATTGTAGAATGAACATTGATAAAGTAACTTCATGGAAAAGTCTTATTATTCTTAATCAGGTATTTGCAAACTTCCAATTTCTAGTGATAGTTTCAAATAAAAATTAACTAACAACCATTGTTCCATGATGTTATTTATTTCAAAGTTATATTTTCTCTCTTTCATGGACAGAATTAGTAATTATTCACAGTACCATGTCTATAAAATTAAGTAAAAATTTAATATGATTTGACAAATAAATGGATGAACTCCTGAAAACTTTATGATTCACTGGCCATTAAACAACATATAGCTTGTTAGATTATCATCTTTCAGGGACCACAGTCATACTCTTTGAGATTTATTTTTTTCTGTTTTAAGCATATAGGCTCTACCTATATTTTTTCTTAATTTGAAAAAATTAAATTTGGCTAGTGTCTAAAATCACAGATTTGCTGATCATAGATCATTTACTAATCAAGATGATATAGCTTCCTACCCCCCTCCCAAAAGATATCCAATTACTCTATGGGGTTGGGCTTAACATTTCTTCAATATATGGATATCGTTCTATTAGATCATAAGTATTAATCTTATATATTGGAAGAAATCAAGTCTGCATAGCTAATTATTAATTTTCTTAAATATAAAACTACAAAACCATTTCCATGTATGGGGAGATATAAATCTGCCTTATGGTTAAGCAGGTATTTGATGCGTTACTCACCTCTTTAGTTATCTCAAATGAAAATCTATCTATCTATCTATTACATACAGTATAGGTAATATATAAATATAAATGTATGCATGCCCCATACATATAACATTGTAGCACTTTATTAAACGCTGCATAAGAAACCAGTATAGTGTATGCATTTTTCTAATTCTGATTGATATCTAGATCTTTTTTAAGGCTTATGATTACCTCTCTGAAAGGGACGGTGGCATGATACAGAATTCAATGAGCTGCTATTGGAGCCAGCTACAATGAAAGAGAAAAAAGAAGTCTGATCAAGGTCACACCAGGATTAACTCTATCTTTGTAAAAGAGTGCCAGGGGATGTTTCATATCCACACATGGCAGAAAAGACCTTGGTTTTACACTCTCACCTGAAAGACCCTCACATACTCTACTCAATAATTAATTTACTTCTGAAAGGATGGAGGTTAAGACAGGTGGGATTTGAAAGGAAGTTTAAATTCTTCAGTTGTACGCTTAGGAGAACTCAGTACTTTGCAGTTTATACTTGAGTATGAGACATAATTCCTAACCTAATGAAAGTATTTTAAGTGTAGTTTACGTGTTTCATTCTTTCACTTCTCCTATCTTTATGACAGGATACAGTTTTGGAGCAAGACCCCAAGTTAGACTCCTACCACCCCTCCCCCCATCCCCCCAGAAACTGGGGTGTTAACTTCTTTGATGATGACATTTCAAAGAGATGGTTCCCACGTCTTTGAGAAAGATATTCCTGTGTTGCTAAGCAGGTGAGAGGCTTATATAGCTTTTGAAAAGATTTACATACATTTCAAAGAGACTGAGAAAGAAGTTATAATTACAAGTTTTCTAAAGTACATGCTCTAAAAAAAAGAGAGTGAGGAAGAATTTCTTCCCTTATTTTCAACAGGAAGAATTAAGCCTCTTATTTTTAATTTGTATTTGCCCTTACAGTTTTTTTCTCTATTTTTAATTGCTTTTCTGTTTTCTTTTTTTTTAAGTTATAAATCACAATTGACTGGTCTGTCTATTCTTACACAGTCTCCCAATTTTTGTAGCTTTTGAGAAAGTTTTGAAATCAGGTAGTAATTTCTACAAGTTTGCTCATCTTTTTAAAAATTGTTTTGACTATCTAGGTCCTTTTCATTTCCCTATTAATTTTTGAATATGCTGCTGCAATTCTGATTTGAGCTTCATTGAAACTAAAGATGAATTTAGGGAGTATTGCTAACCTGACAACATTAGGTCATCCAGTCATGAAGGTGACATATTTTCCATTTATTTGTCTTCATTAATTTTCAGCGATGTCTCTTAGTCTTCAGTGTATCTACCACACACCTTTATAACACATTTTATACTTTGTGAGGCCAATGTAAGTATTTATGACATTTTTCCATTCGCTTATTGTACAATTAATCTACTATTTTCTTGCCCTTGCAATCTGCAACCTTACCTAATTCATTTATTATTCCTAATGATTTCTTAGGAATTTTTACATGCACAATTAATCATCTGCAAAGTAAAGTTTTACTCTTCCTCTCCAAAACTTGTGACCAAGTTGAATAGGAACATTAAGAGTGGGTGAGGTAGGCAAGGCACCTGAGGCTGCAAAATGTAAGGCTGCATCCCCTGCTCTCAAAGTGCAGACCCTTTACTTCAACATCCTGATGGTGAGCGTCCCCTTAGGAGGGTACTTAACAGGGAGGCACCCGTACATAACTGTGAGAGGATCATTTTTAGGCGTTTACTACTCTGTACCAGAAGTGCAGCCATCCCTACAACTGAATTTTAATTCTTTCTGTTTAAAACAAAAGCACAACCAAAAACTTTAAACACCTGTAGTTGTAAAACAATTATTACTGTAGTCAGTTTTGTCAGGTTTGAATAAATCATAAATACATCAAATATTCTGAGGAGGCTCTCATAAGTTTGACCTAAGTTTATTTATGGTAATAGTACATAGAGAGTTAGGGTCATGAGATTTCCCCATGTTTAATGCATAGCTCAGATTCTCATGTGTTAAATTTGGAAGAGAACTTAGGAATAATCTAAAACTAAATAAATAAATGAAAAACCACCATTTACTGATATCCTCTTATTCCAAGCACTATACCAGTTCCCTCCCTGTCCAATTTAGTCTTTCCAAGAACCATGCAAATTTGATATAATTAATCTCCACTTTACAAGTGAGAATACTGAAGATCAGAAAGAAAAAAATCACCCAACTACATCCTCACTGTGTGTTACTCATGGAGACAATCCTTCAGAGCAAGAATTTTTAATTTAAATTTTATTTTTGTGTGTGTGCTTTGTGCATTGATATATTGCAAAGCCTACAAGAATGCCAAAGCATCAGCACTCGTTTAACATTTGTTGAATGGATAAAATAATTCTGATGCTTAGTTAAGTTGCATTTCCATTGTTATCTCTGTTTTTTGGTAATGGTATACCTCTGACAATATATATGTAAAAATGACTGTCATATTTTGTACTTATATTTGAGGGGGTATCTGTTTCTTTGTAGTAAGGCATTAGGGAAGGTTCAGGACTAACCTTTAGAATTGCTTACACCTTATAAGTTCACAAGGGGTGCTGATTTCAGTTTATGCTAAGATAAGGTAAAAAGTTCAAGTCATGAAGTATGAACCATAAGAAGAGAAATGTTTTCCAATAGGCGAGTGTGTTGTCAGGGTATGAGCCATACTCATGATCCAGGCCATTAGCCTACCAGAAGTGTTGTCCACAGGCAACAGAGCACAGACAAAGGCTTCAGGCACCAAAGAAGGAAACTACCCCAAATTAAGCCAGTTTCTGAAAATAGAGACAAGAAGAAAATCTAAAATAAAAATAATAAACCCAAAGAGAGAGTACATAAAAAGGGCTATATCCTGTGGAACAAAAATGAAACAAATGAGTAATTGTTCATATGTCCTGGCTAAACCTAACAGACAGTAGCTACATTTTCCTCAGTGAAGTTATTGATAGTACTGAATGCTTTACGTCAAGATAAATCTTGCAAGTGAGAGAAGACTGAATCTACAGAATTGGAACGTACTGAGTTTATTGAAACTAACTAAGCAGTAATTGTCAGAAATAATCTTAGTTAAGACGGCTATTCGAAGAGTAGGTTTCATGTCTAGCCTGGGGAAATCCAAGTTGTTCCTAGAACTCGGTTTAGTGTTTTTGAGTCTTATTGGCATACATGGCATACAAAATATATAACTGATCTAGCTCTCAGGGAGCTTACAGTCTTCTGTAGGAGACAGACATTAATAAAAACAGTATCATAATTATAAATGTATTATATAAGACTTACAATCTGAGATTAGTGCTGTGAAAGAAAGCAACAGGCTTAAAAGAGTGTGAACAAAGACATATGACCTATACTGGGACTTTTGGGATCTTTCTGGAGAAGACAGATTTTAAGTTAATATTGAAGTTATGGGTGACCAGATTTCCTAGGATACATGTAAAATGAAAAGAGAAAAACAAAGGATTGAACCTTGAGGAACTGCAGGATATCATTTCTCTTAGAAAACAAAGAAGTAGACAGACAGGTAGGTGGAGAATAAGAGAGATCGGTCCATGGAAGTCAAGGGAAGAGCTATTTTCTAGAAAGTCTCCTTCTGTGAGTTGTCCACTAGAGCAGTGGTTCTCAACATGGTGGGTGAGTGGGTCAGTTGGGGTCCTAAGGAAATTCGTCATTATCTGGAAACATTTTCGGTGGTCACAGCTGGGGAGGGAGCTACTGGCATCTAGTGGGAAGAGGCCAGGGATGCTGCTAAACATCCTACCATACAAAGGAAAGGCTCTCACAGCAGGTTAATAGTCCACCCCAAAGGGCTGTGACGCTAAGGATGAGAACCTGACACTAGTGTGAGTACAAAGAGGATAAAGTAGCCCCAGAATTGTCTCGGCACTCTGAAGAGTGATTGATGCCAAGAGCTGCTAATGAGAGGTGTTTTGGTAAGGCAAGCAGAGTCAGAAGTTTGAATAAGAGCTGCTGAGGACAGCAATTGTAGAAAGCCACTGCCTTCAATAGAAGCTGAGACTGAATGCCTCAGGGCATTTCTCAGAAAACAAATGTACATAACTGTTAGGAGATTCAGGAAATGTGAGTCATATCTGAAAGCTGAATGAGAAGGGCCTGTTTGTTGGACTTAGCACCTACAGTTTTTTATTTCCTCATTTCCTTGTTGACTTTAGAAAATGATAGGAATCATTGGATCTATACATTTAATCCTAATTGGGCTTATCAAATTAAAAACACATTAAAAGGATAAACTGATGTTAAAGGCCTAGAACCAAACTTTAACTTGATTCTATAATGAGAAAATATTCACAATTATGTTCATTTATTTGGTTTATTCGTTAAATACTTACGGAGCTTATCCTAAGACGAGATGTTCCAGGTGATGAGGCTTCAACAATCAGCGATATTGACAATGGCTTTCTTCTCCTGAAGCATTAATTCTAGTTGGCAGAAAGAGACGGGAAAAAAATCAAACTACTAAGTAAGCTAATTTCAAGCAGTGACAAGTTCTATGAAACGAATGAAACTAAGACGTGGTACAGAGGTGGCCTCTGATCACCTTAACATATTTAGCTCTTCACTCACTTTCTAAACGTTTACCTGATTTCATTGGCATCTGCACTAACACTGGAGTACTGAGAAATATTTGGTCATGGAAATCTCCATAGGCAGAGTGATCCAAACTATGGCTAGAACAAGGAACAGAAAGACCAAGGTGGCTGGATTGTATCTGGGGGAGAGGGAGAGTTGTGATAAGCAAAGACTAAGTCATGAAAGGCTTGTAAGTCATGCTAAAGATACTGGATTTAATTCTGAATGCCTAAGGGATCATGCAGACTTTTACACAGTAAAGTTACATGATCTAATGTACATTAGAAGGCCATTCTGGGAACGTTATATGGGAACCATGCAAGTAGAATGATAGGACTAGGGTAGTGACTGTGGAGATGCAGAAAAATAGGAAAAGTTCACGTATATTTCAGAGACAAAGTTGGCAGACCTTGCTGTTGAGTGTAAGGAAAAGAGATGTGCATCAAGATTGTCTCAGTTTCATTACTGTTGTTGGTAATAATATTTTTTATAAATTTTAATAAAATTTAATTACATAAATTTTGAAATATTGTGTATGTTTACATAAAATTTTAGGAAATTTTAATGAAATAAAAGTAGAGGAAGATAGCACATTTATTAAGATTACTAATATGAGAAAGACTGAATAGAAAAATATCTGGGGAAAAAATGAGAGTCATGGTTTGGCATGCTAGGTTGCGGCTGCGTATAAAACATTCAATAAAGCTATCGAGTATCTATTGCACTATACGCATTTGGATTCCAGGAAATTTCAGTGATCAAGCTATTGATTTAACAGTGAATGACCTTTAGATGGTGTATAATGTTTGGGGATTAAATAAGATCTCCCTTGGAGATCTCCCCTAGAGAGAGTGTGTAGACAGTGCATGAGGCCAAAATCTGAGCGCTGGACTGTTCCAGCTTTAGGAGACAAAGAATAAAGCATCTAGCGTGCAGACCTAGAAGGGGCAGTGACTAAGGCAGGAGGAAAATCATGAGAGGGCGTCGCACAGAAACCAAGAGAGGACAGTGTGTCCCGGAAGGAGAGTTATCAGGGAGGAGTGCTGTTACAGGCTTGACTCCCCAGGACATGGAGACAGGATCTGGGAACAGGCAGCTTACAAACTGTCTAGACAAGACTTGTCACTGTGAACTCATGGAGACTCCTCCAGCCTAGAGGGGACTGAAAAGACTAAGGAAGAAAGGAAGCAGAGTCAGCAAACACAGGCAGCTTGAGAGGGGTGTTGCTATGAAGGAGAATGAAGAAATGGAATGGAAGTGAAATCTAAAAATGAGAAACATTTTTATAATATTAAGATTATACACACACATATATTTGCAATGTAATGCAGTGGTTACTTGATATCTTCATTTGGATAAAACCTAGGATGCCAGAACATGACTCATTTGCATTTTCCTCCCCAAACATGTTTCTCTCCAGTCCTTCACATATCATTAACCTTAGTAAATGAATTATTGTGCACTAGTTTTTAAAATCTTTTTGTGTATGTTAGACTATGCTTTATGATTTTTAATGTTCCCCTCCTTTTATATATGTTTTCTTTCTTTTTAAAAAAATTTTGATGCATTCAGTTGAAACTCCTCTGGAAAAACGGAAGTATCACTGGGTTAGAAAATTTTTCTGGAGTGCTGGAGTGTTGACATGGGAATAATTGAGTTCATGAGTTAGGAAAATGGGGTGATATGTTCAATTTGAGGAAGAAGCTACCTGGTAATGTAAAGATTTAAGCCAAACCTACGGGAATAGGTAGTTGAAGGAGGTAGAGAAAATATATGTTAGAGGTTAGGAGGAAAAGGGTCTAAACAACGTGTTGAATGGATCAAAGAGTAAAACAACGGCACAAAGACCTGTGCTACTTGTGATGCTGAAGTTATCAGGAATGACTGGAGGGAATTCAGAAATGGTGGAGGGAAATTCAGTCATTCAGTAAATGAGGGGAGCTAAGGAGTTGATTGGTAGCTAAACATAACGAATGAAAGTAGCCAATGGTACTATCTAAGGTCACGAACTTAAAAAAAGTATTCGGAGATGCAAGATAAATATTTGAGGTTATGTCAAATCATATTTAATACTTCTGATTATTGTTCAGTTTGTCAGTATTGATGCAGAATTAAAGGTCTCATTCATATAGCCCATTTTAAATTGGTATTATAATAAATACTAACAGGAATACTTAAAGAGATACATCACTGAAAGCAGCTTAGGTAGAACTTTTTGCAAACGGAGAAGAGGTTATTTTAAATTTTGGGTTCAAATATCATTTGGAGTTCATACTGCCGCATAAAACTGTAGAATCCTTCTACAATATAAATGGCTTTATCGCTGTTGGAGCAAATGGATTGACAGCTTGCTGAGTTTTGAACTATCTTGAATTGTTCTGGAAATCTTTCTCTAAGGCTAAATAGTATGGCAGCATAATTACTGAGTTTAGAGGAGGGAAAGGCAACAAGGACACCCTTGAATAAATGAAATGTCAAAGCAGGGTTGAAGGCAATAGTCACGCCTGGCATAGAGGAAATCCTTAATGACATTTTTTATGGAGTTCAAAAAAATCATTGCAATTCCCTTTAACTGACGCGAGGAAGAGTGATCTGTCAGCTAGAACACTTAAGGCTAGCAAACTAAATTGGTGTGAGGCATCCTGAAGTACACCAAATCTAATTTAATCAATAATACTGACACACCAAAGAGACGTACAAAGCGATTCTTAAAACAAGGAATAATGTGGATTTTTATCATGTATCACAATTTTTCCTTTTTAAAATCCTGATAAGTAAAATTTAAAGTAATATTTATGTAGTTTCATGTTGTCTTCAGTTGGAGCAAGTAAATTATTTTGTTGTTGTTCCCGTTTGAGGGATAAATGACTTAACATGTAATTTTGTATACTCCTCAACACACACACACTCACAATATACAGCTTCACTGTAAAAAACGAGAGGATTCCATTACCTTTTTTCCCCTTTAGTTATGTTTTAATCTCAGTTTAAAACATTGGCTAATCAGAACCCTAGCAAGTACTAAGCATGGAAAATTCTTATCTTTTACTGACTCAGCTGTCTTTCAGCTTCCTTTATCTCAAACTTATGTTTCTAATTGGGCTATTTGCCCAACATTTTCACATTTCAATATTATGATTGACCTTGAAGAAATTGTTCTGGGATTCCACCGATACTGGTAATTATAGTTCCATTATGCCCCTCCTTAACGCAGGAGATATTTAGACTTTGATCAATATATTCATTGCACTTCTTGATGGATAATCATAGTGCATTATTTGCTGACTTTCCTGCCACCCTCATTAATTGTCTTGTCACAGTCCAGAAATATAGTTGCAAGACACTTGACATGCGTTTTGCCAGAACTTATCACTCTACGCTTACATTTACTTGGTGTTTAATTGTCCACTTCCACTATTAAAGCCTCGGTTTATTATTTATTGTAGCTTCCTGGCCCCCGATGGATATAAGCAGCCTTCACCATTCTTATCTCCTTCTGCCTGCTTCTTAGCTGTGCTCTTGTAAACTCAGTATTTCCAGAGTATTATAAAAGAGCCCAGAGAGACCTTGTCTTTCATTTACGCTAGGATTTACGAACAATCTATTTTTAGATTTCATATTTTAATGTGTAAACTGAAACCCTATAAATATATTGAAGCTTGTGAATATTACTAGTTTTCCTTGAATCAAGGACATTTAAATATACAATCCCATCTTAATCTAACAATCTAATTTGGGAAGGGGGTGGGATTCAAGCCTTCCATCAGGATACAACTATGTTTAATCTACGTATTTGGGCAAGGAAACTGGGAGGGTGACACACTTTTTCTTTGGTCATTTTACTTCACCACTTAAACTACCCTAAATGATGGTCTGGGTCAAGACAGGGCAGCTCATATTTATTTGTGAGGAAAAATATTAATAACAAGCTGTGTATTCCCTTGACCTGATAGATCGTTCTCACGGCCTTTTGTGGATATTTCAAATCATACTCTCCCCAAGTGAAGCACATGTTTTATTTCTGATATTTTGCTGACCTATCCATGTACTTGGTCATATTAGTGAACACATTTATCACTGATACCCCCAGACCATTCCAAGCAGTTAGGTGCTTCCTGCGAGCTTTCTAGTGTATTTCCTTCACTCTCTACACTTTACACCTCTTCTCATATTTATGTAATTATTTATTTGTTTGACTCTCTCTTCCAACTTGGCCAGTAGATTTTAGATCTCCCTGTTCCCAGCGCCTAGCAGATGGGAGGTTTTAGTGTATATTTATCTATCTACTTATGTATCTATCCATCTATAAAGATGAAAAAGAAAAGTAAAAAGTTCATAAGAATGAGTAAACTATTCTCCTCTTATAAACTACATATATATCAAGGGAGAGAGAGATCAAGAACTGAAGAAGAGCTATAGTCATATAGAGTGTAGACAAAGGCAATTATAACTGTTACTTGGTAAAAATGTTTACTTAACCCATCTACACACTGCATTATTATTTTCTGTTTTATCTAATGACCTGATTTTAATTTTGCTTAATTATAGATGATCATTCCAATATTTAACCACATTGCTGCCTAAGAAAGTAGTCATGTATTTTTTTTTACTCTACATATGCTTTCCTCTTATTTTCTCACAGTTTCTTCAAATGAGCTCTCAACAGCACCTTCTTAGCATGAGTGTTGGCTTTTCCTGTTGCCAACCTTCCAGTTGGAGTTTTCAAATAAGAAAAGATTTAGTTGAGAGACAGAAACTGAGTAAAGATAATTTTACAGTTTTTAAAAAAAGAATACTGAATTATACAAAGTTGACATTTCTTTTTTATGATTTTTATCTCTTTTATCAATTTTATAGTAAAATAGCATAAGGATAAAGAACATTTAATAAATAAAAGCAAGAAATTATTTTATTTAGAACAGGAAATGATTCACCTAGGAATGCTATTTTTACAATTAAAAATAAAAATAGTGTTCTACAATATTTAAAATCATGATATATTAAAAATGAAAATACAAATTTCAAACAATTTCTTCTGTATGATATAGAAATACATTTGTCTTAACCTTACTTGCAGAGTCAGAGAACTAGATTGCTATAAAATGGATAGGCTCTTTTGAGTGCCATTGAATTGATAGAAGCCATGTGTAAATAATGTATAAAAACATCTCTTGATTACCTCCAGTTACATCACAAAGTATCAACCCTGTCAACTCCCACAACCACTTCACAGCTCTAAACAGCTTGGGGAATAAAGCCCATCTATCATGATCCAATGCAGTCTTTTCATTCTTAGCTACCGGGAAGGAGTGTGCATTTTTTTTACACAAAACCACAAGTGTATTTGGATGTTGAGAGGTGGGAGGAAAAATGTAGAAAATCTTTAAATTTATTTAAAAAAATAAGTTATTTTAAAAATATGTTCACACACCTACTGTCACACACATCCCAAAGGCTGTTTGCTTATTCATGTGTATTTTCAAAATTTATTTACGATGTGGAAACAGCTCTGTTTTTATTGAGTGTAATCCAATTTAAATTAATATGTCTCAAAATAATTCATGATTTACCAGTGAAAATGAAAGTAGTCCTTCAAGTGTGCTTCTGTTTAGACAGTTGTTAATCTATACTACATTGAAAACAATTCAGTACTTCACACCATCTGTAAAGATATGTTTCATTTTGAAGATTCTCAGATAATTCTCTGGATTTGCATAATACCTTCTATTAGATATTAATAGCTAACAAGATTAAAATGTTAAAGAATTTAGAGTTAAAGGCTGATAAAAATAAATTAACATTTCTATTAATACACAATAGTTGTTAAACATACCTTTCACCCTAATATGAGTACTTGATCAATTAAAACATTTGCTTCATAATCTTAAGATTAGAATGAAAGTCAACTGTTCTTACCCACAGACATCTTTGAACACATCACAGTATCACCCATTCTCTTTCCAGGGTACATATGCTGAGTTAATATATGACTGCATTTCTTCCATTAGCACTGTGATAACGCCCTTTTTTTTTTTTTCTGCCTCAGCTACACAAATTAGATATTTGATTTATTGGGTAATTGTGACAGGACAGATTATTTATCGTTGTCTAACAAAATGAAAAATAACCCTGTAAGCTTTTCTAAATCAAGGAAAAATTTCAACCTTATGTAATAAACTCAGAAATTTAAACCTTGCTACTAATAAATATTTAGATGCATTTTTAATCCTTTAAATTTTATGTTGGTGTTTATATTTTTTCTATGTTATTCTATAAATTATAAAAGATTAAAGAATATTTTATACATAGAAAAAATTTATTTATATAAATCTTAATATTTTATAATTTTCTGATTCTGCCTACCCATATTTTTTTACACATTTGTAATTATAACGTAATACATTTTATACTCTGCTGTGTTCAACTAACATATGCCTCATGCATGCTGTGACTGGCAGAATCTTGGCCCACATGAACTTTGTTCCCTGGTGTTGTGTCTATGAAAATGTTATGTCACTTGAAAAAAGGACCCTACAAATATAATTACAGTTATTAATCAGTTGAATTTAAGATAAGAAGGTTATTCCAGATATTCTGGTAGGCCCAGTGTAATCACATGAGCCCTTTAGAGCAGGAGAGAACGTTGAAGAGATTTGAAGCAAGAGAAAGATTTGATGTGCTTGAAGAAGGAGGGCTTCACATGGAAAGCATGAGAAATAAACACAGTCTATCAAAAACCACTGTACTCAGAAGAGGATCCAGACCTCCAGATGAGAACAACAGCCTTGGCTGATGTTTTGATTTAACCAAGTGAGATCCTTAGCAGAGAATTCAGACAGATCGTCTAGACTTTTAACAAACAGGAAATATGGAATGATAAAAACAGTGTTTAAGTTACTAAATTTGTGGCAATTTGTTACTCAGCAATAGAAAAAGGATACATATGCCTTTTTCTAGTTGTCATTATTATTCAATATTCAGATTGTTCCATTGATATGTAATGTGGTCACCATTGTTATAAGTAGTGCAAAAAAAGAAAAAGGTAGAACATGGTTTAAATCTTCAAGAAATCCCACAATATAGCCAGAAAGGCAAGTAGTCACAAAACAAGTATTGAAATATCTTCATTATTTGCCACAAATAGAGAAGTGTTCAGGAAGAGTCACAACCATAGGAGGAACTGTTTTGTCTGATGGAACTTGAGTTCTGTCATCTAACTCACTTCCAACATCACATCATTAGCTCTATTTCCACTAACGCTGCCCTAGTTGAGTGGTTGGAAATAAATAGAACCTGTAAATAGGGGATTATATTAAAAGATCAGACTGGCAGTATTACATGAGCAGCATTATATTACGCCAGTAAGGATGGACAGACCTAAAATACGTTGCATGTCTAGGAGGTTTTCTGTAATCTCTACTTGAGCAGAAGATCAAATACGAAGTGACAGTCAGTAGTTTGGAATGGAATCATTTTAGGGACATTTAAGGTGAAGCAACACTTGGTTGCCTTGTATAGCAGGATACGCAGGATGCAGGAAGGGAACTGGTCAAGATTTACTCCAAGACTTCTAGGCCTGGCTACTGGGGAAGAAGATAAAATGAAAAGAAATGAAGTGGCTTTAATAAAGCTATTGGGCAGAAGAGGGAATATAAGGAGCTGATTTAAAATAATGTCTGAATTAAGATATCATCTGTTATAAGTAGCAGAAACCATGTCTCAGTCTTCAAAATACCTAAGTCCATCATCTCACATAACAGCACACAGTGTTGGTAGGTTAAGCGTTTCAATAGTGTCATCTAGAACTCAAAATCATTCTCTCTCTTATTCTGTCCACAACATTAGCCTCATTCTAAGACTACTTTCTCTTGGTGGTCTTCGGATAACTGTCTGCAAAAGCCAGGCCAAAACACTCCCCTGTTAACTCCCTGCCTAAGATAAAGAACATTTCTCCTACCCATGATAAAACCCTTCTCTTCAGTCTAAGTCAACTTAGTCACGTGTCTCCCTTATGACAAAAGTAGTCACCAGCAAAATATGTATTGGTTTAAATTAGGTTTAGATTTGTCCAACACACTAAACAGAATATACATACTCAGTTTATAAAGGTAGTAAAGGAACTGAATAACTATAATTTAACCCTGCATTTTATAAAGAAATTGAAGAGGAAACCACGTGGTCTAAAACACAAATGCCATCCTGTTAGATAAGCATTGAAGGCATCTGGCTTGTCAGAGGCTAATCCAATATGGCAACAAGAAGTTCTGTTGGTGTCCCTTTTCATTGTCTTCCATGGTCCTAAATTCTTTCTTTGGAATAAACTAATACTTTGTCAGTCTTCCTCCATTCCCTCCATGTTTGCCTCTAAAATGAGCATTTGGGAGCTTGCCCATTTGGGGATTGCCTTATGGATTCTTTTATACCTATGATCATAAATCAAATTTCAGTCTAAGTCTGTTTACTAAAGGGGAACATAGTTTTCTTATAATAATGAACATTTTAATAGTTTTGAGAACATTTGTCTTTTTCTAAAAAAATTTTTTATTGGAGTATAGCTGATTTACAATGTTGTGTTAGTTTCTGCTGTACAGCAAAGTGAATCAGTTATACATATAGATACACCCACTCTATTTTAGATTCTTTTCCCATATAGGTCATTACAGAGTATTGAGTAGAGTTCCTTGTGCTATACAGTAGGTCCTTATTAGTTATCTGTTACATATGGTAGTGTGTATGTATTAATCCCAATCTCCCAATTAATCCCTCTCCCTTTGCCCCCCTGGTAACCATAAATTTATTTTCTACATCTGTGACTCTATTTCTGTTTTGTAAATAAGTTCATTTTTTTAGATTACACATATAAAAGATATCATATGATATTTGTCTTTCTCTGTCTGACTTACTTCACTTAGTATGATAGAGGAAATTTGTCTTATAACATTAGACTATGGATGTTATTTGAGGAAACCACATTTGTTAGACTATCAGTGACTCAGTTAAGGTTGTAAACTATGGTTATCACAGAAATAGGAATTTACTCACCAGCTGTGCACTACTTAATCCACTATGACCTCACTGATCCACTTCTAATTAACAATCAAGTATGAATACTGAAGATTCTCTTAGAATAATATATACATATCTATTAGCATTCCACATTGTGAAAAAGTCATTTTACAAGTAAAATAAATGTTACTCTTAAAGAGTAACTTGAAACACAAGGCAGAAGTTTGATTCTCTACAACACTTTTAAGAAATGCTCTAAAATGCCCAATGCTACACAAAAGCTAAGTAGGATGAAGATTGATACAAGCTAAGTGGATTTAAGGAATTAAAACCAGTCATGACATTACAAATAGTGTTTTGTAAAGAGTTGTTTTCCAACAAATTGTGGAAATATATGCCAGACTGAAAGGAGAGAGTATTGAGGAAGTGCAAGCTCCAGAGGCTGACCGCTCCTTCAGGACATTCAACATCGATGGGAAAGAGGTTGTATGAGGGAGGAGTAGAACTTTTCTTGTTGTTGTTTTTGTTTGTTATATTGTGTTTATTTTCATTTAGGGAAGAATATATTATGTATTTATGCTTTGGATAACAAATGGGTCAGTTTATTCAAAAGGTTGAAGGTTTACCAGTGGAAGGAAATAATTTATAGAGGAATAACTGGATGGCAGAACCTGAATTTATAATTTGCACATTGTGGATCACTGATATATGTGAGCATGCTTCTCCCACAATGTGACTCAGGCCACATATTTGTTTTAGCAATAACAGGAGAAACTACTTCATGCATAAAAAAAGAGAGAAAGATGTTGAGTCAATATACGAAGTAGTTTATTATAGAAACTAGGGAAGATGAGTGAGTTCATATTGCCTGACAGCAATCTTTCCAGGAAAGTACAAGTTAATGTCATCAGCTGAGAGTGAAGCCTCCAGTGAAGATGTTGATGTTTTTTATTTATTCCACTATGTACAAATGCTTTACAGATAATTATACTTCTTACTTGATTAGGTGTGAGAACTTAAAACCAATACCTAGTACCAGTTGTAATGCAACCTAGTGTAATCATGTACCATATCTTTCTAGCTCTAATTGATCAGATTCTTTTGCTATGTTTTCTTTTTTCCTTTTTTTTTTTTTTTTTTGTATAGCTTAATTGTGCCTGGTTATAAAATGTTTGACTTTCACAAAACCCAGGACAAAGTTTGGTGATTTGCTGGAGAGGGAAGAGTTTAGAGGAAAAGTGACTCTTTAAGAGATTAGTCTAGGTGATGATGACACAGACTTAAACAAAGGGATTGGCAATAGGTCTAGCTTCCAAATATTAGAAAGAACATGAATTTTTACCGAGTTGGAAGTGATAAATACAGGAGCCAACCTCTGGGTTACAGCTTTGAAAATAAATAGTGCTATAAAACCATGAAGAGAGCTAGTGATTATTGGAAGAGAAGGAAGAGGTTAAGAGGTGATCTGATGCTGTCACTTTGGGATATGTTCAGTCCATTATGTCTGCAGGACATACAAGTAGAGATAGCAGTTTCATTAGTATTTTTAATGTAGATCTGGTGTTTAGGAAACAATCTCTGAAGCCAAGCATCATTATATATTCAATTACTGAGACGAAAGACAAGCCAATATTGACTAGGAATGACAAATATTGCTTTTTAAGAACAAAGCAGGAAGAGAGAATCCTGCGGGAAGGAAGGAGAGAGATGCATCAGTAGAAGAGACAAAGAGGAAATGGTCTTAGACAGTGGATTATAATTAGCATTTTCTGAGTATTTTCTGCAAGAAACTATTTACATAAATTGTACTTTTATTTGTTCTTACCACACACTTTCAGGATGTTATTACTATCTTTTACTAAAGAAGAAGCTGGACTTCAGAGAGGTTAAGTAATTTGCACAAAGTTATCAATATAGGACCTGGCCACAGCAGAAACCCAGGTCCACCTGAATCCAAAGCCATTTCTTTTCCCATGCTACCAAGCTGCATCTGGGAGATAACTTTAGACCAAAACAATCTTTTGGGTCACTTATATAACAGCAACTTGGGGATTCCAGGGCAAGTGGGTGTAAAACAATTTATGAGTGAGTTTTCTGCTGGTAGTTTTCCTTTTTTTCAGTCTCCTAAGTCTATTAGGGAGATGGTCCTCCTTTTTGCTTTCCTGGGTTTCCTAATCATCTAGAAAGTCCCTGCTCTATTTCCCCTCACTCCTTGTTATATGACTTTCTCTGTTTCTCTCTCTCCAGGCAGAAGCAGAAAGAAAGACATCTCCATTATTAAGTTACGTGTCTGCTCATCAGCAAAACAAATCCCCATGGCTCTCTGTTTCTAATCAGAAGGAAGTAATTTTCCTTTCTCACCTGACTGATTCTCCAACTTGGCTCTCAGAGCTCACTGCTCTCCAATCCCTCCCTCCAGGTACCCAGTTGCAAGTTTCAGTTAGTGCTACAGTTCACTCATTAAACATTTCACCACTGACTTCCTAAGTCACTGCTACCCAGCGTCCAACTCATTTAAGGCCGTGCCACTAATTTAACCAATTCAGTTAAAAATCAAGCTAAAGCTATATTAAACAACCTTTATGAGATTCTGAGATCAATCCTGTGCTGATCTGAGCAGATAGTAAAATGCCTGCTGACATAATCATAAAAATAATCACCATCACCTTTATCATCATCATCATCATCATCACTGCTGCCATACTGAGTACCCTCTAGGTGCCAGACAGTGTGCTATGTACTTCTCAGGCACTGTTCCCTTTAGTTGGTAATGTTTATACTAGATGTGCAATTTAGTTAGTAGGATTCAATACATACCCATACATGTGAGGTTCACATGTCAAACTAGTTTAACACATTAGGTGTTATCATCACTTTACAGATGAGGAAATAAAGTTTCAAAGTTATACAGCCTCTCCAGGGTAGAGCCAGTTTAAAATACGCTTTTCTTTTTTTTTTTAAACTTCTAAAGACACATGAAAAGTCAAACCCAAGAGAGCTTGATCTACCAAAAATATCCAGTATACTTGTATCTAGATTTGTTTATCCACTAGGAAAGTTCATGGCATGTATAAGTACAAAATATGTACGAATGTGTAAAGTAATAGCAAGTTTCATTTCCTTAATAAAATGAAAGCAAAGATGAAACACTTAGGAGGAATCGCACTTCTATTTGAATGATCGTGGCTCAAATCACAGTATCTTCTACACTGTTATTAGTCCTTTGATTGTTTGGCCTTGAATCACAAGTTATATGTTACACTAAAACATAACCTCTCTGTCAAAACAAATGCTCAACTTGTAAAGCCAGGCACAAGAGAAGAAATAGAATCCAGGCTTCAACTCAGTGGTGGTGGAACGTATTTTGTTTAAACTAAGCATCTGATACTAAAAATGTTCCTTTGAACAGTTGCTGAAACAGTCAGGGCCACAGATCACCTTGTCAGGGCTCTGACAGGAACGCTGACGTTTAAAGGTGAGTTCCAACTGTTTCCTTAATTTATAGTGTAAGAATTCTGCAGCCACCTGTCTAAGGGAAGCAACCATGCAGGGTTTATTGGTCCCCAAGCACTTTTGACACCCATCTTGTTAGACCGCTTGTACCAATCAGCATTTTTGGTAGAATCTAAGCTGTTATCACCTATTTTTCCTTTTCCCAAACTTTGTGTCAGATAATTTTATCTAAATCTGAATGGGGAAACAAACAAAAATCCTTAATAACTGAAAATCCAATATATCTTGACTTGGCTAATGTTCAAATCATTACTCTATGGCAAAAACTTGTCCTCTTAGGGTTTTAAAGACTTTCACCATAAATAAGCGTTGTAGGTCTTATATAAAATTTCAGCCAACTTACCAACCATATTTTGAATGCTGTTAATAAATCAGGCATCCCTGACTATAACCTCATTTTCCTCCCATTGCATAGTATTCACCAGATATCTTTCTCTCGGCTCATCCATTGATGTGTTGCCACTTACGAGCTATGTCAACAAGGTCAAGACCTGACAAAGTCTAAAAAGACTCAACTGAGCCAAGCCTCATATTTAAGCATCAGAAAAATAGATCCAATTATACCCCCCAGGGTCATCTGAGAAAATTAAATCCAATAAAATATTATATAAAACCTCATAGCCAACTGCCTGGCCTTTGGTAAGTGCTAAAAAATGTTCTTTTCTTTTTTCTCTCCATCTTTACTTTTCTCTTTCATTTACTGATGTAGAAAAGAACTCTCAGGTGGGACCTAATAGGAACTAAATAATTCATACTCATTCTTTAATTTACTTATGGGTCACAGGTTGATCACTTGCCACTTCACATTATCATCGTTTTGCTCTCTGGTACTTGGAGACAATACTACTCTTTCTCAGTTTTAAGTTAAGTGTAGCAGTAATCCTTAAGAATATATGCTATATTATCCTGAATGCATTTCCTTTTAAATTTTTTTCTATTTGTTTTGATGTTTGCTTGGTTTATCTTGTTTTGAAAAAAAAATTATTGCAAAGTGGAAAACATTACAGAAAAGAAATACTGAGTTTTGTGATCTGGGAAATATAGACAGAAATACGTGTGAATATTTCTGAGTTATCGAAGATAACCTTTTTCTCTCATATGAAACATCTTTAACTCATATGGTGCACACTTTCATTTTCTATTATTTAAAGTGTTCGTGGTAAGACTGGATGGAAAAGGGGTGGAGAGAGTCATCAATCATACTTCTCTTTAAGATGGATTCCTTTACTCTATTTTACACTTTCAAAGAGTAGAAGGAAGAGCTTGTTATATAGCCAAGTGGGATACCTTTCCACAAATGCTTCAAATAGTTATATATATATATATAAAAGTTAAATGTTTCCCATACATCTGAATCTCAATGCATTCTACATGAAAACACTTTTAGCAGTCCTTATGGATAGGTTAACTGAAGTCAAAGATATTAGACACTCTGTTTAAGGCAGAGAGATAGAGTCCTCCCGTGAATATTTGATAACAGTGTTATATTACAAGGCTTGGGCTAGCATCTGCTGAGTATTAGAAAAGTGAACCAAGTGGGAAGAATAACATGAATGACTTTCATGTTGATTGACAGATTGATTGATTGACTGAGTTTTGTACCTAGATAGCTCATGTAACCTTGATTTCTTCATCCATAAATTGAAACAAATTATGCCTGTCTATCAAAAGCAATCATTTCTAAAATCAAGTTTGTTTTTACTGATGTAGATTACTTGGAGATCTTTCCATTAATTTTTTTAAAGTTATCTTCTCTTATTAATGATAATCATAGTCTTCTAGCAGAGAAAAAGTTCAATTTGCCTCCTAAAGTGTAAGAGAGAATGAGTGACATTTGGACCAATACCAATTTGCTTCTTGAGGTGTATATATTATTCTTAACAGACTACTGCTAAAAGTTCAGGATCATTGCAGGCACTAAATACATGACATTATAACAGAATACTAACCGGTACGACAAAGTGTGCAATAAATATGCATTAAAAATAAAAACAAAACTTGTTCTTTAAAGCCAGGGCAAGGAAATTGAAAACCTGAAAGAAAATAGAAAGGATGAAAGAAAACTATATTTTAATTAATTATCAGTGCATTTCTAGGGGCTATGGTAGCATTACACATACTTCTATCTAATTTAGCTTTTTAACTATTTCACATATTTTACCTCACTTAGCCATTTTACTGTTTAAGAAAACTAAGGTTCATTTAATTTTATTAGTTGTCAAGGATTCACAGTTACAAGATAGAGTGTAAGATTGTCTCGTAAATTCTATGCAGGGTTCTTTGTCCCACTTTGTGTTATATAAAACTCTCTCCTAGAAGGATGGTTGATAACCAGGGAAGGATTTGCTCTATGTTTCTCCTGATAATACAGCTGAGTCAATTCAATATGACAAATTTTAATGAAAGGGCTGGTTTGTGCTTGTGGGGGTTGAGTGACATCAGTGAACAAGACATATGGAGAGAGAGAAAAAAACAGCAATAAACATGGTAAATGAGTAAATGTATAATGTAATATAAAAGAAGGTAATAAGTGCTATAAAATACATAAAATAGAGTAGAATAAAAAGGATCAGACCTAGATAGACATTTCTCCAAAGAAGATATACAGATTGCCAACAAACACATGAAAGAATGCTCAACACCATTAATCATTAGAGAAATGCAAATCAAAACTACAATGCGATATCATCTCACACTGGTCAGAACAGCCATCATCAAAAAATCTAGAAACAATAAATGCTGGAGAGGGTGTGGAGAAAAGGGAATCCTCTTGCACTGTTGGTGGGAATGTAAATTGACACAGCCACTGTGGAGAACAGTATGGAGGTTCCTCAAAAAACTAAAAATAGAACTACCATATGACCCAGCAATCCTGCCACTGGGTATATACCCTGAGAAAACCATAATTCAAAAAGAGTCATGTACCACAATGTTCATTGCAGCTCTATTTACAATAGCCAGGACATGGAAGCAACCTAAGTGTCCATCGACAGATGAATGGATAAAGAAGATGTGGCACATATATACAATGGAATATTACTCAGCCATAAAAAGAAATGAAATTAAGTTATTTGTAGTGAGGTGGATGGACCTAGAGTCTGTCATACAGAGTGAAGTAAGTCAGAAAGAGAAAAACAAATACCGTATGCTAACACATATATATGGAATCTAAAAAACAAACCAAAAAAATGGTCATGAAGAACCTAGGGGCAAGACGGGAATAAAGACGCAGACCTGCTAGAGAATGGACTTGAGGATACAGGGAAGGGGAAGGGGAAGACGGGACAAAGGGAAAGAGTGGCATGGACATATATACACTACCAAATGTAAAATAGATAGCTAGTGGGAAGCAGCCGCATAGCGCAGGGAGATCAGCTCGGTGCTTTGTGACCACCTAGAGGGGTGGGATAGGGAGGGTGGGATAGGGAGGGTGGGAGGGAGGGAGACCCAAGATGGAATAGATATGGGGATATATGTATATGTATAACTGATTCACTTTGTTATAAAGCAGAAACTAACACACCATTGTAAAGCAGTTATACTCCAATAAAGATGTTAAAAAGAAAAGGACTCTATTGAACTATTAATTGTACAGAAAATGTATCTGTTATTTAATTTATTTAGATTTTTTATTTTGGTTTTATTTTTCCTATTTTCAATTTTCTTCCCCAAACTACAATATAGTGGACAAGTTATAAGTACATTACAGTAATTTTATTAGAAAGGTATAAATCAATTCTTTACAAGTACACTCTGATTTTACAATGAAACTTATCCCAATTTAAACTTTTATAGATTAATGGAGGTGTAACTGATATGAAATAAACCACACATATTTAAAGTATATGATTTGATAAGCTCTGAACAGGTATATACCCATGAAGCTACCAACAAAACTATGGTAATGAACATACTCATCACCTCCCAGAGTTCCTCATGACTCTTTTTGGCCTCTCCCTCCCATTCTCCCTCACACTTCCAGTTCATGCCAACCAACTACTGATCTACTTTCTGTAACTACAAATTATTTTGCATTTTCTAGAATTTTAGATGTCCTTTTTTTTTTAAACGGAACTACACTATACACTTTTCTGCTTTTATTTTCATTCAGGATAATTACTTTGTGATCATCCATGTTGCTGCATGAATTGATAGTTTCTTCCCTTTTATTACTGAGTGGAATTCCATCGTAGAGATACACCACAGTTTCCTGATGCATTCATGTGTTTATGGCCATTGGAATTGTTACCAGTTTTTGGTTATTACAAATAAAGTTGCTATGAACATTTATGTACAAGTCTTTGTATGTACATATGCTTCATTTCTTTTAGGTAAAATCTCTAACAATAATCATGTGTTTTTAATTTTTCCTTGCAGTTCTATCAGTTTTTGCCTAATGTATTTTGAAGCTCTGTTATTAAGATGTTAAATGGTTAGGATTTTTATGTGTTCTTGCTGAATTGACCACTTAATTATTATGAAATAAACTTCTTTGTCTCTGATAATATCTTTGTTCTGAAATATACTTTGCCTGATATTGTATTAGTTTTCTAATCATGCACAACAATTGACCACAATTTTAGTGACTTAATACAACATCCACTTATTATTTCACAGTCTCCTTGTGTCAGCAGTCCAGGCATAGCTTATGTGGCTGCTTTGTTTAGAGTCCAAGGTGTTGGCTAGAATGGGCTCCATCTGGAGGCTTAACTAGGAGAGAATCCGCTCCCAAGGTCATTCAGGTTGTTGGCAGAATTTATTTCCCTGCAACAGTATGACTGTAGTTTCTGGCATTTTGCTTAGTGTAAGCTAGAGGCTATCTTTGTGTCCAGGAGGCTGCCAACGGTTTCTTGTCATGCAAACTTCTCCCGCATGGCCACTCATTTCATCAAGCCTTCACGGGGAGTCTCTCTCTGCAGGTAGGGCTTTGTACTTCCACTGATGAGGCAGACCCACCCAGGAAGGTCATCCTTTCACTTACCTCAAAGTCATAATGATTACTTACATCTGCAAAATTCCTTCATGTCTGACATTTTCTGTTTGCCAAGGCAAGTTACAGGTCCTGCCTACACTCATGGGGAGGAAATTATACAGGATGCAAACATCAGGGGGTGAGGATCACAGGGCAACTCAAAGGTTTGTCAACCACAGATACTAATGGAGTGACTCCAATTTCATTTGATTAGTGTTACTTAACATATTGGGTTATTTAACCCAATATGTTATTTTATATTTATATTTAACCTATACACGTCCTTACAGTTAAAGTCTTTTGAGGTTTTTTGCTTGTTGGCTTTTGTTGTTGGTGTTCAAGGCAGCATATAGTTGGATCTTGGTTTTTCGTGTGATCTTATTATCTCTCATTTTTAATTGATACATTTTGACCATTTACATTTAATATGATTATTGATAGGGATGGGTCTAAATTCACCATCTTGCTATTTATTTTCCATTTATTTACTTGTTCTTAGTTCTCTTTTTTCTTTCTTTTTGATTATCATGATTTTATTGTATCCGCTGTTGGCTAATTATCTATTACTCCATACTTTTTTGAGCAATTGCTTTGGTATTTATAGTATATATTTCTAATTTATTGTTGTCTACCTTCAAGTAATATTATACCACATCACACATAGTATAAAACCTTACAACAGTATACCCCCATTTCCCCTCTCCCAGTCTTTTGCACTGTGATATGTATCTTACTTCTATATATTTACAAACTGCATTTTACCTCTGGTAACATTTCCTTACACCTAAAGGTCTACCTTTAACATTTGTTGTGGAGCATGTCACTAATTCTGACTTTTTCAGCTTTTTAATATATGATAAAGTCTTTATTTTACCTTTTTTTAAAAAGATGTTTGCTTGGTATACCTTTTATGTTGAAAGATGTGCTCTTTCAGTACATTAATGTTGCTCCTCTGTTTTCTTGCTTACATTGTGTCCATCAGGAAGTCTGCTGTCCCTTTTATTTTTGTTCTCCTGTACATATCCACCCCACCCCACCTCTATCCAGTTACTTTCAAGAGATTCTCTTTATCACTGATTTTAAGTTGATTATGTAACTTACTTTCCTTTTTTCTTTCTCTCTTTATTTCTCTTTCCCTTTCTCCCTTCCTTCCTTTCTTCTCTCTCCTTCATCTCTTTCTCTCTCCCTTCCTCTCTCCCTTCCTTCCTTCCTTTTGCTTACTGGGCATCTTAGATCTCTTGGGTTATGTCAAGCAAGTAACTCCTGCTGCCTACCACCAGGAGCAGCAGTGCCAGGATATCTACCCACTGCTTGGTTTGCAGGTAGCAGACTCACCATGAAAGACACAAATCATACAGGCACTGGATGGAACAACACCTCACTCACATGGAGAAGAGACAGAGCAACATCAACTTCTATAGTGAGTGTTGGTCCCCCACGTCCAACAGGTGTTGCCCCACAGCCAAGGCAAGGAGATGGTCTGCATGCACCCCTCTTGTGCTGTAGGCAAAGGATGCCATTCCTTCCCCACCAGGAGCAGATAAAGCAGCAGGGTTGGCCAGGTGCCATACGACACATTATTTAAGCGAAACCAAGAAGTATATGTCAAACCTGGAACAGGGAAAGATATTCCCAAACAAGGCAATATGCCCAGCGCAGGCTATGAGGGCTCCTGACTTCCATGTTAGAAGATATTTCAGGCCCAAGGCACACTCTCATGCAGCCAAGCTAGGGCTGAGCAACCTGCACATGTCTGCCTTTCCCAACAGCTTGTAGCTCTAATCTGACTTAGAAAAATTTCATCCAGTATTCCTTTATTTTGCACCCCATTTTCAGAGACTCCAATTACATATAAGTAGGCCTCCTGAAGTTTTCCTACAGCTTATTGATGTTTTATATCTTTTTATTTATGTGTTTTTTTTTCTGTGTTTTAATTTGGATATGCTCTTTGCAAGTTTAGTAATTTTTTTTCACCTTTGGTAGTGTCTACTTAATCTTATTTAGTGTATTTTTTTATCTTAGACTTTGTATTTTTCACCTCTAGAGGTTTAATTTTTTTCTTTTAAAATATATTTCATACCTCTACTTAACATGCTCTATCTTTTCTGTACCTTCCTGAACATATATGATAGTTATAATAAATGTTTTCAAAGCCTTGTTTACTATTTCTATCATCTGTGTAATTTCTCAGTGATTTCTAAATCATTGATTTTTCTGCTTATATATATCATATTTCTGCCTCTCTTCTATGCTAGGAAATTTTTTATTAGATGCTAAAGATTGCAAATTTTGCCTTTTTGAGTGTTGCATAATTTTATATTCCTATAAATGTTCTTGAATTTGTGCTGGGGCAAAACTAATTTGCTTGGAAACAGTTTGTTTTTAGGCTTTGCATGTGGGAACACAGCAACTTTTAGTCCAGGGCTATTTTGACTCCCTATAGAGGCAATACCTTTCTAAGAACTCTCTGTGAAACCCTATGGATTATAAGATTTTCCACTTTGGCCAGTGGGGGCTTGAACTTTTCCTGGAATTGTTTCCTCTGCTTCTTTCAGTTTTTTCTTTTCTGGTCTCAAGAGTTCTCATATACTCCTTTGTTGATCAGTAGTCAGCTGAAAACTAGAGGTGGACCCTCTGCCCTTTTCAAGAAGTTTCTTTCCATGCTTCTCTGTTCCCTTTAGTACTCTACTCTGTGGATTACAGCCTTCCGACCCCACTAGATTCTAAGGTACCTCTCCTCAACTCAGGAAGGCTGCCAGACTTGGCCTCAGTGCTCCCTTCCTGCATGTCAACCTCATCCCTCTATGTGGGCAGCAGCCCTGGGCAATCATAAGGCACAAGTCATTTGTCTCTTCTCTCTCAGGGACCACTTTTCTGCCTTGTCTGATGCCTAATGTATGAAAATCATTGATTTTTTTGGTGTTATTTTTAGTGGTTTTAGATAGGAATATAAATTGATTCCTATTATTCTATCATGGCTGAAAAAAGCCCCGCCCCTCCATTTAAATTTAAAGGTTTATTTTTCTTTTCCTTGAAACCCGAAAATAAATTAAAATACCAGTCTTGGGGCTTGCCTGGTGGCGCAGTGGTTGAGAATCTGCCTGCTAATGCAGGGGACACGGGTTCGAGCCCTGGTCTGTGAGGATCCCACATGCCGCGGAGCAACTAGCCCCGTGAGCCACAACTACTGAGCCTGCGCATCTGGAGCCTGTGCTCCGTGACAAAAGAGGCCGCGATAGTGAGAGGCCCGCACACCGCGATGAAGAGTGGCCCCCACTTGCCACAACTAGAGAAAGCCCTCGCACAGAAACGAAGACCCAACACAGCAAAAATAAATAAATTAATTAATAAAATACCAGTCTTGCAATGTTTTAGAGTCACACAAATCTCATGACATTTTAGGTATTATTTACAGAATCTTGCTAATTATTTTGCTTCAAATCATGTTGTAAATTCTAATTCACTATAAAAACTTGATAGAAAACTTTAGGTTTTGATTTTATTTGATTGCTCTATATTCAAATACATGATAATAATTAACCATAGTACTAATGCATATTCTGGTCAAAATTAGTTGACATTCTTGAACAGAAGGCATGCTTAAACATTCTATAGAGATAAAATTTTTAAAACTTAAATGCAATATTTTTTCATGGACAGTTATGACAAAGTGGAGCAAGAAACTCACTTTGGGGGTTGCACATTTTGAATAGATATGTAAGCATCATGGAGGTAAATATTTAATAACCTTGAGCTATAATGACTATCATGATATATACAATGGGCCTGTGTACTTTAAGCACAGTATTTTTTACAGCTCAACTGAATCCTCTCTCTCTCTCTCTCTTTGTGTTTTTTTTAATTTATTTTTATAATGTGTCCTAATTTGCTTCTTTTTACTATGTAGGGCATCATGACTTGGGCAAATTAAAAGTTTTCATGATGGCATTGTGACAGATAAGAACTAGCAGGTCAGTTGCCTGGTGAAACACCAACTGAATGTCAACACCCTTATGATCCTAATAAAGAAGAACAAATGAAACAAAAGATCATCACACAGAGCATCAGAACCAAATTGTAATGGACATCCTGTGATCAATGATGACCGTGGGGAATACTAAAACAAGGAAAAATTAACAACATGACTGATACCAGGGATGACAGGTATCAACAGATGTTTGCCCCTGGCAGAATGAGAGTGAGACTCAGAAACAGAATTTCTGTAACTCTGACCATTTTTCAGCTCCAACATCTACCTATTAGCTAAATTATCAAGAAATGGTTTACCCTAAATCATGGTACACTATAAAGAAATTAGAATACTATGAATTTTTAATACAAAGAGACAGCTATAGGAAAATAAATTATGTGACTTAGAATTTTTACAATAAGGAGAATAATAATAACTTTGATCATTATTAAAAACCTTTCTTGAATATAAATGTTGATTTATAGACTAGGTTGCCTGAATTGAGTTTAGCATTCAATAGTTAGTATTTATAATAAGTTTGGAAGGCAGCTAGACTAAGAAGATATTGACTCTGGAATTATACTATTTTGTTTCAAATTCTGGCTCCACTATTTTCTAGCTGTGTGAACTTGGGGAAATTATTTAACTGTTCTACGGCTGAATTTCTCTGTTTTTAAAGGAGGATCTAAACTATATCTATTTTAGAGAATTGTTATGTAGATTCAATTAGATAATACAAGCAGATCTCTTAGAGAAATGTTTGGCATATTAGAATATTTATTGCTTAAAATAAAGCAATAAAAATTGTTGCTGGATAAAAAATTATCACTCAAAAAAAAAAAAAACCCTCTGTGACAGTAAGAAAAATAGAATGTAGGTCAGATTATATAATCTTAAATACAAACACACACACACAAACAAACAAATCCAAATGGCATTTTTAGATATAAACAGAAATGCTTAGAAAGATTTCTAGTACTATATAATATTCTAAATTAATTCATAATTAGAAGGGCTACCATTATCAGTACAAGATGACATAATTGCAAAAAATAAGATGATCTTTCATTCCTTCCTTTCTTTCTACTCACATTTGAAGAATAATTTCAAAAAGATTTGAATAAATATATTTTTAATGATTTCCAATAGTATACTCAAAATACAAAGTGATCTTAATTGTTAAGGGGAAAAAAGTTATGATTGGTCCCATAACCAATGAAATGTTTTGTGAAAACATTAAACATACTCTTATTGTTGGTTATCAGTGTACAGGGAAATTAACAAAAATAATATATATTTAGTACACCTTAAAGAAAAACATTAGAAACGTTGAGAATTAAAGTGTTTTATGTCCTTGTAAAAAACTTATTAAGAGTAGTTTGAACAGTGCTAGCCTTCTGATTATGTAACTTAGGATATGAAGTGAGGCAAATCTCTAAGTTTGGATCAACTTCCAACATTTTATTCTCTGCATTTTCAGTGTCATGAAATATCTCTGAATTATTTTAATGGGAAATTTTCTCCTGTGTCACTTCCTCTGGGACGTCTACATCCTTTTCTTCACAACCACCTTCCTCATTATGTCTAATCACTTCTGCATTTTATCATGCAATTCTTAAAGTATCTCCCTGTGTTAGGAACTATTAATACTCTGATTTTCTGGGTGAAGAAACTGAGGCACAGAGATATGAAGTAACTCCCAATGTCACAATTAGCATAAGACAGAACCTGCTTCAGACTCCAGCAGTTTAACCCTCTAGCAGGGCTCCACCTGCTAACGCTTTGGATAATCTGGGTGATTAAAACGTCAACACCGGGGCCTTGCCCCAGACCAATCAACTTGGACTTTTTAGAGATGAAGCTCAAAAGCTTCTCAGCTGAGTCTAAGGGGAAGACGTGGTTGATAGTTACTGCTTTGGGGCCTCCCAAAGCATACCCAATAAGCCTTAACAGCATTGAAAAACAAAAGATGAAAACAGACTATTCTGTAAATGGTGTTAAAACAATTGGAAACAAATAAATTTGATCTCCATTTCACACAATTACCCTCAAAAATTCCCAATGGTTTAATGACTCAGTGTAAGAACTGTCACTATATAGTTCAAATACAAAAAGAGAATAGGTATATATATCCATGGTTAGGGTAGGGTAGAGAGAAAAAGACCAGGTTAAAAAAAAAAATCGACCAAACCACAACATTGAAATGTTGTCTGCAAAATAAAACTCAAATCATTGAGCACACACTACTTTTTGTTATCACATCGTCACTACATGCACGATTTTCTCAATCTTTGTCTTCCAGTCTTTGTCGTGAAGATATGCTCTAGGTAAAATAGCCTATTAAGGTATGTCCCCTGGGGATTGGTTTCAGCTGGCCCACATCATGCCGCACTAAACTGTATCAAGCAGTGTTTAAACACACTAGGAATACTGTGAATAGATTTTTGGTTATTTAAAAGTTCTGCAATTTGGCAGTCAATTTTAAAACTAGTTTTTCTTTATTCTAAGAAACCTCAAATGGCATCAATAAGGCTTTTTAAATATTTTTTGAGTAGAAAAGTATTTTGTTCTGTACTATTCTTTGATCAATCGTTGTGAACTTTCAGCTTTTAAAATTTTTTATAATATTCATTCTTGACAAAATGGTGCCCTTGTCAGCATCTCTAGAAGAAATCAGTATGAGTAATGGAGAAGAATATGTTCGCTGCAGTTACTATAGTAAATGATGGGTTGGGATCTTGTTTAATAATTTCTCAATAATTGATTAGTCATACATAGTTGGTATAAATAATATGTGAGAATGCTCTTAGCAAATATCACAGAAAATATGGAATCTCTTGTCACATCTTTACATTACACTATGGACTGTAAGTAGCCTATATATTTCAGTAACGAGGCTGAAAGACATCCTTTATTTTTATAGTTTTGTTTTTAATTCCAGTCAATACTGTGAAAGGAAAAAAATGCTCCAGTAAGCTCTATTCTATAACTAAAGCAAATCTTGGGACAAACGAAATTATATTGAGAATTACCAAGTTTAATATAAAGGCAGTAGTTTACTTTGATTCAATAACACTTTGATTATCTAGTCTCTAAATGATACTGCATTATCTACTTTAGGCAGTGGCTGGAAATATTTTTGTCTATTTCAACACACCTGCTAGTTGATAATTACATGTATGGCTCACTCCAGTAGGCAGACCAAGATTTGTTTTTCAAGTCTGCAATAAAGATAAAACTTATGAGGTAGTTGTGGGAAATTCATGCCAAACTAAAAGCCAATGCCCTCTTCTGCCTCTGAGATTAAGAACCAAATCTTTAGAACACATAAGAATGAGCAAGACAGATAATCTGTGCTCAAGGAACATGTAAACTATCTCACAGTGCCTCCCAGGTGACTGCTGGAAGTATTGATCCTTGGAAAATGTCTTACAGTCCAGTGATTTGCACTGGGAACCAAGTAATGCTAAGGAGACTGCTAAACTGGGATGTTTATAAACCCGAGGCGATGAATGCACTGGGGATGCAAAATAACCATAAAGTCAATTCTCGTGGGATTATAGTCTTCCAAAACCCAAGGCAATTCAAAAGATCAATTCACCCCAACTTTCTGTTTTACAAATCAGGAACCACAATAAAGCGAGTCCAAATAATTTGTCTAAGGACACACAGCTAAATAAATGGCAATGATAGACTACAAACCAGACGCTTCCATTCAAGCATTCTTATTAAAATTTCTCAACTCACAGTTACCCTGTGAATGAGTCATCTACTACGTCAGTCATGCTATCTTAGAACCAGCAACCAAGAACAAAATGCAGCTGTGAAAACCAAAGTGCAGCTCTGCCCATCCCAGTCACTGTCAAAGGCTTCTACTGTTTTCGGCATATCAATCATAGCTCAATAAAGCTGTTTTTTTTTTCAATGTTTTCTATTTGGTAGGAAAATCCTATATTATTAGTCTGTTACATTTTTATATCAGACTTATTACCATGTGCTTATTTTACGTGAGATAATAACTGATAATTTATTGATGGTTAACTATGATCCAGGCACCATTCTTACTACAAATAATGTCTCATTAAATAGTCACCAACAATAACTTGAGGAAGAAATATGTAAAACCTATGAAAGGAGGACTCATTATTGTAAAGAAATGAAACCTTCCCAAATTAATTTATAGGCTTAATGAAATAAAATACTAATCAAAACCCCAAAAACCTAAAGTTCATCAAAAATAAGCAGCTTAGAATAGAAAAATATTTTTATTTTTTAATTTTTTATTTATTTTGGCTGTGCTGAGTATTAGTTTCGGCACGTGGGATCTTCATTGTGGTATGTTTAGTTGTGGCACGCGGACTTCTTAGCTGCGGCATGCAAACTCTTAGTTGCAGTATGCATGTGGGATATAGCTCCCAGACCAGGGATGGAACCCAGGCTCCCTGAATTGGGAACGCAGAGTCTTACCCACTGGACCACCAAGGAAGTCCCATAGGATAGAAAAGTATTTTTAAATTAAGCATTTTAGTTTGAGATAATTGTAGAGACACATGCAGTTGTAAGAAAAAGAGTGAGATCCTCCGTATCATTTACCCAGTGTCTTCCAATGGTAACTTCTTGAAAAACAATAGTACAATATCACAACCATGATACGAACACTGATAGTCAAAATATAGAACATTTCTGTGATCACAGGGGTCCCTATAAAAGTGCTGAACTTTGATAGCCACATCTACTTCTTTCCTGCCAGCCATTTTCAAACATGACAACCACTAATCTCTTCTCCATCTTTATAATTTTTGTCACTTCAAGAACGTTATATGAATGGAATCACACAGTGGGTAACCTTTTGGCATTGGTCTTTTTTTTCACTCAGCGTGGTTCTCTGGAGATTCATCCACTTTTTTATGTTATTTTTTTTAACTGTCAAATTATTTTTCAGGGTGGAGGCGTCATGTTAAGTAAAAAAGGCATGTTATTAATTATAAATACTCTATTGCATTCCCACTAGCAATGTATGAATGGCCAAGTTTCCCTGCATCTTCACTGGCAACTGATGTCACAATTTTTTTTTTGCCGTTTTGTTAAGTGTGTGGTGACATCTCATTGTGCTTTTAATTTGCACTTCCCAAATGGCTAATGGTGTTGAATGTGTTTTCATGTGCTTATTTGCCATATGCATATCTGGTAAAATATCTCTTCATATATTTGGCTCATGTCCTAATTAGATTGTGTCTTTGCTGTTAAGTTTTGAGACTTTTCCATATATTCTAGATTCTAGTTCCTTGTCAGATATGTAATTTGTGAATAATTCCCTTCTAGTCTGTAGCTTGTCATTTCAATCTCCTCATGGAATATTTTTTAAAGCAAACTTTTTAACTTTGCTGAAGTCTAATTTACCTAGTTTTCCCTCTAAAGATAGTTTTTGATGTCAAACCTAAATAATTTTTGGCCTACCCCTAAATTCGGAAGATTTTCTTAAGATTTTTTTTCCTAAAAGTTTAATAGTTTATGGTAACATTTAAATCCATAATTTATTTTAAATTTCTTTTTGTATAAAGTGTGAGACTTACATCCTGCTTCTTTTTTTCTGCCTATGGATGTCCAGTTGTTCCAGCACCATTTGCTGAAAAGTCTTATTCAGTTGAACTGCATTTGCACCTTTGTCAAAAATCAATTGAGCATATCTGCGTGGGTCTATTTCTGGATTTTCTATTCTACTTTTTATTATTGATTTTTGTGTCTACACCTGTGCCAAAACCACGTCTTGACTATGGTAGCTATGTAATAAATCTTGAAACTGAGTACTGATTCTGTCCATGTTATTATTCTTTTTTAAAACTGCTTAAACTATTACAGTTCTTCTGTCTTTCCACACTGTTTTAGAATAATTTTGTCTATATTGAAAAAAACATCTTGCTAAGACTTTGATAGAAATTACATTAAATTAGCATATCTATTAGGGGAAAACTGACATATTTACTATGCTGAGTCTTCCAATCCACAGTATTGCTTTCTATTCATTTATTCCTATATTTAAACTACCATTAAGAATCATGTTTCTGAAGAATCTTCAATGACATGGAAAATGCTTAAGCTGTCATGTAAAGTAAAAAAAGGCATGTTATTAAATTATAAATAATCTATAAACTAAATAGTGGAAAAGATAATATGTTATGCATTGACAATTTTCAAAGAGAAAAGAACATTCCAAGTGTTAATAAGAAATTTTATATTTAGATTTTATTATGGTTATATGAATGGTCTCCATTATATTATTCTCCATTCTTTAAGCTTTTTTGATATTTTTCCTTTTTAAGAATATTAATATTACTGATTTTATAAACGTGTAGATCAAATACTTATCCAAAATGTGCTCATAATACAACTAATTATTTATAATTATATCCTCTATGCCTGTCATGATATCCTCTATGCCTGTCATGATACCTTTCAGTATCAAAGTATTGAGGAAAGTTTTATACAAATGAGTAAAAACATGAAGCTTTATACTAGAATATTTTCTATTTCTATAGTATGATTATACCTAATTAAAATTATGTTTTCTTTCAGAACATACTTCTTATATGTCTACTACTGACCAGTGCTATTGCCATTCACAGTATTTTCCTTAATTCTTATTAAATATCTAAAAGATTATTTCATTATCTGAAGGTGTCAGGAAATTCCCGTGAAACTACTCAGATTTTAGTTGTAAAACATAGTTTTATCTCTAGGATATCTGATTCCAAACTTAGGGACATTTTTCCCTAAAATAGACGTAAAGTTTTAAACATACCTGTAAAGAAAATACGGGCAAATTTTATGAGTGATTTAAATTTTCTCCATATTTCTAAGTTCCCTTGCACTGAATGGGGATGGGAAGGATGGAGAATTTTTTATGCTTATATGTTTTATGATATTACTGAAATGACAAGATACATATAGTTCACAGAATGAGGAATTTAGTTTATGGGAATATGAATTCTTCATGAATAATGCATAACCATGCCATCAGTATTTTTCCATGAAGTGAGCTCTTAAGTAATTCAACATAATTCTAGTAATTTTACAATGACAATAATATTGCTATAGATTTTTCTTCAAAGGTACAATTTTAAGATTATATCTGTTGTGTATTGAAAGATCTTCATGACACAAAATAATAAATACTAAGAGACATTTTAGCATTAGTTGTAATTGAAATCACTTGTAGTCTTACTAGGAACATTACTATTAATAAGTGAGTAAAACTCAATTACTGGCAATATTAGCATTTCCCTGTTTAGAATAGTGAGATTTACCATTCGGTATCTGCTTAAATGATGATATAACAAGGTGATCAACATTCAGGGTATGCAGTTAATGAGTTAAATAGACATGTAGGCAATCAACCAACAGGCTGTCTATGTTGTGGGTAATTGTTCAGGCTCTGTAGCAGTACAGCCTGGCTGTGAAGTTCAGTTCCACTACTTTGTAACATTGAGACTATAGTTAAGTCAGGCAACCTTTCTGTTTGCCAGTTCCCTCATCTATAAAACTGAGCTAATCATAATGCCTACCTCAGAAGACTGTTACATTAAATAGCAATAAAGGGGAAATGACTCCTGCATAGAAAATATTCAACAAATGTCTCATTGGATGTTATTATAATACACAAACAGTTGAAGAAATTATCCTATTTTATGAGTTTAAATTAGATGGCTGATAATCTAATCACTGTTTCATATTGACTTTTGAGAGTTTTCTGGGTATAGCATCCCCAGCTGGTCTGTGTATGGGAGGCATTATAAAGACTGCTTAACTTTTGAAGTATGCAACATGACCCACCAAATGAAAGCTTTAGCAACTCATGTGTGCTATAGGAAAAATACTATATAATTAGAGACTTACGAGGTATTTTACCTCTGTAACTGAAACGATTATCTAAACTTATAAAACACTCTTGGTAATGTCTGGCAGAAACTTTCCTTGAAGGACATGTTTTTAAAAGTGCACTGAATGTTAGAATATTTTTACTTCATTTCAAAGTATTTATATTATGCATGTTTTTTTGCTTTAGAAATTGTTCTTAAGAGGGAGAAAAGTCTACATTTAAATAAAAATGGCCTATAAGGTATTTTTCAGAAATATGTTTAAACATGGGACATTCTTCAGAAGAAAGTATTTTGTGATAATTATATTCTCCATGAGTGCTGATTGAACTAATTAAAAATTGCAAGTCTTGGGGCTTCCCTGGTGGAGCAGTGGTTGGGAGTCTGCCTGCCAATGCAGGGGACACGGGTTCGAGCCCTGGTCTGGGAAGATCCCACATGCCGTGGAGCAGCTGGCCCCGTGAGCCACAACTACTGAGCCTGCGTTTCTGGAGTCTGTGCTCCGCAGCAAGAAAGGCCACAACAGTGAGAGGCCTGCACACAGCAATGAAGAATGGCCCCCGCATGCCGCAACTAGAGAAAGTTGCGGCGTTAAGAAGAAAAAAAAAAAAAAAAAAATTGCAAGTCTTATCGAGATTATTTATTGACATCTATTTGGCAGCCTCATTTACTTAACATACCTCAGTAGTTTATTCTTTTATACTCAGTTAAGAATGGTAGCAGTAACGAGTGAAAGTTGATAAATGTTTGATAAACAGATAAGATCATATCTCATCCTTTGTACTTCAGAAAATGAATCAAAGGCTAAGTCCATACACTATAAAATAACCTTTTAAATCACCTAGTAATTTAACTTGTGTTTTGCTTCTATTATCTGGAAATATGCATTAGGTAACAACCATTCAGCTTTCTATTCTAATTGTCTCATCAGTTCAGTCTGAAGAAAAACTCCAAGGTTAATTTTTGATTTATTAGTGGTCGTCAGGAGAGATATATTAGGGAACTGCATATGCCAATTCTAGAAATAACTCTATTCAAACTAGGCCCTACATGGGTAAGCTATGAATACGTACTTGGTATTGTCTTCCCAACAAGTGCCTTCTGTATTTCTCTTGTGCCACTCTTAGCTCAAGGCATAGAAATTCACCCAGGGAAATACAATCAGAGAACCAAGAAAGTGAAGAAAATATGGAGTGAAGCAGAGTGGGAAGGGAATTTTAGCTCTGTTTACTAGCTCTGTGGGCTTGAAAAAGAAAATCAGTATTTCTGAATTTTAGCATCTCATTTGCAAACAGAGTAATAAAATTTATCTTGCAAAATTGTGGGCACAGTACATATCAAGGGTATGGAAGGGTTCCTGAGAGGGAAAAACTCAACTCATTATCAAAGTAGAATAATTCTAACAAGCAGAACTATTAAAAAGGGCAATGTATATCCTCATGGATGTGACCATTTATTGTGATTATTGTAATGGGTTTCATGCTTTAAGAAGAGGGCTGCTTCAGTTAGCTCCAGGGATTTTGGAGTCTGATAAGTTTGGGTCAGTGTGAATCATGAAATTGACTTAACTATTTATACTTGTGATAAATGTGTAAGGGCCATATATTGTTCCTTTGAATACTTATTTCTCCAATTCTGCTAAATAAAACTAACCAGAAAATTAGAAATTCTCCCTTTTTATTGATGTAAAAATGCCTTTTTTATTCGTACGGAAACATGTAAAAAATAGAATTCTAGAGCATGTAATTGAGAAATCAAGGCACAGATGGTGAACGGCTCAGGCAGTGAGACGCAACGTAAAATGGGAAGTAGATTGGCTTGAATTCATTCCACAATATTTGTAAATAGCTTTCAAAAAGCATTGCAACTGCAGAAAATCAACTGCTTTCTTCAATATTTTATTGACCTTACCTGAGTCATCAGTATCACTACATCTATTAGTTAAATATAACTACTCCTTCTTTCCCTGTCTGCCGACTGAAAAAAAAATCTGAATTATCAATTGCAGACTCTCATGAAAATCAAATCAAACTGTCATAGAAGCAGGTTTGGTAATGTCTCAAACTCTGTTCGAGATTCACCTGTTCAACAACCTTACCCTAGAGGTTTTTCAAACAGACATAATATGTAAACCCCTAGTGAATGAAACGGTTAGGAGCAAGAGGCTCATTTCCAGGAAGAAAACCAACAAACACTGGAGAATATGTTTCTGAATTTGAATAAAATAAACCAGCGGGAAATTGTGGAAACTACTATCATTAACTTATATTGCACTGAGAGAAAGGATATCTAGACCAAATTATCTCTTGACCATGAAATTTCTGAAGAAAGTATCTCATTATTAAAAATGTTAAAATTCAAGATTTTTTCCTATAAAAAGATACTTTTCCTATAAAAATAGTTACTAAACATGGTGGGAGGAGCTTTGGAAAAGCCACCTGAGCTCGTGACCTCAACAAGATGGCAGCATAGGTGGTTCCCGACATAAGCCCTCCTCATAGAAAGGCCAGACAGCAATTAGCCACAAAGGAGGTGCCCTTGGAAATGCCCAGAACCTGGGGGTGAGGCTGAAGCATCTCTTTGTACCACAAACACCAAGAAACACTGTTAGGGGGCTTCCCTTCCCTGGTGGCGCAGTGGTTGAGCGTCCGCCTGACCATGCAGGGGACACGGGTTTGTGCCCTGGTCCGGGAGGTTCCCACATGCCGTGGAGCGGCTGGGCCCGTGAGCCGTGGTTGCTGAGCCTGCGCGTCCGGAGCCTGTGCTCCGCAACGGGAGAGGCCACAACAGTGAGAGGCCCGCGTACCGCAAAAAAAAGAAAAAGAAAAATTAAAAAAGAAACACTGTTAGAAGCGTGAAAGGAGCGGTTGACGCCATTGCCCCTCCCAGAGGCCGGTCCGGCGCTGCCCTTAGAGGGTGCCCCTGCCTACCTGGTCTCCGGTACAAAACAGACTCCAAGGTGACTCCCCAGCTTCCTCAGCGTTTCTGGACGCTTCCCAGGAGACCCGCTAGGGTCTCACCTTCTGGGGACCACTGGCGGAAAAAGCAGGACCGGAACAGCGGGGAGATGGGGGGAGGGGCGCGGCTTGCAGCCGCCGGTGCGGGGATCCCCGTGGATCCTGTTCCTACGCTGCTGGCAGCGAGCACAGGTCCCAGCAGGTGACTCTGCTCATTTGCAGAGCCAAGCCAGTGGCCGCATCTGGCCGGGGAGCTGGGTTGGCAGTTTTGCCGGCTTTGCACACCCAGCCAAAGGGCCGTACCTGCCACGGAGCCCAGTCTGCACTTCCACCCGGACAGGGATAACCCAACCGCTGAGCACAACCTCCAGCCCCAGCTGACCAGGAAGCCTGGCCAGAGACCCTGGTCAGCCCTGGAGCCCATCCTACAGCCCCTAGAAGGCAGAGTCTAGCCAGTAGCCTTGCCCAACCGTAGAGTATGACTTCTGGCCCGACTTGAGCAGGGAGACTGAATAGTCACCCAGGCAGCCTCACAGCCCACCCTATGGTACCGCCTGGTCGCGGAGACCAGCCTTCAGCCCCGCCCGATTTCTGTTCACATTCTGCATCCCTTCTCAGGCGAAGGACCTGGCCAGTGACCTCACCCATTTGTGGAGCTTAGCATGTGGCCTCACCTGACCAAGGGACCTAGCCAGCAACCTCTTCCGACAGCAGACCACAGGCAGAGGACTGCATGGGGCCAAGCCTGCAGCCCCGCCCAACGTGGGACCACATCTGGAGCCCTGACTAATCACAAAGTGCAGCCGGAGGCTGGTACAAAAGTGTAGCCTTGTCTGTGGCCCTGCCTAATGCAGAGTCAAACCTGCTACACCATCCAGCTAGGAAGTACAGTCTGGGGCCTCACATGAAGAGGTGATTGCAGAGCCCAGCCTCCAGCCTACAGATGTGGAGTCCAGACCACAGCACAGCCCTCCCAGGCTCTAGACCTGTGACTCCCCCTGACCAGACTTTGGTGCCATTACCTCCTCCATCCCTACACACAACCCCCTGTTACAGTTTTTTGCTGTACTAGCAAGTATAGACCAAGAGGCTATACTTGCTAGTTATAGACCAAGCCTAGTATAGGCTTAGTTATTTGATAGAACTAACCGCCTTTTTTAAGGAAAACGTTTGAGCAATTTCTAAAAGAATCCATGGGATCAAGTTCCCTTATGTTGAGTTGGGTTTGCCCAGAAAGCTAACTTGCAGTCTTGTGAAGAGCCTAATTACCTTTAACCGGACATTTCCTTTCTTATACTTCATCAGAAAAATATTATCAGGTCACCTTCTTCTTTTCTATAAAAACTTTCCAGCTGAAGGAAATGTTTGAATTAAATTTATTAGAAGTCTTGCTTCCTGCAGCAACCTTAAAATAAAGTGCTGTCACATGTACACAATCAGTCAGGTGGTGGTGGGACACAGGATGAATCAAAGCAGCCTTCCTTCAATTCTCCTATGAAAACAATGTTTAACCAGGAGGTGGGGAGACCCAGGAGAGGTAAGATCCAGGTTATGGTACTGACTGGTTCTTAAGATGAAACTCAGTGTCATGGAGTAAGAGATGCTAAGAATTTCAAACAGATTGAGGGGAAAGCAGAAGGAGCTAGATCCTTATTTTCAGTTTGGAGCTCTGAGGGGACTCCCCTGCATGACACAGGCACACTAGTGAAATCTATGAGGTATTATAGAAATCTGCAAAGATGACCCAAAAGAGAACAGACAAGAGGAAATTTCCTTGCTCTAGCAAGAAAGTCAGCCATCGTCCCTTGCCTTTGGCAGAGACTCAAAGTTAGGGGAGTGAGAAAGCTTTACAGTGAAAAGAGGGAAGGCCCCAGGTATGCTCTGCTTGGAGGTTGTTGCCACAGGGAAGCTGGGAGCAATCTCTTTTGCATGTCTGAGTTATAGTTTTTGAATTTCTACCTACTTCGTTCCACATATATGTTCAAATGAATAATAAGCTACACAATATCAAAACTTGACAGTTCTAACATAGCAGATTGGTCAAAGTTCATACGACTCTTAGCTTCTATAAGAACTATAAAGAGTAAACTTAGGGTAAAATTTTACCTGTGTGGCTGGCAATCTACACAGGAAACAAAAGCTCCATTCTTATTTACAATACATGTAATTCTAAGTGTTCAAGAGCAAGCATGGGGCAGAGCAAAGAAATATGACAAATTCACTCCTTAACATGCCACACAGCTGAAGAGATGGAAGCCTTGTGAGTCAGAGGCTTCCTCTCACTTCAATGAGGAATTCATTACTTTCCAATGATCGGCATCTCCAACAGCTGCCTGCCCCACTTTTTTCTTCGATATGAGTAGGAAATACAATCATATTGTATTAGTGCACTAAGGTAATGGAATAGTGAAGAGTAAGTGCTTTATATCGTGAGGTGTTTAATCCCAATAAAGTTTTATTAGCTAAGATGTGATTGTTACTTTTTATTTGAACATTTATGTTGGTATGGCTGGCCCAGTGTTGCCAGATACTTTTTTTTTTTTTTTTTTTTTGCGGTACGCGGGCCTCTCACTGCTGTGGCCTCTCCCGTTGCGGAGCACAGGCTCCGGACACGCAGGCTCAGCGGCCATGGCTCACGGGCCCAGCCGCTCCGCGGCATGTGGGATCCTCCCGGACCCGGGCACGAACCCGTGTCCCCTGCATCGGCAGGCGGACTCTCAACCACTGCGCCACCAGGGAAGCCCAAGATACTTTCATTTTTAATAAGAAGTCTAAAATGTATATTTTTATATTACAGCTCTCTATTTTTATTTATTTATTTATCTATCTATCTATCTGTCTATCTATCTATTTAGGCTGCGCTGCAGGTCACATAGGATCTTAGTTCCCTGACCAGGGATTGAACCTGCGCCTCCTGCATTGTAAGCATGGAGTCTTAACCACTGGACCCCCGGGGAAGTCTCACAGCTCTCTATTTTTAAAAGTTGTCACTTTTCTTTAATCTTTTGGTGGCCAAAAATTAGAAACAAACAATAACAAGAACATGTCTGTGTGAGGTAACTAAGGTACCACTTTGTGACCTCAGATCTCATTTTAGGGTATAATAATATTTTTATTATTTTGTTATAATAAACAAAAATATTTAAACTTAATTTCTAAAAATGAGTTTTGCCTTATATTGAACTGAGTGCATTAAAGAATAATGAACATATAAGTATATAAAAAAATAGCATGAGATCTGCCACATTGATAATCAATACAGTAAGCGTTTCAATTCCGTACAGTACAATAAATTACAATTAAAATTTCAAAAATATATGTTTTAATTTACCTAACATCTAAGTTACTGTTTTCTTGATACAATTTGTCTGTTTAGAGCTTTTCATTGAAGACTGCAACAAAAGAGCTTTAATGTCTCTTAGTTTCTTTCCTTATCAGTCATTGTAAAAATTCAATAGTTTTTTAAATGAGCCTTCACTAACAGATTCTAAAGATCATCTGCAGAGCAATTGCATGGGTAGAGATAAGAAGATTCTAAGAAAGAGAAATAAACACTACTCTAAAGTTATAGGAATAAAAAATAAAGTAACACAAACACAGTAAAACAGTCTGGTGGTGGGCACATTTACAGAAATAGAATTCTACAGAAGAAAAGGTCCAGAAAGAGATTACTCTATGTATAGGTATTTGGAAATAATGAAATATGGAGCATAGACTATTCAATAAATGACTTACATATATTTAGGAAACAAAATATAAATAAACATAGAAAATAAGCAACAAGAAAACAAAAAGATCAGTATTCAATAATATACATGTTATTAATTCTGGAAGAAAATATAAAACCATAACACAATATTAGAGAAAGATTCATATTTAAAGGTAACTTTCAAAAAAAGCTGAAATGACTGTCCTCAGATATAGAAATGAACATTTGTGGGCTTCCCTGGTGGCGCAGTGGTTGAGAGTCCGCCTGCCGATGCAGGGGACACGGGTTCACGCCCCGGTCCGGGAAGATCCCACACGCCGCGGAGCGGCTGGGCCCGTGAGCCATGGCCGCTGAGCCTGCGCGTCCGGAGCCTGTGCTCCGTAACGGGAGAGGCTGCAACAGTAAGAGGCCCGCGCACCGCAAAAATAAAAATAAATACATAAATAAATAAAAATGAACATTTGTTAAATGATGTTATTTAACTCATTCCGTGAAGGAACTAGGAAAACATTATAAATAGTTCAAAAGAGAATTCAAAGAATAGACATAAAATTACTGAGTTGTAAAACAGCTCAAAAACCATGAAGAGTTCTAGAATTGAATAACCCAAAAATGTGTTGTACGTAAACAGTAGTGGTAAAATAGCTCAGACATGGATGGCCTTGTATGATCCAGAAAATGCAGTGCTTTTTGGAAACACATTTTTTTCCCCCTCATTCTATGATAATTTCAAAGAAAGATTATTCTGAATCACAAATGAAGGCTCTTCTCATTAGATCTGTACTGACTATTTACCCAGCTACAGGAAGAATGTAAATTTACCACATGGCCCTTTTTTAGTTTGTTTTGCTGTAAGTTTCATAAGGAATCTCAGATAAAGATTTTAAAATCATCTTACTAAGCTGTACTGAGGCTAGAATCCAAGCCAAGAACTCTCTCCACCAGGTTTTACCTGTGGTACCTATACATTTAGTTGAATTCTCAGTCCCCAAAATATCCTAAGTTTCCTAAGTCTGTCAGGAAGTGAACTTCCTTACTGACCTCTAAGGCTGGAATTCCTGTAAGCCAGGTACCAGTCCAGCTTTCCTATAGGGCTTTGTGAGCACTGCTCTGTAAATTCAACTTCAGTTGACTTAAAAGTCTCTGGTCATATCTGACTAAATGAGCATCATTCTTAAATATGACACTCCAAGCAAGTCCTTGATTGCAAAATAAATTTTTCCAATTACATCCTCATAAATAAGGGAACAATTTCTTACTGAATCTATGCAAGTAACTATATTGCCATGAAAAGTAAAATTTTTTCATAAGACTTTCAAATTCTGGGATGGGAGGGTCAGACAGAGCATAAGATAATCATTTTAAAATGTTTTATTTTAGCTTACAAAATAATAATTCACTAAATTGTTTTGGGTTATAGGTAGCTTAAAAAGAAAGAGGCCTCCTAGTACATCCAGAAAATGGAACACTAAAGCAACAACAAGAATATTCAAAAGAAAACAAAAACTATACTCAACCCCTATCAGTTTACTCACTCCTATGTAATTAGTTTTTGTTTCATTGCTTGAGTTTGAAGTTTGGCAAAACTGTAACATACCTTGTCGCTTCTTTTCAGACTCATTTTTGCACCAACTATATCTCAAAGCAAATTAAATTCCTCTGTGCAAACTTACAACTTTCTACATCCATTCAGGTTTTGTCCTTCATGCTTCTCTTTCTCATTCTGGAATGGCCAGACACTTTACTCTAGGTCAAAACTTGATATTTTCCCTTAATAAACAAAAACCTACCTCATTATCTTGTATATGAACAGCACTTCTCTGACATTATTGCTCCAACTTTCATTTATGTATACTAATTATAACTTTTAATCAGAGTAACTTTTATTTACAAAAAAAACCCCAAAACCAATAAAATGGACATTGCGAACCTTCTGGTACACATCAGCATTTTAGTAGACTTAAAAGAACTCATGAATACACAAAAACACAAGTTTTTACTGCAAAAACTATTCCTTAAACAATTTCTAAAAGCATCAAAAATGAACATGTTCATTAACAGACTGGCCCTATTGCATAGAAAGTAAGTTCTGAAGATAGAACTTCTTTGTAATATAGAAAAGTTAAAAGCTAATGTACATAAACTTAAAATGTGAGTTAGTAATAAATATTTCAGTATTCTATCTTGCTTATGAATGACCTAGGTATTCAATTAATATCAATTAATTAATTTAATATCAGTCCAAAACATTGTTAGCTAAAATCTTGGAAAGTATGTCCCAGCTGACATTCTACAAACATAATTAATATTGAAATTGTTAGATTCAGAATAATGATTCAATTTGGTTCAACACAAACTTACATTTTTTTCATAATCCTAAATATAAAATAGCAACTGGTGAAGATCTGGTGTTCACCTCAGGGTTCTGTGAATAAAGGACAGTTCAACAATCATTGTTGCTTTTGTTGTGGTTATCCATTTACAATGCTTGGTGTCAGTCTATTTATCTCTTGTAAAAATAAAATACAGTGTGTGTGTGTGAAAAAAAAAAAAGGATGAGACCAAATTAACAATTAGGCAAACAAAGAGCTTTTCTTAAGAATGAATAAAGTTTATTATGTTAGCGTTACTAACCTTGATGTCTGTCCCCTCAATGGCAATGTTCTCCAAATATGTTTGCCAACATATTTTAAATTAAAAGCATGCGTATCTCCCTATACAATTTAAAGTTGCTACCTAAAATTTTAAATAGTTTGACTGGATACATTTTCTGGCATATTGTATATTACATATGTGCTTTAAATATATTTCTATCAAAGTCTTGGGGAAAAAAAAAGAATAAAAGTAGTTAAGTGGAACTTTAAAGAGGAGCATAGATTTGGTAAAATCTGTTTCTATCCAGTGTGTGTTTCTTACATATCAACGGAGGAATTCACAATCCCATGCCCTGTTTGTTGAAGGGTGTTTGTGTTCTGGTACTACTAGATAAAATTCATTTATTTCTTACCACTCCTGGAAAACCTGACTTTTTTTTTTAAGATGTGAAATAAAGCCATCTTTATTGAGACTTCCAACCACAGCATAAGGGAAGTCATCCCTAAGGAAAATTCTTTAATTTCAAAAGAAGCCTACCATTGGAATGTCATCCTTTTGCAATAAACAACTGACATCACCTGAAGTGATTCAAAATGGCATTCAAAGAATAATTCAGGGGCTTCCCTGGTGGCACAGTGGTTGAGAGTCCGCCTGCCGATTCAGGGGACACGGGTTCGTGCCCCGGTCCGGGAAGATCCCACATGCCGCGGAGTGGCTGGGCCCGTGAGCCATGGTCGCTGAGCCTGCGCATCCGGAGCCTGTGCTCTGCAACGGGAGAGGCCGCAATGGGAGAGGCCACAACAGTGAGAGGCCCGCGTACCGCAAAAAAAAAAAAAAAAAAAAAAAAGAATAATTCAGGAAAACAGACTTTGGCTTTAACATAGATTCATTTTAGTAAGATTATCAGAAGTCTTCAAGTAGCGATATTACAACTTTATGGGGAGATAGAAAATCAAAACCCTGGTCATCTGTTCAAACAACACTGGGAAGTAGTAACAGTTCTCATGTGACACAGTGATGGATACTCTGAAAAAACTAGAAAAATAGGCAGAATATTTGGTAGGTGAAAGAAAAGTGTTTCCTTGGGGGATAACTAAGGATGACATCTGAAAGTTTTTCACTGCAAGCAATTCTTACCCTTCAAGGTGGGGCATTTTATAAGAAATAAGCTTAATTTTGCTTCTCCCAACCACTATTAAATCTCAACTCTGTGAACATGGGAAGCTTTCACCAATACAAAATCAAAATCAAAATTTTACAAATCAGTTTTGAACATTAAGCAAGTCTAAAACCTAGCTAATAAAAAGAAGCTCTCCAACTGAAACAGCCGAACGTGTTTCCTCTCTGGCTTGTTCTCTTTTTTGTTTTTACTCAGTTTGGAATCAATTCTCTTTACTCATCCTGGGTATTATACTTCTTGTGTGTACCGAAATCTCAGTTTTATTTTTCTTTCAGTAAGCAGATCCGATCCAGAAACCAAAAGGTCAACATCTTGAACAAACCTTTCTCTTTTTTTCCCCAATACATTTTGACAATTGTATTATCTTTTTTCTTATCCAATATAAAAGGATGTCTCTCCTAACTGCTGTTGTGAAGTGTGCAGCTGCTTGGTGAATCATGCCTGATGAAACTGGTTTTCAAGGGTCAATCCAAATAAATTAATATAGTATTACTTACCCGGGAAGTCAAATAAAGGGACAAGTGTAGCTGTCAGTAACACCCTTCTAGGTGAACAGCTAATAGCTGTAACATAATGTATTCTTTTAGCATTCTGTTCTAATTTAGCAGATCAAACCAAGACACACACTTTCAGAAACAAACCCATAATCAATGTAGTATAAAGAAGGTAATAATTAAAAAGTAAATGGTAAGATTAACCACATTATTTTTGTCCTGTGTGTATTCAAATGTTTATACATTAGTTTTCAGATAATGGTAGCTAAATATAACTTGCATATTTTTCCCCAAAATATTTATGTAGCTAAATATAAATTGACTTTTCTGCATTCTCATGTCTCCCTTTAATTAATTTCACCTATCCCTTATTGGAAAAGATATGCACTACTTCCCCAAATTTCCCAGCATCCTTTCAAGTAGTCAGGGGCATGTGACTTGTTCTGGCTATCGGCATTGAGGATAAGTAACGTGGGTCCCTTTTTTTTTTTTTTTTTATTGCGGTACGCGGGCCTCTCACTGTTGTGGCCTCTCCCATTGCGGAGCACAGGCTCCAGACGCGCAGGCTCAGCGGCCATGGCTCACGGGCCCAGCCGCTCCACGGAATGTGGGATCCGCCCGGACCGGGGCACGAACCCGGGTCCCCTGCATCGGCAGGCGGACTCTCAACCACTGTGCCACCAGGGAAGCCCCGTGGGTCCCTTTTTGATCTTTGCATTTTATATTTTTGAGTGCCTCTCCCATTCTCTTTTTCTGCATAGGTAACAGTGGAAGACGCTTTTTTTTACAATATAGCAATGCCTTCATCAGCTTGGGTCTCAGATTGATGCATGGATCCGAAAGTCCACCAACCTACACTATACATATAACATGAGTACAAAATAAAAACCCAGTTTGGGGATTGATTTTTACCACCAGCATTACTACCTATTTGACTATAACCCTCTTAAGGCCACTAAATTAAGACTATATTGAAAGTTACACCTTAACCCAAGTCCATTTCTCTGTCTCCTTCTGCCTAAGAAATTGTCTATTTTGAGGAATATTTTTATCCTCATATAAAAATCTTGCTTCTGCTACTTCTCCATACTATCTTTTATTTTGTATTTTATTATGGTCTTCTAAGTACTGAATTCTTCTCATTCTTTGGGGACATTGTGTTCTCATTCACAATACTTTCTTCCATTCTACACATTAATTTAGAATCCAATAAGATCAGCTTTATTTCCTTAACTTCTTGATTTTTAGTGATTTTCATCTGCTTTCCACTTTAGCCTCCTATCTTGAATATTAACACTTAAGATACCTAAAACACCTCAACCTCTAAAATGTTACTATGCCCAGTCTCGTATTATGTCCTACAAATTTTCTACTTCTCTTACCTCTTTATAGTCTCCACCATGGTTCTTAAGAATATCAAAACCCTCTGTCCTTAGACTTACATCATTTCTCCTACTAGCAAGCACCTCCTCTTTTTACCTATTTTTTACTCAGCTAAAATCCCATGGTCAATCTCTACAACTAATTGTTTGCCAAATGTTCTCAACATGCTTACCTAATCGGTCCGCCTACATGCCTGCACACGCACAAGTGCACACACACAGTAAATGCCCAACCTTGAATCAATCTGTTCACCTCTACATTTTAAAAAACAAACTGTGCATTGTCCCTAAAGTAAATCCATAAAATGCATATTACTCAAATTTACCTAGTAAGTTGCACTGCCTCTTTTCTATAGTGGTTATTGATTAACTTTACCACTTTCCCCAACACCACCATCCACATACCACATTTGGATAGAATATTGCACTTTCCTCTTCAATGAGAAAATAGAAGGTATGACATAGATTTTTTCTTTTTCTTTTTTTGCGGTACGCGGGCCCCTCACTGCTGTGGCCTCTTCCGGATGCGCAGGCCCAGCGGCCATGACTCACAGGACCAGCCGCTCTGTGGCATGTGGGATCCTCCCAGACCGGGGCACGAACCCGTGTCCCCTGCATCAGCAGGCGGACTCTCAACCACTGCGCCACCAGGGAAGCCCTGACATAGATTTTTAAAAAATCACTCCCTCAAGCGATTTTTAACTTCCCTCCAATCCTGAGTCATTTTCTTGATTCTTCTTCCCCATCACAATGAATGTGGTGACTCCCCTTCTGCAAAAGGGAAATCAATCCCATACATGTGTGCCTTTAAATACCATACCCTCATTCTCCTTTACAACTTTCCTCTGTCAAATGTTATCTTCTTTCACCTTTATTTTTATATTCTCCATTTCTATTGATTTTTTTCATTTCACTATTAAGCATACTGAGCATTAAAATAATGAAAATATTTATGTATCTGAGGATAATAATTAGCTTTATTTCTGCTTCCTATTGGTCCTGTTCTTTTTAACTCTCTTTAGATTTTTCTATTTTGAGTTATTACATTTCTCCAGCTGTCTCAGGATTCTTGGTTGTTCATTTGTACGTGTGAAAGACTAAATTGATGATGATAGTTGATGACTGGATCTTCCTGAATAAGAGGACCAAATGTAAGTTAGATATACATAAATAAACATTAATTTAATACCAGCATAATACAGCTTTGTGCCTTTAGTCTGGGGCAGCACTGAAATAAAAAAGCAAATAAATAAATATATATTATACTGCCAAGTAGTAATATGAAGAAAAATAAGTAGGGAACTACAGAATAGAATAATGGCTAGAGAGAAACATTCAAGTTAGGGTGATCTTGGGACTCTCTCTGGGAAGTAACATAAATACACATAAATGGAGTGATGGGTAAAGCAAAGCAAAGGTCTGAGAGAAGAATACCCCAGGTGGAAGAAGCAATAAGAGCAAAGGCCCTGAAGCATCAATAAGTGTGACATGTCAGAAGAACAGCAAGAAAGCCAGGCAGAGTTAGTAAAGGAAAGGGGAGTATACAATTAATTAAAAAATCAGGGATTAATTTGATTAATTTCCTAATCAAAAAAGTAAAATGTTTCAGTATTGCCATGTCTTATCGTTTTCTCATGAAAAGTGTTCTTTAAATGATTTCTCTAATCACTCAGAGTGTTCTTGCTTGCTTACAAACCAGATCATTGGTTTCGGTCTCCACATGTATCCAGCGTATTTTGCCCTGCTTTGTACTTCTGACTCTCCTGGAACTGACCCAGAGGACCCTCTCTGCTGCCACTGTTGCTGGTGCCTTTGATGTTATCATGGCGTCTATGTAAAAAGTACGCAGGAGGCCAGACATTGCTCATTTTGTGCAGAAACAATGAAATGGTCCTCTTCTTGAGGAGCACTTTGGTGCTCAGGCTCTGAACCACATGGCTAAAACAGAAGACCACATGCTCTTCCTCGTCTTCACTCCTCTAGCTAGTAACTCAACACACACACACACACACACACACACACACACACACACACACGTCTTTATCCTTCAAGGCAGATAACTGTCTTTCTGCAGAGTACCATCTTTATATATACAAAGTCAGGAAAAACATAAAACTGCACCTTGGAAAATAACCCAACAGACTTTCTCAACTGTATACAAACGGCATAGACAACCAATCCAGAGATATATAATCAAATTTTAATGACAGGTTGATACCTTAAGATTTCTTTAAAGAAAGTTTATAGTAGTCTGCCCAAAGGTGAGTTGAAGTGTCCACAGCTGGTACTAGAAAAATCCCTGCAGCAAAATTCAGATGATGACCCAGCTCCCTTTTATCATAATTTCAGACATTAAAATTAGAAAACGATTTATATTCCTAAATTGCCACATAATTTCAGTGGACTTATCCTGTTCTGTTATGTGTATGCGATGTGGTTTATGTGTATTGTATGTTTTACTTAACCCAGTGCCTAGCATACTGCAATATTCAGTAACTGAATATTAACTGTTTAATGGGAGGAAGCAAAAAAAATACAGACTATAATTTGTTTGTTCTACCATGTGAATGGCTTTATTGGAGGCAAAGTCCAAGTTTTTAATATTACCAAAGAAGCATCTTAGTATAATGTCTGCAGACAGTTCTTCACTTCATATCTCACAATGAGGCTGTGACAGAGATTTGCTATTTATCAACATTTGCAGAATGATTTCAAGTGAAGGAGGTTGTCAGCTTCCTTTTAGAAATAAGATTTTTCTGGTTAAAGCCACTTGCTTTGGAATCATTCCACTGCAAAAGTACCATGAGAAAAATTTCAAGTACATTACATTGAATTTTTATAAGGACCTAAATTTAAATTTTTTTTTATCTCCCATTTCAGAGCCTTTGTCCTGTGTTGCTTGTTGACAGTAGCTCAGCTAGCTTTAAAAGATCTCTCTTCTTAAATCTCAAGGATTTCTTCATTAATCTTTCCCACATACCCAAAACACTTTTTAATACCCCTCTCCTGCTTAGTTGAATGGAATCAGGTGTGATGTTTTGTTTCAATCATCCTGGCCTTCTTCCTCTGTATATATATATCTCAGATATGGAACTATATTTGTTTTAGTCCAAATCACCAAAGTGATCAAAGTCAACACCCAGTCCCTAGTCATCCTTAAACAAGTTGCAGAAGAGAAAACTTTATTTTGACACATTGTATATGTGTTCTTTTTTCAAATGGGAAGTTTAAAACATGATAAATTATCTTTGAGGTAGAACATATTTATACACACATACAGGAATGTGTTCATACAACTTATTTTCCCTCCTCTAGAAGCACTGTGCACAGAAAGTAATCTTGTCAGAGGGCCTGATTTATTTCTTTAAGTGTTGTGTGGATACACTGGTAAGGAGATATGCATGGGACTCAGCCACCTCTTTTAATTCCCAACTCCATTCGTAAAACAATTTGAAAATGTTTTTGATTGAATACTTGGTTTGTTCTAGGGCTTTCTTGGTTACATTTTATACAGTATTTAATTTATCCTTTTTCCTCTCAGTTTACCACCACCTTCCATCTTACTTAGTGGACACGGAACTAAATTTTCCCTATTCTTCAACTGCCTGAAAGGTACTGTGTGAGCATAAAATCCTAGAGTGAAGATGCACCCACCCACCCTCATCAGTGCTCCCCATTTATATTTCTACCTGCTGCTTCATATGAGATATTTCTTGACCTAGAGCTATTTTCAATCAGTATATGAACTCAAAATTGGAAATAGCAATTTATTTATCTTTGCTTTTCCCCACAAGGTCAATCTTGTAAATGATTAGCACCCACGAAATATTGTCAAACTGAACTGAATCTTCGTTCTTCAGTCTCATGACTCCCAGTGACTGGTGCGTACCAGGAGCTGTCATTGGGGGATTCAGAAAGACAAAGGAGAGTGAACAGAAGTTTTCACTGTTTTGAGTGTCTAAATCTATAAACTTAAGTTAAAGGAATCTAAGCATCCTAGAAAATAAGAGTTGAAGGTGAACTCAGAAGGCGTTTACTAATAACGGTTTTTAAAAGCAGCTAAAATACACCGAGCACTTCCTTTGCACCAGTCACTGGTCTAAACCCTCATCATTTGCTAGCTCATTTAAAAGCAAACTTATAAGGGGTGATATTATTATTACTTCCATTTTATAGTGGGAAAACTGAGGCTAGGTAACTTGTTCCAAGTCAACAGCTCCCTAGCCAAGGTGTAAATCCAGGCAACCTGACTCTGAAGATCATACTCTTACCTTCTGCTGCTGAATCCTATTGCTCAGGGAAATTAGGTTCAGAGATTGAACTCATTATTGCAATAGTTTTAAATTGCAGATTTTAGTAATTTGTAAAGGTATAAAGTATCTTTGCTTATATATTTTCAATAACATTTCGCTTTTGAAAAAGTATACATCAAAATTGTTAGCTTGTGAGAAGCCTGAACATTGTGGTATGAATGGTGGAAATTGAGTGTATAAGTAATTGGGTAAAATCTTCTAAAAATGTTGCCTTGAGTAACCTTGCTCTAAACACAGAGTATTCAAAGAGCACTTCACATGAAATTTATTGAAAGTGTGGGCTGACAGTTGTAATGTCACATGATTCTGCCACTTGCCACGCAGTCTTGTATTTTCTTGCTAAACAAACTGCCCTAATCCTTATCTTTAGATAAGATGTTCAAACCCTAAGATACTTTTTTACCCAAATTCAATGAACTCTTTTGAATTTCTGTATTTTGCCATGTATTTAATACACATGACTCTCATTTACTCAGCAGCACCATTATTTGAATTTTACAGATGGAAACATCAAGGAACAGTAACCCTCCCATTGGTAGGGGTAGGAGATGGTGGGTTCTGACTCAAGGATTTGAATAAAGGGGCCAAGGGAGAGGATCAGTTTGGACAGAGCTAAAATTTGCATCCAGAATTGCCATGAAAGCCCCAGCTAGTCTATACCAGACAGGTTTCCAAGCTGCTTGAACTTCTGCTACCTGGTGAAGTGTGGATTTCCTTTTGTGTTTCCTTGTTGTTTAAATCAATATTGCTTTAGACGACAAGCAGAACTTAGAGTTCAAGGATTATAACTCTTTCCATTGCTTTGCTTTCTCTAGTGCTCTGAAGAGTGAGATTTTCATTCAATCATATTCTCTGATTAAATTGACTAAGTTGATCCCCGTGGCCAAAGAGGATCACTTTTCCGAATCAAAATGTATCCTCTACCTTATGTCTTTCTTCCTACAAATTGAATAGGAAATAATACAAAACATATGGAACTGTTTTTTAATGAATATCAGCTTATATGTTAAAAAGTATTCTCTAATAATGAATTTTAATAATTATACTGCATAATGATATATATTTATATAACTCATATTAGTGAATATTGACTTTTTAATACTGGAAATCAATATTTTTAAATTGTTATTTTTATAATATATAATGATGTATAGCATGAATCAACAAATATTTAATTAGCGTCTTAGGAAAGACCCTGATTTACCAACCATAATCGAAGAAATCTTTTTAAATGTATTTAATTTTTCTGATTTGTTAGTCCAGGCATGCACCTCTCCACTCCATGAATTTACCTTAATGTACTGCTATCCTAGAGTTAAAATAAGTTACATTTTTATCTTCTGATACCACAGATATTAAACAGTTTTAGAAAATTACAAGATATTTAGGAGAAATAAATCACACCCGTCCTGTGGTGTGTTCCTAGGGAGATCATCCATCTCTAGAAGTCCTTGTGCTACATCTTGCATTCCTGGCTATAACATGATCCAAAGCCATTAAATAGTAAAGCTAAGTACCCTCTATATACCTTTATGAAAATATGACAGAATTTACTTTGGGGTAGTGTGGTACTTAAGAGACTACTTTTCTTTATAATGATTAAAGGGACACTGGAACAAAATATTTATTTGTATTTCTGCCAATGTTATATAGGCAGCACTGTAATAAGTCTCATGACTGGATTTTTGCCAAGGACTATCAAATACCAGGCTTAAAGCCTATAGGCACAACTGTCTGTGATAAATTACTTTTCATTTTAAGAAAGATACTCAGTGAGTAATTTTATGGTTTTCTGAGTTTAAACTTGGCATTACTGAATGAGGTGGCCCCATTGATCAAAGAACCATCATTCCACTCTATAGTGAAGGTGCTATATTAGTGAACCAACTTGAAAACCAAAGAAAGTCCTGAGTGTGCTTTGTGACATGCCTTACATATCGTGGATTGCCTTTGTATTCTTTATAGTGATTCATTTTCATCTGCAAAGTAAAGAATGCTCTGAAATTTAATCTTAAAAACTGCCTTCTTCAAAGATGTAGTACACAGGAAAGAATATGGTTTTTGGAATCAAGATAAAACCCTGGGCCTGCCACTTAATAGTGATATGGCTTTGTTGCTGTTTTTTTTTAACTTTTTATTTTATATTGGAGTATAGTTAATTAACAATGTTGTGTTAGTTTCAGGTATACAGCAAAGTGATTCAGTTATACATATACATGTATCTAAGAATTTTGAAAAAGAATAGATACATGCTATGTATAAGTGATGTGGCTTTGTGTAATTCATTTAATTTTTTTATTGGTACAACTGGAAAAATATCAACTTACAAGGCATTATAGTAAAATACATAAAGCACATATAAGGCACCTAACACAATGCTTCCACAATTTAGTTTCTCCTTAAATGGTACCTGCTGACTCTTTTGCATTTTCTTTTCATACTCAAATACTAGGTCACATCTGTTAATTTTCATTTCCCTTGCTCTTAATTTAATGTAGTATTTGTAGTTAAAATGAAGGTTAGATTCCTCTATTTTTTCTCCAAATTTTACTGTGAAAATATGGTTTTGTAATTTAATTATTCTGGATCTAAGTCTATTTATCTTTTCACTATACTGATGTCTCAGTAGTCTAATTTCTCAAGGTTAATATTATTATTCTTTTAGCAACAGAGACATCACCATAAGATATTAAAGGGTGAAATCAAGCCTTATAAAGTGGTCTTCTTGCTGGCGGTGTACGGGAGCAAAATTTGCCACCCCATGTCTGTTTGGCATGAGGATTAATTTAGCCTGGATTTTTAAGAAACAGAAGAGTTGAGAGGTTTGTTCTTGTTACCTCCCCCTTAACTGCCTAAAACATTTTGGATAAAGGCCCTGTTACCGGAATAGAGCTATCACGAAAGGCATCGGCAAACTGGGTATGGTGGTGGGGAAACTCAGCAGGGCCTAGAGATCAGAATCCACTCTGCATCCCTTGTCTCTGCCTGGCCCAGCAAACACTTGTTTTCCAAACATGTGATTTTCCATCTCCTTATGAATCACCTTCCCCCGCTTTGAAGTCCCAAACCACTATCCCCAATATCCTCTTTTGTTTTTAGCTGAAGATGGTACTTAAGATGAGGGCTTCAACAATTTTAATAAGTTATTCAGTTTTCCTGGGTCTCTCCCATGTATACATGTTATTAAATCTGCCTCATGTTAATTTAATTCTTAGACCAGCCAAAAGAACCTAGAAGGGGAGAGGAAAATTTCTTCCTCTCTGACAGTAGATACAACATTAATACCTCTGAAATTGCCATCTTCAGTCTCTACTTAAGGCCTTAATAAAATTTGAGCTTTACAAAAAAAACAAAACAATAACTTTGTTTTATGATCAAAGATAGTGTTTCTTATTTTGTTTTAGTTTTTGGATTTAACTTACAGCTCCATTCTCTTTGACCTTATGGAACTGTTCAACTATTTCCAAGATTATCAAGGATTATCAAGAGTCAAATGTTATTTTTATTTTTTTCAAATGGTATTTTTAGATTGCATAAAGAGATAAATTCACTACAAATGCTGAAGTTCTGAGACAAATAATTCTTTATGCTTTGTTTTATCCTTTTTGCCCTTTCAAAATACATATTTGAGTTTCTGTGCTTGAGTTTTAGAATCCAAATTCTTTATATAGTGGTGGGCAGATCACATTTTCTAATGAGAATGTGTACAGTATAGTGTTTGATTTTAACCCAGAGGAAATAAAAGGTATAGCCTATATTTTCAAAGACTTTTTACTTTTCAGTATAGCTGTTTCACTGTTGGTTCAATAGCAAAAAGATCATCTGTAAATAAATAGCTTCCTATAGAAAATAATGTATCTTAAATACTCTTCAAAAATTCCAGTGAGTTGTGCTGTAACCAAGAGAGACACAACTCATACTTTCTTTCAAAGGTTCATCTTGAGTAGGAAAATGTAAGTTTTGAATATTTTGTTTTCTTCTTAAGATATAAATAGAGAAGAAAATAATTGGCCCTTAGAATTTACTGATAGATTCACTTTTCCTTGACCATAGAAATAAAATGTGCTGTTAGCAATGATATTAAAGTGTCAACATAGCTCTGCTTATTAAATGAGTGTTTGAGAAAAATCTTTACAGAAATACTGTTATTATTGAATTGCTGAGTGATTGCAACTCATGTCCTTGCCGAGGCTGATCTAGAGGGGATATTTTTCAAAACTGTCGGCTCACTACTCCAAAGGTCTAAAAGAATGAAGACAGAAGGTATCAGAGACACTCCATTAACGTAGACAAGTGTTTAAGATAGCGGAGTCACTGGATGGTGCAGCCAAATTTAACCCGCTTACAGTCTTGACTGTTTCCATATGACCCATTCCATCTCTAAAATGATTGACACTATTTACACACATACACATATTAATAATAAGCACATATTAGTATACTATATATCATATTTTTGCCCTAGCAATTTTTTTTTTTTGCGGTTGAAAACATATAACTTTATTTTTTTTTTTGGAGTAAAATTGCTTTACAATATTGTGTTAGTTTCTGTGGTACAGTGAAGTGAATCAGCTATATGTATACCTATACCCCTCCCGCATGGACCTCCCTCCCACCCCCCATCCCACCCATCCAGGTCATCACTGAGCTGCACTCCCGTGCTATAAGGCAGATTCCCAGTAACTATCTATTTTACATGTGGCAGTGTATTTATGTCAAATCTAATCTCCCAATTCATCCCACTCTCCCTTTCCCCTCCGTGTACACATGTCCGTCCTCTATGTCTATGTCTGTTTTCCTGCCCTACAAATAAGCTCATCTGTACCATTTTTCTAGATTCCACATGTATGCGTTAATATACGATATTTTTCTTTTTCTGACTTACTTCACTCTGTATGACAGACTCTAGGTCCATCTACACCTCTACAAATGACCCAATTTCATTCCTTTTTATAGCTGAGTAATATTCCATTGTATATATGTACCACATCTTCTTTATCCATTCATCTATTGTTGGACATTTGGTTGTTTCCATGTCCTGGCTATTGCAAACAGTGCTGCAATGAACACTGGGGTACATGTGTCCTTTTGAATTATGGTTTTCTCAGGGTATATGACCAGTAGTGGGATTGCTGGGTCATATGGTAGTTCTCTTTTTAGTTTTTTAATGAACCTCCTTAGTGTTCTCCATAGTGGCTATATCAATTTACATTCCCACCATCAGTGCAAAAGGGTTCCCTTTTCTCCACACCCTCTCTAGCATTTATTGCTTGTAGATTTTTTGATCATGGCCATTCTGACCAGTGTAAGGTGATACCTTATTGTAGTTTTGATTTGCATATCTCTAATGATTAGTGATGTTGAGGATCCTTTCATCTGTTTGTTGGCAATCTGTATATATTCTTTGGAGAAATGTCTATTTAGGTCTTCTGCCCATTTTTGGATTGGGTTGTTTGTTTTATTGATATGGAGCTGCATGAGCTGCTTGTATATTTTGAAGATTAATACTTTGTCCATTGCATCATTTGCAAATATTTTCTCCCTTTCTGAGGGTTGTCTTTTCGTCTTGTTTAAGGTTTCCTTTGCTGTGCAAAAGCTTTTAAGTTTCATTAGGTCCCATTTGTTTATTTTTGTTTTTATTTTCATTACTCTAGGAGGGGGGTCAAAAAAGATCTTGCTGTGGTTTATGTCAAAGAGTGTTTTTCCTATGTTTTCCTCTAAAGTTTTATAGTGTCTGGGCTTACATTTAGATCTTTAATCCATTTGAGTTTATTTTTGTGTATGGTGTTAGGTAGTGTTCGAATTTCATTCTTTTACATGTAGCTGTCCAGTTCTCCCAGCACCACTTATTGAAGAGGCTGTCTTTTCTCCATTGTATGTTCTTTCCTCCTTTGTCATAAATTAGGTGACCATATGTGTGTGGGTTTATCTCTGGGCTTTCTATACTGTACCATTGATCTATATTTCTGTTTTTGTGCCAGTACCATACTGTCTTGATTACTGTAGCTTTGTAGTATAGTTTGAAGTCAGGGAGCCTGATTCCTCCAGCTCCATTTTTTTTTTCTCAAGATTGCTTTGGCTATTCATAGTCTTTTGTGTTTCCATACAAATTGTAAAATTTTTTATTCTAATTCTGTGAAGAATGCCATTGGTAGTTTGATAGGGATTGCATTGAATCTGTAGATTGCTTTGGGTAGTATAGTCATTTTCACAATATTGATTCTCCCAATCCAAGAACATGGTCTATTTTCCCATCTGTTTATATCATCTTTGATTTCTTTCATCAGTGCCTTATAGTTTTCTGCATACAGGTCTTTTGCCTCCTTAGGTAGGTTTATACCTAGGTATTTCATTCTTTTTGTTGCAATGGAAAAAGGGATTGTTTCTTTAATTCCTCTTTCTGATTTTTCATTGTTGGTGTATAGGAATGCCAGAGACTTCTGTGCATTAATTTTGTATCCTGCAACTTTACCAAATTCATTGATTAGTTCTAGTAGTTTTCTGGTAGCATCTTTAGGATATTCTATGTATAGTATCATGTCATCTGGAAACAGTGACAGTTTTACTTCTTCATTTCCAATTTGTATTTCTTTTTCTTCTCAGTCTGCTGTGGCTAGGATTGTCAAAACTATGTTGAATAAGAGTGGCGAGAGTGGACATCCTTGTCTTTTTCCTGATCTTCGTGGAAATACTTTCAGTTTTTCACCACTGAGTATGATGTTTGCTGTGGGTCTGTCATATATGGCCTTTATTATATTGAGGTAGGTTCCCTTTATGACCATTTTCCAGAGAGTTTTTATCATAAATGGGTGTTGAATTTCGTTGAAAGTTTATTCTGCGTCTATTGAGATGATCATATGGTTTTTATTCCTTAATTTGTTAATATGGTGTATCACATTGATTGATTTGCATCTATTGAAGAATCCTTGCATTCCTGGGTTAAATCCCACTTGGTCATGGTGTATAATCCTTTTAATGTGTTGGATTCTGTTTGCTTGTATTTTGTTTAGGATTTTTGCATCTATGTTCATCAGTGATATTGGTCTGTAATTTTCTTTTTTTGTGATACCTTTGTCTGGTTTTGGTATCAGGGTGATGGCGGCTATGTAGAACAAATTTGGGAGTGTTTCTCTCTCTGAAATTTTCTGGAAGAGTTTGAGAAGAATAGGGGTTAGCTCTTCTCTAAATGTTTGATAGAATTCACCTGTGAAGCCATCTGGTCCTGGGCTTTTGTTATTTGGGAGATTTTTAATTACAGTTTCAATTTCATTACTTGTGATAGGTCTGTATTTTCTAATTCTTCCTGGTTCAGTCTTGGAAAATTGTACCTTTCTAAGAATTTGTCCATTTCTTTGAAGTTATCCATTTTGTTGGCATATAGTTGTTTGTAGTAGTCTCTTATAACCCTTTGTATGTCTGTGGTATAATATTTATGCACCCTACATAGGAGCACCTCAATACATAAGGCAAATGCTAACGACCATAAAAGGGGCAATCGACAGTAACACAATAATAGGGGACTTTAACACCCCACTTACACCAAAGGACAGATCACCCTAACAGAAAATAAATAAGGAAACACAAGCTTTAAATGTCATAGTAGACCAGATAGATTTAACTGATATTTATAGGACATTCCACCCCAAATTGGCAGAATACACTTTCTTCTCAAGTGCACATGGAACATTCTCCAGGATAGATCACATCTTGGGTCACAAATCAAGCCTCTGAAAATTTAAGAAAACTGAAACCATATCAAGCATCTTTTCTCACCACAACGCTATGAGGCTGGAAATTAATTACAGGAAAAAAACTGTAAAAAACACAAATACATGGAGGCTAAACAATGCACTACTAAATAAACAAGATATCACTGAAGAAATCAAAGAGGAAATTAAAAAATACATAAAAACAAATGACAATGAAAACATGACAACCCAAAATCTATGGGATGCAGCAAAAGCAGTTCTGAGAGGGAAGTTTATAGCAATTCAATCTCACCTCAAGAAACAAGAAAAATCTGAAATAAACAATCTAAGTTTACACCTAAAGCAACTAGAGAAAGAAGAACAAAGATAACACAAAGTCAGTAGAAGGAAAGAAATCATAAAAATCAGAGCAGAAATAAATGAAACAAAAATGAAGAAACACTGGCAAAGATCAATAAAACTAAAAGTTGGTTCTTTGAGAAGATAAACAAAATTGATAAACCTTTAGCCAAACTCATCAAGAAAAGAAGGGAGAGGATGCAAGTCAATAAAATTAGAAATGAAAAAGGAGATATCACAACTGACACTGCCCTAGCAAATTGTAGGGTAATTCCAACAAAAATTTTGTATTACAAAGTGATTAGTTATGGAAATGCTATCTTGTGCCACATAGGATCAAATCAGAAAATATTGTTAACTGATTTAGCAAACTCATACTTGGTCAGTAGCTGAGTGATTTTCTTTTTTCTTTTTCTTTTTTGGCCATGCCGGAATCTTAGTTCCCAGACCAGGGATCCAACTAATGTCCTGGGCAGTGAGAGAGCAGAGTCTTAACCCTGGACCTGTAGGGAACTCCCAATAAACTGAGTATTGAGTAAAGCAAATGATCGCTACACTTACTGAATCAGGTTCTGTGCCAGTATCTGAGTGTATCAAAATGAAAAGTATGCTATCCTTGAGTTCAGTAGGAATGAACAAATTAATAGTAGTTCAATTAACTGAATAATAACTGGTTTCATTTTCCCCCAGTGGGGCTGAGGATGAATAAGTAAAGCAAAATGTCTTTAGAGGTTGAATGTTTAGTTCAAATAGAATTTACATAAATCTAAGTAAAAGAGTCATACCAAAACAACATCTAATGAATCTCATTTAACTCAGTTTGATATGCATTTGTGTCACATACCATTCCCTGCCTGTGTATAGGAAATGGGACAAAATTCACAGGTTGTTCCAGTTGGGGTGGTGGTGGTATATGAGTTGTAGTGGTAGTGCTGGAAAGAGTAGTAAGTTCCAAGGAAGGAAAAGGGTCTCAGCTCACTAAGGTCTCTTTTCAGGAAATGGTATGAGAAGTCAAACTTCAAATGATTTTTGTGGGAAATGGAGGAGGTTGGATAATCCAGGAGGTTCTAAATCCCAAAATAAAACCAACAAATTGTGTAGCTAAATCATAGCAAGCTGTTGACCAATGCAAGCTTCAGGGTACTGTGTGGAGGCAAAATTGGGTAGACCCCCAAGGCAGAACAGGAAACAGTCAATTTTTACATTCTTACCAATAAAAGTAACAGGGCTGTAGGGTCAATAAAGGTGACGAGTGTATTATTAAATGTCTGCTTTTTATTTTACAGACACAAAACATATTTTACACACACCTTTAAAGACAGATTAATAATATCTATGAGAGAAAATATAACCATTAATAGTAGAGGTTGAGAGGTTGTCTCAGGAGAGGAGGCTAGGTAACTGGGGGACAGCAAAGAGAGAGACTTCTCACTGTGCCTTTAGAAAACAGTATCTGAAATTCCTACTGTGTTTTTATACAAGAATACATCTATTTTTAAAGCATATTAATGAAAATGTGCTTTATAAAAATACTCTTCCACATGTTTTATGTAATCACAAACAGAAAACATATATATATTACATTATATTATATAATATACACATTATATTATGTATATACACATAATTTATATATAAGATCTTATGAAACAGCTGGAATGCATTCTCAGTTCTTGGCAATTATTGCTTTCCTTTGGCATTTTATATTACGTTGGGAAGAATTTTTGCTTGTTTATTTTGTTATGTATTTATTTATTTATGATTTTATATCATCCAACCATTCAACTACAGGATGGGAATAACACCTTATAACACCCTCAGGAAATAGTAATGCCGGTGGATCAGTTGGAATGTCTCACTAATGTCAGCTTCAGGAAATAGAAGTTGAATTTTCTCATGTAACAAGAAGCATGTGGGCCAATGAAGCTATTGGTTCTGTGACTCCTTGATGCCTTTCCAGCTTTATTTGGCTTTTCTTTCCTCGTGTGACCAGCTGCCACGGCTCTGGTCATCATGTTTATGTTTCCATGGTGGTGCCAAGAGTCTCCTGCCTTCATCTCATTAGCCAGATCAGTGACATAAGTAAACCCCATCTGCAATAGGGGCTAAAGAAGGGCATATTTAGCTTTTACAATCTCTCTAGAAAGGGCAGGCAAGGGAGTTAGTGGTTGGGATTGAGTTTAGGGTGAGCTTGCAGGGTTCACGACAGCTGGTGGGTAAATTTGGTCCCATTACAGATTTTCAAAAGTGAAAAGATAAAGTTAAATAATTGCTTTTACTACTCCCGAATGAGGTGAAGTTGTGCATAATAAAGACCGTTTGCGAGAGGGAAGAGGAATTAAGACAATGGCGATAACTCAAGAAAGGATTTTAAAATTAATGTCTATAAACACATGCTTTGATTGATCATGAAGGATCCAAAATCTGCCTGTGAGGTGTTTAAACATCAACATCTTGCTATTATGACTTAGATCAAGTGCTATAAAAATACAGTATTAAATTCCCTGTTATTATTATTATATACTTTCAATTTATATATAATTTATAAGAAAAGAGTATAAGTCAAATAGAAGTTTTAGTAGAAATAGAACTTTATTAGAAAATGGGTGATTGCTTTTTAAAAATGATTTTTATATCCTGGGCATCATTTTATTTACTTTATATTTACTAATTCACTTAGCAATATTGTGTATTTAAAAAGAACAGTGTCTGATATTAAACCTGAATATTCACTATTTTTCTCCTATTTCCAGAAAAAGGAAAAAAATTCAGCCCAAAGCACAAGCTCTGAGACTCTGAGCTAACTATCTTGCTAGAGAGCTGGAGATTTGCCCAGATGTCCCACAGTGAGTCTGACCCCATGGAGCAACTGCTACATACTAGATTCCAGGCTATTCTCACAAATTTCATAAAAATGTCCAAAAGTTTTATTTATACAAAATAACTCCTTTTATCCTGTAGGGGAGGAACAATTTTCCCTCCACCCTTCTGGGTTCTTTGGCTAGTCTAATAATCAAATTGACATAAGACAGATAAATAGGAGAAAATTTAATTACATACATACAGGAGTCCTTTAAGACTATGAGGCCCATGTGCAGTCAGGCAATTGAGGCTTATATGAGATTTTGATCTAAGGAGAAGCAGGGTAGGAGTCTGGAACTTCAAGGGGGGTAAGGAAAATGTACAGGAACACAGGAAGAGCAAATGTTTGGTGAGCATATGTTTGGTAAACAAATGTTTGCTGTGCTATGCAGAGACAAAGGAGGAATTTGATCTCCAGACTCAGTCAGCTCCCCACCAGCTTACCACGCTTCACTCATGTTCTTTGTAGTTATCTCTGCTGATAGTTCTCTTCCTGGACCAACCCCTCTATCTAAATTCTTTCAGGCAGTTAAGAGAGAGGTAAAAGTTTTCCTTGAATCTGCTGGGTCTTGACTGCCTTCAGCAAAATAGTCCACAACTCCAAATAGTGGCACATGTTGGAGAGATCTGTTCTGAACCCCTTCAATCCCCTCCCAGTTTAAAGTCCTAAGAGATCAAATGGCAATTTGGTAAAATGTTGAAATATTTATAAAAACAGATGAATAAAAGAAAAACAGACATCTCAGACAAATGCAAATATTTATAGCAAAATGTGCTGAATTTCAAGGTCAATATCTTTTGAAATTCTTGACTCAACAAAGAGAGTCATAAATACAAAGCATTGCTTTATTTTAGCTCATAAAATTTATTTTAATTTTAGACAGAGTTTTCTGTGTTTATACATATAGAAACACTATTGAACTATAGGTTATAAATAAAAGTGGAAAAAATCTTCACAATTATACCTGATGAAAAAATACTTAAGAAGTTTAAACACTTTAATTATTTTTTGAAGAAAGCTAAAAACCTTTCTTGAGAGACATAAATAATATCTCACTAAATGGAGAAATAATTATTAATGAGAAAATAATTTTAAAAATGCCATTTCTCTAAGATAGATTAAGCATTTAATAATTTTAATCAAAATTGCAGTGTTTTTGAATCTTAACTATGAATTTAAAGTTTTCTGAAAAATAAAAGAATACCACTGTCAAGATATCTTTAATGAATAGTGAAGCCTTTTTCATGAGATATTATATTTATATTTGATATTTGAAAATATCACATATTGATATTGATTGAAATTACCAATCATTTGAACAACACTGCACTAATATTGGAATAGATCACTATAATACAAGATAAGTCCTAAAACAGATTCATGTATATGGTATAAGTTCATATATGATAAACGTATGAAAAATGTATTAAAGTCAGTTATAATGGGACTGAGTATTTAATAAATAATGTAACCAGTGACAGAACTTTTGGGAAAAAATAAGTCAAATGTTCTTCTTAATACTATTTATATGGGTTAAGAACTAAACATTCAAAATGAAATAATAGATTTCTGGCTCCAGCCAAAATGGAGAAAGCTCACTACAAGGCTGTTTGCTACCAAATGATCACAATAAAAACCTCTGGATTAAAAAAAAAAAAATTAAGAAAAATAAATAAATAAAAGGCAGACTTTCTGAAGTGAGAGGGGCTCAATCTTTAAATTTAACACATTTGGTGGCAGGGGTTATTTTTTTTCTCCTTCATCTCCTGGCTTTGACCCAAAGTCAGGCCAAGTTATAGAACTGCATGATGGGATACTCAGTAAAACTTCTAGAGGAACCCTAAATTTCTAACCAGGGGATGGCAAAAAGGCTCTTATGACCTGAAACATGTGCAGAGAATCCTTGCTTATTTTTCTTCTTCTTCTTCTCCTTCTTCTCCTCCTCCTCCTTCTTCTCTTTCTTCTTCTTCATCTCCTTTTCTTTTTTTCTTTTTAAAGTTTCAGCCCTTCCCTGAGAACAGATTTCATTGAAGAACTACACTGCAGTAGCAGAGCAGTAAACTGGACATGTAGGAAAAAACAAAACAAAGCAAAACCCTACCCCTTGGAAAGAAGAATTGGGAAAAGGGCCCGTGTTGTTTGAAGAACGTGAAGGGAATCTCCAATATTTTTTCTTCTTTTCTCACTGCTTTGTCTCAAGTTCAGACCCAATCCCACAGAACTACTCAACAGTGTGGGAGGATAAAACTCAGAGAGAACCCTGTATTTATGAACAGGTAAAGATATTCTGATGAGTATCAGGAAAATCCCTGAGAAGACAGTCTGTCAAGGGAATCTGTAATTCTGATACTAATCGACATTATGTCTCTTGTTCATTTACAAAGTGCACATGTAAGGAACCTACCAAAACATGGAATAGGCTTTTAGAAGTCAATTCTGATGCTTACTCCAGCCAAAGTTGCAGATAAATGACCCAAAATACATAGCAAAATTTTGAAAATTTAACTAACAGTGGAAACACCACCCACAGATGGCAAGTTTTTACAGAAAAATATACTTAGAATAATTTCATTCAAAATAATGGTCAGCCACATAGAGATCAATATAATTTAGCAAAAATACATCACAGATTTTTATTTTAGAGGCAAAATTACCATTTCTAAATATTGTATACTTTATAAACAATACCTGTTTTATGTTTATGTTGAAATACATACATGAAAAAAAGAATATGCAATAGTTCTACACTAAAGTTAATATAAGAAGGAAATGGTTTTATTATTCCTAAAGTCTGAACCACAAATTAAATGAATTCCTTACTGAGCTCTTAATTTTAAAAACTTACTGATTTTAAGTCAACCCCCCCTTTCTGAAGGGTCTAAAGATAAAATTGTACAGAAGATACTGCTTTGAACATTTTAATGTATTCAAAATCATAAAAACAGAACTTCATTTCTGGCATTACAGACTAGTTTATTCAGACTAATCATCCTTCTGACAATAACTAATAAAATTCTTGAGAACAACAAAAATTTGAAAAAAATCAAAATGAACTAGGCCAAATTAAAAAGAGATAAGAAAGAAAATGCATCTTGATACAGTTAGATCTGTACCAGAAATGCAAATTATCAATTCATGTATTCTATCACTTTAGTAGAATTAAATGAAAAATATCCAGCAATTCTCTCAACTGATGCAAAAAAAAAAAAAAAGCAGTTTGGAAAAAGCCAAATCTAAAAGAAATATCAAACTAGGAATATAAATAGGTGTTCTTAAATAAATATTCAAAACATATAACAAAATAACAAGGCTATCCACATGATAGACTTCTTTTCTTTTCTACCTTGTGCTAGAATTCTAGCCAGCTCAGTAAAGTGAGAGAGCGCAAGAGAGAATTAGGAAAAGGAAAAGGAAACAAATCTGTTATTACTTGCAGATGACAGAATTGTGTACAGATTAATTAATAGAATTGGAAGGGTTGCTACATGCAAAAAAAAAAAAAAAGAAAAAAAAAGAAGAAAAAGCAATATCAGTACATTCCTATATGCCAACGGTGGGCAAATATTTTCTATTGATGGCCAGATAGTATAATAATTACTTTAGGTTTCACAATTCATAAGGTCTCTCTCAAAACTACTCAACTCAGTCATTGCAGCCCAAGAATAGTATTGTCAATACATAAACAAATGTACTTGACTGTGTTCTAATGAAGTTTATTTACAAAACCAGGAAAAGGGCCAGATTTGGCCACAGGTTACAGTCTGCCAACCCTGATATCTACTTACAACCAAGTGATAAATTTCAAATTGAGAAAGATGCCAGTTAAAACAAATAGAAGTATTATTACATAGAAATATTTTTAAAGATGCAAATAATTCTATAGGGAAAATATAAAACTCTATTGAAATACAATAAAGAAGATAAGTAAATGGAGGAAGATACCATGTTGCTGTACAAACCTATAAGATAGTATACATTCAACTCAAAATGATTAATAAATTTAGTACAAACCAAAGTCCTTTTAGGTTTGCTTATATGGACTTTGTGGAACTTGACAAGCTAATTCTAAAATGTATATGTGATGTCAAAAGTTAAGGATAGGTAAGGCTCTTTTGAAGTAGAAGGAAGTGGTAAAAGGATTTTTCTCTCCCAGAAAATAATTATTTTTAAAGTCATTGTGATAAATGTGGCTATGGACAAGTAGAAACAAATGGACCACTTGAAAGAAAAAAGGGAAACCTGAGATGTATTCACATACGGGCTCTTCATCCTATGACAGAGGTGACATTGTAGAGCAGTGCTGAAAATAATGTTATCTAAAATCCCTACCAGGTAAAAAAAATGAACCTCTATCATAGACTGTACAAAAACATTGACCGCAAGTAGATTAAAGAACTAAATGAAAAGTTCCAACTATAAATCTTTGAAAAAATTATATAGGCAAATATTCTCCTGATCCTAGGGTATGATAGGAAAAAATTATTTCAATGGATCAAAAAGTAAAGAAAATACTTTGCAAAGAAAACTATCAATAAATTTAATCACATTAATTGAAAGCCTGATAAATAAGAGAAATAAAATTATATAGACAGTGGAAGGAGATATTTGTCACAAACATAACTGACAAAAGAATTGGTATAAAAAATATATAAAGAACTCCTATAAATCAATAGAAAAAGACTTATAAAAATTGGACAATATGCTTGAACAGGGCCCAAGGAACAAATAAACATATGTGTTCAACCTCTCTATTAACTACATAAAATATTTTAATGTTGTACTATTAGACTTTTGCTGAATTGATGGGTATTAAATGATGTATTTGTTATACATTATATTTCACAATTAAAGGAGGAAGCTCTAATAAAGACAAACAAGCAAAAATAGCAAAACGGCTTTGAGTTTTCCAAAGTTCAAAAGTAATAACATCGAAATTCATGATTCCATCTTTTTATTATAAAGATAAATGTACTAAATGGGAAGTATACACCTGGCTTATGCTTGAGGCATTTTGTAGGCGTTATCTTAATTACATTGATATACATTCTTATTACCCTCCTCAATTTTTAAAGAGGGGAACTGAGAAACTTGGAATAAGGAAGTTTTTCAAATCATACACCCAATCTGTGGCAGCCTCAGATCAAAACCAGTCCAAATTAGCCATGTGCTCCTGCTGCAGAATGAAGATTTCAAGTTTGAATGAATGAAGATTTCAAGAATGCCTGCTGAATGGTGAGGCCCTGGATGCTGCCTCAAAATCTTTTAGCAGGAGTCAGCAATGCGAGGGGATTTTGACTAAACGTTTGTGTTAGGTTGGATAGGGAGGTGGACCAGTCAGGAGACTCTGAGACCACCTAAAGCTAGTAGAAGGGAAAGTATGGTATCTGTGCACTGGCAGACCTCTTTGAACAGAATTTCATTCCATGTGAATGGAGGTATTAGAGGTAAAGTGCTAAAGAAGTTGTCTTCTTGTGAGAAGGTTTTAGAATGTATAATATACCCAGGGTACTTGCTTCAGATTTCAGATGGTGACAGTACAATCATTGGGAAATGGACCCTCTGCTCTTATGTAAAGCACTAGACACTGTCTGGAAGGAGGAGGCTGGAAAGTTTGAAAGCCTTGGTACTTACCACCTCTGGTGTGGATGTTGGTCTTCTCATTGTGAGTTCCAAAAGCAACAGAGAACTGAGGCAGCTCTGGGCTTCTTCCATAGTGAACTGGGATAGAAGAAAGAACAGGGCAAAAATAGAGTGAGAACTCCAGTGTGTACTTAGGTCTGTGAACCTTCCAAATATCTCCTCAGATATTATTAGTGAGAATGTTCCAGAGTCCTGAAGATCCTTCCTTTGCTGGTGGGAACACAAACAGAAAACTTGGGATAGTGACTCTGATGTAACATCATTTGTGTCAACAGACTGTGAAGACCTTAGAAACGGTTCCCAATGCAGGTGCAGCGTGCATAAGTAAAGTGTTGATTTAAAGATGTGGATAAACTATATTTGAACTGGCTTGCTTTGAGGAAGTGTTAAATAAAGTAAAATGATATGTTAATTAGTAATTTAGATTTTCAAGAGCAAAACATATCTATAACTACTTATAAATATTTATTTTAATAAGTATCCCAAGCAAAGGTTAATTTAAATATTCACATGTTTTCAAAGGCAATCTACCTCTTAATTGATGATGAATAATAAACAGGCACTGCGTAAAAGTGGAAATCCAAGAGACAAATAAACATATAAGAAGATTGGTTCAACCTCATTATTAATTACTTTAAAAGATTGTTACACCAGCATACTCTTTATTTTTTGCTGATTTGGTGAGTTTTAAATTATATGTTTTTTTATATGATTTATGTCACAATTAAAGGAGGAAAGTACCATGAAAACAAGCAAACTAAAATAACAAAAATTGTTCTTAATTTTCCAAAATGCAAAGAAAGGAATAGTGCAAATAAAAAATTAAAAGATTAAAGACAACACTGTTTATGTTTAATTTATGAACTCTTATAATATAATATATAACCCTTATAACATTATATAACTCTTATAATATTCCACAATCAAGTGTAAAAAAGGCAGCAATTACCCAATTGACTTTATGTTCTATTAAAACTTTTACACAGAACAATCACCCAGTCTCCTTACTGTACTCTAAACCTTTTTATTCCATAGCCTCTATGAAGCTATTACATAAATTATTTATTATATTCATTCTTTATTGTCTATCTCTGTTTGCTGGGATGTAAAATCCCTAAAATCAGGGATCTTTGTTTAATTCACTGAGGTATCCCATGCACAGAGAATAAGTGCCCAATAAATATCTGTTGACTAAATGGTTGAAAAGTAAATTCATTAAGGTATAAGACTAAATGCAACTTAGTGTTAATGAAACTGATAGCAAGAGAAGTGATTATCCAGGAAAGGTTTATACATTTGGTGCTTTAATTATAGTAAAAAAAAAAAAACCACGAGAAATGTTATTTATTTGTGTAAAAGGGGATATATACTTTGTATAGTATATGTTTTTGGTATTGGCATCTGACCATGATATGCGCACAGACTCCTGAATATTTTCCTAAAGGTGGAGAGGACAGGAGTCAGGCAACTCACAATCATTGCCATCACTACCCCTCACACCACAACCTTGCAGAAAACAAACAACTGTTTTTTTAATAAATTGAGGTAAAATTCACATCACATAAAATCGACCATTTCAAAGTACATAATTCAGTGGCATTTAGTACATCACATATGCACAACCACCACCTCTAAGTTCCCAAATATTTTCATCACTCTAAAAGGAAACCCCATGCCATTAAGAAGTCACTCCACATTCCCATCTTATCTCAACAGCTGGCAACCACCAATCTTCCTTTTTGTCTGGATGTACATATTATAGATATCTCATATAAGTGGAGTCATAAATATGTGACTTTTTGTGTCTGTATTCTTTCAGTTAGCATACTGTTTTTGAGGTTCATCCATACTGTTGTATGCAACAAAACTTCAGTCCTTTTTAAGGCTGGATAGTACATGCCACATTTTGTTTTTTTCCATTTATCTGTTGATGGACACAGGTTGTGTACACCTTTTGGCTCTTGTGAATAATACTACAATGAACACTGTACTATAAGTATCTGTCTGAGTTCCACGTTCAGATCTTTGGGCATATACCTAGGAGTGGAATTGTTGAATCATATGGTAATTCTGTTTGCTTTTTGAGGTACCACCAAACTGTACCATTTTGCATTCCCACCAGCATTGTATGAGGATTCTAATTTTTCCACATTCTCACCAACTCTTGTTATTTTCCATTTTTTTAATGCTATCATCATCCTAGTGGGTGTGAAGTGGTATCTCATTGTGATTTTGATTTGCATTTCCATAATGATTAATGCTTTTGAGCATTTTTTCATGCACTTATTGGCAATTTGTATATCTTCTTTGGAGAAAATCTATCAAGGCAATTTTTAGATTTTGATTGTCATTATGTTGTTGAATTTCAAGCGTTCATTACATATTCTGGGATTAGATCTTTATCATATATATGATTTGCAAATATGTTCTCTCATTCTATAGATTATTTTTTCCCTTTTTTGATAATGTCATTTGATGACAAAACACGTCACACTATCTATATGAAGATATTTTGAAATCAACTAAAGATATCACAAGTGAAATTATAAATTTGAACCATATTGCAGATATAAATCAAAATAATTTATAATCAACATTAGGGTTATTTAAAAATCTATCAGAGGGCTTCCCTGGTGGCGCAGTGGTTGAGAGTCCGCCTGCCGATGCAGGGGACACGGGTTCGTGCCCCGGTCCGGGAAGATCCCACATGCCGCGGAGCGGCTGGGCCCGTGAGCCATGGCCGCTGAGCCTGTGCGTGCAGAGCCTGTGCTCCGCAACGGGAGAGGCCACAACAGTAAGAGGCCCGCGTACCGGAAAACAAAAAACAACAAAAACAGGCATATTCTGCTAAAAACATTCCATAATGACTTTCCTACTAGCAAAACTCGTTGCTTTTTTTTTCTTCAGGAAGTCTGTCATTCTTATTTTCCCCATGAAAATAGACCAGTCCTCCTGGCTTTTTCTCTCCTGATAGGAGCACAGACATGTTGCTTAAATCCTTCTTAGAGTTGTGGCATCTTGGAAATAGTGATAATATTCAAAGGGATGGTGTCAGTGGTGAAAATTTCATTAGGGAAGTTATTTGGGTATAACTTGGACATTGCTAGCCCTTGGCTCACTACACATACACAGATCTCCAATCTGCAAGATGTGGCCTTAGCAATCATTTGTCTTGTACAAAGATAAAGCTATGCCAATATTTAGATTATATCATATTCATTTCTGTAATCTCAGTGCCTGCCATGGAAATTAGCTCATATTTTCTGCTCAAAGAAATGTTTGAAAATATTTGTTGTTGAATTTCTCTAAGTTTTAAGAAATGATGGATCCTTCATCTTCTTGAAAAATGAAAAGGACTCTGGTTTTATCTTTCTGTGTTACCATCTCACCTGACCTTGAACATAGTGCCTCACCCTTCATACCCAATGAAGAGTCAGTTCAACTTCTATAGCTGGTTCAAAGAGAAAAATGTAGTACCTCCTTGACATTTTCTCTCAATCACAAGAATGATACAATCTTACAAACAGGACTTTTTAAATTCTTTTACTTGCTTTGCAAACCTGTATATTTCATCACTAAAATATGTTTTCATTTGGAAGTTGTCAATTCCTCAAACATTACAAGGCATTGTTCCAAAGATCTGGCAAAGATCTAGCCATGTAGCAAGTCAAAAGTAGCCAAAATATTCTTTGGAAAGGCCTCAGATTTTCATCTGTAATACTGCTTAACCAAAATCAATTTAACATTTTGAATATGCCATATCACTAATGATAATAATAATCAGGATCCTAATATGAATTATATTTCTATATTACGAAAAGCTAAACTTCTTTGTTTCTTAGTAACTCTGATTAAAACTTACTTAACATGACAATTAAATTGTTATTTCACTGTTTGCTGTTTGAATGAGGAGAAAATTATGGTACTCTTAGTACGTCAAATGTTATGGCACACTTGTAATTTATTTTAAAATAAGCTGCTTTCTCACTTGTGGTGATGGATGGGTACAATTCATCTTTATTCTAAGGTACATTTTCTGGTTATAGGCAACACAAAGAATTAATCATGATTAAGATTTGGAAGAAGTGGTGAGGAAATTTAGCAAGATTTTTAAAAGGCTAACCTGTGGAGTTACACTCAGTTGGGTCAGAATTAACAGATACTAACTCTCTGACCTTGGGGAATTTGCTTTTCCTCCTTTAGCCTTAGCTTTCTCATCTATAAAAGTAAAGTATCTGATATAAAACAAGTACTCAAAATTGTGACCACTCAAGAAATCAATACAAGTATACAGAAAGAAATGTGTTAATTAGGCCCCTAAATTCCCTGGTACCACACTAATTTTGACAAAAAATGAAACTTTGTTCTCTAGCCTTAAGTTAATAACTAATCTTCTTAATGAGGTTTTTTATTTAATTTTTACAACCTGATTTTATTTGGTTGCCTTTGATCCTCTACACCAGAGATGGAAGAAGTTACAAAAAAAGCTACACCATTCTCAACAATTCCCACTGGTTTATTAAAATAAAAATTGTAGAAAAAGTGAACATTTTTGTAAACACTCAATTCAAATCACATATTATAGTGTTAAGAGAATAAAACATTCAAAATATTCCCTCTCACAATGGATTAAGTAGAATCCTTGACCTAATGTATCATCCACTTTTTAAAAACAAAGCATTCGAATGATTTAATTAAGTAATTTTGTAAAGTTACTATACTTTCTGCAGATGGATAATTTGCTAAGTTGATACTAGTGGATCATTATTATTTTGAGTATTTTTGGAAGAGTCTGACTTTATAAATAAACAAGAGAACAATAATCTGATAGTTTAATCAATTAACATATCTTTTCTGATGTAATCTGTAATGTTTCCTGAATGGCTCTGAATTACCAAACTCCTGAATTTGTAGAGAATGAGAGATTTTCCTACAATTTACTAGGATTATGAGAACCAAATTTTCTTCCTTATATTTTCTTCCTCCCCCCTTCCTCTCCTTCTTCCTTCTCTACCTTCTCTTATTTTTTTCTCTTGAAAATACGTTTGCTAAGAAAAATTTAGTAACTCAGATAATATGAATACCTATTTATTAAAAGGAAAATTAATCTCATTCAATTGCACTCAAGTTTCTTCAGATTTCAAGAGACAAAGGTAGAAGCCATTTGTCTAGCACATGTTATGTAGTGGGGCCTAAGTGAACATTGAATGTGAATGAAGTGGTGGAAAAATCTGAAGACCCTATATAGCAGCTCATCTACATAGTCATGTCACCAAGCCTTAAGATGTGATTTAGCGGGGGCAATATGCCAACGCTGACAGATAATTGAATTTCAAGGATCTGGATGTTCATTGTTACACAGTGAAGAAACACTGCACTAGGAACCAGGTAACTTAAGAAAAAGTCTTTGATACAAAACAAATTATTTGCTTGACCTTAAACAATTACACTTTCCTCAGTTTTTTCAATTGTAATATAACAACAAAAACTCTGTATATCTACTTAGAGAGTAACGGGGATGTATTTGGAGAAAGTTATTTTTTCAATCATGTGTCTTTGTTTCATACTGATACTATCAGACTTATTATGATCTTCATTATTTGTAAAGCAGAACGATTTTAGCCCTGAATCAAATATTCTAAATACTTGTGGGTGAGTTTAGAGTTTTAGATCAGTATACAGTTAACATAATGTGAAACAAAATTCAGATGCTAAGCCAGTTTTATCTCAACCTCTTTTGTAAGCCACAGAAAGTAAACTGCTACAAGAGATTTGATATAAGATCTGGGAGCTCAGGAAAAAAAAAAAATCTGTGCTTGAAAAGTTAAATCACTAACCAGTCAGCTAATTTTCCCCAAATGACCTATTTCTCCTTAATTAAAATATTTCCCAATTAAGACAATTTCTCTGTTTCTACTTTAAACACACTAAAGAAGATAAGTAGACCAAAGAGGATAGTGCTATTTCCCAGGTAAAACAATTTCCACTTAATTTCTCATTAATACTTCTTAAGAGAGCATATGCTTCTACTTAACTCTTTCGACCACCTTTCTTTTATATTCTATAATTACAGATATGTATAAAAGGATTTATAAAAAACGAAACAACTCAAAAAAAAAATCCTCTCCCCTCAAAGCCAAGAGTAAAGCATAAGTATGGTCATTACAATCCTTAACTCACAGGTCAGGGGAGTAATGATAATGATATAGAAACAAAGCAACAGTGTTATGGACTGAATGTTCACGCCCTCCTGACCCCAAATTCATATGTGGAAAACACTCAGTGTGATGTTATCTGGAGGATGGGACGTTTGGGAGATAATTAGGGTTAGATGAAGTCATGAATGTGGGGTCCTTATGATGGGATTAGTGCCCTTGTAAGAAGAGATATCAGAGAGCTTGCTCTCCCTCTCTCTGTCTCTCTCTGCCATGTGAGGACATAAATAGGAGGTGGTTATCTACAAGCCAGGAAGGGAGTCCTCATCAAAAACTGACCATACTGACACTTTAATCTTGGACTTCCCAGCTTCCAGTACTGTGAGAAGTACGTTTCTGTTGCTTAAACCATGCAGCCTATGGTATTTTGTTATGGCAACCCGAGCTAAGACTGTTTCCCTTTCTTCCTTGGTCTCTCCATCTCCACCCTGATAAATACTCTGTTTTTCAATGATGTTCAACACTGAGTTAAGATTTTATTCATTAGAGCTGAACTATTCAGTTAGGTAGCCACCGAACACAGGTAGCTAAACAGCATTTGAGATGTGGCTGAATTGAGATGTGCTGTAAGTGTAAAATATGTATCAGATTTTGGAGACTTAGTATAAAAAAAAGAATATTAAATATTCCATTAGTAATTTTTAATTTTAATTACATGTTGAAATGTATACTGGTTAAAATATATTATTAATGGTACCATCAATTTTTTTTTTTACTTTTTTTTAATGTGTCTACTAAAAAATTTTAAAGCATGTCTCTGGCTTGCATTTGTAGATGACATTATGTTTCTAATGGACAGCACTGATTTAGAATCTCTTCTTGTTTCTATTAAAAGCCAAACCCTGATTAAAGAAGTAATGTTAATGAATCAGTCATATCTTGATGCTCATGAATTGTCAAAACCAGAAGGTGCTAAGGAGAAATTTTTATAAAGATAGAATTATGATATCATGTTGGAAATAATTTGGGACATTATCAAGAGCAAGATAAGAAATTTGCAAGGGACCTAGGAAGACCCACTTTGTTCTAGTTCATAGCAGATCAAATATTATCCAGTAGAGAATCATGAACTCATAGCATGTTAGAGCTGGAGACGCCTAGATAGAATATTATCATATAAGGAAAATAAGCCTTTGGATATAATAATTTATTGCTTCTTTTTCAACTTTCTTTATCTCTTGTCAAGTCCTCCAATATTCATTACACAATATTTCCAGACATTTGAACTTACCTCCCTTTTAAATGGAAACTCAATACTGTACCCTTTTCTGACTCATTTATTCTCGATACTGAGAATGTTCCAAATAATATTTAAACTCATGAATTCCTAGCAAAAGAAAACCAATTGTAATGGCATGATTTTGTTACTCATCTCTCTTGCTGTAGAAAAGCTAGCAAAAATATAAATGCCATCCATGAAAAGCAACGTTGAATGCTGAGAATTGTATAATGGTTGGGTAGATTACACCTTAGCATTAAAAAATAAATAAATAAAAGATGCTCCATAATAGGGTAAGTAAAAACTGAGTACATTCTTTTACCACATAAAATGGCATTTTAAAACTTAAGTTAGATCAGTATAAATGAGATTCCATATTTTGTATATTAAGGTAGATAGGCTAATAAATGGCTTAGGGAAGGAGAGCAATTAGACTATGACCCTGGATTCCTCACCTTCCACTGCACCAAATTCATAAGGGTTATCTGTTCACCATCATAAAGTCAGCTGCACCTTTATTGTTAGTTATGGATGATGATCCAAATTTCATGTAGTATCTTATTCTAACAATATGCTTTGGATAACATATGAGATGCATGTTCTCCTTGCACCCACATAGAAAACAGGCTAATTTTTCTGCTTTCTAGCAAGTGTCTTTCAGGGTGTAGTCTGGTTTTGTTTCTCTAGATCTTACTGCTATGCCTGGTGGAGAGAGCAAGGAAAGAGAAGACTCTTATTTCATGGTCTAGAAAACAGAGTATTTATATGTCTGCTTTTACCACATCCAGATCCTTCTAGGCCTTTCAGTGGCAGGAAAACTCTCCAAAACAGAAAGCAGTAGGACTTATTGCAGTGCCACATGTAATAAAGGATGGGCCAAATCAAAGAGAGTATCACACAGAGGAGGACATTTTATCTATTCTGCCTTCCCCAATGCTCAATGAAAAATCTGTATCTTAATGATGGTGTTTTGTTAAGCCACGTCAGAAATCCTCATTTTTAAGGCAGGGATAAGGGGACTTTTACATTGTGTTAAATATTTCCATATCCATTCTGGGTGAACTTTAATTATTTAATGTCTATTATGGAAATGTCCTGATTGTCACCACTGATTCGTTTAGGAATCAGACTTAAACCCAATCAGCGTGTGGTGTTCCCCACACCAAGAGCATCTGACATAATTTGGGCCAATGAGACGTGAGAGGTTTTCTGCAATATTTCTTTACTTGGAGTTGACATTAACAGGAACGGACAGTGTTTGTCATTCAGATGTGCCACCTGGAATTTCTGTAGCCATTTTGATGATCTGAGGTTAAGGCCAGGCACACAAAGGTTAAGACCAGGGCTGAGATGAGAGAAATGTGATAAAATGGAGCTTGAAACCTTCAATAATTAAGTCAACTGTAAATGTGACTCTCCCTCTAGACTTTCACTTATAAGAATCAATATTATACTTCCTTCTGTTTTAAAAGCAATTTGAGTTGGATTTTTCATTTTACTACAGCCAAAAGCAACCTAATGTCTCCATGGTGTGAGGGAACTGTTAGAATATGCTGACATGCAGACTGACCTATGTAGCTGACCTTAAATATCAAGTAATTTCTTTTATTGCCAGAAGCTACATAGGTAGCCATATTGCCTGGTCAAGCACAAATACCATATAAGGAGTTCAGGGTCACTGACACTCATCCCAACAAGTAGAAAGACAATGAGAATAAGACATGATACTGTGTTTGCATTTATCACGGTCTTTTTATTGCTGTAGATATAGTCATGCTACCAGAGTCTCCTTTTATTGAGAGAAGAAAGTAATTTTGTTTTAGTAAATGAGACGCAGCTATGCTTGAGGCCATTATTCTGTCCCCTGGGGCCCAAGAAGCTACTCAAGCTGTACATTTTTGGTCTATCCCACCATTTGCTATTCAAATGTTTCCTATAAACTATGACCACCAGTAGTTTAACCTTTCGGTATCTTTCAAATGTTTCTTTGACAGTAAAAAAACAACAAAAACAAAAACAAAAAACCTGTAACTAGGATGGATGCACAAAATCCATTTTGAGGCTTGTATTGTGCAGCTAATAGATCTGTCATCAAATGAGGGCATATGTTAGGTGAGTTGCATGTCCAGATATATTTCTCTGTTCTGAATCCATCTATTTACATTGCTGAATTGCCATGAAATAGCTTCCTTGATATTTTATTACCATCGAGCTGTAAAATTTAACAGCAAAGCCAACATTGTCTGAAATCTACCTCTTAGGGAAGAAAGGGACCATGTGGAAGATTTAAAGCTTAACCAACAAGATACCCAGAAGCAGAAAATGAACGCTTGGAGTGAGCTTTTGTTAGTTAGAACTAGTATCACAGCTGAACGGAATGACTTTTCTTTCATAAAAATAGTGTTCGACATATTTCAAATCCAAATGCTTATTTCTTCCTTCATAAGAGTATAAATGTGTTCCATGCTCTCTACTTCAGCTGAGGAAAAGCAGCTATTGTGTTACAAATCAAATCCCTTCACACAATATCTTCCTTTCACGCACTTGTAGAAAATGCAAAGGATATCAGGGCTGTCAGAATAAAAGATTCTTTTCCTTTAACAACAGCACTCAGGAGTAGACTTTAGGGCTATAAAAGGAACTTCAGAGATTGAGAGAGGAAGCCCTAAATTGTTTATCATTACTATGTTGGAAAGATAAGACAAGTTAAGTCTGAACCAGGATTACATTATTTATGTAGTACATTATACTTGTAAAGCAATGGTAACTATTACATATATTTAAAACTCAATGCAATTCTCTGGTCCTGTTTGACATTCATTCTGCAGAAAATAGTATATTTTAAAGAATAATCTACTAGAGAGCATGACTTTCGATTCCCCACCAATAGTTTTATCCAGGCTTAATTCTATCGAAGTCGGGCATTTAGGGACAAGCACAGATAACCAACACTTTGTATGCTGTGTTACTGTGGTTACCAAATCCTCTGAGATAAAAGCTTAATTTAACAAATTTGGACCCAATGGCTAAGAATTTGGGGAAATAAGTATGACTCTCTGAGGGACAGGCTACAAGGATGGACATGTCTGGTTTCAACTGAGGGAAGAAACACGTAACTGAAATTGTGAGAATTAACTTGCTCATCTCCTGCTTTACTTGGGATCCTTCTCTTGTCCATTCTCCATTCAGAAGCCAGAATGTTTCTGTATAAATGGAGGTCACAACATATCATTTCCCCAACTTAAATTCATTCAAAAATTTATCACTATATTTAACAATCTAAATTCCTTACGTTTGCCTAAAAGTACTGTTATGATCTGACTCTTACTCACCCTCAGAATCAGCTCCAGCAATTCATTCTTACTTCACTCCCTCTTTTCTTCCCTCCCACCCTGGAATCCAGAACTTTTAAAATTTCTTTATAAAATGCTGAGCCACACATGGTTTTCAAAGCTTTGGTTCCCATTAACCCTCTCTCCAGTACTCATTCATTGATCCTTCTCTGCATGGTTGAATTTTTATTACAAATTACCCCTTGTTGAAGTGACAGCTCTGTAGGCCTTCTCTGCCCCTTCTGCCTAAAATACCCCATCTTGTGCTGTTCTGCCTCCTTGCGCCTTTTGTAGCAGTTATCAAAATTTGTAATTGTTTCATTTTTGTGTTTATGATCAGTTTTTACCCTCATATCTGACAACTGCAAGCAAATATTTTTGAAAGCATAAGGACTTATATAATGATCGGTTTTCCAACTTAGAATGCAAGGGTTATTACTTTTGATTTGTTTTCAACTACAAAGTCATTGTTTTGTAAATTTCATTATCATTTGTTGAACATTAAAGAGTCTAAGCTATTGAGTTGGCATTTCATAGCTTACATGCTTTGTAACTATTCTTAAATTTTAAAAAAACTAAAAAATCTGATGAAAATGAATTATTGTGTTAGATATGTTGATGGAATTTGTAAACCAGAGATTAGGGTCATTGGATATAAAAGAGTTTTCCGGGCTGGAAGATCAATATAGATACTTGGCTACATTGGATTTTAATTAGTTTTGAAAATTTAGAAGAATATTAAATAAAAGTTTCACCTAAACTCTTTTCTGGAATAAAATATGTGCATGGGGGTGGGTGGAAAATTGAGAAGGTATTGGATAAAGTTAGTTAGTTAAATTATTAATGGAGAGGATATTTTGATCTTATAAATAACTAGAACAATGATAGACCAAAGGCTATGTAATTGCAAGGAAAGCTGTTGGAAAGGAGATTTATTACTGATATAACTCCTTATAAGAGTCATTAGAGCCAGAAAAAATATGCAATTTTAAGCCCGTGGTGATGGAGGACTTCTGGAAAGAGCTAAATCACCTGAATGAGTAAACATGCAACTGACGAGGAACATACACAGTAGGTTATTAGGAGTTAAATTAATTGGATAGAAGGAAAGCAGGGAATGGCTAAAACTTATTAGAAAGTTTTAAAAACATCTGCCTTGTGGAGTTAACAAAGCTTTATTAGTATCAAATCCAAGTCAGCTAGTAGAAAAAGATTTCATTATGGGCTAAAAATACCAAAACAGAATTGGTATTCAACTTCCAGTAACAGAGGGATAGTTCTTACCAACCCAATCCTCCCAAAGATTACAATTGTAACTCTGGAAAAATGTTTAGAAACCAACTACATAAAGTCATAAGACAGTGAGAAAAAAAAAAGAAAAAAAAAAGAAAAAAAAAAAACAAGTAGAAATGAGTAGAGTTGATACTAAAATGAACAAGGAAGGAGGTCATTTTCCAATTTTTATGGCTTCCTGTCTGCGGGAAGACCCAAATGTTAAGATTTCGGTCTTAAGAAATCAGAATGAAGATTTTAGGGTAAATTCAGTAGCTGGTATGTGACACTAAATATTGGGCAAAGGAGAAAGATAGAGAGAGATGTCCTCAAATTCTGAAAATAAACTATCTAAATCTTGGAATGATTCCAAAATGTTTCATGCATGGAGTAGAGTCCAAAACAAAACAAAGCAAAACAAAGAAACAAAACAAAACAAAAACCCAACTAAGGGTAAAAGAAGAGAACAGCAATTTTAGCTGCTTCCACAGAAGAGAAAGAGCTTGAAGTTTTTCAGCCAGGGTAATAGCCTTCTGGACTTTTTTTTTTTCCCCTAGAGGTGATTGGAAAACATACCCTGAAGTATGTTCCTCTTTGTGTGTATCTTAAAGGGAGAGGTTGGGTTTATCAAAGATAGATTTGGAATGTTAGAAAGACTGTCATTCAAGACACTGAAAAATAACAGGAAGAAGAAAACAGCTAAAAGCAAAGTCTATGAAGACTTTGATAAACAGCTCCCTGCTGTCACATGCTTTAGATTTGCTTTACAGCAATGTGTACTTGATTCTTTCATTTGAATCAATCTATGTTTCCGATTATGGATAGCACTATGCACCCAACAGTAAAGGAAATTAAGATAATAAGTGATTATTCTTTTGGAAACTGACAGTATTTGTATATTTTGTATTTATTTGTCCTTCTATAGAAATAGGATATCTACATTTAAAATAGATTTAAGAGAATGGACAAAACTCTTCTGGAAAAGAAAAATGTAGATTCTTGTTCCATCACTAATTAGTATTTGCCTTTGAGTACCCTGTAAATTTCAATTTTCTAGTTTTTAGTTTCTTCACATAAAAAATAAATTGTATTTAATAATTACTGATGTGTTTCCAACTATAGAGTCCTCTGGCATTTCTATAAAACTGCGACAAAGGAACATCCCTAGATTCCACTTAAAGTAATATTTGCATAAGGCAATGCATATATATATAAATGAGATTTTATATGCACTAGGAAACCAAATATTTGTGTGACTCCATTTATTGTGATATTCATTTTATTGTGGTTGTCTGGAACTAAACCCACAATATCTCTGAGGTATACCTATACTTTAAAAATAATATATATCATATGTCAAATACCATAGAAAAAGATTTCAGTAACCTCACAAAAAAGAAATGTATCATATACCATTTTTTCATGGAACACTGATACTCTACTTAGAGGCATAAATGGTTTCATATTTGTAATTTTATATTTAGTCAGTTGTAAAAGGAGTTTAAAATTTTCTCATGCTTTAGATTCCTTTCCCAATTAAATGTTTTAAGTACAAAAATTCACCCCACTAAAACAAAGCTAATCTGGAGGAATTTGAAGACTAACAGAAGTGGTAAATTGAAATGGCATGTTATAACATGTTTTCTTTGAGGATAATTATAGGACATATGGAGAAAGATACTCCTTTATTTAAAGTTAAATTTTTAAAAAATGGACATTGTCAAATTTATTCCTTTCTCAGATGAGTATCCATTATGCAATAAGTCACAGGAGGTCTGCTCTGAAATACCTTACTAGGAAGCTTTCACTGAAAAAAGTAGAACATTATGCCCCTAAGCAGATACAGTAAATCAAAATCAGGTTGAGTCTTTTTAATATTATGAAATGACTATAGTGAGAATGGCAATACATTTCACAGACGAAGAGAGACAGAAGCAACCTTAGAGACCATTTAATCCAGTTATTTTCACCAGCTTGTACCTTTTTAAATCTCAGAAACCTTTGGGCAAACTCCAATATAAAAATCAGATCAAAACACAGTCTGTCCTCCCCACGTGGGGGTCCTCAGATTGCTACTCTGAATCCATTAAAACTCTGCAGAGCACAGATTGAAAACCACTGATCTGATCTTGCTATCATTTTCCAGATGGCAAAACAGAGTATCATGAGGATTAATGTGTTTGCCAAAGCTGGTGGCTTGATGTGTTGGAGAGCCTGGCCTAGAAGCTGGGTCTGGTGCAGCCAGCTCTTGCCTGCACTGAACACCTCTTGCCTCCTTCCAGAAGTGGGCCTCTTCGCTGCAGGCTGCGGGTAAATACAATCCATGTCAAGTAGATGTGAAAGTACTATGCAAACAAATTCAAGTTGTCCTTTAATCTACTTTGCTTTATTAAAATGGGGTCTTCTTGTAGAACGCTGTCTGCACGGCACCGGATGTCTCAGAGTGATAGGCCATGCATATGCCATAGAAATCAAAGAGATCCACGCTATTTTAACAAGGCAAATAGGCTTCCCAAGTGCTTTCAAATGATATTCACATTGTGTAAAATTTTTCTAGAAAGTTCTAGAAATGCTTTCCACAAAGCCTAATCTTTTTTTTTTTTTTTTTGCTTTTTTCCTCAAACCTTCCTAACCCAGAGTGGAATGACTGGCCTATAATAGCATAACCATCATTTAGAAGATTATTCTTAAATGTTACAATTATTAGATAACAAAATAAAAGTCACATTAAAAGCAAAAGATTTCCTTTCAACACTTTTAAAATCCTGTGGCATCCTTTAAGAGAGAAGGCACATATTAATGCTTTCATCACTATTATTTTGTTAGTAGTATTTTAAGTGTTATAAAACATGAAGGGCTGTATGGACTTTCCTCCTGGAAAACAGTCTCAAATGTGTATAAAATGATTATAAGATGCTCATGTCAAAGAACTGACTAAATCCAACAGACTGAATACTCAGTGTTATACAATGTATTTACTTAAATGTTAGTCATGCAATTTTGCTCTTCTTAAAAAAAAATTGCAGGAGAGCTTTATTAAAAAGAACTTAGTTCAGAATTTAACTTCTAAAACCAAAAAGTTCTATTTTTTCAAAACAGCTGTAATTTGGCTAGAAATCTTATTCTCTCTGCACCATCATTAACATCACCAGTGAAAATCTCTTTATTAGATATCATCATCAATGTTGTAAGGTTATTTCATCCCATCTCAAAACAGTTTATATGATACAATCTTTCATAAGGTAAAATAAAAACTAAAACAAAAGCAAAAGACATGAAATACTGGCTGTTTGGGAATTCCCTTTTGGTCCAGTGGTTAGGATTCTGCCCTTTCACTGCCAGGGCCCTGGGTTCGATCCCTGGTTGGGAAACTAAGATCCCGCAAGCCACACAGAATGGCCCAAAACACAGGCTCTTCATATAATGATATTATAAACCTGTTCCTAGGGTTGCTAAATTATAGTAAAATTGTACATTATTAAGCAGATTGTTTAATCCAAGGCAGTTTTGTGCAATTAATTCATGTTACAGAACTGTTTAAACAGTATTCCTCTAAAAATTTAAATACAAGTAACAAGTAATAAAGCAAAAAAAGAAAAAAATTATAGTTAACATTTAAATCTCCCGGATGTGTAAATATTGGTTAAATTGTATTCAATAAGATTTTTCTTAATGTTAATATAAATAATTTAATTAATTGTTAAACCTTTAACTTTACTAAAATTATAAATTTACCATATTTAGATGCACTTAAAAGTAGGCTAGCTTTGCGAAATTTTTTAATGATTACAAGGCAAAGATGAACTGGTTACAAAAATATTAATATCACAAATTTCATATTTACTTTTCTATACATGCATTTTTCCAAATCACTACTATAATTATCAATATGTAATCCATTTATTATTATTATTACTGTTATTATTTTATAGCTTCCTAGATTTAACTTTCCATTTATTTTTGATACTTTCCTATGGCTAGGGACATATTTATTCAGGTACCTTTATGGAGTTACAATCTTATTGCAGAATCAAAAAGAAAAACAGGAATACAGTCTCATTCCCAGTTGGCCAACATAACCTGTACTATCTCTCATCTGTGTGTTTTGCTCTCATCTGTGTTTATCTCCTGACAGATGAGGAGTAAGATCTATGTAGTTTTATCGTGAATTCCCACATGAGCTAATCAATTATTGGAAAAATTTCTACGTGGTTATTGTTTGGGGCTCCTGGTACAGGTCTGTCCTATTTTCTATCTTCTATTTTAGGACAATTTGATTTAATCAGAGTTTTCGCTCTCCTCTCTTTTCCATTTTCTAAGACAGAGAATAAACAATAGTAGAAACAATCACATCTGCTTACAGGTAACCTTTTTCATTTTGTTATGAAATTATGGTTTCAAAAATCAGCTTATTTCTCTTTACCACAATTATTATTATGATTCTGATTTCTTTTTAATTTGGCCAGTGGAAATCCTGGCTCCTTCATTTTTTTAGGGTTGTTCCTGAAACTGCTAAAAGTATTCACTTTATCAACATTTTCCAAACCAATGATGATTTTATTTTTTGTTCGAAGACATGAAACAGGCTGCTACATAAACATCCCTTACTTCTTGTCATATCAGGGAACCATACCTGTATACTAAAGACTCAGGGTGGAAAATGTGTAACAAATGTTACTTTGCCACATTTACCGAAGGAGTGGTAAAAATGCTAATTTTAAAGTCAAATATTACTTTAATAATTGATTCTTAATTTAATCATACAATGCCCAAATATTATTAACATAGAAATATTTCTAGCTTATTTTCTTTATAACTTACATAGGTATAATTTTGCACTCACCCAAATTTTCAGTGTACTACCTTTTCTTATAATCTTTATATGCCTCATCATCCACAGATATATAGTCAATTTATTGACGGACATCTATTTCATCTTTGTCCTAGTGATATAATAGACAATAAAACCAGAGACTTATATGGTGTAAATATATAGGAGTCATTGTTCTAAGCACTTTCATACCTTTATTAACTGACCTAACAAATGTATGTCCACAGTTTGCATTTTGGGAAACTAAGACACCAAGAGATTTATTAATATGTTACCGAAAATCACACATATTAGGAATACTGGTTAGAACCAGGATTTGGATTCAGGGACCATGCCCTTAACTACTATCCTCCAGTAATTTCAGCTACTGAACTTAAAGCTTAATTAAACATCTGCTAAAAGTCGTATAATGTTTAAGCCTCTGTCAATTTATTTGGTTACATAATATCAAATTGATGGGCAAAAAAACTAAGATAAAATCATCAATCGTAGTTTTGTTATATTTTTGTCCTTTAATGATTTTTACATTTTGTTTGCATCTCAGATTGATCAAGTTTTCTAACATATACAAATATAACATGAGGTAGACAAAACCTCTCAAACATATGACAATCCTCATGAATTTATATATTCTGTAATTTAAAAAGTTTTCCCATACTTTTTCTCATATTTGCTATTCTTCTTAACCATATTTTAAAATGATGATGAGTGTAACTCTGAACTCTTTTTATATTTATATATTGAATTTCTTTTGCACACATATTTCTGTTTAATTTCTGCCTCAAAAATATAGCCTATTTTTAACTGTTGTTGTCGATATTCAACATATTATAAAATAAATCAAGGGCAAAGTGTAAATCTGATGCGAACGTGGGTCGAGAAAGGCCTTATCTTTTCTAAATATTAGTAGATAATTTGGCTATTAGTAAAACTGTCACCTCTTCTTCTAAAGCATTTTTTTTTCTATTGATTTTTAATAAACTGCACATCTATTTGAGGGGTTTACATTTTTCAGCAATTCTTCTTATGGTAATAGTTACATTGTATTATAAAATATTATTTTACTCATTTCAAAATATCCAAAGTAAATATACCCACAGAAGCATAACATGCCATGATGAGGTATATTGAAACTATTATATATTTTCAGTTTTGACTTTTGAATATGCTCTTGCATTCTAGATCTGCATTGAAAATACAGGTAGCATCTCAAGAATTGGGTATTTCAAATTAGACTGCAGGGCATGTGTCTGAATGTAATGTCCAAAACTTCACCTGTTGTCACTTCAGTAATTATATGTATTCTTCATATTTCACTGGCCACGTTATGTTTATTTCTGTGAACTCCTCAACATTTGTTTAAATCTTCAGAAAAGAAATCTATAAACTTCCAAGCGTCTTGACTTCTTTCAAGTTGCTTCGGTTTTTATCGTAGAAAACGCAAATTTAATTTAAGCTAAAGATGAAAAATCTCGTGTTAAATTTAAAAACTTTCTAAAGAATTTCAATTTCTTCTTACATCAATAATGTTGTTGGAAAAAAATTGAAATGCCCAACATAGTGCTTTTAGCTCAAAATTCTATTATACTATAAATGCAAATGATCTTCCTTTGTAATATCAGATCACTTCTGTGAAATCTAGTAAGGTGGAATTTAATCACAATAAATAGGTTAGGTTTAAAAAGGATCCTTTTGATAACAAAAGTTGTTTAATTTTTATAAACCAGGCATTAATCAGATATACCTTCTTTGCCCTCTAAAATATTTTGGACTCATTCAAGACATAGTGACTCAAAGTCATTTACCTAAATTAATGACCGAAAACATAACTGATTAAAGGAGTCAAGAAGTCCCTTTATATGAATGATGTGGTTTTGCTAGAGGAAGAGTTTTCATGGAAGTCTGGACCCTGTACACTTAATGACCTTGGGCTCATCATTTCCCCACTGTAGCTACTGCTTCACCACCGATAGCTGATGGGGAACACTGCAGGGTTAACCTGCAAATGTTTGTTTATAAATGCTCTGCACACCATGCTGCCTTGAATAGATGCCTCCAGAACTCTCCCCACATACTACTGTATTTTCAAATTATGGGTCACAACCTTCTAGTGACTTGTGAAATCAATTTACAAGACAGACATAAGATAGAACATAAAGGTGAAATCTTAGAATTCATCACATAAAGTAAGAATAGGTATCCTTTATGTATGTTTTTTCCACTTTGTGTATGTGTGTGTGTCTCTGTGTATGTTTGAATACTGAGTTTTCACACATAATATATTTCTTAATATAAGTTCTGGAAATGTGCTTGAAATACACCACTCTGAATGAATTGAAAATATATCTGATGAACTTATTTTCTTAAGTGTTTTACTAAAGTAAAAAAAAATAAATGGAAGTTCGCAAAACAATTAATGTGACTTTTTAAACTCTGTATTATTCTCCCTATTGCTTTTCTCTTTTGGTGGTATTCTGTATTACTTCCTATGTCCTTCCTTCAACGTAGCATTCTATTTTCACTTCCTAAGTTTTATCAGGACACCACATTCCCTTTTTATTGGTTAGGGAGGCAAATGGCAGTTCTCTACAGTGTGGCAGGAACTGTGTTAAGCACTGGAGATACAAGAATATGTATAAAACAATATTCACTCTTAAGAACCTGACAAATTTGTTGAAGAAAACAGAAAAGTGAAAATTATTTCTCAACTAGACATATTATTAGAACTCATGGAAGCTGAGGACAGGTGAAAAAGTATTGTCCGAAGCCCACTTTTTAAAGGAATTTAGGAGTAAAGAAATTTTATAAAGCGATGAGAAAAATGATTCCCTGACAGAAAGAGATAAAAACATTACGAGGTTACTTTAAACTGGATAAATAGGAAAAGGTGAAATAACAGCACTGGCCCATCAGTGTTTAAAGTTTAAATGGCATCTGAATGGCCTGTCTCCTTCTGTGTTACCTGTCTCAGAGGAACTTCTTTCAGCTATATTGATACAGAAAACAGAAAATCTTATTCATTCTTGCTACATGATTTACACTGTGTAAGAAACAGTCTTTTGTGCTATTTTGCTATGTCTCTCTGTTGGTGACTAAACTATAAAGTCTCCTGACTACTTCTGTGCTGTGAATTCAGAGAAGTGCTAAATGTAGTGCTTCCTCTGGGAAAAAGCCTGTACACTTACTTCCTCAAGACTCTTAAAGTGAGCCCCCAAATCTACAAGATGTATTTCTTTGTACAAATATATATTTTTTGCTTTTAACAATCCCTACCACACTCTGATTCATCTCTATAAATGTTCAAACTTAAGAAAATATATTCTTACATGTTGCTTGCCATATGCACTTCAGAATTCCATTTGCTTTTATAAATTCGTCAAAAATGTTTCCAAAATAAAGCCAAAATCAGGGGCAATTTTTTCATTCAGCAAAACATATGCCAGGCACAGGAGATGCAACAAAAAAATGGCATAATTAGGGTTTACATTGGAGGAGACAAATAAATATAGTATGGAGATTGAGGGAGACAGGATTGTCAAAGTCCTAATTTTGGCTTGTGCAATTCCATGGGAACTACAATAAAGAGCATTGGAGAGAGAACAGGTTTTGGGGGAAGCAACATGAATTTGTTTGGGAATATTGAACTTGAGGTGTTTTTAATGCAATTGGATATATTGTCTGCAGCCAAGATAGGGTGTCGGAGCTGGGGATAAAAATTTGTCATTTTTTTCTTTTTTTACCTTTTTTAAAAAAATTCATTAATTATTTTTGGCTGTGTTGGGTCTCTGTTGCTGAGCACGGGCTTTCTCTAGTTGCAGCAAGCAGGGGCAACTCTTCCTTGTGCTGCACAGGCTTCTCATTGCATTGGCTTCTCTTGTTGTGGAGCACGGGCTCTAAGCACATGGGCTCAGTAGTTGTGGCTTGTGGGCTCTAGAGCACAGGCTCAGTAGTTGTGGTGCACGGGCTTAGTTGCTCCGCGGCATGTGGGATCTTCCTGGACCAGGGCTCGAACCCGTGTCCCCTGCATTGGCAGGCGGATTCTTAACCACTGTGCCACCAGAGAAGCCCTGTCATTGGTTTTTGAAATGGCATCATGAATGAGATTTTCAAATTTAAAAAAAAAAGTGAGAAGAGAAAAGGTCTTCAATGTGTGTTTTGAGGAGCTCCAACGTGCCAACAAAAACTATAAAAATATTTATAACATGTGTTCCATTTGAAAATACAAATATATAACACCCCTGAGCACATAATGCAACTGAATTTAGTGCTTCCCCCCCCCCGGCTTGTATTACAGCTATTTTCATGTGTCATTCCCTGTATTGTCATCTCCTTGAGGTCAGCTGTCTTTTTGACTACGTGTATCATAAAACCTATGGCAGGGTTTCAATGTATATTTTAAATTGAATTGAGCAAATGTATTTTTAATTTATTTCTGAAATATTCTAGAACACAATTTAATATGTTAATTGTTTTTGAACCATGGATTCATTGGGAGAACTAAAGGAAATTAATCATTTATGGTCCAGTTTCTACCATTTATAAAGAAAATGTAAACAAAACACTGAATTTATTATTGATCAATTTATATCACAAGAATACCATAATTAATAAAGGATAATATTGTCAGGTAGCTGATAAAAAATACTTCTTTTATCCCCTGAGTTGAGAACTGTGGTATATTAAAGAGGGCGGCAAGGGCTTCCCTGGTGGCACAGTGGTTGAGAGTCCGCCTGCCGATGCAGGGGACACGGGTTCATGCCCCAGTCCGGGAGGATCCCACATGCCGCGGAGCGGCTGGGCCCGTGAGCCATGGCCGCTGAGCCTGCACGTCCGGAGCCTGTGCTCCGCAACGGGAGAGGCCACGACAGTGAGAGGCCCGCGTACCGCAAACAAAACAAAACAAAAAGAGGGCGGCAAATGTTGTGCCTTCTTATAGAGAGTGGTGGGGTCTGTGTCCCCTCTCGGGATATCTGGATGGGCTTCTGGAACTACTTGACCAACAGAATGTGGTGGAAGTTATACTTTGCCATTTTCTGGGTCCAGGCCTTAAGAAACAGGTAGCTTCCTGTGATGGTTAATTTCACGTGTCAACTTGACTGATCACAGGATGCCCAGATACTTGGTTAAACATTATTTCTACTTTTTACTGATTTTGTTTAATCAAAACTCACAAACATGTTAAGCCAATGGAGGTTGGAAATACAGAATCAGTGTAGAAGAAAAAAATACGTGTATGTGTTTCATATATATGTGGTAAAATATTTGAAGATGAATTCTTTAAGAAGAGCATACATTTAAAATAAAACTTTTTTAGTTAATGGTTTGTGTTGAGGTTTCTTCACTGGGTGTTTTTCATACTTCTTTAAGGACCTAAACTAAAATTTATATCTACATAATGCTTCTGCAGTTAGGTATATCTTCTAACATGTATAAATAAGTATGCATATACATTTTTTCACTTGTCTTCTATTTCCAGTGAGACTAATCTGTAGCCATGCCTAATCCCTTTGCTTGCAATATAAGGCAAGGTAAAAAATTATTTTGCATATTTTAATTTATTATTTGAATATTATTATGTAACAATATGCACTTCAGATATGTTTTACCTCCAAAAAGAGATTTATAAAAAATATGGTTTCTTTCACCACAATTACAGTAAGAAGTATTTTTCGAGGCACATTAAAGTAGTAATATTTTAACTGAGGCTGACACATCCTTCATAATTACCTTTGTTCTATTACAGCACCTTACAAATTGAATTAATTCGCACTATTATAAAACCAAAATACAGGATATAAAATCACTGAGCACTAAAGAATTTAAGCTGATGTCAGTTCTGTTACCCAAATAAATCAAATCACACTCCTTTCTTTTTCTTTTCCTTAATTGAAGTACACTCCTTTTTTCAAACACATAAACATTATCACCTGTATAAAACATAAATTAAAATAGAATAAGAGAAGACATTAGCTCACCCCAATGACCTCTCTTGAGCCATTCACCTCTTTGAAACATAAATATGACTTAGTAAATCATACCTGTCAAGAGAAACAATTCATCCTTCATTAGAATTTGAATGAGTTAAAATGAAAGAAATGAATTAAGGCCAGTGATTGGCAGTACTACATTTTTAGTGAAAGGCTACCACTTTTTCTTTCATCACAGAATTTGAGAGGTGAATGCATTGAAAGTATTCTTTCTGGTATCTTTCACAGAAATAATCTATGCCCAACTATTTAAACCTTGTATACCATCCCAGCTATGAAAAAAATGTAAATATTGGACTATTTTGTTTAATTTCTTTTCTAACTTAAAATTAACATTTCATTAGCATATAAGCTAATATCAGAATATATTTGCATCACAAATTTAACAGGTCCCAAACAAATCATTGATTTCCCTCCCAGTATCTACTCAGTTGTTTAGCCTGGAAACATTAGTCATCCTAACTTCTTTTCCTCAGAAACATCTCAAACTAATACATTAAGTCAATTTTTACCAGCCATACCTTCTAAGTATATATGTGGAATCCAACCACTTCTTACTACCACCAACCACAATTATGTTTACAACACCATGGTTTCTTTCACAGAAGTCAGCATGACACACGTAAAAGGGAAATCATGTGTGGCCACTTTCCTCTTTAAAAGATGCAATTCACATTCATAAAATTCAAAATCTTCTAATGGACAAGAAGAACGTACACAATCAGGTCCATTCCTATTTCAGACCTTGTATCGTGTCATTCTCCATTCACTTGTTTCTCCTCTGGGCTACTGGTCGTTATCCATGACAAGCATCCTCTTATCTCAAGGCATGTACAGTTATTGTTCCCTCAGCCTTAAATATTCTTCTCACCTCTCTTTGTGGATTTCTCCAACACTGCATTCAAGTATTGCCTTTTTAGATAGCACTTCCCTGACAATCCTGGTTAAAATGGTATCTCTCAGCCTGAACTATATGTATTTTTACTGTAACCCCAACCAACAAATAAGCTCCAAGAGAACAGGACTTTTTTTTATTAACTGCTAAATTATCATTGTTGGAACACAGTCGGTGCTTAAAAATATTAACTAAATAGATCTAACGCCAATTTCGTAGGATTCTATTACCTTTGCTCTACCTAACCACCATATTCCTTTTTCCTGCCATGAAAATACATTTTGATACATTAGTTACTTCTCTTATTTGCCCTAAAGAGGTGATCTATACAACTGACAGAGAGGTGACTGGAATGGAGACTCAACCAACTTTAGCAAGGTAAGGATTGTGCAAGAGATCCCTCTATAACCTCTGTCAAATGCATAGTTCTGGACACGAAGTAGACAGTAAGTGAACATGTGTTAAATGATTGATAATCACATTCCATTTATATCATTTTACTTTATTTTGCCACTAATACCACTATTAACAATAATTATTATTGACATTTCCTGACAATCTACTATGACAGAATTCACTACATTTCCCTCAATATTCATTTTATTCTCTATTTTAGTTATAAAACCTCCAAGTTTTGCTGTACATATGACCACTCAGCTTGAATTTATATTTCTTAGTCTTTCTTGCTGATACTGTGGACATGTGCCTGAATTTTGACCAAAGAGATGCAAGAGGAATCTAAGTGCTCACATTCTCGGTCATTTTTTAAAAGCCATTGCTTATCTTCTGGTACTTCTCTTCTCATGGACTGGATCCTGGAATTAATTGTAGGGCTGGATATTTTCTGTTTGCCCCTCTAGAGCCACCACTCATTTTTTCTGTGCCCTGGGAAACTGGTTCTTATGGACTCCCAGGTGCTCTGATTCTCAATTGGGTTTGGTCAACGGAAGGCTGGTTGGTGGGAGGATAAATTTATTCTTTCGTCTCTCTCTCTCTGTCCAGATGTTGTGTTCTTTTCCTCAAGACCACTCCTATGAGGTGGTCCATAGGACCACCTTCACCTGTGGTTATCCTTTCTGCATTTTAGAAGTAGTTCTCTCATTTCCTCTTCAGGTCTAGGCATGATGATAGCTCCTTTATCTTTGAGTTCATTTAAACCTACCTATACCTTTGTAACTAGCCCCTTTATTAAACTCTTCTCATTTTTAGCTTGAGTGTAATGTCTTCCCCCACCCCCATCTGCGACATTACTTTTTGAGACCTGGATTGATATAGTAAACAGTACAAAGAGTTGCATCAGGAAACAAACCCTTAAGTAAGTATGTTTATGGGAAAGGTTTGCTCATATATATGACATCTCCCTTGCTGGGAAAAAAAGGATACAGATAAAAGCATCTACGGATAACGTAGCTATGGCGCTTTAGTCGCTCAGGAGATCACAGTAAATATAAGAATTGTGGGGTAAGCTGGTTCCTTCTGTTGTCCCTAAAAATGATACGTAGGAAAAAAACACCAAAATGATGACCTTGGATGTTTAACTCATACTATGGATGCAAAGTTAGCAAATCTCTGTGGGGAAGACAAGACTGAGAGTCAGACACAGAGGCTGATTTCATAGGCTGCAGAATTGTAGCACCAATTAAATGTTCATTCCCACCAGGTAAGGTGATGCTAAGGTAAGGGGAGTGATGGAGAAAGACTGAAACCCTGATATTGGGTATTTGACACTTGAAGCTAAGAAACTGAACTCTCAATTATTTAGAATCTCCTTTTCTGTTGGAAGTAGTCTCCTCTTTGTCTGAGGGAACTAGATTTTTCCTACCTGAAAAATATTTAAATTACTGTATATTGGGCAGTTGCCTTCTAAGAGGATTCTCTCCAGCACCCACCCTGATAACTCATTTTCCTCCAAGCTCATAATAAGTTATTTTCTAGCCTATTGTCAATATAAAAGCATAAGACTTGGCAGAAAATAGCCTATATACTGGAAGAGTTACATGACATTGTCAAAGCTGATCAACAAAAACCTGACAATCATAATGAAATTGTGTTCTGAAGGTGTTAGAAAAGGCATACAAAATATAAGACCTATCAACCTGAATTTATTGACACGGGCACACTTACTCAGTGTTCTGGATTTAAGATGTTGGCTTGAGCCCAGGGGAGTGGCACTTATATTCTGTGAGGGGGCTAACTGCTTCACCTAAAGTCAATGAGGATGAAATACCAGCCCTGTTCTGACATATTCTAGAGGAAGGAGTACACAGGCTCAAGCATCAGAATATTGAAGTGGATCTATTATGTATAAGGTCTTAAGTTAGTCTTAAGCCATATCCACTGGAATGGTTTAATCCAGGAGGGCATTCTCTTTGTTACAGCAGTAAAATATGCCTTAGTGATAGAGGCACCAGTATCTTTGAGAGATTTAGGGTAGCTCTTCTCTCTAGGCTAGAAATGAAAAAGAGGAATACCACAACTAATTTAGGTTCTTGATCCAAATGAGAAGAATGAGATCATAGTAGGTAGAGGTCATCTTATGTCACTTAAAATCAGAGAAGATCTGGTCACAGGTATAGAATGGTAGCAATTAGTAACAGGGGTGGCATAGAATTTAATGTGTTGATTGACTGGGTCTTTTTAATAGCTAATCCATCCCAAATTTCCTAGGAATGAAACTGATAAGCAAATCAATAAAGGCAAGACCAATGGATACTGAAGGAATAAAGCTTTGTGTTATTCAGTCTTATAAAGAATCCAGTCCAGCCAAGGTACTGCCAGAAGGCAACCGAAAGGTGGAAAGAGGAGAGGGGCCAGTAGCAGTTACAATTTATATTAATTCATTGTTCATGTTCCCTTCTTTTTCTCATATGACAAGTGCAGATAGTAACTGAAGTTAGTTGTCAGATTAGAGTGTGATTAAATGGACATCGTTCTGTGCTTATACAACAGCTGATGGGACTTAGTATGTTGTCTGTTTGGGGAACGTATATTTTTTCTTCAGGATAAACGACAAAAAATGGTTTCTGATGGAAGAAAGTAATGAACTGTACATGCTATATTTTTCTTCTTGCCCCTTTGTTACACTGTGTGCTTGGGAGGCTGATGTTACGAACAGCATCCATAGGCTCACTTGTCCTCAGGATCAGGGTTTGGAATGTGTCTTCCAGGGCTAATCAGAGGGTAAGAAGAGAACAGGGTCAGGTATTTATTCCCCTGCTTCTGCCCATTCCAGGACTGCTGTATGTTGCTGCTACATTCCACTGAAAATCACAGGTCTTGTTGGATGGCTCTCTCCCACAGATTCTGGTAATTTCTCCCTCCTCTTGTCACTTCAAGCAAGATACCACAGGCTGTGCTGTGGTCTTCTCTTATCTGTTACACCAAACCTTTTTGGTTCCCTTCCCCCGTCCTGCTGTTGTAAATTGTCCCTTTATTACACTTACTTCAAATAGGCCAATGGACTGTGTAACGTGTTTCTTGCTGGGACTCTGGTTGACATATTCTGAGAGTCAGCTTTGAACATGCAGTCAACACAACAACTGAGAGGGCAGCAAAGCAGCAAGATCAAAGGAACCTGGGTCTGTCCTTGAATTTCCTGCTGAGCTGAGCTGCCTACTCTCCCCGGACCCCTGCTCTCCAGACTGTCATAAAATAGAAATATGTTGTCTTAGATTCCATATATATGTGTTAGCATATGGTATTTGTTTTTCTCTTTCTGACTTACTTCACTCTGTATGACAGACTAGGTCCATCCACCTCACTACAAATAACTCAATTTCATTTCTTTTTATGGCTGAGTAATATTCCATTGTATATATGTGCCACATCTTCTTTATCCATTCATCCAATGATGGACACTTAGGTTGCTTCCATCTCCTGGCTATCGTAAATAGAGCTGCAATGAACATTTTGGTACAAGACTCTTTTTGAATTATGGTTTGCTCAGGGTATATGCCCAGTAGTGGGACTGCAGGGTTGTATGGTAGTTCTATTTGTAGTTTTTTAAGGAATCTCCATACTGTTCTCCATAGTGGCTGTATCAATTTACATTCCCACCAACAGTGCAAGAGTGCTCCCTTTTCTCCACACCCTCTCCAACATTTACTGTTTCTAGATTTTTTGATAATGGCCATTCTGACTGGTGTGAGATGATATCTCATTGTAGTTTTGATTTGCATTTCTCTAATGATTAATGGTGTTGAGCATTCTTTCATGTGTTTGTTGGCAATCTGTATATCTTCTTTGGAGAAATGTCTATTTAGGTCTTCTGCCCATTTTTGGACTGGGTTGTTTTTTTTGTTACTGAGCTGCTTGTAAATTTTGGAGATTAATCCTTTGTCCATTGCTTCATTTGCAAATATTTTCTCCCATTCTGAGGGTTGTCTTTTGGTCTTCTTTATGGTTTCCTTTGCTGTACAAAAGCTTTTTAAGTTTCATTAGGTCCCATTTGTTTATTTTTGTTTTTATTTCCATTTCTCTAGGAGGTGGGTCAAAAAGGATCTTGCTGTGATTTATGTCATAGAGTGTTCTGCCTATGTTTTCCTCTAAGAGTTTGATAGTGTCTGGCCTTACATTTAGGTCTTTAATCCATTTTGAGCTTATTTTTGTGTATTGTGTTAGGGAGTGTTCTAACCTCATACTTTTACATGTACCTGTCCAGTTTTCCCAGCACCACTTATTGAAGAGGCTGTCTTTTCTCCACTGTATATTCTTGCCTCCTTTATCGAAGATAAGGTGACCATATGTGCGTGGGTTTTCTCTGGGCTTTCTATCCTGTTCCATTGATCTATATTTCTGTTTTTGTGCCAGTACCATACTGCCTTGATTACTGTAGCTTTGTAGTATAGTCTGAAGTCAGGGAGCCTGATTCCTCCAGCTCCGTTTTTCCTTCTCAAGATTGCTTTCACTATTTGTGTTTCCATACAAATTGTGAAATTTTTTGTTCTAGTTCTGTGAAAAATGCCAGTGGTAGTTTGACAGGGATTACATTGAATCTGTAGATTGCTTTGGGTAGTAGAGTCTATGCTAACACATATATATGGAATCTAAGAAAAAAAAAAAAGGTCATGAAGAACCTAGGGGTAAGACGGGAATAAAGACGCAGACCTACTAGAGAATGGTCTTGAGGATATGGGGAGGGGGAAGGGTAAGCTGTAACAAAGTGAGAGAGTGGCATGGACATATACACACTACCAAACGTAAGACAGATAGCTAGTGGGAAGCAGCCGCATAGCACAGGGAGATCAGCTCGGTGCTTTGTGACCACCTAGAGGGGTGGGATAGGGAGGGTGGGAGGGAGGGAGACGCAAGAGAGAAGAGATATGGGAACATATGTATAACTGATTCACTTTGTTATAAAGCAGAAACTAACGCACCATTGTAAAGCAATTATACTCCAATAAAGATGCTAAAAAAAAAAGAAATATGTTGTCATCTGTTTGAATCACTGCATTTTTTATATCTTTGTCATGACGGCGTAACCTGTGCTCTAATTAATAGACCTACTGCATGCCCAGCACTGAACCAAGGGATTAACACAGAACTGCTCATGTAATTTTTCTGAAACTCCTAAGAGGTTACCATTATTAATCACATTTTATAAAGCAGAAAATTGAGCTTCACAAGCACTGAGTAATTTGTCCAAATTCACAGAGCTAAGGGACAGATTTGGGAATTGACATGAAATCTATCTTACTCCAAATGTGTAATCTTCGTACTGTAGTTCACCATCTCCTTAAATAGGTTTGCTTTGCCCCCTCCAGGTTCCAGGCCCTGTAGCTTCTTTAGAACTTACCTAATCTACACTGTTCTCGCATCTTCCCCCAATCTGGGGAATGCTGTGCTCAGACAGAACGTTCTGCAAGCATAGGATCTAAGAAATAATCATGAAGCCTGCCCCCCACCTCACGATTAATCTATCAGTGTTTTGTGTAATACTGATCAAAAATAGAAAGGATATTTGAGGTCCTCATGAAATGTATTTGCTCCTCTATAAAGTAGAGTCAATAGTGATAACACAAGCTGCAACTAGATAAAGACACTTATCAAGGATCCACATCTTTTACCTGAACAAATGTGGAAGAATAAAAGAAATGAGATTCTGTTAACTCTGACAAAGGCTTTTAAGCTGCCACAAAGACCCTAATCCTTGAAATATTTGACAGGAAAAAGATGGATGCTGGCAAAATTATTTACTTTACATTACAAGGGCAACATTATCACATGCTTTTCAGTAAGTACAGGCTCAGGTCACTGAAAAGTCTCATAAATGCAAAATTATAAAGCTTCAATTCAACTTTTCATGTTCTCTTTCCTCTTATTCTCTGTTCTCTTCTTTTCCACATCCTGTTATCAAGTGTATTTCAAAAATATCTCCAAATACTGCACATGGTCCTGGAACCATTGAGAATATTGACATAGTCACACCTTTAGGATTTGTGGAGCTGTCATGTGAAATCTGGTGAGTAGAGATGCAAGCATGAATGCAGTTATACATTTTAGCAATTATATAAAAATAGTTAAGCTAGAATTAGAAATAATTAACCAGGTTCTACCCTTATGTTTTCTATGGCATCACACTGGAAGTTTTTGAGAGATGTTTGAAGACAGGAATGTGGCTTATAGAATAGAAGGCTCAGGGGTTTCAAAATTCGGGGAACTACCAGGAGACCACAGATCTGTTGAATGTAAGACATTATTCTTATACCTCAATTTATACTTTATTTATTTATTTATTTATTTTGGCGGTACGCGGGCCTCTCACTGTTGTGGCCTCTCCCATTGCGGAGCACAGGCTCCGGACGCGCAGGCTCAGCGGCCATGGCTCACAGGCCCAGCCTCTCCGCGGCATGTGGAATCCTCCCAGACCGGGGCACGAACCCGTGTCCCCTGCATCGGCAGGCAGACTCTCAACCACTGCGCCACCAGGGAAGCCCTATACTGTATTTATTGAAATAATACATTTTAGAAACTCCACCTGTCTGTAGACTACATTATGAGAATGGGCACTGGATTTTATTAGAAAGGCTAGATTCTGACCCCAGCTCGATCGCAAATGGATTTTGTGACCTCTATTGATATCATTCTTCATAGCCAAAAGGGGAAATAGTTCTTATTCAAAAATCACTGCAACAGAGTATTCTGCATATTGACAAGTGATTTGTAAGGGAAAGGTTGAAGGAAAATGCATAAACTTCAAATGTATGCCACTAAATTTTCTTTTCTAAATTTGTGTTAAGTTTCCACCTTTGTGATTTAGTTTTTGTGATTCAGAAGTATCTTTGATTTTCTTTGATCGGGATTTATTTTCAGCTTGTGGAGGTATGATTGACACATAAAAATTGTATGTATTTAGATTGTATGACATGATTTTTTAAGGTATACAATGTGATGATTTAACATACATATACACTGTGAAATTGCTCACCACAGTCAAGTCCATTAACACATTCATCACCTCACACAGTTACCATTTGTGTGTGTGTGTGCATGTGTGTGTGTGTGTGTATGTGTGAGAAAAGAACCAATTTTAAAGTATCAAAACTGCTACCTCTCTTCACTCTCAGTTTTCCTCCTGTTCCCTTCCTCAGGTGGCAAGAATTGTGTGGGACAGTGGAGTTTATATGACTCTAAATTTTCCATTAAACAGTCAGTGATTTTCTTTTACCACAGTTTAGGAAGCAAGATGATTCTCCTCTTGGATTTTCTGCTTTTCAGGAAGTTTCATTCTTCCCTCAAGGCTTACAGAGCCATCTTTTAAACTTCAGAAGTCTTAACTTCAGTGCAAAGATTAAAAAGAAGGATGGAATGTCAGAGCTTCTCAAAATAAACAACATTCTTCCAACTGTGAAGACTGTCTTAATCCAAGATAAAACAGCCATAGATGGAATAAATAACTTTACATGTATTAAAACTACAGAAACATATTGGTTATAAACTACAGCCTATAATGTAGCCCCTTTTAAGGTAAAACTATATACTCAGATAGTCTTTATTTAGTATTTCACCAGCATTGTATTATGTATTCAAAGGCTATTATTAGCCTTTGATGCTTGTTATTCCCATTTTAAAATAAATCTGAAACTTCTTCAGCATTTTCATCATATATGTTCTTATTCCTAAAATGAATACCTCAAAAAGATCAAACAGAAGCAGTTTGATCCACTGCTAGTCTTGAATTAATTCTCTTACAAGGGAAATGAAAAGATACTATTTTAGTTTCCCAAGATATTAGATATTTCTTTTTTGTTTAAAATTATGTATCTGTTAGACTTGGTGTTACCCCTGAAGTAATTCCAAGTAATGATTTTTCTGTTGCTTTTGTTTTTGAGATAACCTGTATTTGAAGGGCTCTGTTGCCAGGGGGACCCTTCCAGGGCCTGAGAATGAGCTCTTGTTAACACTCCCTTTGGGGGAATCAGGAGAACATCAAGGGGGTCTTCCATCCCAGCCTTTGCCAAAAGGACATTGAAGAGGCATTTATCAGGGTCTCTGAGCTTATATTTTCTCCTTTTCTTGTGGTCTTGGTAGAGGGCCATGAAGGCTTGAACATAGGGAATCTCATCTTCCTTGCCCTCAAGTTTACAATATAAACCAAGCTGCAAAATGGTGCTAAGTCCTAATGACCCCGAGGGGGGCCATTTTTCCCCATCCCTCAAGGGGTACATAGGCCAGTCCTGAGTGCAATATCTGATAAGTTCTTTCCTTTTCAATCTGTCCAGCTGGCACCCCTTCCAGTGAATCAAAAGACAACCCAGTGGGGTGTCCAAAGGGAAACTAGGCTTGTTTCCCATTGGAACCGGCGGTATAGTCTGTGTCCTATTATCAGGGGACCAGTGCCGGGGTGGATGCTCCTACTTGTGATTCTGGAGAGGTTGTAAGCTCTCTGCCAGTCCCAGAGTGCCTGATTGTATATGCACCAAAGAAAATGCTCAGGATAAGCACAATCAGAGGGGCCGTAGGGCTGGTTCCAACAGGTGAGTTCACTCCTAGACAGACGTCTAAGGTTTTAATTTTCACCCAAGACCAGGTCCAACTGTACCGAACCCCGCCAGCCACTTCCACCCGGACGCACTGGGTCAAATGGACAACTCAATGGCTGAATTCACAGAAACAGGGAGCTCGACTCAGGTTTTCTATCGCCGGATTATGACCCCAGGAACAGAATGCACAATTAACGGCGAGGAAAGATTTCAGTCTCTCAGGAAACCTCCTACGAAGACTCAGAACTTCAGATCCAAGTACTGACAGGCGGAGTAAATGGAAAACTCTCGGGTTTTCGAATATTTCAAAGGGAGAAAAGGGGGTCAGGTTGCAAGAAGAGAGGAAGGAGAAAGGACAAAAGGGGTGGCCTTACAGGCAGCTCCCGCCACCTGCAGACACCCAGGCATTACAGGACTCTTCTCTAGGGTTACTGGGAAGGGAGGATAGGAACTCGGTCCCCACACAAATCAGCTATCCCCAGGTCTCCGCCAATGGGAGGTGATCAGGCTGCAGGCCCCAGATAACTGAGGCCCTTCAACCAGACTCCTGTGTCTGGGAACAGGATGGAAGGAAGGAGGGTCGGAAAGAGGTTGGGGGTGAAAAGAGGAAAGGGAGAAGGAGGGGACAAGACGTCAACAAAGTCTCTTGTTCCTTACCCGGTCTGGGCACTCGGGTCCGCTGTTCGTGTCAGGAGGAGACCAGGGACGAAAGGGTCCTGGTAGCGGCCGCTGGGTCTGGTCCGCCGGCAGGTGAGCAGGTGAGCACCCGAGGTCGGGATGTCAGTCGTGGAGTAGGGGTCCTCCCTGGGGTGCCAAAGATGTTGGCGGAGAACCCCTTCCGGAGCCCGAGGGTAGGCTCACGTCTTACATGGGAAATGAATTGTCCGAGCAGACATACGTGTTGACAAAGCAAAAGACTTGACTGGAAGGGGCACCGGAGCTGAAAGCAGCCGGGTAAGCGACCCCAGGAGAAACGCTCTGTCTCGAGGCTCAATCTCAGGTGCTACGGAGGTGGGGTTAGTTTCCAGGTTGTCTCTGGCCAGTCATCTTCCTCGTGCCATGTTTCGTTCTACTGAGACAGAGCCCTTCCTGGTGGCGTGCGCATCTCTCAGCCAAAATGGATTCCACAGCAAGGGTTTCTGGGAGATTGTCTGGCCACTCCTCCCTCTTTTCGGCCCCTCCCGAATTTTCGGTCGGTTTTGTAGCAGCTTGTTAGTTCCGTGTTCCTTATCGGCAGCTCCTGAGTGAGACAACTTAGGTAAGCGGTAATTTTCATGCCTGTCCGGGACGGGCTGTTTCTGTCAATGATCCCGTAACAGCAGTGACCTGAGAATCAAGAGACTAGTTATTGGTACTTTACAAACTGTGATGAGTATTCATAGTGCCTCCAAAAAATAAGCAAGTAACTTTTTTTTTAAAATTTCTCCACCACAGGTAATATCATAAATGAAATGAAAATATAATTCTAACAGCAGGTATGGTTAAGAAACCCATGGCAGATCATCTCAAAATATAAATACAAAATTAAATTGTTTTAGTGTGTTTCATCTAAATGAAGGACATTTTCAGAATTAATAACTTTTTGTTTTAAAATGTGAAAGGTTTTTACCCATTTCGACTGAACAAAGACATGAACAAATCATCCAACATTATATCCATAAGTTATATATTATAGTTGAATATTAATACACTTCTAACACACTCATTATAAATTTTCTTGGCATTCTAGCATCAATCACGAGATATACCTTAAAATAAATGGAGTTTAATAATTTTTGCCAAGCTTGTTGAGAACGTGTAGATGTTGTATTAATTATCTATTAATAACTAGATAAAATTCACAGCTTAAACAACAGTATTTATTCCCTCATAATTTCTGTGGGTCAGGAATTTGTGCTTAACTGAGTGCTCTGGGTCTCTTTCGTGACTGCAGTCAAAATGTCAGCTCGTGTTGTAAGCAAGTCAAGTCTTGACTAGGGAAGGACCTGCATCCAAGCTCACTCAGGTAGACAGGATTCTGTTCCTTGTGTGCTGGTGAGCTCAGGACTTCAGTTCCTTGCTGGCTGTGGACTGGAGTCCTTCCTCGGTTCATTGCCACATGGGCCTCTCCACAGGGGCAGCTCAAAACATGACAGCTGGCTGCATCAAATCAGGCAAACAAGAAGCACCAGAGAGCGTATGCAAGTGAGATGGAAGCCCCAATCTAGTGTTATCTAATCTCAAAAGTGGCATCCCATCACTTTTGCCATATTCTGTTTGTTAGAAACAGGTCACTAGGTCCAGCTCACATTCAAGAGGAGGAGGTTACACAAAGATGTGAGTACCAGGCAGAGAATTCAGTAGCTGCTGACGACACAGAAGTTATGATGCTTGAGCAGGTTTTTCACGGGTTGTAAATTTAAAATCACAACACACTTTGGATCTACATTATACCAATCTTTTTGACAGAAATAAGAATTAGTTAAATAATTGAGATGTTGCCAAATTAGCTGAACCATAACCCGATGAAAACTTTTAATAAATTGACTGTTTCTCCTTTTACTATGGGATAGTTTGTAATTACCTTCAAGCATAGGGATGGGTGAACAGTAAGGTAGGGCAGGATTACTAAATTCCTGTCTGAAATAAAAGCTATACTATTGCAAGTGCCTCAGGTTGGAGGCACCTGATTGAGGAAGACATTCACCCAGCCAATGCCTGTATTCTTTTTTTTTTATTTTAATTAATCAATTTATTTATTTATTTATTTTTGGCTGCATTGGGTTTTCGTTGCTGTACGTGGGCTTTCTCTAGTTGCAACGAGCGGGGGCTATTCTTTTTTGCAGTGCGCCGACTTCTCATTGCAGTGGCTTCTCTTGTTACGGAGCACGGGCTCTAGGCACACAGGCTTCAGTAGTTGTGGCTCACGGGCTCTAGAGTGCAGGCTCAGTAGTTGTGGCACACGGGCTTAGTTGCTCTGCAGCATGTGGGATCTTCCCAGACCAGGGCTCAAACCCATGTCCCCTGCATTGGCAGGCAGATGCTTAACCACTGCGCCACCAGGGAAGTCCCCCGTATTCTTTGATAATATTCACTTGATATATCTAGGACGAGTCTTTTTTGTTGTTCCTAGGTTATATATTGAGAGGATAATTTTCTTATTTGCCTTCTTTATGTAAATGTATAAGGAATTGAACTTGTCATTCAACTCCTAGGTAGGAATCATTGCTGTAATAAATTTGAACTGATCATTCAACTAAGATTTATTGCTTCCTTTATAATTGCTATATATCACACGAGATGTTAAATTTTACATACTGTATGTTAACATCATACAATATCATATATATTATATAATGACCTATACATTTGTAGTCCATTGTCATCAATAATATTTTTGTGGTAATTCATTCATTTTTGGCCTATAAGTGGGATAATTAACATATTAAATCCCTTTATTTACCTATCTTGATCTTATTTCTTTTGCTACTAGTTTCCTTTAAATGAATTCCAAATCTATTTTACCCAAATTTGCTCAATGATTTATATGTTGATGCTAAGTAAGTTTATTTTTTTTCCTACTTTGAATTATTTAATTAGTTAAAAAATTAATTATGGAGAAGTCAGTGAGGCTAACATTAAACATTAACATTAAGCATTAGTAACATTTAGGGTTACTGACTATAAAAGGAAAAGTTAGCTGGTGAACGATGATTTAAATTGCTTGCTTACGCAGCGCTCGTACACTTCCTGTCGGAATAACATGTGATGTTAGAAGACTGCAGTGAAACTCTGATGTATGGCGTGGTGACTTTAGTTATTAATACTGTATTACATACTTGCAGTTTGCTAAGAGAATAGATCTTGTGCTCTCACCACCCGCCGCAAGTACACACACAAAGGTAACTATGTGAGGTGATGAATGTGTAAATCAGCTTGATTGTGGCAAGCATTTCTCAGTGTATACGTATATAAAATCAAATTGTACACCTTAAATATATACATTTTTTTGTCAATTATACCTTAATAAAGCTGGTGGAAGAAAAAACTCAGACTCTCAAGTAAGTACCTACATACTTATGAATCAGTAATGTTTTTATTATATTATTAATTTATTTTGCTAACATTGTCCTGAAAAATAAAAGGAACCATATTTGGTTCTTATTTCCCATTTTTTTTAGACCTTACACTTACTTAAAATAACATGATTTTTAACCAGTTCTGTAATAACATTTTAAATTAATTAAACAATTTTTGTCAAATAAAAATTAAAATCAGGATATTGCCAGAATAGAAATGATTTCAGTAGAATAATAATTTCTCACTGGAAAAATTTCCCCAACCCTGACACATTTCTCAAGGCTTCTTAGGTTCTGATTTTGTACTTAATGTTCTAGTACTGTCACTTTTTTGTCTGTACATATGTAAGGTGGAAAATGACGGCCTTGGTTTTCAATACGCCAGGTATATTCCACTTGTAGTCAAGTGTATTAAGTTCCCACTGAAAGAAGAACACTATTTTAGGTAGTCAGTCTTCTTATTCATAAATTTAGAGAAAAATTTTTTTCTAAGAAGCTCATGTAGATCTTAAAAATAGAAATAAAATTTTGTATATATATTCAGGTCTGAAAATATTATTTCCATTTTATAAAAAAGTCTGTAATTCTGAGGTTGAATGATTGTATAATTAACAAAAAATTAAGGTACTAACTTTAACTATGTATATATCTAAACTGTTTAAATGTGCTTAAGTTACAAAAACATGAGAACTTTGAGCAATGATGCAATAGCTTACTGTAAGATTTATATTTAACAATCTATAGAAGTGAATTGAGAGTGAAGTTTGAGTAAACTTTGGGTAATGTCGACAGAGAAATGTTCACAGACAGACTCCTTTGCAAATAATAATTATTAAAAATGGCTAAGTATTGTTTAATGCATCAAAAAGCAGAAATAAGAAAGTAGAAAGTTTGTTTAAGAAAAAAAAAACCCCTGCATTGGAAGGGACAAGAATCTAGATTTGAAATTTTCTGACCTAAGTGTGCTATTTAGCACCCACGGCTTTAGAGGTGAAAAACTGAAGCAGAAACCTATAGCCTTGTAGTTTAATTTGAAAAAAAAGAAAAACAAAAAACTGAGCTCAAGGCTGGTAGATCAGCTGAAAATAGAGAGGGATTTTTTCTTTTCCTGGTAGCCAGAGGACTACAGAAGTAAGACTCAGAGTATAAACGTGAAATTCTGCCCATATCATTGGCTGAAGCTAAACTATGCATGTGCAGGAAAAATAATAGGGAGTCTGGTGAAGTAGACAGAAACTGGAATATAATCTATTATTGAAAAATGGCGCTGCACCCAGCAAGATTTGTAAATTTTCTGCTTAATAGAGTGTAGCTTAGCAGAGAGTTAAAGTCTTATGTGCTTGAATTGTCAGAGGATATAGTGCAAGGCCAGCAAAGCAGGTGGAAATTAATTGGACATTCCTAGAAGGAAAGAAAACAGAGAGAGAGCAGTCTCACAGGTCTGAATATAATCTCTGCTCCAATCCTTGGCTGACCACCAAATTAAACAAGGCCCAGGCTAAAAATACAATAGCAGGAAGACATTAGAAGGAAGAGGAGGTATTAGATACTGAATCCCACTGGAGAGACAGAGGTTTTAGATAGCATCTAGGTGAGTTAACTGCTACTAGAATAAGAAAGCATCAATGAATAATACAAGAATAATGTAGAATAATACAAGAAATTTACAGTCACAACAAATTATTGTCAACAATGTCCAATGTTCTTCCAAGAGCTCCTAGACATGCAAATAAAGAGGAACATGTAGAACCAGTTTCGGGTTGGTTAGACAAGCTGCTTGATTTACAAGGCTACCGTTACATGCTTTTATATTCCCTATGTACTGAAACCGGAACGGTGGGTCCAGGGCTAGGTCTCGGGTGAGGTTGACATTAACATTTATGAATGTAAAAAACAAAAAATAATTTTGACAGATGATGCCCCAGCGGAAGCTGCTCAAGGGAATATTCTTATTCTAGTCAGGCAAATCAGACTTGAGGGTTGTATTAAGAAGGAGGAAAAATAGGGAAGAAATTGGAATTGAGATTATACTCTAAGCAAAGTTAAAAGCTTTAATTTATCTGTGGGATTGAAAATGGGGAGTGGTGATAGCAATGGTAAATAATATTAGAGAATTTTATATAAATAGCATTTTATGGTGCATATGATAACATTTTAGGAAACTTCGGATGATCAGTATGGTTTGGAAGACGAGATTTTTAACTTTGGCTATATGACAAGTGTTCTTTCTGTAAAATAATGAGATGTATAAAATGTCATTACGTTTTTCCTTGGAGCATGGACAGTAGCTAGGCCTTAGACACAAACTGCTTACTCTTCAGTGCTTTGATTAAAGAAAATTATAACTGGATGTCCTCACTGCCAAGCATTTCTGCCTGAGAGCAGGATGCAGAATGATGGGGTCAGGTCAGTTACCCCTCAGAAGCAGTTATCAGATCTTGCCAATGGAGCTGTTTGGCTGCCCCTCCCAAAACTGCAGGATCTCAGATGCACAAACAATCAAAACAACAGAGAAAACCTCACCCACAGGGAAATTAGAAATCAATACAGACAATTAGTTCTTGATTTTTTCCTGTGGAAAACTTCTTTTTCCATGGAGAAAACACCTGGCCACAGTTCAGCACTGACGTGCTTGCCACGCTTAGCCATTCTGTCTAGTAGTTGGGGTAAACTTCCACGGCCATTTAACTTTGGTTAACCTGTGTGTCCTGCTTTGTCCAATGGGCTGTGAGTGATGGTGATGTATATATACGTCTTAGCAGAAGCTTGATATTTTCCCAAGGTTTAGAAGCTCTGTGGGTCTTGTTTCCTCCTTCTAATCCCTATCTCAGCTTTTTTTCTACCATGAGAATGACCACAGCTGCCCACAGCCCCATATAAAGGGAGCAAGACTTAAATGTTTGTTGAGGCAAAAGCCTTAAGATTTGAGGACTGTTTGTTGCCGCCATAAAGGTTCAGGACAGCATGGTTCTTGCTGGACCTCCTTCACATTGTGTCATATTTTCATTTCACTGTTCTTGCTATTTGGATCTTGAGAAGGAGAAAAGAAAGCATAGAAAAATATTGAAAACATACTCCAAGTTCTAAGGAAAATAAGGAGAAATAGACTTGGAAGCATTAAATCACTCACGGCAAAATTGTATTCGTGTAGAAATTGGCAGACATCTTTGCACTTACTCTGCTACATCAGGTGAGGTCACATGTAAGGCAACCTGCTTTCTCTGTCCCTCTGATCCTCCCTGACCAGCACAGGTCCCAAATGAGTCCATCCCTGGCATCAATCAAAACTCCCACAAAGGGCTCCTGTCCTGAAGATCTGTTCCTAGGATCGCTCTCTTTTTTTGTCTCAGTCTCTCTGTCTCCATCTCTCTTTCTCTTTCTATCTCTCTCTTCCCCTCCTTCCAACGTTAAGACCTCAGAAAGCCCTCTTGCTGGTGTGTCCTTCTCACTCCCTTACCGTATATCTGAGCGACTCATAAAAGTGTGAATTACCTGTGATCATGGGCTCAAGTGCAATGCATTTTGACACTATTCTTTCAAAGGGGAGTGAACAGCAGCCGGTCTGACATAACAGGATGCTAGACTTCTTTTCCTCTCTTTCCCTTCCCATCCTCCACCAGAACCTATTCCTATATCATGGGCCAAGGTATCATAGAGACCACCAGGAACATATGAGTGAAACAAACGGCTACCTCAATGGGAAGCCTGCGCACCACAACGAAGAGCAGCCCCCGTTCGCCGCAACTAGAGAAAGCTCGTGAACAGCAACGAAGACCCAATGCAGCCAAAAATAAAGTAGATAAATTTATATATATATATAAAAAGAAACCAGTGTCTTCTATTCTGAATGTGTTTGTGAGTGTGTGTATGTGTCTTTGTGTGTGTGTGTATGTGTGTGTGTCTGTACAGGAGGTACTAAGGTGGTTATGGCACTAGAGTCAAACGGCCTGAATTCAATTTTGGACTCCATGATTCCCACCTGTTGGAGTGAGCATGTGTTATCCAATGTCCCTCTTTCATTCTCCTCATCTGAAAAAACTGAAAATAGTAATGTTATATAGACTGTTCAGATTTTTGGGGATTAAATAATTAAGTATCAATTCATGGAAAGCAGTTAAACAGAAACAAATACAAGATAAACATTATATAGGTAGTATTATTTTTAAAACTATGTTGAGAACTTTTTCTGTCTCTTGGAAAAGTTATCTGGGGTCATAGAATCACCACGCAGCTGGTACCAGCACAGTTAATACAGTCACATAATAGAGCCACCATTTATCAATATTTTGGGAGGACACAAAGTCATCCATAGAAAGCCATGGAATGGGTACCATACTGTATTGCAGGGAAACATTGATCAGGTTGTTTAGGCTACATCTTGTCTAGCCAAAAATTATATTTATAGCATCCCCTTCCATTCAATTTACCAAGGCAAAAATCTACCTGGAGCATTCAGTCAGTATCCTACTCAGTGTAAAGAAGATACATTTGGCTAGAGTGTCCTCTGTTTGCAAAATATTTCTCAGGAACCTGCAGTAGTTGACCCTGATTCAAAACTTCAAGATCATAGCTATGTCATCATTAAAGACACAAGAAACAGTTATGAATCTTCCTATGTTATCATCCAGCCCACATTCCATATGGGGCTTATTAAAGACTTTGTCAAGTGCATTACTGATTTGGAAATATATCATTCTAAATGCTAATGTGGGTGCAGTAAGAAAGACATTTTCATATATTACTGGTGTAAGTGAATATGGCTACAAACTTTGGGAAGTCATTTGGCAACATGAATCAAGGGTCTTAAATTATTCAGACTGCATAAATTCCATTTCTATAAATATATTCTAAGGAAATAACTGGATCAATTAACAACTATGTTAATAACAATATTATTTACAAAAGCAAAAACAGGAAAATTCAATGGTCAATAGTAGGAGCTTGCGTGAATATGTTATGGTGTAATCATAGATAAAATATTTGCAGAAATAACAACTATAATAAAATAATGACATGGAAAATGCGTACGAAATAACGGTGCTTGAAAGAAACAGTCACAACCAGACAAGTTTAAGGAGTCATTTTATATTTAAAATTATATATATATGTAGATCACATGATATGTTATCCAATATATAGAGAGGAAAAAATCTTGGGAAGGTATATAACAGCATATTAAAAGTGGTTATGTCTGAGTTTCTGAATTCTGAGTTATTTTCTTCTTTATATTTCTTTTCATTTTCCAAATTTTGGGGCATATAGTTCATTTCTTTTCAGAAAAATGTAAGATTTTGGAACTTTGCCGAAGTTTAAATATAAAAACTACTATAGTCAGTTGGACTGTCCGTTTACCAATAATATTATAACTTGAAATGAGGTTAATCTTCAATAACTCATTCTAATTAAATTCCTTTTGATTCCTAGTAACCCTTTCATCTCTCTCTCAGTGCTTAACAACAATTCACTTGAAAAAAACCATTATTTTACATTAAGCTCATTGGTCTATGATTTGCAGCATCCCTCTCCAATAAAAACATATTTTCATGTCTTCTAACACCTTGATTTTCTCTTAAACAAGATCACTTCCTTTTTTTTTAACATATCTCTTTTCTATTTTCTATAAATTGTTGTTAGAAGCTCTATTACTATCTAAATAAATATCATGTGAAAGCTTCCAAAATTAGGAGAATATATATTTGCCTTTTGCATTTTATTAGAGAATTTCTCAAGGTTTCTGCATCAATCATTAGTTCTTATTCAAAATATAGTCCATCTGATATAATAAGACTTAAGAAGTCAGGCCACAAAATATCCCAAGTAAAAACATATAATATTATTGGATGATACTAGGGTTCTCATCACCACCACCACCACTGCCAGAGTAAATTGGTCAAATCTGAGCAAATTGGTCATAGATATAGATATAGATATAAAGATAGAGATAGATATAGAGATAGATGTAGATAGGTGGATAGATATAGACATAAATATAGCTATAGATACCTATAGATATAGATGCTCTAGTACATAGTAGAAACAGCTGATGAAAGTCAGGTGATGCTTAAGCACAGGCATTACTATAGGTTACTGGAATGTATTAGTTTGTCCAGAACATCCCCACTTCTTTTCAGGAAAATTCCCATCCCCTCTTCTATTTGAAATTGCAAAATCCATCCTCAGAGTTACCATGGGAATCTCAACAATATAGGGGCACTCAAGCTTTTGGACATAGTTGTCAAGGTTTTGAACATAGTTCAGGAGTGGGAAATTGACACAGACTAACCCAATAACTGTCCTTCTCTGGGAAGGGCTAAGAAACAGGCTGAAAATACCATTCCAGCAAAGTTCTCTGAGGACATGTATCAAAGGAGCTGTTTATGATGGCCATTTTTCTTCTTTCTGTGAACTTCAGACCACAGCAAGCAATAAAAGTTTTTAAAAAGTGTGAAATAAACAATAAAAAATATAAATTATAAAGACTGATAAAGAATAGTATGGAGAGACAAAACACCAGAAGAAAACAGAACAAAACAACAGAAAACTCTTAACAGAGTTTTGTTTCTAATTTCTGATCCCAGTGGAATTTCTGTCCATATCATCTGTGAGATATACCAATACACTTATAATAAACTCATGGTTAATTGACTTTTATTTTATTTAATTCAAGTTGGTTTTTATCACCTAAAAGTCTGCACTTAAAGATCAGTTCTGAAAATTAGTAATACTGCAGCGGATTACAGAATACATTTTCTTTGAATAAAATTCTCCGTACCATTTCATAGAAGCTTGAGAAATGCCTCCACTTTTCATTAGTTCAAATTTTAACTGTTAAATTTAGTTTAAAGGAAAAATATGTTAATATACAAACAAGACATAACATTTGTGTGATACATCCCTGCCAATTTATCATGAGTAAAGCAGTGTGCACAGCAACATTCTATATAGCATCAAAAACTGGAAACAATCCAAATACCCATAAATAGCAAAGACAACGTTACATGGACACAGTGGAATATTATATAGCAATCCGTACACAACCACAGATATACACAACAATATGGGTGAATCTTTGCAAAATAAAATGAATTCAAAGAGCCTGAAAAGATATAGGACATGATGCACTTTTGAAAATTTTAAGAACAGCTAAAACATAAACTTACAAATGTAACAAATATGATAAAATGAAGCCCTATAAAGTAGTGGGATAAAGGATAATCATGAGATCTAGAAGAATGCTTAACTCTGGTTTAGGAAGGCAGAGTAGAAGGCATTTCTACTTTTGCTTGTCTCTCTAGTTCCATTATTCATGACTGTGTGTCTGAAAAGGGTTTTTCAGTTTAGATGACCATAAAAGCCAACATTTTATTTAGCGTAGATTGGATGATATTGAACATGAACTGTGAATTGGTAATTTATGCACCAGAGACATGCTTGAGAATTACAAGCACGGTGACCTGATGGTATTTTTGAATAATTGGCTCTCTCACTTCCTAGGAAGTTTCACCTTTATTAGCTCAGTGTGACACTTTCCACATTATAACTCATCTGAAAGGGTCCACCAAAAGTTTGCTAGTAGTTCGTCTCACATATTCTAAAAAATCATGTGTTATTAAAGAAAACAAAAGGAATGTATTTTTCATATATTCAAATTCTATTAACATAAGAATGATCCTGACTAAACTACTTTCCTTTTGATTGTGATTATGACTATAAATAATATAATTTTATTCCACCCTTGGATTGGCTTTCTAGGTAGAAACTAAGGTTCTCTTTTAGACCACCAATTACCCCACACTGACAGTAAAACTTGATTAGAATGGCTGTGCATTAGCAGGATGGATTCTGTTTCATGAGCGCTTTAAAAACAGGAAAATGTCCCATCTGACAAGAACAATTAAGCTCAGGTCTGTTATGTAACACATTTTGTATTTTAGGAGCTTTCTAGTTCCCTTTTAGCCCAGCAACTATATATTATCTTCGTTGTCAGTATTTTTGTGCAAATTAAAAATACTAACAATTTGAACATGACGTTCATCTTGACAGCTGTACGTGGTTCAATTTCCCTTTTCAAGTCATCAGTGATAATGCCATTAATTGCAAACATAACCGAAATGAATATTCTCTAACCGCTTCCATACACAGATATTTTTGCAGGAGAAAACAACTAATGGAATTATGAGAATTTCATCCATTAGGACATTTAGACTGAAAATTCTATTACCTCTTAAAAGAACTTCTGACATAAGAAGTTTGTGGTTGCATATTGTTAATCCAAAATATTGAACTCAAATACTGCAATTACTTAGAAAATGCCAAGGCTTAACCCTCTGAAATGAATCAATAAAAATATGCCTTGGGTAGCATCAGAAGCAGTTTTCTGTCATCTCTCTTCACTGAAAAGTAACGTTCTTTTGACAAGGAACTTGCAAGCACTTAGAATTGTGTATACACAATAAACTTATCTAAGTATATTTTTAAAGAAGCACTAAGTGGTAACATTTCCTCTGCTACTTAAGTTCTAGACAAAACCATTTCTATAATATCAATTTCTCTGGGCTACCTTGAGAATCCATTAAAATCCTTCTTTATTTTCCTCTCTCTGCTTTCATACCTCATCAATCATCAGTCCTTTGATCCTACCCTCAGAATTTCACTCATGTGATTAGCGATTTATTTTACATTTTTGTAAAAATATTAATAGGAGGCCTCAGACACCTGGGTTCCCCAGGTGTATCTCATGCCCAAACTCCCCTGGCAACCCCAGAGAACCCACAAGATCAGGCATCCTCTGGGAAGAGTGGTCAAGGCAGCAGCGCCTGGGTCTTAATTCTGCTGTTTTCTGAGTAGTACCTGATGCTCCGTGTATCTCAGCCCATCCTTGCCCTGTCCCTCTATCAAGACCTGCACTTTACTACCTCACATACCCAGAGCCACCTAGTACACCCTGTGGGCTCCAACTGCACCCTGTTTGTAGTAATAAATGAATAAATAAATAAATAAAGATAAAATTTTATTTATCTTATGCCAACATGATTGAGTCTGTTTCCTCTAACTGGTTTCTGTGCTCCTAGATCTCCCCTCTGATTCATAGAATATATATTTACTAGACAAATCTTTAAAAATTACTCTTTTTATTATGTCATCCATCAATGAAGTTGTTTAGTAACCTCTAAACCTTTATAATGGTGCCCAAACTCCTCAACCTACCATTCAGCCTTCTTGATAGCTATCCAGAAAGCACTACACAGCCATATTCCCAATAATTGTTCTTCGAGGAGACATCTCCTTCCTGTTAATTATCATTGTCTTTGTTAATCCAACCACTCCCCCGTGCCTTTGAATCATCTCTCTTTTGTAAACATTATCTAAATATTATCATTCCTTTCTTTTTCGTATTTACTTAAATATTTTCATTCCTTAAAATCAAACTGAAGTCTCATACTTTCTACAGAGAATGACTAGATAATACTGTTCCAAAATGATCTCTCCTCACACGAACTCATGAAAATCTTAGCACCTCAGCTACCCATGTGTACCCTATCATAAACAAACTTTGATTTCAGTTGTTTAAACATTTACCTCAACACTCTTATTAGCCTGGAAATACTTGGAGAGATGAGGCTGAAATAATTTTCAATTCTTTATAATATTTTGCTTCCCTAATAAATATTAAAAGTAATAGCCCCTACTGGTATCAAGATGGTCTTCTAGGAGTTGCATTTACAATGAGGAACAAACTGATGTGGCTTCTTATCTCATTGAGCTTCTAGCAATATCTTGTTATATTAGGTAATTTTTTAGTCTGTGAAACAGATTTATTTGATTCTTACATGAATCTCAGGTTCTCTAAGTTCAAGGGCAGTGCTCAGACTTGAATTATTTTATAATAATATTCCAGTTGAGAATATCACATTCTGGTCCAATAACCTCAAATTCAAAAAAAAATAATAAAGAAATACATGTGTGAAATAATGGATATTTTTTACACATATTTCCTTTCATGTAGGAAATGTTTTCATTTGACACAAACTATGTACCTTTAAGGTATAAGCAAGCTAGTTTCTAGCTTGAGTTTTTCATTAATTTTAAAATAATTAATGATAGAACAGTAAAGCAATAAAAGCTGTCAGATTTATGACAAGTTTTGGCTACTCATTGGTCACACAAAGCTATTCTGCTTTTCATATAATCAGAATTATGTGGAGGAGGGAAATTTTTTGAAAGGTAAATTAAAGATAGTTATTGGCTATAGGTAGGCTTTCTTAAAAATAATAACTACAAGCAATACTTGAGTGTAGCTAGGGACACATAAAACTCTAATCGAAGTCAGGAATCAGTTGTTACTTTTCCAATGGAAATGAACTCAATAATCTGGGAGGTTTCTTCCTTCTTTGGTTTCAATGATTGTGCTGCTAAGTCCCCAAAGCAACAAATTTTAAAACAACATTTGAAAAGCTTTTCTGACCTGAATGTCAGAAACTGGTCAAGCAAATAAATGTAACAAAAGGAAACTAACGGAAGAAAACAAATGAGGCGTAGAAACGATTCTTAAATGATATGAATGTAAGGGAGGACATTTGAAGTATGTGTATATTCTCTCACTTGCTTCTTAACAATGGAATATAGTTTGAGATTCATAGCTTTTGCATTATGTAGTTTCTTTTTGAGATTACCAATATCAGTTAGATAGAAATTTATAAATGATTCAAATAAACATAATTTTAATTTTCAAGAACTAAAGGGGATTTTTGTAATTAAGAAGAAGCACACGGGTTTCCCTGGTGGCGCAGTGGTTGAGAGTCCGCCTGCCGATGCAGGGGACACGGGTTCGTGCCCCGGTCCGGGAAGATCCCACATGCCGCGAAGCGGCTGGGCCCATGAGCCATGGCCGCTGAGCCTGCGCGTGCGGAGCCTGTGCTCCGCAACGGGAGAGGCCATAACAGTGAGAGGCCCACGTACTGCAAAAAAAAAAAGAAGAAGAAGAAGAAGAAGAAGCACAGGATGAGATCAGGATGATGCTTAACTTGAAGCACAATTTCAACTTTTGATTGACATTTGATTACCAACTGATGGAGAGATTTGTCCTCTCTGGTTTCAAAAATCAGGTCATGTCTTTTGTCCTTTTAAATATTCTCCATTTTTTAAAATTATCGTATTCTCAAAAGTCATGTAAAGTTTGTATTGTGTGAAGTATATGCATAATCAAATAGTACTCAATGTAAAATTTCTGATAGAAGTACTGCCAATAAAATGATGGATTGACAGCTATCACTGATATGACATGCTGCTGGATGAATATACATAACATGTATGAATAAACATGCATATGTAAAAGAGAATGTATATAGGTACATGTGAAGTATGTGAATGTAATCTATAGCTTAGAAAATAAATACCATTTGAAGGATTGTCAAATTTTAGATATCAAAGGCTTATATTCACTTAGATTGTCTAAAACAAAACAGAAGCATTACATCAATCATGTGAAACTTTATTCCTTAACTAGAGAAAAAAAGATTTTTTACTCTACAAAAAGTTTTTATTAAATCATGGCTTGCAAATATTTTTGCTATTATTTTCTTGTCTAAAGCCTCATATATGGCCATCTGCTGCATCTCCAACCAGACTTTATTTTTAAGGTTCCCCATATATCTTAATAGATAAAACCTTCACATCTGTCAGAATATAAATTCCTACCTATAATTATTGTTAAGACATAGTCTTCAATATTATACATATTATAGTATATCATTACTTTCTACGCTAAGTAATGAACCAGAGCAAGCATCAGAAAAACCCTCCTCTTATGGCCCCAAAAAGTGGCCAGAAAAATTTTCCTTTCTGTATTTATAAATGATTGTTTGACAACTACAAGAATAGTTACAACACATTACATGCAAAATCACCTTCTGCCGCTAATTGTGGATGTTTCCACAAATTTCTATATAGAAAATCCCAAATATAAATGTCCAGTCACTAGGACTTCACCCAAGCATCAGGAAGCACAATTGTTGATATCCATTAAACACAGTACAAACAAATAGTTCCTGAAGCTTCTCTAAGTACTTAAAATATGCAATAATAATGCATAATAATGATTGATTGATTGGATGCACTAATAATGAACAAGGGAATACATGAATATTCTAGAACTAGTTGGCAAGTGAGATATAAATAATTTGATAAAACTACATTGTAAATAACATTAAAGCAATTTATGATAGCTTTAGAGCTTCCCGATAAGAAGCAGAAAATTAGCCATTCAAAGAAGTTTTGAGTACTATGTCTGACGGCACCGAGGACCAGTGTAGGAGTGCTGACTGATGAAAATCAGTGTACTGGCAGTAAAGGGGACTTCGTGAGAACCCCTGCAAGGGCCGGGGCAGGAAGAACCATGCGCGCTCGGCAAACTTCCACGTGTGCAAATGAGCATTTTAGAGCTGTGGCACCCCAGAGGATCAGAGGCCATACAACGACTAAAGGGAGTAAAAATACAGATGACACACAGTGGTTTAAACAAAGGAAAGAAGAAGAGCATGGCCATAAAGGGTAGCTTTCACAGAGGCCAGATGTAGAAGACTCAGGAAAAAAAGGAGAGCACAGTGAAGCTTCAACTAACCCCGGAAGAGTGTGGCACCAAGCTGCCTGGCAGAAATGTCAGTAGCTATGGACGTAGGTTATTGACAGTAAGATAACTGAGCAGTTTAAGATCAGAGAGGAGGATTCAAACAGCAAACTTATGAACAAGAAGGAAAACCAAAGTGAGGATATACAACCTGAATGTAGCCAACATCTCTGTCTGAATGTGAGTAAGGAAAAAAAAAGTGTAACGAGAACAGAGAACAGTACTGCAGAGGCAGAAGAAAAACGCACTTTTGAGAAAAATTTGTTGAGGGAAATAGAAGGAAAATATGGAAAAAGTCTGGTTTTTTATTTCAATAAAATTTCAGAATTATGTTAGAAAATAAGAGATATGAGATATGATAAGGTGATAGATTGAGATCAAGAGGAAACTAAAAAAAGATGCAAACAAATATGAATAATTTAAAAATATCTGTATGAAGGAGGAAATGTATAGGAAAATAAGAACGCAACTGATAGATGAAATTTTCATTAGAAGAAACAGAGAGCAGAATCAAGTTTACAGAACATGCAATCAATATAGAGGACAAAATGCTCGAACATGAAGGAAAGAACGTTATGAAAAGGTTGAACAAAAGGTCATTAATTTAGAGCCGATTTTTAGATAAAGAATTCTGCTATAAGTAGCTGAACAAATGTAATAAAAATATAAAATTGAACACAACTTTAACTAGAGAAAGACCAGGAGTCTTGGAATTAAAATGGCTAATTGGATGTTCATGATATTAATGAAAAGATGCCAATCCCTGGACATATCCTGTGATAATTTTTTTTAATTCAGTAATAAAGGAGAGGTATTAGTTTCAGTCTTTTTCTCGGGAATTAAGATTATCTACAGGGAAACATTGATAAGGAACCCTTTTTCTTAATTCTTTTTTTCTAGTCAATAAAATTAATCACTTGCTTTGGCTGTTACCAGTTCAGTTTCTAGTTTATTCTTTACATTTGGAATTCAGGTTTTGATGTTCAACTTAAACTCACTATTTGATTTAAAACGTTTTAATTATAGGTTTCTAGTTTCTAAATACATTAATAGTCACTTCTTTAACTTAGCTTAATTTCTTTTGCTATACGTGAATATTATTTTTAGGAGGGCTGCCCATTTACCGGAAACTTTATGCTACTATGGAAATTTTTCTATGATTCCTTTGTATTGCTATAGTCTTACAATTGGAATTATATATTATCAAAACACACTGAAAAGTTATGTACAAAACAGAGAAACAATACGTATTTCTTTCATTCACAAAGAGAAAAATTATACTAACTTTATAGAAAAAAGAGCTTGTTTTAGATTTTATTAACACTTTTCTCACTCTCTTGATAAAAGTTAATTATTTTACATGATGGAATTAGTCTGCTCATAGGTTTTGGTACAACTTTTTTCTCTATTTAGGCAACGATGGGCATATTTACTATATGACATAAAATACATTTACAATTTGTATGAACTTATACCTTAATGTAAACAGATTTTATAAAATATAAAGATGTATTCTTTTTATTAACTTTTAGATAAGATGCTATATTTCTTTCTCTCTCTTAGTCCATAAATAGTCATACTCTTTGAGATGATTTTCAATTTCTCTTTAATCAAATCTCTTTATCTTCACTTTAGCAAATGATTTTTTTTTAAGGTAATTATTTCTGGGGTTTACTTTCAATCTCAATTTTAGTTGAATGTGAGACAAACTTTAACTTTTCCAAAGTGTCACTTCAGTCAGATAACAGTGCTGCTAATCATTCTATACTCCAATTCCAATTTCACAGTTTAGTTGAGTATTAGGTACCAAGGCTTCAAAACACTCTTCCCAACTATGCCTGTGTGAAGAGAGCAAATCTAAACTACCTGAGCCCTGCAGAGGCAGTCATGTCGGCTCCTCTCCCTGACTATATGTTTGCAACTCTACATAGAGGCGTGCTTCCCTGAGTCGAAGCAGTGTGGGACACGGTGGGTAGCAACAGTATCTTCACTCCACATCCAATCTGCAAGGACTATTAAGCCTGGATGTTTATTGTTTCCTTATTTTTGATGGAGTGAAGGCTCAGATGAATGTGTACAGAGGCATCTGGGGCAATGGCGCAGACTGGGAATGGGATGATGGGAAGGAGGCTGAGAGATCATGCTCTCACTTCTACAGAAAGAGTGAAAGGGGTGGAGATCGTCTTTTGAGAAGCTGGTGACATACCAAGCAGGAGCTATGGTTCCTAGGGACCAACCTGACAAAGGTTGACAAACATCAAAGACGGATTCTACAACCAAACATCAAAGAGAGGCTGCCTGAGTGCCTGTTCATGGCAGCGGTCTGGTGACGCCTTCCAACGTCTTGTTCATAGATTCCTAAGAAAAGACTGGAGCTGATTTCATGTCCTGTCTCGTTCCCAAGCACGTGCAGACAGTTTCTGTATAATTTTGAAATGAGTCAGAAAGACATTGAGTCTATGACTTAAGGGGATTATAGTTAGAAGCTCCACAACTCCAGTGGAGGAAGGCTCCAGCCCTTATAATATATGCATTTTAAATCTAACAACCAAATGGAATTTGGATATTAATACTAATATAGGCACGGAAGGACAGCAAACCCAGAGAATGATGAGGACTTTGAAAGTCTGGTTTTACATTCCTAAAAATAAAAAACAACAAGCAGTTTCTAGAGCTACTGTTTGTTGTTATCTTGAGTATTAAATGCATTTTCAGAAGGAAAGAAACAATTGTATGAATTGAACGTTATTCCCTTACAGTTTGGAAGGATTTGGCTAAGTATTTACCCTCTTGAGTCTAACAAACATTTGGAGGAAACAGTATTTAGCACCCTTGAGAATCTCCATTCCAGGCTTGCTCACATACTCACTCAATGCTTTAGTTGACAGGTAATCTAACTCCCAACAGTTATAACTTGTGACATTTATATTCTCCCTAGTTATTAAAGGTTTCCTTCATTTTATGTATTTATTTTTTTCCCTTTTGGCTTTTCTAAGTAGAAGAATGGAAAGTGCACATGGCAGCCAAAAATCTATGGGGATATTCAAAGTGCTTGAATAATATATGGTGTCTTTGGACATACAAAATAAATCTAAATGTTTGCAAGGAGAATTGTGCTTTCAAAATTTTGAATGATACCACAGTTCATTCAAATTCTTCTCACATATATTATCACAGATAAGATATTACATAGTTCAAAAGTTTGCAGAGTATGACTTACAAAAAAAATTAGAAAAGGTATTCCAGTTTTAGAGGAGAACTGCAAGTGGATAACAAATCAACCATAAAATGCCAAGTTCTCCAGCCAGGTAGGAAAATTTCCAGTGTTGCAATGCATCATGCAATGCATGATGACATTTGTGACTTTTTTCGTAATAGAGAATAATTTTTCTATTCAGACAAATGAAGTTCTATTTAGGGACTTCCCTGGTGGTCCAGTGGTTAATACTCCATGCTTCCACTGCAGGGGGCATGGGTTCGATCCCTGGTCGGGGAAGTTCCACATGCCACACGGTGAGGCCAAAAAGAAAAAAAAAAGGAAAGTTCTATTTTGTGCCCGAATTTCCTGAACTCACTGCAGTATGGCAGAGACTCACCAATGTACAATGAAGTGCACCCACAGAGAAGCAATGCAGAGTGGTAGCACTATGCGAAGATATGCCAATGCTGGGGCGTAACTGGGCAGACAATGTGCAGAATTCAGTGGATGAGACAAATCTCGGTTAGTCTCTCTCTAAGGGACTTGTTAATCTTATTAAGTCTTCCTAAGAGACTAAAATTCTCTTTAATTTTTAGCAAAAGGCACAAGATACAAAAGAGTATTCTGAAGAAGACAGTGAAGTAGGTCATGGAGGAAGGTAACTATTCAAGATCTTACCTTATTTCAATCCTTAGTAAGGGGTCCATGAATCCTCAAGTGTACATGGATTAGATTTAAATTAAATTTAACTTCAGAAGCTAATAAATGGTATAATGTATAATTTAGATCTTATATGGATGTATTGTATACATACACCTTCTTGGATATATGCTGACACTGCAAAAATCATTGCAACCTATATCGAATATAGCAAGGAAATGGCAATCTATTTTATTCTTTGCAGAATTCTGATTCTGTAAGTGTTAGAGAATACTGATTTTAAAACCTCTAAATAAGAAATACGTGCTAAAGACTGATACAAATATGCTAATAAAACCATGTAAATAACTCAACATTTTTTCTTTTATGTTTAATTTCAATATGTATGTTCTTGAACATACTTGACATTAAATTAAGTAAGTACTGCCTTCAATTTTCAACAGCCTAGAGGAAAAATAAATTGGGGGGCTTTCATATGTCTTTATTCTCTGTATAACCCAGTTATTATCACCAACACAAGCTGCTATTATGTGGCATGTTAAACTCTTTTATTCCTCAAAATTCTTTCCAAAATAAATGTGCCACCTACACTATAAAATATTTTTGAATACATTAAAAAGAGTGTTTATAGCAAAGCATCTCATCTCTTCTATTTTGTATCAGCCTTACATAATGTCATTCTGGTTCTTTCTAGTCCTTTTTCTCACTTGGCTCCGTAATATCTAAGGAAATAACGTCCTTTTTAAAATAAAAATAAGAGTTTCAAAAGTTTTTCTATCTTTAGATAAACATAAAAGCCAATATTTTGAAAGATTGCTGACATATTGAGAAAAATAATAGTGTAGTCGCTGTAGAGAATGGAAAATTCTTTAAATTTGCCCCAATACACGAAGAAATTTTTTCTTAAATTCACTGGTTCTCATGGGAAGTACCGTCATCCGTTTAACACACCTCAAAATACTATTTGGAGAAAGGCAAAGAATATTAGAAAGAGTGTCAACAATTTTAATTGTTATTAATACATCATAGCATGGTCAATTACATACAATTCAATTAAATACTCACTTCTTCATGTTATAAGTATTTATCTCAGGATATGTCCATAAGATACTTAGATTACAAATCAAAAGCAGGTGCATTTGTTTCTTTGTTGGCTACACAATACATAGCATATTGATATTTTAAACACCTGATGATTACATTTTAATGTCACCCACTTTATGGGAGTTCTATAAGCCAATTTTCAAAAAGGGGCTGAGTGAAGGAAAAATATAACCGTAGTAGAAAGGGCTGGTAACAATAAATGACATGTCACTTTTATGTAACAATCTATTTAGGTTAAGCAAGTCTATTTCATACATATTACTTGCTGTCTCATGTCTTACCAAAAAAAAAAAAAAAAAAAAAAAAACCCCAAAAAACAAAAAATGGACTGATTCCCTAGGAGAATAAAATAAATGTATACAGAGCATGCAATTTTCTCCATAAGAAGCAAACTATTTTTATTTTTATTTATTTATTTATTATTTTTTTAACATCTTTATTGGCGTATAATTGCTTTACAATGTTGTGTTAGTTTCTGCTGTATAACAAAGTGAATCAGCTATATGTATACATATATCCCCATATCCCCTCCCTCTTGCATCTCCCTCCCACCATCCCTATCCCACCCCTCTAGGTGGTCACAAAGCACGGAGCTGATCTCCCTGTGCTATGTGGCTGCTTCCCACTAGCTATCTGTTTTACATTTGGTAGTGTGTATATGTAAGTGCTACTCTCTCACTTTGTCCCAGCTTACCCTTCCCCCTCCCTGTGTCCTCAAGTCCATTCTCTACATCTGCGTCTTTATTCCTGTCCTCAAACCTTAAGGCAGTGTGGTATGAGCAATACCTTTGGGCGCGCCAGTTGTAAGAGACTCATGACAATCTGCAGAGATAATTTAGCAGTAGGAGCATCTGACTCCTTGGCAAGGTCTTTAGGCATTTTTTCTGGCACCAGTTGGTTACCTCTAGGTCGATCATTTGATGATACATTTTAAAAGGTCTATGGATTATTTGGCTGACATTTAACCTGTGCTGATCTGTTTTTTCCTTTTTAATCAATGTTGCCTTTATTAGATCAAATACGGGGTGTGTGTGTGTGTGTGTGTGTGTGTGTAAGTGAATTAAAACTTTATCAATAATCTGAAATGTGAAAAATATTTGGAGATCATATTACTATAGAAAACTCTTCCCCAGTTCTGTAACTCTGAAACACCATTCCAGGTAATGATATAACAGATACCTTAAAAAAGGTTTGATTAAATAATATAATGTTGAACATATGTTAAGTAAAAAACACAATGTTGAAGTCTCTCACTACCAAATATAAACAGGAAAAAGCTAAACAAAATAGAAGACCACGATCTGGATTCCTGAATGAAATATGGTTTCTATCTATTATAATGGATTGAACCAGGTTAAATTAGGTTAGTTGTGAGTCTGTCCAAATGGAGTAAAGTAACTTTTGGAACAGATTGAATTTTTTCAGTTACACAGGCGTGGTTAATTTTCTTGCAAAGCTTTCCCAAAGATCCATGCTTTACACAAGATATGAAATTCTACATTTTTGCACGGAAGTGCTAATTTCAGTCTTTGCAGAAAGAGTTTGCTGTTTGGAGATTATCTTTAAAAATTATGATTAAGCATTTGGTGCTTAACAAACTCTGCCACAGTTTATATTTATATTCATATGTACTTATGCTCATAAATATATGTATATGTGAATGTGTGTATTTAACTACGTGTATATGAATTAGATTAAATTTTAGGCCTTTGTTTACTCCACCCTGTCCCCATGCACATTGCCTTGAAGTCTCCCCACTAAAGGTTAAACTTCCTTCTTTCAAATTTTAACGTGGTTATCAGCCCCTGACTTGCTTTGGCCAACGGGATGTTTGCAAACCTAATGCATATAGGGATTTGAAATACACTTGTGCAGTGAAATCTCCCTCTTGCTCTGTGATCATTGCCATACAAAGAGCTTCTCCCCGACCACAAGTGAAATGCACTAAGTCAGTCCATAACCACACAGCCAACAGAGCATAGACTCCCCAGCCAACGCAAACATCCATGAGAAGAAAATGCTTATTGTTGTGTGACACTGAAAGCCTTTGTTTGCAACTGCTGACCCATGCAATGAACTTTACATTTTCAACACATTTTCTAAATGCTTAGAAGTACTGTTGAATACTCTTAAACTTAACCAATATAGTTAATACCCCCGATAGACTTTATTCATAGAATTTACATGAAATGACTTTATATAATATTTGTGTATACTTGGGGATGGGAAGACCTTCTTTAACAGGAAAGGGAAAATGTAAGCCATACAGGGAAAGATAAACATTAAGCCATAGAGAAAAAAAAATGAGTAAATGTCTTCATAAAGTTTTCTTATAAGGATTTTTCTTATAAGAAAAACAAGTGGATTTTCTTATAAGAAAAACAAGTGGATTAAAATAAGTGTAATATATATAAAAAGCACTCATAAAGAGAAAATAATGTGTGAAATGGTAAAACAATATTCCATTAACTTTTCAAATAATTTAGAACAAATCAATGAAAATTAGGAAAGACTCTGAAAAAGCAGTTTATGTAAAAGACAATACAAATGGCCAAAAAAGAGTGAAATTACAATTGGACTTCACTAAAAGAGATATATGGCTTGTTTCACCTTAAAAAGCAAATATCTTTGATAACATTTTTGATGGCAAACACATGAGGGAGTGGGCTGGTCACAGTGTGAAAAGTTGCAAACTTTTTGAAATGGTATGACATGATTAAATAAAGAAAAGAAAAAGACACAACTTTCCTTCATAATACCATTCTATCTTGCTGAAATTTTATACATGTATATATAGAAAAAGAAAAGATAAAATATAGAATAAATTTCTGTTCATGTAAAGTGAATGGTCTCAAGAATTACTGCACCGGTATCAATTGTTCTTGCCCTTGTGAATTTCATTACTCAACTCCCATTCATTTTGAAAATCCTAGTGTCAGTGGAGGTGCTTCAATCCCATTTCCATCTTCTGTTCTTCATTTACTTCAGCCTCTTCTCTGTTTTTCAAAATTTTTTGCTCATATTGTCAGAAACACCGAGTTCAACACTGAATAGTTCTCTCAATATTATCACCATCTCAACTTTTAAGTGGCTAAAATCTTGAGGGTTGTGGTTGACTTTTACATCTTTTCCCTGATCAATCACAGAACAAAGAATATTGACAGGAATAGAAAAGGCACTTGGAAATATTTTCTGATGATTATGTGATTTACTTGTATTGTTACTCAAATTATTCAAGAACTCTTTAAAAAACTGCTATTAATGAATTTCTCAATTTTTCCTTCAACGTCATGTTAAACATTCTTGAAACATTGTTAGAACTAATAATAAAATAAGAATATAAAATTTAAAAATCTAGCTGTCTCCAATGGATTATCAAGTTAAGTTCTAGGACTACAGACAAGAAATATATAAACTCTAAGACAATGTCATTTTTATTATGGTAATTTTTATTTTTTTTCCCATTTTCCACATCAAAGGAACCACTTTGACTGTCAATTCTTTAGCATTTAAAAATACTACATGAAAATTTCCTCTGAGCTCTATTTATCCCAACAATGATGAGACTTTAAAAGAGATCCTGAAGAAGGAAATAAGACCGTCCTCCTTACACTAGAAAAGAGTGTCGTATTATCTGCATTAATAGTAGACAATAACAACCCATATTACAACTATAAACACCTGCTTCTTAATATTTTATTATGCAGCTTATATGTTTTTATCAATTCTTCTTCTACTGAATTAGAAGGGAATGAATCAAGGTGCGCATTCTGTACTTCCCTTCCCACATTGCTCAAGGAATTCTCCCACATTTCCCATCTCACTCTCCCTTGCCTAATAACGGCAAAAAGTCCTAATAATTAATACTAAACATTTATAGAATACATTCTTTGAGTCCAAAAGAGAAAACACATACATTAACTCACTTAATTATCATAACAAACTTATGAGGTTAGTTCTATTTATTATACTGTTCTTCAAGTGAAAAAGTTGGGATATGATGAGGTTAAATGTTTATTTAACTTTCATTTCTTCTTGTAGACCAGATAGACCTTCCTCGTCTAAACTCACTCTGCATTTGTACCTCCCTCCCTTCAGATACTATTACATTCAGCCAGGCATTGTTGTTGAATCTGTTTCAAATATTCCTTCTTAAACCGTGAGCACTTTGAGACCAGGAATGAAGTCATTACCCATTTGTGAAAGGCAACAGTGCATAGCCTAATGCCAGGTTCAGAGGTACTTAATAAATTAGAATAGAGCTTCAACAATATCACTTGGCTACTGTCAAGAGCCAATCTTTTTTGTTTATTTGCTTGTTTCATAAAAAATACCTAAAATGTTTGAACTATTGGATTGTAGCTCAGGCCATTGCATACTTAATTGCTCTGTTTTCTACAAGTGGCCTTGCATAGAATTATATTAAACACCAACTGTGAAAGATAGTGAGAGATTAATAATAAACCAAAGGGGCAATTGGACAAACAAAATTAAGGCAGTATTAAGGCATTCGGTTAAGTAAATTGTAAGATATTAGTCTATTTATTCATTCCAATTGTGAACTCATTATATTAAACTTTAAGAAGAATATTGGCTTATTTTGCAATATAAAGTGAAATATTTCACAGTTTTAATTATGCATCACCAGCTTCAGGGTTCTTTAGGTCCTTTATCAGAGAGATAATACATTTATGAGAAATGAATTACTTTGGTCAAATTTTCATGAAGTTACTTGAGGTCTCCCTCCCCTCAAATCTAATTCTTATAGTGGGTAATCTATATATTTTATGCTGTCCTGAACACTGGGAGTGCATTTTATGCAAAATAGAGAGGTGAAAGATAGGAAAATAAGGATTTGTTATCAAAATATTGACTTTATATTGAAATATATCAGTGACTTAAGTATCAATATTGATCTAAGCATGGGAAATCTTGGGTATTATAGTATTGTATCACTGCAGTGTTCCCTGAGGACCATAACTGTTTCGCAAAGGAAATGACATACTAGTTGGGACTTCTTGTTTTAATTCTTATTTTTATTCAACTCTGAACTTCCTTTCCAAGTTAGTCATGTTTCCTTCCTTGCTTTCACAACCAGTAGTCAGTCTCTCTCTCTTTCTCCTCTATATTAATGTATTATATATGGAATTAGATATATAATATATAATGTATGTGGAATCATATATGAAATCAACAAATACATATACTGGATATATTTATATAAATATGGAATAAATGTTGATTGAATGTCTTCAGTTAATATCCTATACCTTTGAAGAAACTCTATTATAAGTTGCCCAAGGATTTGTCAACTGATTTTTGTCAATTATATTGTATAAAAAGATTTTTGTGTATATACATATATACATACACACGTATACCTATACATACACTGACATAAATGTATATGTAAATACCTATATATTCAAATGTTATATTTTAATATGTACTTAACTAAAAATTTGATCTCTGTGTCTGTTTTCTTCTCAATTTACTTGTACTTACTATCCAAGATTAAAGGAGCCATTTGTCTATAATTAAGCAATGGGTCAATGGATCTTTATTTAACAAAGAGCTGTTAAACACCATGCCTTTTGAGTTGAAAATGTTTACAGTAAGCAGCCCTTCGGTTCAAGATATAAGAAGAGGATTTTAACTGACAACTGAGTGAGTGAGCACTAAGGAAAGCAAGAAATATCTACAAACCAACTATTATTAAAATCTCCATATCTAGAAACAATTCCTAAAGAACAAAAATAAATAAATAAACATCTTGACATGAACCCGTTAAAAATTCTGAAAGAAACAAAAACAAATACAGAGAGAGATGGTGATTGTGATAGTAGTACACAAACAAAATAATTGTTAGAAAACATCTGTTTTGCATTCAATTAAAATTGTTGAAATGTGTTCTAGGAAACAAAAGATGAAAATGAGAGGATTAATGTTTATTTTGTACTCTGTGTTTAAATATGATAAAATTGCAAGGAAAATAAAGATATAAATGTAGAATTAAAATCTGTGTTTGAAGCAGTAAAATGTAACATTGATACCAAAGAGAAAATTAAATTAGTGATGTGAAGAACAAACTTGAGAAAGCTCTTTCCAGAATTCCTTTTGCCAAAAAATGAAAGGAATAGTGGAAAAAATAGAGAGATGCATATTAATGAAGAGACATTAGGGTAATAATTATATTCATGAAGATAAGTCTAGAAAAAAGAAATAAAAATAGAAATTTTGGCAATAAAAAACAAAACTTTTTTGGAAAATGGAAAAGAAAAAAGTGATATAAATTTCTCCACTTTTTGATGCTTACATTTTTGATGTTATTGAAAAATAGGTTTGAATACATTTTTAAAAACCACTGAATTAGAAGTAAAAATAATATATATGTCAGTTCCTTTTAGAAAAAAATAAATAAAATATAGTTCTCATAAAGATAATAGAAAACAAAGTAGAAGTACAAGTCAGAGGCCATTAAAAGATTTATTAAAAATTATGTGTGTATCTGAGTTTGGTGGTGTGTGTGTTTGTGTGTGTGTGTGTGCACATGTGTTTTTAATAAAAGAAAAAATATATCTTTATGGCCAAGAAAAGGGGCAAAATCTATGAGGCAGAATTGGTTCCAACTCAATTGATATACCAGTAGGCAAGATGCTCGGGCTATGGTATGTTTTATTTCATCCATTCATTCAATAAATATTTATAAAATGTCTAATATTTCCCTGATACTTTGCTCTGGTACTAAACATAAGAAGATGAAATACACAGATCATGACCCTAAAACACTACCAATCTAATGTGAAAGCTAAGTGAATAAATTAATAATTCTCACATGGAATGACCATTGCTATGAAGAGCTTTTAAAGAGCTGGAAGACAAAGGAAATGTATTTCATTCATACCAAAGCAGACTGAGTAGGCAAATAGTGCAGGTGTTCCTTTAGAAGAGACAAGATTACTACTTTGGGGCTACCTTTATTTTTTTAAAGGCACAGTTTTCTGAATCTAATATCTGATGTCTCTAAATAATTATAATATTAAATTATAAAAATTAAAAAATAAATTATAATTTGCTGAGAAAAAGACTGAAAACTTAGCAAAGGATAAATCTGGTAGAATTCTACTATATATTACTTATGTATAGTCATAGAATTACTGAAACAAATGGAATTCAGTTCTGGAAAATATACTCCCATTGCTTTTTTTTTATAACTTATATTGGAAGGATGTAGAGTTTGTGGTTAACATATGGAGAAAAAGCAAATGAAATTCTTTATAGGAAGTTTCACTAATTTCTGCCTTCTTCAGGTGGTGGGTTCACAGACCATGAGATAATTCAAAAGGCAATAAAGAAATGTCTTTGATGTAATATGATTACTTTAAAATCATAATAGCATTTAACCAACTTTGAAGTTAGAGGGAACAGCCCACAAAAGACCAACTTGACTTTTGACAATTGCTACTTCAGAAGCTTCCCCAAACCACTCTCAGGTTTGATAATTCCCTAGAAGGGCTCATAGATGTCACTGAAAGTGGTTTTGCTCATGGTTGTGGTTTATTACAGGAAAAAAAAAAAAAGGTAAAGATTAAAGTAAGCCCAGGGGAGAGACATACAGGGCAAAGCCCAGGAAGGTACCAACCACAGAGCTTCCAGCCATCCCTGTGTGACAATATGCACAGTATTGTCAACCAGAGAAGCTCATTTAAGCCCTGTGGTCCAGAGTATTTATGGTGCTCCATCACTTAGGCATGAGTGGTTGCCCACATGCCTCCTGTTCATCTCCAGCCCTGCTAGATTTCCACTTACATCATGTGGCTCAAAGCCCCAGTCTACATCCCATTGGTGGTATGGCTCAGAGCCCTCTCTCTAGAGCACACTGTTACTGGCTTGCCTAAGGCACCCAGGCAAACAAAGACCCTCCATTCAGGCAAGACATTCCAAGGGTTTAGAGATTACCTCTCAGAAGCCAAGGGCAAAGGCCAGGCCTCTTTTTTTCAAGGTTAAATTCTTGACTACATAGTGTCTACTTTCACTTAAGTTATCAAAATAAAGTTTATGTGTAAAATTGACATTAGGAATCTTGCTGTCCACGTGTAACTTCTAGAGATTAGATTTTAAATGATCCTCACAGTTTGTTTTACATTCAGAAGATTCTTAGCAGAGATTAAATCATCATTACCAGCACATGACACAGAAACTATCTTTGAAATAAGACTTTCAACTTCAATTATCATAGAAATTAAAGTCTATTAAAATTGGAAATAAACACCAGTTTCAAGTAATTATTCCATAGCTAAGGCTTAATGCATATTAAACCAATCCCTTTTTGAAAATTCTGGAGTTGAAAATGTCCTTAAAACGTTCTTTTAAAGATGCTCTAAAATTAAAATAGCCAGCCTAAAAAAAATCAGTTTTTAAAAATAGTTCTCCTGGGACCTGATAAGCCAAGTTTTTTTTCATTTTTTCTTTTTTCTTTTCCTCAGAGGTAAAGGACATTTTATGACTAAGTTGTAAACCATTAACAGTATAGCATTATAACTGAAAGGCTGACATAGTCCCAACTATAGTGGGGAAATCTGCATCACCTTATCTCTCAGCTGCTACAGAGAGATACAATCAAGTACTAAAGACATTATCTGATCCTTTGGTAGGTGAGGAGGGGCAGTAATCTTGTTCACTTCAGTACAATTTGATTCTCTCAGAGATACCTCTAGCTATGCATAAACATTCTGTACATCCACATATGAATATTCTATCCACTTAAAAGAAAATAGAAATCCCCCATTCTTTCTTCAGACTTCAAAATTGGCCACAGAGATAACTGAAATGTGCTTCCCCCTCATATATTCAGAAATAACCAACTCAGTCTTTGAAAAGAACTGTGAATACCAAGATATAAAACAAGCAACCAAACATTACAGAATAATCCCAACGCTTCTGTTTCAAACGGTACTCACACTGTATACCATACTCCTACTAGATACAGGGGGCATTTTATTTATACTCATCCTACATACAGGTGGCATTTTATTTCCATTTCATTTTTTTTCTTCCAACTTTCATTTTATTATTTCTATTCCCTCTATTCCTTCTTTGGGAATTTCTATCCCCAATGTAGTGGTTACTACATTGCAAGTTCTTTTGAGGTTAGAGGTCATGAATTAAACATCCCATGCATTTTCCACAGGGGAGAATAGGTCTTTATAAGCTTCCTTAAATAATGTTGCTAAAATATTATTATTCATTTAACCTACCTACAATATGGCTATTAGGCAGTATTTTCTTCCAATTTCTTCCTCAGTGAAACGCTTGGTGTAGTTTGACACCCTGTTCTGCTTGTGTATCCGGGGATACCATTCCTTGTTGTATCTTAGACTCTGATGCCTTTTCTGATCATAAACTCAATGCCTAATGAGATTAGCAGAAAATATTCATATATTATGCTTCTTCTGCAAGAATTGTCTTTTAAGAGTGTAACTCTGAAAAGAGCAGAAAGTGTAATGCGGACGAAATTATTTAAAAAACCCTGTCCTCTATTCTACAGAGAAAATAAATTTCAAAAATGTGACTTCCCCAACATCTGTTCCATAACCAGCTAAGGCTGGCCAGCTTGCTGACGAAGCCTCAAGCTGCCAAAAGTGCCCTATGTGTGGGAGGAATGGCTGGCTTCCAAACAGGAGTGGATCAGAAAGGAGGGCAGAGGACAGCAGGGTGAGAAAAGGGTGCCAAGCTCTCTCAGGAATCGCTTGCATATGTACATTTGCTTTGTAACTGCAGGATGGTTTATTCCATTTCAGAGGGTGAATTAAAACGCAAGAGATGGTGAGAGATGATACTTCATCTCAATGGAAAATAAAATGAGGTACAGATGGTGAGGATCTGCTTGTCTTCTATTACCTGGAGTTAAAAAGGTGGTAGTTTGTCACTGAATCACCCTACTTGGCTGAATTCATACAAGTCACTATAGGCGATTTTAATGTTTTGGGTAATTACTCTTCTCATCCTCTAATCTCTCAAATGATTTCCAGAGTAAAAAATACCATTCTTATAGCCAGAAAATAAAATTGTGCTGACTCAGGTTTAAGAGATAAAAAACAAAATGGAAACTATTCATTCAACATAACATTCAAGATCTTAAAAAATGTAGTATAGAAAGAGAAAAAAAACCTCCACACTTTTATTGAATCTAGAAAAGTTCAGTAAATGTTTTCATTACACAAATAGGCAATTAGTAGTGCACTATATGGTGAGGACTGAAGAATAAAGACAGTTGTGTTAAGTGTGACATAACACATTTGCCTGCAGAAGAATCACTGTGGAAGGCTGGAATATTTTATTTTCTATGACTTTATTCTTATTTCATTTATCCTTAAATATGAAATAAAATATTTAAGTATGAAATAATTCAAATACACAGTACAAGACAACAAATAATATCAGACAGACATATAATCACTATTTATAAAATGTTGATAATTGCCATAATGGGTGTACGCGTGTGCTGTGTGTATACATTTATACATATAAAACTGTTGTGTATAGGTCCTATTAATATGTTGCTATATCCGTTAAATATAAATATGTTGGTATTTTTTACATAAAATATATTGCAATGTATCATAAAACAATATTTTTACATACAGTTAACTTGTCCATCTTTTGCCCATTGATTTTCATTGCCATCTTCATCATACTCCAAGTGCCAATATACATATGGCTCTTTTTCTTTCATCTTTATAAGTTTTCTTCTATCTGCCTCTTTATCCTTAGGCCATTACCACACTGAATTACTGGCTTTATAATAAATTTTATTATCTAACATGGCAAGTTTTGGCATTTATTTTTCTTAATGAAAAGTATTTCATCTTGAGCCAGTTCATCTTCTGTGTGAACAATTGGATCAATTGCCCTGATTGCATTGTAATTATGAGATAATTTGGGGGCAAAAATGATATCTTTGTGATGGAGGTTTATGAATATTTTTATTTAGATATTCTTTATGGGCTTTAATAAAATATGATACTTTTTTACAAAATTTGAGTAATTTTGTAAAATTTATCCTAAAAAACTTTAGCTTTGTTGCTATTAAAATTAGTTTTTTTTAAAAGTAATCTTTTATAATTTTTTTTCTGGTTTATATCCAACAAACTTGCTGATCACTTTTTATAGTTTTTAGGGTTTCTCTAATGCTGTACACTGCAAAAGATCACATCATCAAAGTTATATGACAATTTTGTTTCCTTTATACCTTTTATAACATTTTCATATTTTTTCAGCTGAATTGGATTTCCAGTATAATGCAGAAAGGTAGCAGTGATAGTAGACACTGACTTCGAATGGAAGAAATATTTTATGATTTCACTATGTTCTAATATGCACACTGTAAGATTTTGCTAAGTTTTATCTGGCAAAACTTTGAATGGATCAGGTTTCATGTATATTTTTTTTCCTTTTGATCCTTGTAGTTTAGAAGTCATATATTCTGTTTACCACTAGGTCTTTAACAATCAATCTTGACCTAATAAGGTGTAATGTTTTCAAGAGCTCAAAGTTTCCCTTTATTCAGTGCTTTCAATCTGATCTCTGAGCATTTCAGCTCCCCTTTTATAAATACCCAAATTACCATTATTTTTATATTAACTTTGGTGGTTATTATTCATTTAAATTTGTTTGCTCAGTATCATGCTCTTATCTTTTTTGAGACTTTGGTTTCCTTTTTACTTAACTATACATTTCTTATAATGCATTAGAATTTGTAAATGGGCGATGCCAATGTTTGTTTTAATTAAAGTGTTATCTCTACGTTTAATTAAAATGTAATCCACCCCTCCTCTTGAATACTGGTTTACTTGAGTATAGAAATATAATAAGTGCTTTATTTTATTCATTATAATTTGAAACACTAGAATTTCAGTTTGGTCACGTTTCAAACATGCTTTCTTTATTTTTCATGGTATTAAATTATACATTTTGATTTTTATTACCTTTTGTATGACTTTCATCATTTTATGCATACTGATTTTATACTTACCAGATTGGTAATTAGCCCAGATCCTTCCATACTAATTACTGTGATTCTACCTCTTGATGACTCGTTTTCTCATGTGGCTTTTAAATTTTAAAATTTCACTTATTTTTAACAAAGATTATTATTCTCAGGGCCTTATATAAGTTACAAGTCTGCCTCTGCAGCATGGCTTCATTCTGCTTCTCCCAGAGCCCTACGGATTCCATGGACACAGATATAGTTACTGTGTTATTTTCTTAGCTTGAAGTGTCTTTATCAAGTGAGCAGAGTAGGTTGCAACCTCACAATCACAGATAGCACAGGGTTGAGATATCTATTTTTTACAAAAAAAAATTTATATTTTTATTTATAATCTTTTTTAGAAGAAAACCTTTTTTGCCATTTCCCTGGGCAAAGGTTGCGGGTTGGAATAGATAGTTTGCTGACCCAAGTTTTTATTGCTATTTGTAATAGAAAATTCTGACGCTATGATTCATCTTCTTTCTTGACAATAGCTCTGTGTTCCCATCTCTAACAACAACTAACTATTGAAATTGATGGACATCTCCCTGACCAACATAAACCCTACATTGAAAAAGTCACTATAAAAGAAAATCCAAAGACTCTTCTTTGGTTTTTATATTTTATATTTTGATCTTACTAAGATTTATGTGATGATGTAGTTGGAAAAATTGTGGGAATAAATGACTAGGTGAGAAATAGAAACAGGAATGTTTAATATAAATAATAAATAAGAGTTTTTAAATGAATTTAAAAAATAGTGAAAGAAAATGTTCTTTCTTTCTGAAGCTTAAGATATCAGACTGATCTGCTATAAAAATGTCCTAAATGGAGCTGGATATTCGGAATATAATTAAGAAACTAACATTTGGGAAGATAGTTTATATGAATATGTATACTTGAGTATTCCTTGAATATCATTAAAAATCTATGCTAATAATTAATTTTAAAGAAGAAATAAAATAAATGTCTTCAAATCTGGATTAATCAACTAAAGCCTTCCCAGCCACATCTGATATACTTTTAGCTCTACAGGGTTTCATTTTCCAGAACCTTGTGACTACAGATATGTACTATAAATGGATGGGTAGAAAATATTATTTAATATATGTCTGGTAAAATCGGGTATATTAATGCTAAAGTTTACAAAATGCATTAAACTGTGAGGTACAATGTGAATGTGTCCTATGAGGGAGATTAAATAATTTTCTTTCAGAAGACTTAATATAAATTGGGCCCAGAAATAGAAAGCGGCAATCATATACCCTCTTTTCCCTACCCCTTTAACTACATAAATTACTGATGACAAAGTGTGCTGACACCTGCAATTGAATGCAACTGTGCCAAGTACAGCAGTTTTCCCTCTCTAGCAACTTCATCTTCTTCCTCTTCTCCTTCTCCTTCTTCTGCTTCTTCTTCTTCTAATTATTGTATATCTTCAGATGTATCCAATCACAAAAATTATACTTCTGAAGAATAATTATTTTGGGGTTTTTTGTTATTTAATATTTTTATTGAAGTATAGATTGATTTACAATACTGTATTAGTTTCAGATGTACAGCATAGTGATTCAATATTTTTACAGATTATACTCCATTAAAAGTTATTACAAGATAATGGCTATAATTCCTTGTGCTATACAATATATCATCGCTGCTTATCAATTTTATATGTAGTAGTTTGTATTTCTTAATCCCATACCCCTAATCTGCCCCTCCTCCATTTTCTCTCCCTTTGGTAACCATTAGTTTGTTTTCTGTATTTTGTTAAGTCTGTTTATGTTTTGCATATACTTTCATTTGTATTATTTTTTAGACTCCACATATAAGTGATATCATACAGTATTTGTCTCTCTGTCTGACTTATTTCACTAAGCATAATATTTTCTAGGCCCATCCATATTGTTGCAAATGGCAGAATTTCATTCTTTTTTATAACTGAGTAATTTTCCAGTATATATATATACTACATCTTCTTTATCCATTGTCTGTTGATGAGCACTTGGCCATATCTTGGCTATTTGAAAATAGTGCTGTTATGAACTTTAAGGTGCATGTATTTTTTTGCATTAGTGTTCTTGTCTTTTCTGGATATATACCCAGGAGTGGAATTGCTAGATCATATGGTAGTTTTATTTTTAGGGTTTTCTTTTTAGGGACCTCTGTATTGTTTTGCATAGTGGCTGCACAAATTTACATTCTCACTAACTGTATACAGGGTTCCCTTTTCTCCACATCCTCTCCAATATTTGTTATTTTAGACTTTTTGATGGTAACCATTCTGACTGGTGTGAGGTGATATCTCATTGTTGTTTTGATTTGCATTTCTCTAATAATTAGTGACGTTGAGCACCTTTTCATGTGACTGTTAGCAATCTGTAGGTTTTCTTTGGAAAAATGTCTATATAGACCTTCTGCCTGTTTTTTGATTGGGTTGTGTATTTTTTGATATTGAATTGTATGAGTTGTTTGTATATTTTGGATAGTAACCCCTTGTTGCATTATCATTTGCAAATATTTTCTCTTATTTGTTATGTTGTCTTTTTGTTTTGTCAATGGTTTCCTTTCCTGCACAAAAGCTTTTAAGTTTATTAGGTCCAATTTTTAAATGTTTGCTTTTATTTCTTTTGCCTTAGGAGACAGATCCAAAAAAATATTGCTATGATTTATGTCAAAGAGTATTCTCTTCTAAGAGTTCTATGGTCTTACATTTAGCTCTTTAATCCATTTTGAGTTTACTTTTGTATATGGTGTGAGGAAATGTTCTAATCTCATTGTGTTACATGTAGCTGTCCAGATTTTCTAGCACCACTTTTTGAAGAGACTTCTCCATTGTATTTTATATTCTTGCCTCCTTTGTTGTAGATTAGTTGATCAGAGGTGTGTGAGCTTATTTCTGGACTCTATATTCTGTTCCACTAATCTATGTGTCTGTTTCTGTGCCAGTACCATATTGTTTTGATTACTATAGCTTTGTAATAGAGTTTGAAATTGAGGAGTGTGATGCCCCCAGCTCGGCATGGGCCAAGTCTCACAGTAAGGTAGTCTTAGAAACCCAACAGCTGCCACAGCAGACCTCTCTCTGCCCTGCCTCTGGGGTTGGTCAGCATGCACGCTCTCCTCACGAGAAGAATCCAGGCTTCCCCAGCCTTTCTATTTGTCTTAGATGTACTCCAACCAGTCAAGGGGACTTGTCTCCTCCTTAGAACCTATTTCTCTGAATTCATCCTACATCCACGTATCCTAAGGGACAATTTAAAATAATGATACTAGACATCAACAATAATGATCATCGGTGGTGCAGAAATTTGGCAATTGTAGAAGAATCCAAACTCTCAAATGCTAAGTGACTTAGGAAACAAAAACTTTTTCTAAAGATCAGCATAGAATGCTTGAAAATGTGATTTTCTTAGAAAAAACATGGTAGTTTCCTATTAGAGTGACTTACTATGACATTGTGAAATGTCCTAATGTGTCTGAATTTGCATATGCAGTGGTTCTACTCTACCAGCATGTTCCATTTTATTGCACTTTCCCACGCAGAGGGACAATCCTGAATTCTCATTTACTTGAGGCTAAAAATTAATGATTTTGGCTCAGTTGCAAAGTAGGCTAGGGAGGTCAGGAATTGAAATCTTTATTTAAGATACTGATTTTTTCCCCCTCCAAGTTTCAAAAAGCAATAAAGTGGCTTTATCATTTCCCTCTGTAGGTTAACAATGACAATTCAGTAGCAATAAAGACACTACAGAGCTACATTGCAAAGCTGGGTCTCTCCTAAAATTTCTCTCCTAACTTTATTTATCACCAACAAACCTTTCCTTTTGCTTCCTTTTCGTTGTTTCCTACCTAAAGTAAGTGCTTGAAGTGCTTTACTTTCTCCCTAGAACTGTGATATATTCAGTAATTTCTGTAGCCGTTGTAAATGATGAAGGAAAAACGTTGGTGGGATATTTGAAATGCAAATTATAAATATGTAGTCCTTACAGAAACACAATACCAAACAAATGCACGAATGATGAAAGCAAAGCATACAGTGACATTTATAATATGAATTTTGCTACCTTATAAGCTGAAAAAATGTATTTTATTCCTCAAAGTATTTTTATATGTCTGCTAAGAATACTGTTATGAATGAGTCTATGGCCTTGAAGGTTATAAAGGTCGTTGTGTGAAGTCTGTCAAGGTGACAGTGTCTAATTCCACATTCTGAATATAGAAGCCTCTAAATGAGAAAGTTCTTTTCAGGATAAGGACCTCCAAATCTTTAACTCTTGTCCTGCTACCTTGAGGCTGCTCTTAACCTGAAGGAAATATAAAAAGGATCCATACTATTAAAAAAATCTCACTCTAGTACTGGTTTGAGCCTTCACTCTGGTCCTTATTCAATCTATCTAGATGCTCTTGATGGGATTATTTTTAAGTTACCTGGAGCCTTTTCACTTAGACTTGAGGAAAACCTCTGCTGCCTACTTAAGGCTCCTTCACAATGTCCACTCTGGTTTCAACTTTTGACCTTCAAAGAGTTAATCTTTTAAATGATAATTCCAAATAGGAGAAGGTACAAAATAATTATTTGAATGTAAAAGCTTTTAACGTTTTCATCTTCTACCAAAACCAAAGAACACACTAACTCCTTGGCAGAAGTTTCTAGTCAATAATCAATATCGAGGCTGCAAAGAACAAAGAGCTTTATCTGCGGGGTGTCAGGAATTGCAATTCAGGAAACACAAACTCTGGAAAAACCAAAAGTGTTCTAAGGAAGAGAAAGAGTCAGGGGCTTATAAAAAACTACCGGCTGTTAAAGTTGTCTGGCAGGAATTATGATTGACTCTATACAGGAATGGAAATATATTGCCTTAAAGGAAAGGCTGTCATGAGTGATTTTAGGGTAAGTGTCCCATAAATATCTTGAGTTTCTGGAACATTGGGAAGATGTTCTGGACGTCTGCATTGGGACAATCAGCTCTCGAAGTTCACATTCCATATAGGCTGAGCCATGCATAAGTCACACATCCTTGATGGCCTCCTGGCTTCATTTTAGAGAGGTCTCTTAGCCAAAGTGACTCCATTTTGATTTTCCTTTTACATCCTTAGCAGTACCTTGTAAGAGCCCTTTAAGTTGGAAGTTGAGGAACTTAATAGGTGGCAAGGGGAAGGGCCATGCTTCCTCTGATGTTAGAGCCTGTGGTCAATAGTCAGCAAAGCCTGGACATGTTCTTGATGTTAGTATACAGCCTTATAAGGACTGACTGCGTGCAGCATACTAAAATACAAGTATCAATAATACTTGAAAATAATCGCTAATAAAACATTAATAAATTTAAAATTTTGCATTATAAACCTTTACTTCCCAGATTAGGGAGTCTAATAATCACACTCTGGAGAGAAGCAAATTTTCTTTAACTTAATGTAAGTTTTAGAATTTAAAAGCAGATTTTGTCAAAAGTTTGATTTATGGATCCTGTTTGAAAAGGCTGAAGATATAAAAAGTATCTTCATTTGAATATAAAGTTTATAGGAAATAATTATGTGTCAATCATTTTCCTAAATATTTGCTAGAAATATTTGCCAATGTAATACATGAGGATATCTTATAAGAAAAATATTGAGTGTTTTGTGTTTCAGGAAGCCTAAAGTAGCAGCAGATTAACTAAATTAAGGATGAGAAAAACTATTCAGAATCTAGACTTATTATAATATGCAAAGTGGTAAACCTTTTTCTGTTTGTTTTACTATCTTCTTGCACATGAATGAAAGTATATTGATTAAACTTTGTCATCAGCACTACAGTGTTTTGCTCTGCCTTTCCTTTCCCAAATTAATTTCTTTTTCCTGTAGCCCCATTTCATCTTCATCATTACAGATTTATTTTTGCATAATTGTTAATTTGATCCATCCTCCAACATTTCTTTGACATTTTGTACAATATCAGACTTTTTGCCCATGGCTCAGCTCGAACCTTATGTAAATATTTCTAAGTACATAAACCCTCAGAAACATATAACACTTAGAATTTTATAATATTATTATGACACATAATAATTAAATTCAAATCGTTATGTTTAACATTACACATTTTAGAAATTCTAAGCTTACATTCAGAAAATCTGTGAAAACAAAGCCCAGAATAGCCCGTGTTGGCATTTATCACCATCGATTTTTAAATTAGCAGGTGTCATTTTGACTTGAGTTTTGAATACTGAATACTTGAATGTTCCTTGACTGAAATCACATGAAAATCTGGTTTGATACTCTAGAAATACAGCTCCGTATTAAGTGTGTGCGTGTGCCAGAAAGAGGGACAGAGGCAGAAAGAGAGAGAGAAAGACTGACTTTCATATTCACCTCTCCAAGGCAAGAATTCTACCTGGATTTGTTTACTGCGTGGAAGGAAGAGTGGACATCCTGAGGACGAGCTTACCCGAAAGAGAGTGGTCAGAAGGACTGAGCTACACGCTCAGATGTGCTTTTTATTCCTGTCTCACTGACCATATTATTACTCCTCCCTCACGGGGACTAGACGAGGGCCTTAGAGACCAACTTCCCAAGTATTCAAAAGTTCTTACTCTAGGAATAAAAACAGGAAGGCAAGAAGAGGGCAAAAGTAGTTCCTCCTATGCTGGGTATATGCTGTTGATATAGCTTCTATAAACTTTATTATAATACCTGAGCCTGATTTATAACCAAACCTCTGTGCTTCTCAGGCTGCTATAACTGTCTTACTAGCAACATCCAAGGGCTACTATAAGACTCAAATGCACAGTTTAAGATTTGTCTTCCCCAGATCAAATAGCATAATGATGCTACATAAACTACATATATAGGAATCTATAATCCCTCAGATACATCTTCTTTTCACCTTAAACACAGAGTATGTTTACTTTAAAGATAAGAAAAAGAAATATCCTATAAAGTCATTCATCTTCTTTCCCCCTTGATTCTGAGATTTCTATTAAGAGATGCAGAGATTTCCAGGTGATAGAAAGCAGTGTATACGATGTGTTCAACTTCAGAGTTACAGTTCAGTTTTCATGATGAAACCTTATAGATGGAAAATGGTTACATAAAAATCATATGGAAAATGTTTTCAGTGAAAGGAGACAAGATACTGGAAAGTAAAATTCATCATAATCAAAAACTTTTATCTGCAATCAGCAAACATCAGTAGGTAGGATAGAACTGAAGATTATATTTGATTATATTTTTTCACACATGGAGCCAGTTAATATGTACAAAAGTTGTTCCTCATTTTATACAAGTGGCTTCTTTGTCACTTCTCTTCCTTCTTGTCCTTGATTCCCTTCAGTAATGTCCATTATGAGGAAAGGAAATTAAAAGACTTATGCTATTGCAAAGGTTTGACATAAATTATATTTTTGAAAAAATGCCATGTTTTATTCATTAACACAAGCATTAACATGACAAACTTGGAAGTCTCCTCAGTAGAATTTTTGAACTTAAAAGTTTGTAAAGAATAACCACATTGGTATTTGTTCAAACATTTGCATATAATTACTAGATTTCCTAATTGACTGTCTAGCTTTTTTAAATAACTGTGAAAATAATTCAGATGCATAAGGTTAAAGTGGAAACTTTTTAAAAAAAGAGATTGAGAAAGATTTACAAATAATGTTTACTTACTGGTTGATTGTGAGGAAGGGGATTATATGATTTCTGACCATAATTTATGTGATGAAAATAAAGGATCAAAATTCACTTAACTAGAAACTCTGTAGATGATTAAGGGAACATTACAATTAAGCTAGATGTGAAAATATCATATTGTTTTCTGTGATATTTTTCCTTGGCAAGACCCATGACACAGTCATCTCATTTCAATATTGGCGAGTAAATTTCAACAAGTTTGATAATAAGAAACTTAGGTTTCATCAAGGGCAAGAATTCCCCCTTCAAGCTAGGAAAACTGAAGTCAAAAATGTTTAAGTGACTTACTCAAAGTCCAGGAACTACTTAGTAGCAGAGTCAAGAGTACAGCACAGTTCTCCTGATGCCACTGCTAGTCAGCAGTGTTCCCACCACAGGCTGTTATCTTAAGCCTGAAAGAGTACAAATGTCTTTAAGCTGATGGCTAAGAAGGATCCTTCAGAATAGATTGTTATACTTAAACTAAGCACACTTCTTAATTATAGGTAAAGCATGTAACTTCCTGTGTTGCCAGCAGAAATCTCCGTTTTCTATCCTGAGACTCTCTTGGTGAATTATTCAGTTGTGAATTACGAGTACATTGATGCAACGGAACTCGTGTGTGGAGTGAGAGTTTTAGGAACCATAATCCGTTTGTAAGTGAGGCTTGAGGTTCTTTTCACATGGCAATTTACACAATCGTGGGAAAGATGGCAATTTTCCTTGTTAAACAGTGTGTATAGAGAGGTGTTGATGGAGACTTTTAAGGGAATTGAGCGATTCCAACCAGCTTCTTGTTGCTGAGCTCTTAGTCGAGGTCAGTAGACTGTGGATGTTCTATTAGAATAGGTAGCTTCCCTGACCCTTCCTGTCTCCTCTTTACCTAACCCCTGCTATCTCTGTCTTGCCTCTAAATCTTCTTATACACCCCCCACCACCACACACACACACACACACACACACACACACACACACACACAACTCTCTCTTTTGCAGAGCTTTCTGCTCTTCTTTTCTGAGGTCAAAAGGCTATCATTCTCTCTCTCTGAACCAAGTTGTCTATGTGAAGAGTGTGCAATTTTTACACTAGTTGCATTTCAAGGATGTGTGAAATCTTCCAGAGTCTGGCCCAAGATCAGCAAGGCTACTTTGTTGTCAGCTTGTTCACGATGATTGATCTTAAGGAGAATTGTCTTCTATCAGCCAGAGAGGAGGATCATTTGGCTGATTTATTATTATGGCTCATCACCTTGAAAGTTTCCGTGAAAGACCTTTCTGTGTGACATGTAATCTCCAACAGTGAATGTATTTTACATGACATCTGCAGTTTGATACATACCTGGAATATAAACTGTTTTAAGATTTTAGTTAATGTTCTACACTGCACAAACTGCTGTTTTAGCATTTATTGCTGGTCATATTTTTCTGTCTCTAGTTGCTTTGGGCCTAGCTAGGTGATGTGGCATGATCAGCTTACTTTTCTAACACAATTCAGATGAAATCTGTTGCACATTGTTTAATTTAAGGTCTTTCACATGGATAGAATGTATCTAAAATTAGGTAGAAAATATGCAACTCTACAGAACTCAGACAAATTGAGTAGATGACCTGATCTTAAGAATAAATAATTCATCTCCCTCATAGACCAGCCATTATAACAATTCTCTTCAGGGCATTATATCAATTAAAATGCCTTAATATTTTTTATATTCTGTTATATAGTTTCATGTAAAGGGATGGTTGCTAATACATTTATATTAATCTCTTTTCACTTATTGCTATCAAAATACATAAATTATTTTAAAATAGTAAGACCTTATAAAAATTGTTACCAAAAGGCTGATACATAAAAAATTTAACATAGATAATTAGAGCTTTTCAGCAGAAAGAAATTTTAAGAGGCTAACTTTCCTGTCAGATGGATGGAGAAACTGAAGACCTAAATAAGTTCACACAATGAGATATAGGACCATGGGTGCAATGCATATCTCTTCACTTATAACATTTAAATAATTTAATAAATTATACTATGAATAATATATATGCAGGTATAATATACCCATATACATAAATATGTATATTATTCATAGTATATGATATATATTGTATATAATATACTTAGTGTATTTTGGTATATATAAAATAAAATGTATATATATATAATTTAATGTAATATATGTATCTATATATAACTGTAGAAACACAATTCACATTTCATGTATTGCTCTCATTTAATATATCTACATTGTACTAATATGCTCTACAAGATAACTGTGTGTGGAAAGGGAACCCAAGCACTGTGTGAATATGGATACCTATTAGAAACAGCTCACCTCAATCTTTATTGTTTATTTCTAGTAAACATGTAACTCTTTACTAAATTGCTCAGACCATTTGTTAATGATTAATTAACAAAATAAGTGATACATTACAGGAAGGCAGACATTAATAGTTTGAGCTCTTTAAATTTTAATTATGCATTTTAAGTCATTTAAATCTAATTCTGGTATTCTACTGTACTTTAGTTGCAAAGTCAGTCTCAATTTCATTTCTAGCTATGTTTGCTCTGGTAAAAGAGTTTCAGGAATTAGAGTGTATCTATATTGAATATTAGTTGTTTAAGCTTAATTTTTAAAATTTGATCTAAAATACCAGTGTGACTCAATTAAAGTTCAATTAAAGTCAGTGCAAAAAAGAAGATACACTTTTGACCATTGATGGACCACTTTTTTCAAAACTGAAAGAAGAGAAAATTCAGTCACTCTTCCAAAAATCAGGAAAACACTGTACTTGTTATCCACATTTTCAAGATCATTCTATTATCTAATTATTTTTTGTCAGTTCTTAGACACCCAGAATATGTAGTTCATAAAAGGCCTTTGTGGAAAGTTAAACCAAATCCATTTGGATTTGAAAGAACAAACCAATGTCATTAAAAGGGAGAATTTGATAACATGGAAAGACTTTCAAGAAGAAGGGTCAGGATACTTTGGTGCTACTCCACATTTGAAACTACAGAAATTTAATTAGCTGCCTTCACACATATTTTTCTTATGTTAAACTTCCATGAAAAAATGAATTAATCATATATACAATGGAATATTACTCAGTCATAAAAAGAAATAAAATTGGGTCATTTGTAGAGACGTGGATGGACCTAGAGACTGTCATACAGAGTGAAGTAAGTCAGAAAGAGAAAAACAAATATCTTATATCAATGCATATATGTGGAATCTAGAAAAATGGTACAGATGAATTGGTTTACAAGGCAGAAATAGAGACACAGATGTAGAGAACAAATGTATGGACGCCAGGGGGGAAAGTGGGGGGTGGTGGTGGGATGAACTGGGAGATTGGGATTGACATGTATACACTAATATGTATAAAATAGATAACTAATAAGAACCTGCTATATAAAAAAAATAAATAAAATAAAATTCAAAAAAATGAGTTGATCAAACAGAACTGATTTATTCTGTATTTCTTTTTTCATGTGATTTTAAAACATAGTCTCAAAACCATAAAAATATTGGAAATAAGAAAATGTTTCACAGCTAGGAGCTTTATTGTATACTCTTGCACAATAAGTATTTCATGAAATTTTATTAGACTACAATCCCCCTATTCTTTGGAAATTGTAGTTAAAACCAAGTTCAACATCATTTTAAAAATACACCAGATTACTGCATTTGACAATGTACAATCATAAATTCTAGCATTTATTGAAAAATCACTATACATTTCCAAAACCAAGAAATTGTGTTCTATGAATATAAAAAAAAATTATCAGTAAATAGAGACAGAGGCTGAAAAAGACAGAAAGATGTAGTTGGGAGACAGGGACATTTAAGCACCTATTACAAATATGATCAATTTTCTCAACATGTCAAAAAAATGAACATAATCAGAAAAAGGTGAAATGAAGTTGGCAAAGATTTCTCAATAGAAAAAGAAAAGAAAAAGTAGGTAAATTGGACTTCATCACATTTCAAAATGCCCTTCTCTAAAAAACAATGTTAACAAAATGGTATTTATATTATTTAATTATAGTTTCAATTTAAAAATACTGTAAAGTATGTTAATAATTGACATTTTAAAATTTATTTTTTCTATAACAAATTTTTGCTAATATACATATATATTTTGATCTTCATAAAACTCAGAAACAGTTTACCTAGTATGAGCTTAATATTTTGCTTCTATATAGCATCTTCCCCGTGTATTTTCATCTGTGAGTAGTGTGCAGAGTTGATACATTTTGGTCCACAAGGCTAGTTTGCTCTTATCTACACCATTGTGTGAACCAGAAGTTCTTCAGTGTAAGATCTTATACCCTGAAAAATAGAGTACGTGAAGAATTTTAATATCCAAAATGATGGCTTCCAAATTATACCTTGTTTTTGCCCTGCCTACAAAACTTAATTTGGAAGAATTTCCCCCCAAAGTAATGCACCACACTACCAATTCACTCTTATTCCTTGCTTAATATTGTTTCAGAAAGTTTCATCTGCCAAAAGATGAAAGGTGAAGATGCAGTGATCATCTGGCATCAGCATTTTTGGTTGATTGTAAAATGCATGGGCATGAAGTGGAGAAACACATGTCCAAAGTTCTATTTGGTTCAGGTAGTGTTATTATGAATGTCTGGTAAAAGTGGGGCAGGAAATTTGAAAGTATAGAGTACATTTGACCTAATTTCAGACAGTACAGTTCTTGGATTTTGATCAACCAATTTAGGTAATCTCTGATTTATTTAATTCCTCCCTGATTCTAATGGTAGGAAAATTCTAAGTCTTAGTCTCTGATACTCCTTCTTGAGTTTTTCTCTTATTGTATGTTATCAATGGGAAGTGTGTGAAAAAAAGCTGAAAAGATCTTTGGATGTATTTGCTGGCCAGACATCATTTTATGCTAGATATTGCATCACTTTTTATTGTTAAAAGCAAGACATTTATTTAAAATATTTATGCATCTTTGAGTTTAGTATATCATTATCAGTGATAAATCTGAATTCTTTCAAGCTATTCTTGAAATCAAATTTTCTCTATTTGTTTAAAATGCATCATATACTATTCTGGTCCATGACTTTTCAATTTTATTTTATTTTATTTTATTTATTTATTTATAACTTTTCAGCTTTCTGATGCAATTGTAGAAGGAATCCTCGTATGGAAAAGAATCACTATATGGTTTAATAATATTAAAATTACATTATGAAAAGTTTCATACATATGTATTTCTTCTATTAAATTAAATGGGCTTGCAATGGCTAAAACATTCTGAATATATTACTTTAAAGAAATGTCTTGTCTTGCAGGTTTGAGTTAAGTATTTACAAAATTTCTTTAGAATAAATTTGCAAAATAAGTGTCTTTGGCACAGAATTTTGGGTATTGGACCTAATCATAAATTAGTGAATAATGACTATTGTGCCAAAACATTGGTAATACTATTTAGCACTAATATGTCATGAACATTTTGGCAGGAGATAAGAATGATTGGTTTTGTTGAATCTAGTTTGAGTTGATTTTTTACAAAATCTCATCTTGATTTTCTTTTCCTATAATTATTTGTTTAGGTGATTTCACTCAAGTTTATTACAACAAAAAAAATTGCATTAACAAAAATAAAATGACTTGTACTTATACAAATCTTGTTTCTTTGAGGAACCAAATGATACTGAAAATGTTTTCAATACTCTTGTTTCACATGATGTTCCATTTTGGATCCTTCCTAACAAAGATTAAGTTTATTCAAAATAGACAAAAAGTGAAAACTGTGGTCATGATCTTTTCTGAATCCTAACATTGAGATAAACTGTCTATAAAACTTTGCAGTTTTTTACATCAACATAATTTTCAAAATTGAAAACCCATTCTGAGAATTGCTAGGAATTTCTCAGGTTGACAAATGATGGAGAACAATTAAAGTATAACTGGCCATGAGATTCATATGCATGGGCTCCATTTGGGGAAAGAAGGGCCTTAGCTGAAAAGGCCAACTGCTGCTTGCAATGCTGCATCTATGCCCTTTTGAAAGAATAACTACAGGGACAATTTCAAGTCTTCAGTTTTTATTAGGCTTGGATTCTGACGCTGCTCTTCATTCCCAGTCTGGTAGTTTGAAATTATGTTTTATCTTGTGTGTGTGTGTGTGTGTACATACCTATATAAATATACCTTCTATAAGTATATCTGAGTATAATCAAGATGCACTAGAATGGCTAATGATACAATTTGCTCAGGGGATGATTATGATCACTTTCAAGTCTCACACACACAGAACAGACTGCAAGCCACACTTCAGTTTACAAACCTTTAGCCTTGGGTTTGTGCTTCATTTATCAAACTGCTACTCCACCAAATGGTACAGTGGCTCTGACCCAGATAACTAACTATGGTGAAACCACATACAGCAGAGATGTCTGGATTATGCAAAATCGGCATCCAAAACATTCAGAAGGGAAATAACAACAGCAACAGTATGACGCCAGGCTCTTTTGGTACTAATCAAGTGTCTTGTTCATTGTTGCATTCAATCTGCACAGCAATTCTTTCTGGAGACATCATAGCTATCTGGCTACTGTATTTTACTTAAAGGACTAAACACTACAGACATCTTCTCATTCAGAAATGTTGAGTATTCTCCAGTTAATATTACCAGGTTAATAACTGCTTTTTCAGTCTTTCTAATCAAGCAAGAAGAGAGATATTTCATCCCTATGTTGCCAAGGTTCTCCCAAGTTCTGATGAGCAACTTGAATTTAAAATAGGTCTCCAAAGCCATGGATGAGGTTATATCATTTTTACAAACAGTTGCACTTCCAGTTGCATTCCCAGTCAGGGAATATTTTCTTTTTTTTTTTTTTTTGACTCCTATATTTTTAATAAATGAAAAGATACAAAACTCAATATTTATTCATATTTACTAGAGCTACGAGTATAATCATTATCAAAAAATTCTAAAATTAAAATTTGTATTCACCTCTCCCCTTACTAATCTTATATTTATCAGTATTCTAACTAAGCAGAGCATGTAATCCCACATTTGTCTCAGGAGTTACTCCAAGCACTAGATATGATTGGATTTTCTGATGATGAAATGTTCACACTTCATGAGGAACAAAGAAGTTCACCATGAGGCCTATCTTCCCTTCTCCTTCTAAGTACTTTCATTTCTCATGGTTACCTCCATACTGGGTAATGGTGGCACCATGGGAAACACGATAATCCATGTATTCTTGTAATACATACAGAGTTTTATTAAGAATTCCTGGAAAGGGCGACATTATGTTATATACTGTCAGAATACTTTAAAAAAATACCAGTCATACAAGAGAATGTGATTGAATTAAATGTGGGTTAAACTCAATGGACTCTTTAAATTGAACCTTAGTGATTTTCTCATTTGTACAAGAGTATCAAAATCCAAGGTCTTAACATCATGATAAATTGGCTAGAAACTCAGCTTACTAAGAATGCATAAGACACTGAAAAGGTTGTCTTGTGACACCTGAAACATGTTCACAGCTGATTTATGCCAGAACAGAAGCTATGAAGAACTCTGAAGGATAGTCATCAGCTGTTAAGGGTTCTCATTTCCAGGTAAGTATACTTTTCCATTATGTGCTGCACTTACCAGGTAACATCAGTCTTGTTTGGACAGTCTTTTCTTCATCTTCCTTATTTCTTTATGTTAAGCTGATCAACAAATTTATATAAGCACCCACAGATAACTGTTCTTTATTAGAACACTCATCATATTTAGGCCACTTCCTGAAGACATGTAGAGCAAATCTTAATGCTTTCGCTGAGATATTTCCAATATAAATTGTAAAGGAGATCATTTTTTTCCTACATAGGAAATTACTTAGTATCATCAACAGTATGTATAGATGACATTATACATCAACTATACCTCAATTTAAAAATTTGAAACAAAACCGTATGTATGTTCTCAGAATTTCATAAGAGATAAGTAAAGTCCCTTTACTCACCTGCTTCCTAACAATGACCCTGGACCTTTCAGCTTAGGTCTTGAGGTACATATTCTTTTGGGTCTCCTCAATCTTATTCTCATATTTTGAATCTGGTAACAGAAAATAAAACAGGAAATTTATTTTATTTTATTATTATTATTTTTGGCCACACCACATGGCTTGCAGGATCTTAGTTCCCTGATCAGGGATCAAACCTAGGCCTGCAGCAGTGAAAGCATGGAGTGGTAACTACTGGACTGACAGGGAATTCCCAGGACATTTTTTTTAAAAAAACTGATTTAATCTTTGGTTTAATAACTCCAATGTTCTAGTAATGAAATGGAGAATACCCACTTATATAATAACTCACACATTCCTTCTCAATAGGGAAAATGTACTTGTCTAAAAAGGAACATACTAGTTCATTATTTGTGTTAATAATGGAAACAGTAGAACATGTCTGAGAATATCTTTTCAACAGCTGCACTAGGGATGGAAATCCGATTTAAGCTTTAGAATCTCAAACATCTGAACTGACACTATTGAAAATCAGAAAAGCAAACAATGCTGACAGAAAATATTCTACATTCTCTCTTGTGGCTTTTATAACCTTTGAAAGGAAACTGGTGCCCACTGAAACTACCGATTTATACTAAAGGAGTATTGGTGCCTTGTGTCTTCTCCCCTGTTGAAAAAGTTCTCCGTAAATGCTTTGACTCCCTCACGACGCTGATGGGACTTTTTTCTCCAGCATGGTTTTTCCTATGTCTGCAAAGATTCGAGCTCTGACTAATGGCTTTCCCACATTCATGACATTTGAAGGGTTTCTCCCCAGTGTGGATTCTTCGATGCTGAATCAGGATTGCACTTCGGCTGAAAGCCTTTGCACACACATCACATGTATAAGGTTTCTCTCCACTGTGGATTCTCTGATGTCGATTAAGGGCTGAGCTCTGACTAAAGGCTTTCCCACATTCATCACACTTTTTTTTTTCGAGGATGGTTTCCCTGTCTTCTTTCAAACTTTCTATCTTGTTCACAAGTTCCTCTAAATGTGAAACTCTGGGAAGCATTCATTTGAAGAGTATTAGAAACTTTGTAATGCAGTTCTTTGCCTGAAGAAGTTTTTTGCCTTGCAGCTGATTTCACATTTATAGTTCTGGTGTCTCTAACATTTTGTCTTAAGGTGTGAAGCTACTTCGATGCCCGCTGCAGTTGTTTTTTTGTGGGCTTAAGCTGGTTACATGGTGTTTCCTAAGTGATTTCACAAGTTGGTAACTTCTTTGCAAGCATGTCCTCATTTTGTCCAAAAAAGACCTGTTCAGCTGCCCTGTCATGCCCTTTCTCCAGCTCCTCCAGCATCACCATGGCTTCCTCTCCACTCTCTGGTCGGTTCTCTTGAAACCAGGCCTGCAGCTCCTCAGGCAACATGGCCAGGAACTGCTCTAACACCAGCAGCTCCAGGATCTGCTCTTTGCTGTGAACCTCTGGCCTCAGCCACTGACAGCAAAGCTCATGGAGCCGGCTCAGGGCTGCCTGGGGCCCAGGTGACTCCTGGTAGTCAAACTGCCTGAACCGCTGGTGGTAGGTCTCAGCTGTAGTAACTGCTCCAGTGGCGGCTGGAGACCCTATTAGGGGCCTGCCCTCCCTCTTTCACCTTCATTACCAGAATGCAGTCAGGGCCCCCTGAAATTTGTGGAAGGAGTTTTGATGTCTCTCTCAATTTTGCAGACATTTGGACTGGGAATAGCTCAGGACTGCTAGGCTTTAATCTTCAAGAAGATGAAACTCTCCTTATGGACATTCCTCCAGCCTAGGAAGGATGACCCCACGTTTTGGGGGAGAAGCCGGGGAAGCCAGGGAATATTTTCTTAATGTTACCTCCTATTCACAGCTTAAAACATGAATCAAAAAATCTTACTGTCCTAAAACTATCCAGAGCTATTCAAAATTATTATGAAAGTGAAGTTTATTTTAAATTAATTTGCATTTTAAAACAATTTGCATTACACATTTCAAAATCAAGACATTTTAAGATGTCTACTTAGGATGTTTTACATATGAAATTTTGGCAAAAGAGATGGTGGTTAAATGTGTTCAACTCATCTATCCTATGATTTCTTGGAAAGAAGTGACCACAACACTCACAAATTAGTGAGAATTGGGCAGTTTGGCCTAAATCTACACCTGGTACAAAACTGAAAAGCATATACATCTGTGTTTATTTAGGATAAGAAAATTATTATTTTAGATGTTCAATTAAATAAAATTTTTATAACAACTGTGAATACTTCACAAGAATTAAATTTCCTCACTTAATAATTTAAAATATTACACTTGCAATTCTACTTTTGTAACTTCTATTAATCATTAATAATCCATTTAATAAAAGATTCTTAATGTTCATCTCAGAAAATTTAAATAGGGCCCATAAACAAGTAGGATAAGAGATAGGAAAAGGCATATAAGTTCCCAAGGATAGAATTAAGAACTGTAGCACTTTTAATTAGCATTTGCCTTTTTAGAAATAAGAGAAACATATACTAATGTGTTTCTCAGAGGCCTGATCTTTCTTGGTCTATGAAAACCTATCACACTTATAATTCAGTAAAACATTTTTCTGTGTACATTTATATCTTCCCATTAGCTAAAGGAATGACAGGTGAAGATGTCAGTTAAAAGACTTTTATTACTGTAATTAGAATTAATTTTCAGCAATGAAACATTGTACACTCACTAATGTAATTCTATATTGATTTTAGCTATTAGACTTGTTTCTTCTATTACAAGGTTTATTTTAACTGTGTTTGGATGAATATACCTAATACAGGGTAACTAGGGTCTCCCAAAATAAATACCAGCAGATTACAAGGCAAAGGTAATATTTTAAATTGAATTTATGTAATGGCACTTAACATTTTCTTTATATAATACTTTACCCATGTGCATTCGTTTAAAATTCCTACCATAAATTCTAAAATTACAAATTAGCTTTAAGATTAAAAGACAGAGATAGAAAATATTTTGCCTAATACAAATTATGGGACAGGAATAAAGTGACCATATTTATGTGCCTTAAATCAAACTTTCAACCACTGGTAGAAAAATCCTCAAGATTATTTTCACCTTCCAATGTACACATTGTTATTTCTAATCACCCAATCTAACTAGTTAGTGGTTCCTCTAACTCAATCATCCCATTTTGTCTACACTCTCCTGCCATATGTTAAACCTGGCCCTCACTGTTTATACAAATACTCAACATTTTTTAATTGCTTAAATCCTAGACAGTTGTATTATGCATGGGTCTCTTTCCTTCCTCAATGATATTTTACATTCCATATAGGCAAGAACCAGACCTTGTATACTGACTGGTTTTACAGTGAAACTGCACGTAAATTTCATTTCTAAAAGCAATATATAAGTGCATTTCTTTTGGCTGTGCCACACAACGTGGGGGATCTCAGTTCCCTGACCAGGGATTGAACCCACGCCCCCTGCAGTGGACGCACGGAGTCCTAACCACTGGACAAACAGGGAAGTCCCTAAGTGCACTTTTAAACATCCTCATATCTGCAGTATCAACCAAAATGATGATAACGTTATCCAAGTATAATCATTACATCAATAACCTTCTTAATTCTATTTTTAATAGTCCCATTGACTGATATACTTTAGTTTTAGCTTAATTCATTCTAAGCGTTGATCCTGAGAGTCAGTGTTATTTTTAGATGACTTGTCGACATTTTTCCTGAATACAAGTGCTGCTTTGCAACAAGAGGCTAAGCTTGTAAGTGCCAGTTTTTTGCTTTAAGAGAGTTCTCTAAAATGAACCTGAGCCTTGTATCAAATCTATGGAAGTGGCTATTTTATATTGAGAAACAACTCATACCATTGTCTAATTTTGCTAGTATTTCTCCTTTTTCAAACTCTTAGTTATATTCAATGGACTATCACATTACTTACAAAGAATAAAATAATAGCATAATGAATATAATGTATTTTTTCTTCAAAGTCAGCAGGATGCTAACATAATAAACTGATTATCTAATTCTGTAAACACATGCTTATATGGTGAGTTAAGCCACCAATATGTAAACCTGTGTTGTTAGCACAATTAAATATTTGGTGTTTTAGACTGGATAAGATTAAACTTGTCTGGCTAAAGATTCCATTTGCACTTATGCAAACAACAGCATATCGTTACCTAATATAACTAGCTTCAACATATTACACTAAAGTGAAGTAAAATTGTATATTTTATGTAGTTTTTTGATAAATGTTACTTATAAGAAGAAGTTACAGATGAGTATTTCTTAATTTTTTAGATGAATTACAATTTATATAAAATAACTAACCAACTGAAGGATAGGAAATACATAATGGTCAGAGAAAATAAACTTCAACTAAGAAAAACAATTGCATATTTAATTAAGGCACTTTTAGCTTAAAATGTACTAAATAATATTTAATCTTATTTCTCATTGTTTATAATCTTTTATGTAAGGATTATGTTTTGTTAATCTTTGATTCTCAACTTTTATCACCTATAACAGTCAGTTGTACTTATTTGCAGATACATGGATATTGTTTAAACTGAACAAAAGTAAAATAGAAATGTCTCTAAAAGTTTCAGAATAGAAAAATAATTTAAAAGTTTACTTATTATCTAAGTTCATTTGTTGAAGTATTTTAAAAATTAAAAAAAATTTAAATTTATATAAAAGGCACATTAACTTTTCTCAGGACCCAGAATTATCCAAAATATTACTGATAAAAGTTAAATACATTTGAGCTAAATGGTAAATAATATTCTGATATCAATTACTATGAGACACATCCCAAACCTTTCTTAAAGAGGAACAAATTTAAATCATTGGCTGAAGGAATAAAGAGATGACTATTCTTGAACATAACAAAGAAGTTGCTTTTTGGGGCTGTCAACCTCTTAAAGTTAAGAATCTATAATAGTTCAGAGCATGGTAACTCCAAAACATGTAAAAAGACAGGTTTTTAAGTGAAAGAGCTATCAGATATAACCTAGATGTTTTCTGGCCGATCCCAATTTACTAGATGATTAAATGAATATACTCTATTGTCTCTTGACTAATTTAACTTGCAGCCCATAATGAATTAAAACTGTCAGAAATATTTCTGTTTAAAATACACTTTCTTTTTGGACTTCCCTGGCAGTTCAGTGGTTAAGACTCCGCACTTCCACTGCAGGAGGCACGGGTTCAATCCTTGGTCAGGGAAGATCCTGCATGCTGTGCAGCAGGACCAAAAAATAACACAAAAAACCCACTATACTTTCTATTGTCTTTGCTTTGTAATCACTCAAAAAGCTCATAAAAGAGTAAAAATAAAAAGATCATTTAAATAATACACTTTCTTTTTATCTTTAAATATAAGTAATATACAGTTATTATAGATAATAATGGATAAGTGAAAAAAGAAGAAGAAAGAAAGAAAGAGGGAGGGAGAAAGGGAGAGAAGAAAGGAGAAAGGAGGAAAAGAAAGGTGGAGAGGAATAGGGGTCCAGGGGGAGAAGAGAAAAGTCACTATAATTTCTACCCTTGAGAGAATGTGTGGACTTTCTAATACATATCCTTCCAGAGGTTATCTGTGTATTATGAGAATGTGCATATTTTTGTGTGGATTAATATATCATAAGCTTTCCCAGGCCTACACACAGCTCTGCACGTGCCTGTGGACTTCTATAATACCAGGAACATGTCAGAGATTTTGTAAAGCCCTTTATGGACATCCTGTTTTTTATTTTATTTTTTTCAAGTTTTTTGGTCAGCCCCTTATAAGCTCCAACTGGTAACACCACCCCAGGCAGCTGTGAGGATAAACAATCCCCCCTGAATGTTTTTGACGAAAACCCTGGGGGTATGGCTGATCCCATCCAGCAAGTTCTGAGTCAGGTCAAATAAAGGCCGGCCCTAATAATGGAGCTTTCCTGTGAGGTACCAGAAAGGTCAAAAAGTGACAATCGTCTAGGGGTGGTGTTTTTGGAGAACTCCAAACCATTCTTCACTTGCCCTAGGCTGCTGGTTTTTGGGCTGTTGGTTTTCAAGGCTGCTTCAGAGCTGGGGTAAAGGGGATGAGGTAAAGATGAGAAAAACCTCAGTCAAGGTCCTCTGATGAAAAGATTTTCACAGGAGATATCTGGACTAGAAATGCAAAGATGTCCGTGAGCATGGCTGGCCTCTGATTCCTTGACCGTGACTCTCTGCAGAGACTGCAGTGCAAGGGCGGGGTACCCAGTCTGGTGTGGGGAGGGTAGCATCCCTGGGATACCGGCCAGGGAGAGTCCTGCCCTTGTCTGTGGTCGGCCTGAAAGATCACACAATGGGTTTTGATCTGAAGCTGGACTCCTCATGCATAGTAGAGTGTTCATATATGTCTGACTAACGGAAGAGCCTCAAATCAAAATAAGACTCTTACCAGCATGAGAGGCACATATAAAATAGTGTATAATAATATGGGTAATCTTTCAATCAGGAATGACTATTTAATGCTATAGGGTCATAAGGAGTTCTATTTTTAGTAAGGTTCCTAATGAAGTGATCAGAAAATGTGTTAAGATACATGTGAACAAATGTTTTTTACAGTTTTGTTTAAAATAAAAAGAAATTTAGAAAAATATAATCAGAAATATGGAATATATTTAATATATTTTTATATCATACAGACTATTAATTTTAAAGATAATGGTGTAGATGAATATTTAAAATGGAAATACATTATGTTAAATATGGTATAGATATAGAATTGATTGGAAAAGATTACAGTGAATGACAATAGTATTCTTCCATTTTAAAATTTTTGACTGTGTGTGTGTGTGTGTGTGTGTGTGTGCCTTTGCAGGAAGGCGTAGGAAATATTTAAAGACATGTAGATCAAAATGTCCTCATTAACTTCTTTTTTTTGCGTTACACGGGCCTCTCACTGTTGTGGCCTCTCCCGTTGCGGAGCACAGGCTCCGGACGCGCAGGCTCAGCGACCATGGCTCACGGGCCCAGCCGCTCCGCGGCATGTGGGATCTTCCCGGACCGGGGCACGAACCCGTGTCCCCTGAATCGGCAGGCGGACTCTCAACCACTGCGCCACCAGGGAAGCCCCTCATTAATTTCTTGAATGAAGATTAAAAGTGATTATTACAGTCTTTTATTATTTTTTAAATTTTGCTTTAATGTATTTTCTGAGAGGAACATGAACCAATTGTCTAATTAGATAAAAATTAAAAGGAATAATTGAGATCAGTTCAGAAATCAGTTGGTCATAAAACACTACAATGATCTTGTTAACAATTAGTTTTTGGCTAGAGTAAAAGGTAATGACATTGTTAAAATGTTATAATAACATAATTTAATTATTTTAATCTGTTACTTTATATTCAGTTATTGATTTATAGAGGCTTATTAAAATTTTCTTTCAGGTAGAATTTGAAGGGAGAGTATTTCCTTACAATACTGTTGTTTCTAGAAGAACTTGTGAGTGAGTACTTTTGTGTTTGTTTTCTATTGCTATTAACAAAATTCCACACATTTAGCAACTTTAAACAGCACACATTTATTATCTCTGTTTCTGTGGATCAGGAGTGTGTCTGTGTGCTAACTGGGTCTTCAAGCTCACAAGGCTTCATCATGGAGTTGGCCAGGGATGTGATATTATCTGATCTTGATATTTGCTTCTAAAAACTCACTTGTTGTTGGCAGAGTCACTTCAGTTCCTTGAAGTGATAGGGTTTAGCTCCTTGAGGTCACCCGACATTCAGTGCCAGGTAACCATCATCACATAGCCCTTTGTTCTTTGCGACCGCAGGACAGTGTCTCTGCTGTTTTGAGTCTCTGACCTCAAGACCCTCTTTTAGCTGATCAGGTCAGGTCCACTCAAGCTAACCTTCTTCTTAACTTAAAGACAATTACTTAGGGATTTTACTAACATCTTTCAAAATCCCTTCACTTTTGCCATATAACATTACCTAATCAAGGGAATACCACATTCTATTGGTTCAAAGCAAGTTATAGCTACTGCCCACACTCCAAAGGAAGAACCCAATACAAAGGCATGACTCAATGGAGGTCACTCTAAGGTATGTCCATCACAATCAGAAAATGTATATGGTACTTAATGGAGATTCATACAATTCTCAATGAGTATCTATGCTGTCCACATCTGAAATCAACTACGTGATATATTTTATCCATTAGTTTTTGTTAGATTTCTATAAAAGCTCTCTGATATTTTAATAGAATCACAATATTCTATGGAGTATTCTTGATATAAACTTTTAAACAGCTTTAAAGAAGTCTCATTGCAATTTCATGAATTATCTATTTTTATCCATGTATACAAAAGACTTAACTGACTTCAGTGCCAAAAATTAAATGCTTCCTTTAAGTATTTGAAAAGTATTTAAGGAAACTGACATTGAGCTCCAATATGTTTTCATCAAATTGATGTTTAAACATCAATTGGTTTTTTCATTTATAAATAATAAGCTCTGTTAAGTGTTACTTTACCAAATCTAAATTTCAGCTGATGTGCATTAGCAAGAATCATGAAAGTTGGTTTTAGAAAGCTTCATAATGGGGAATTTTACCCATGGAAAAATTGCTTCAAGAGTTAACAGAAGGCTTTTAGTTTAAAGTTTCACCTGAGGCAGAGACGCTTATTTCCTAAAAGTTATTCATTTTCAGAATTTTAAAAGTAACATTTCAAATTCATTCAATTATGAAATGTGTAATTTGTGACTAAGTCCCAAAAATGATTGATAAAAGCACTCCTCAACAATTCATTTTTTCATTATGAAGTGTTTAATTTGTGTCAAGTACTCTATAAAGTACTAGAGATTCAGAGGTGAGGACTTCTGTTTCTAATAACTTAGATCAAGTTCTTTATTAGGACCAACTTTTACAAGGAAAACAGTAAAACTGCTGGGTAAATATTGTTGATGATTGAATGCATTCAGAAGAGGTTTCAGGCTAATAGGATAGGGCCAAGCCAAATTCTCAGGGAAACTAAAGAAAGTAATGCAGGCATTATACTTGAGCATACAAATATTTTTGTCCTATCAGTCCTGACAAGCCAGCAAATGCAGGCTGTAGTTCAAAGTCTCATGGAGTAAGTGTTAAAAATAGAAATATAATTTAAATCTAGGGTGGGAATTGTAAGAACCCTCGCCATGTTAAGCTGGGGACTCAAAGGGCTACACCCTTGAGGTAAGGAAAAAGTAGATTTAAATTCACTTCCATAATCCCTGATCTCCACAAATCCCAAAGGACTTTTCATGATTTTTACCTGGCATTGAATTAAACAGGATAAAAAAACCCAAATAATAAAATAATAATACAGTAAGTCCCCTACATACGAACCTACGAGTTGAGCACTTTCAGAGATGCGAATGTGCATTCCTTCATCAGGCGTGAGGGAAATGGCAGCTTGCCTTCTGTCTCCTATTGCTGGCAATACTTCATCTCTACCGTCTCCCACCTCCTCTCCCTCCTCCAGTCAGTAACTCTTCTTGCCTGTTCACTCGATGCCAGCCACTATATGCCAGCTGTTGTACTGCACTACTGTACTCTTCAAGGTACTCTTCTGTAAGATTAAAACTGTTTTCTTTATTTTTTGTGTTTGTTTTTTATGTATTATTTGTGTGAAAAGTATTATAAACCTATTGCAGTACAGTATTGTATAGCCAATTGTGTTAGTTGGGTACCTAGGCTAACTTTGTTGGACTTAATGAACAAATTGGACTTAGGAACACAATCTCAGAGTGGAACTCATTCATATGCAGGGGACTTACTGTAATACCAACTAAAAAAAATATTCAGGATAGCCAACACACTATTAAATGGGAATGAAGTTGGATGACTGACACTACCTGACTTCAGTTCTTACTGTAAAGCTACAAGGAGTTAGGACAGTGTGGTATTGGTGGAAGAGTAGACAAACAGATCAATGGAAGCGAATAGAGAGCCCAGAAATAGACCCACATAAATATGGTCATGTGATCCTTGACAAAAAAGCAAAGGCAATACACTGGGGCAAAGATTGTCTTTTCAACAAAGTGTGTTTGAGCAACTGGACATCCACATGCAAAAAAAGAATTTAGTCACACATTACACTCTTCACAAAAATTAATTCAAAATGGATCACAGACTTAAATGTAAAATGCAAAGCTACAAAACTTCTAGAAGATAATATAAGAATAAACTCAATTGGGTATGGTGATGACTTTTAAAATACAACACCAAAGATAAAATCTATAAAACAAATTGTTGATAAGCTGAACTTCATTAAAACATAAAAACTTCTGCTCTGTGAAAGGTAATATCAAGAGAATGAAAAGACAAACCACATACTGGGAGTAAATATTTGAGAAAGATACATCAGATAAAGGATGGTTATCCAAAATATACAAAGAACTCTTAAAACTCAACAATGAGGGCTTCCCTGGTGGCGCAGTGGTTGAGAGTCCGCCTGCCGATGCAGGGGACATGGGTTCGTGCCCTGGCCCGGGAGGATCCCACATGCCGCGGAGCGGCTGGGCCCGTGAGCCATGGCCGCTGAGCCTGCGCGTCCGGAGCCTGCGCTCCGCAATGGGAGAGGCCACAACAGTGAGAGGCTCGCGTACCGCAAAAAAAAAAAAAAAAAAAAAAAAAAAGCTCAACAATGAAAAGAACAAACAACCTGATTTAGAAAGAGTCCCAAGACCTAAACAAACACCTCAACAACAAAGGTATACAGATGGTAAATAAGCATATGAGAAGTTGCCCCATATGATATGTCATCAGGGAAATGAAAATTAAAACAAAAATAAGATGCCACTGCAAACCTATTAGAATGGTCAAACTCCAGAACACTGACGACGACAAACGCTGGCAAGGATGTGGAGCAACAGGAACTCTCAGTTACTGCTGGTGGGAATGCGCAATGGTCTCGGCACTCAGAAAAACAGTTTGGCAGTTCCTTACACAGCTAAACATACTCTAACCATATGATCCAGTAATCACACTCCTTGGTATTTACCCAAAGCAGTTGAAAACTTATGTTTACACAAAAACCTGCACACAGATGTTGATAGGAGCTTTGCTCATAATTGCCAAAACTTGTAAGCAAACAAGATATCCTTCAGTAGGTGAATGGATAAACTATGGTACATCCAGACAATGGAATATTAGTCAGTACTAAAAAGAAATGAGCCCTCAAGCCATGAAAAGACATGGAGAAACATTAAATGCATGTTACTAAGTGAAAGAAGCCAATCTGAAAAGGCTACATACTGTTATAATTCCGACTATATGACATTCTGGAAAAGGCAAAACTATGAAAAAAAATTAAAAGATTAGTGGTTGCTGGGGTGAGAGTGGGGGAGAGATGAATAGGCAGGGTACAGTGGAGTTTTAGGGAAGTGAAAATACTTTGTATGATATTGTGATGGTGGATATATGTCATTATACATTTGTCAAAACTCACAGAATGTACAACACCAGGAATGAACCTTAATGTAAACTATGGACTCTGGGTGTTAATGATGTGTCAATGTATGTTTATCTGCTGCAACAAATGTACCGTCTGGTGGGAATGTTGATAATGGAGGATGCTATGTATGTGTGGAGGCAGGGGGTATATGGAAAATCTCTGTACCTTCCTTTCAATTTTGATGTGAACCTAAAACTGGATTAAAAAAGAAAGTCTTAACAAGTGAAGTTTTAGAAGTCAAAGACCAAATAGAAAAATATATTCAAATTTTACTCAAGGTGATGGCAAAGAAAGCAAGTCAAACAAAGCTTTCACTTTAGGCTATGAAGTAGCTGTAAAGAACATAAAACATGGGGAGTATGATGAACATAAAACAAAAATGTCTGAATAAAATCACACCAAAATAAATACCTATCAATAGGAGAAGAGCTATTTATCAATTGATACCAAGGTCAAAAAAAATGGAGAAAGAGGTCTGTAAAAAGTGGACAAAGAATGTAGGATATTTTCAGGACTTTAAAAAACGAGAAACAAAATTGCATTTTCTAAAGTCCAAACGTGATCTTCTTCTACCCCGAATTAATATTCTTCAAAATCTTCTCTTCTCATCATGTAAAACAAAATGTGAGCTTCTAGCCATGAAGTAGTGAATCTAGGCTGCCTTATATTCATTCTTCTTTTCCTGATAAGACATGCTAACATATTTGCTGATACCAACATACAATTCTGCTTTTGATTGTTTTTCTCCTTCTGCCTGGAATGTCCTTTCCATGTATCATTTAACAGATGGGCATTTAATCATCCTTCACCACTCAGCTCCATGTATAAATCTACTATATTTCTGCTTCATTTATTCATTTATGCATCTTCCTTCTTTAATGGACTATAAACTACCTGATGGCAGGAATTATTTGATTTTATCCATCTCTACATACCCAGAAATTAGCACAAGTGCCTGGAAAAAGAAAGAAGAAAGAAAAGAAGGATGCGATTTTAAAATATGGTCAAGTGTCTGTAGCTTAATTATTGAGGTTTTTTTTAAAACAACCTGTCTATATACATAGAAGAGAAATAAAATTATTAGCAATTTAATAGCTTTTAAATAATTATATTAAAAGAAGTTAAGGAAGAGCTCAGAAATCAGAGAATCCTGACACGTGCCAAACACTATTTTATAAAATTTTAGCAGCCATATTGCTGAAAATTTAAAGTATGGTTATAAGGAAATATACAAAGGTATGCTAAATTCATTAGAAGACAGCAGGGTGTAGCAGATTAGAGAACAGAAGATAAATATCAACAATTCATCATTCAACAGATGAGTCAGGAAAGAAAGAAAATGACCAGGAGACCAAGACATGCTGAACACCTAGTATGCCGGTTAAAAATGAACGAAAGGACATGAATTTACTGATACTGTCTATTTATGGCATATTCATATGCCATCATTTTTATAGTAACAAAGAATAAAAGAAGGCCATTTTGAAAATTAAGCTATACTAGAAAAGCTGGAACATAAAATTAGGAAGAAGTTCAATAAAGAGGAAAATAGAAGGAGTGGTGCTATTACTGTAGATATTAGTGTGGAGATTGGGAAAGTGAATATTCTTGGCATGCACTTTCATGGGAAGGGCTAGCAAAAAATAAATTCCAAATGCACGTGATGGGTACTTGACCTTTCTCGTTAGACTTAGAAAGAATAAGGCTGAACAAGCAGTTTCTGTTGTGAGTTGTTCATTATTTATGTAGGGTTTCCACCACCAGTACACTGTTGTACTGATGGGCACCATTTCTGTTCTTAGTGAAAATAGGTTAACTACTCAAGTGATAAATCATCTACCTGGCAAGAAAGAAGGCAGGCCACAGATGACCGATGTATTCAATCATTGGGGGCAAAGTTAGAATCTTCACTTAAAAAGTGATGGAAATAAAATCGTAATTTCCTACAAGTCTCTTTAGAAATAAAAAGGAATCTTAAAATTATGTGTTAAAGAAGAAAGCATAGTATACTACAAAACTTGTGGTCATAAAAAATGTATTATTCAAAGACACATGGAAGAAATGTTTTATTAATAGATAGACAATAAATAACAAATACTTTATATTTAAGAGGTTATATGAGATACAAGACTTGAAGAAACCTGGGCATTCATAGGAAATGCTTTAGAGAATAAACGCATAGATTTTCTTCCATGCTTTCCTGCTGCTTGGGGCACAGTCTGAATTTCCACTCCCATCCCCCTACCCAGCCTCTTACCTGTATGACACCAGGTTATTTTCCAGGCCTTGGGTTAAATGTTATTTACTCATGGAGGACTTACCTGAGTCCTCAGACTTGGTTAATTTGTACATATTCACTGCAACCTGTAGTTTTTCTTCCTGCCACTTAATCATGATTTATAGAATTATGTGTATGGTTTACTTAGTGATGGTCTCCTCATTGATCTATCATGACCATTAGGCCTGAGATGGTGTCTGTGTCTGTCCCTCACATGTATCATGCCAGACACATATTAAATAATTAACAAATAAGTGTTAAATAAATGAATATGTGAGTGTACATTTTGAGATTTTGCAATTGTAAAATAAAATTATGGAATTTGATCATGTAACATGTCTTGAAATGGAACAAAGTAAATGTATAGGAAGAATAAAAATTGTTATCTAGAAAATTCTCAAACTTTTATGACCTTTCATACTACCCTAATTAGTAGTTTGATCTCTAATTACTGAGACAGTAAGAACAGTGATGAAAATTAACTTAATTCTGTGTAGGAAACAATATAAGATAAATAATCTAACTAGAGCAGAAGGTCAGTAAATGCAAGGAGTTATTTAAATTTAGATATAGAGCTTTCCTATAAACAGATTTGATTTTTTAAAATCAGGAAGCCTCTGTCGTATCTATTCCTGTAATATTTCTGCTACATATACAAGAAATAGTGAAATGTTGCTTAAAGATGAATGTATTAAACTCTGTATTAATTGCCTTTTAGCAAATGTTTTCTCTTTTCCACATCCTGTGGATTTAAGAAGTACATGGATTGAATCACCCAGCATTTTTAAGTTGGATATATAAACATAATATACTAATATTTCAATGGAGTTTTTTTTTTTTTAATTTATGTATTTATTTATTTATTTGGCTGCGTTGGGTCTTTGTTTCTGTGTGAGGGCTTTCTCTAGTTGCGGCAAGCGGGGACCACTCTTCATCGCGGTGCACGGGCCTCTCACTGTCGCGGCGTCTCCTGTTGCGGAGCACAGGCTCCAGATGCGCAGGCTCAGTAGTTGTGGCTCACGGGCCCAGTTGCTCTGAGGCTTGTGGGATCTTCCCAGACCAGGGCTCGAACCCGTGTCCCCTGCATTGGCAGGCGGACTCTCAACCACTGTGCCACCAGGGAAGCCCTCAATGGAGTTTTGAGGGAAAAATGCTATTGGGCTATACATATCTTTCATATGAAGTCATTCTTTGTGTACATGTTGATTAGATTTGATCAGTTCCTTGATTGATACATTTATTCATTCACTATTTATAGAGTGCCATTATTTACTAAGTATGTGTTAAGCACTGTTCTGGACACCCGAAATGGATGAAAAATACAGGGTTTTTTTGCAGATGGATTGATGGTGGTAAGAATCTCCCCGGGAGAACTCTTAAGCACAGACCTGAAGGATAAAAGGGAGAAATCATGCACTATCTTTCAAATGATGGTTAAGAATTTTGATATTTGTTTAAATTAAATGTTCCTAGCATAGATTTAATGAGTTTGTTTTGGTCTATGAATATGTCCTTGAGGAAAATCAATTTTAAGGTAAAAGTTTGAAAAAAGAAGAAAATATCTGTCAGGTAGCTTTGGAATCTTCCCAAGCAAGACATAATGGTGATTTGATGCAAGACAATGTAAAAGTAAAGACACTCATTAAAAAATTACTAAAGTGTTCTGCGGGTGAAGCAGGTGATGACGTGGAAGTTCCTTTATTCATCTATTCAGTGTTTTCTTATAAAGCATCTACAAAAGTACAAGCTATTCTTCTTGGCTTAAGAATAATATAAATAAATAAGAACAAGAAAATGCTTGCCCTTGGAAAAATTATATTTCATTAGGCAGATAATGAACACAGAGATAAGTAAATAATTAGATAATGTAAATTCAGATAGTTATAGCTGCTTTGAAGAGATAAAATAGGGGATTGAGATAAAGTATGGTTGAGAGAGAATAAAGAAGAACCGAATATTTTAAGCATTGAAGTTAAAGAAACCCTCTTTGAGAGGAAGAAATGGTAGTGGATTTGTGAAATATTTTAGAGTGAAAGGATTGAATATTGTGGGAGAGGGAAATTGGAAACTCAGCAGAGCTCAGCTAGGTGATTCATTATTTCCATGTGTCACTGACTGAGGTTATATGATGTTATTCAGATGATGGAAGGGCTGTCTTCACTTACTCACCATGCCCTTTAGTAGGGATAGGGGAAATTTGGGCTCAGATGTTTTGATCAGAGTACCTGCATGCAATCTCTCCAGCCTCGTGTCTCTAAGTGTTCAAACTTCTTACATGTGGTCAAAACTCCAGGAGAAAGTAATCCAGGGGCAAGATGGAAGCCACGTGATTTTGTGTGATCTAACTTTGAAAGTAGTTCTACTATAATCTGTAGGTTGAAACTGACACAAGACCACTCAGATTCAAGGGCAGGGAACATGAACTACACATCTTGTTAGGAGGTCTGTCAAAAATATGTCAATGTATACATCTGGCTATAAATTTCACATACTCCCAAATGCAAAATGAAGTAATTCCTGCCAAAAACACTCTCAAAAGTCACATCACATTATGGCGTAAGATTGGACTCAAGGATTAGAATATTCATTCACGTCAAATCTAGGTACAGATGAGGGTCCTCACATCCAGTTTCTCAGATCTAAAGAGCTATGAACTAGAAACGAATTATCTAACCTGTACGAATGACACAGGGTCACCTTAGTAGAAACCCCTCTCCAAAAATAGGACCATGCATGCACACAGAAGTCACTCGTTCAGAGCAATTCTGAAAAACAGCTGGGCACATGTTGCCAAATCTTTGTACAGGGTTCAAAACTGCTTCCTGGAAATGAATTTTTATGATTCTTAATTTTGCCCTCTGGGCTCTTGATTCCATATTCTGAGTCCTTCTTCCAAAAGAAGAAAAAGAAAGGGGGGGGGGAGAGAGAGAGAGAGAGAGAGAGAGAGAAGGAAAGAAAGAAAGAAAGAAAGAAAGAAAGAAAGAAAGAAAGAAAGAAAGAAAGAAAGAAAGAAAGAAAGAAAGAAAGAAAGAAAGAAAGAAGGAAAGAAAGAAAGAGAAAGAAGCTGTGTTTTCAGTTCAATAGTTTTCTTAACATGCTTTCTTCCCATTGAAATTTAGGAGTCTAATTATTTTCTCCATGCTGTTCAGACCAAATTGATATACTCCTATAAAATGCACGAGTGTATTATGTATCCCCCTGTAACCCATTCCACCCGTCAAAGGACATATCCACAGATCTCTCTGAGATAAGTTTTTCTCTACTTTGGGCATTTTATAAGGCTGCAGTTGGAAAGTGCTCAGAAGGTTCTTAGAAGCCCTTTCATTTAACAAATAAGACCTGTGGGGCCTATCTTGAGATCCATAGAAGGCCTTTGTCTATCTGAAAGGGTCTTTGAAGCATCAGCTTGAATCTTTCTAAGGTTTTAAAAAGGTTTTTATAGTTGCCACTTTGGCTCCATCTTCACACTGAGATGACAATTTGACAGTGAGTTGCATTTAATTTTTTCCTTGAGACTTTCACTCTTTGGGGAACCCTTTTCTGGTTGAAAAAGCTGTGCTGGGCCCTTAACATTTCATCCAAATTCTACTCAAAAACTAAAGTTATATCTCTCATTCTTCTATCCCTTTCTTTAAGCAAAGATAAGCAAAATGGAAGAAGGCAAGTGACAACTTTAATATTCAGCCCAGAAATCGCTTTACTAGATCACTGAGGTCCTTTGGAAGATTTCCTATTTTTCATATTACTGCAGGCAACACTGTTGCCAAAATTCCACAACTATATAATAAGAGCCCTCTTTTCTCTACCTTCCTATACATGTTTCTCACTTTATCACAAACTCTCACCAATAGAGTCCCTTCAGGTCCTTGACTGCCCCCCTAACCCATAACAAGTTTAGGTTTTGTTATAGCATCATCCCACTTCCAGGTGCAAAAATTATTTTCCATTTATTTTTTGCAGCGAAACTAACTATCCCCAAACTTAGTGGCTTAAAACAACAGTCGTTTTGTTGATCTCATGATTTGGGATCAGAGATTTTAACAGAACTTGGCTAGATGATCTTTTTGTTCCATGCATCATTGACAGAGGTTACTTGGTAGCATTCAACTGGTAGATGGGCTGGTCTGCAGGGTCCTAGGTCACTTCACTCATGTGTTTCGTTCCTTGATGTGGATTTTACTGGAAGGCTGGTATCAGTTGAAACTGTTGACCAGAGTGTCTATATGTTTAGTTTCCACCATGGTAACGTCAGGGTAGTTGGGCTACTAAAATTGCATCTTAGAGTAATAAGCACAATTGCTCCAAGTGAACAAGATGCAAGTTCTATGGTCACATATTACCTACAATTGGAAGGAAAGCTTCCTTTCTGTCATAATCTATTTGCCATAGCAGATAAAACCTGCCCAGAATAGAGGGGAGAGAACATAGATCTTAGCTGGGCTGGGTGGGGTATCGAAGAATTTGAAGTTTTAAAAATCGCCTCTTCCATCAACAATATCAATGGATACATAAACTGTGCTATGTTCACACAGAGATGTAGTCATACAACAGTGAAAGTAAATAAACTACAGCTAAAGATATCATCATTGATGAATCAGATAACATAATACAACATAATGTTGATTGATAGACACACACCATAGAAGATTACGTGTCATATGATTCTGTTCAGATGAGTGTAAAAAGCAAGAAAACGAAACCATATATCATTTAATTACATACAAATTGAAATAAAGTTTGGGACAGTGATTACCTCTAGAGGCAAGAGAAGAAATGCAATGGTAAAACACACACAGGTACTTCTAAGTCCTGGTAGCTAACTCTTTCAGCTAGCTGTTGGGAACACTAATTTTTGTGTTCTTTTAACTGATCATAGAATTGTAGGCTCTTCAGAAGGTATGCTATGTTTCAAATATTTTTTAAAAAAAAGAAATGATGGGAAGATGAAAAAATGAAGAGCTCTAATGAAAACTCCTGAGAAATGTAACCTGAAAGAAGGAAGAGAGAAAAAGTAGTGTTGCTTGGAGAGGTGAAGAGTGACTGGAGATTCTCATGTTTCTTAGTTGGGAAATAATATAGAGAGGGAATGATCTGGGGGGAGATAGAAAAGAAAAGATGTAAGAAGAGAGGAATTGCCAAAAGAAGTATCTTTGTAGTGATAAATGGGGATAGAAATCACAGAACAAGGAGAGGGTCTAGTATCTGATATGAGAGACACACCCCACAGCATGTTGTTTGAAAAGGAAGGTGGATTCAGATGCAGGTAGATATCTAATGACAATATGAAGGCAATATGGATAACTGCTTCTTTAAAAATAGGCATATTATGCTAAAATATTCATTTAAACTTAATCAGGATGCCATGTATGGATCCTCAAATAAAAACATAATTGCAAAAAAACCTGGACAATAGCATGCCACCTAGACATTCTTCCCTCTTCCTGTAGGAAAATCTAGATGGGAATATAATTATCAGTCAAAACAACACTTGTTGCTCCCCAGAAATTGGAACATGAGAATTTGAGTGGGTAATTTTAATTGTTGATGACATTAGGCTAAAATATCCATCCAATTATTTCCATCTTTAGTGATAATTCTGCCAAAGGGACTGCATGGCTTCATTCAACTGAATATTGCTGAATGAACACTGCCCAAATCTATGAATCTCATTGACATAAGTTTTAGGAAAAAATGAGTTTCTAACTCTACCTCAGAATATAACTATCTGAATTTGATTTAGAATATCTGCTACCTGTACAGTCTAGTAAAGATTTTAAAATATGGTTATGACTTGAAACAGATAATATTATTCTCAGTACACTTATACTGACACACTCATAACTCATGCTAAAATACCCTGAGTCAAATATATGAATACAGAAAGAGTTCACTAATGCAACCATCTCCTCTCGTAATGCCGCTCACTTCATTCCTCAGTTTGTGTATTTTATACTGTCCATTTTCATCAAATGGAAGTGAACTAGATTAAACAGATTTATCAGTCTAACGGATACCGACTAGTAGTCAATGGCTATGCTTTTTATTTTCCAGCTTACATTTAAAATGCAATTGGTGTAAATTACTGGATAAACATATAAAAAGTGCTCTATAGTTGCGTTATGTCTTTAAAAGCTTTTTGAAAATAAATATTAATATTGGGTAAGCACCTCCACACTGTTTTAAGTACAATTTATATTTAGCAACTTTAGGGAATCAATTCATAGAAATGGCAGCGCAGCAAGTAAAGTGGAAAACTAAATAAATTATACGCAAATGGTGGGAAGCCACTGAAGAAGTGAAATAGCATTGCCAGGCAGATTTAGTGCTTTCTTTATTGGGGTGTATAAATTGTACCTCTAATAGGTTGACTGTACACCAGAATCACTTCAGGCCGTCTGTGTTCTGGAGCTAGGAAAGTTGTTTAAGATGTAAGGTGCATAAAGAACATCTAAAGTCAAGGAGATTTTCAAGTAAATTGATCAAATAGGTAGTTTTCCCAGCCTATGAGTCTAGGTGCTGGCGACTAGATGGTTATAGGTGTAAATCAAAGCGCGTACAAGCTAGATGTCCACCGCTGTAGGTACTCACACAGTATTTCCATCAAGTCTCATTTCACCCTTCCTCTGAATGAAATGATTGATTGATTGTTCACAGCTTGCATGATTCTGTGCTGCCCTAGATCCATCTCCACTCTCCACGCTCCACACTGAGTCTGCATCATTGACTTTCTGCCAGCCATTTGGCTGCTAGGGCAGAGTGACATTTAATGATCTTTCAACATGGCAATGTCACATTTGTCACTCTTTATCACTTGTGACAGACCTAAATTCAAATGCAAACATGAAATGGAGACTGACTTCAATCCAAACTCATATACTTTTGAATTGACATCTATCAACAAAGATTGACAAGATACATGGGAGAGAGAATAACCTGTTGCTTGTACAATAATTAAAAATACTAGTTCTAAAACTGTCCTGAGAAATCATGGACATTTTAATTTCATGAGGCAATAGTTCTTATAAAAAGCTTTGAGGTGGAAATTGTATTATCTCAGCTGTCATATCAGCTAACATCAAATATCTACACACACTTGGAAAAGATAATTTACTTCTAAGGCAATAGTCTGCTTTAAAAAACAAATATCATAATACCCATGCATGCTCTTTATAGAGTTCTTAAAGGGAGAGGAGCCTCCCAAGTTATAACAATCATTTAGAAGAAAATAAAAATCAGTATAATTATATAAAATTTCTCTAAGCCTCTGCTTCCTCTGAGTTGTCTTACCCTGCTCTAGGCCTATTATATTCTATATTAACCTTTTTTTTCCAAGTCAAATATGTCCCTGATACTTGCACTTTCCTAATATCACTACACAAAACTATATTTCACTAAAGTTTGGGGGTAGTGGAATATTGGTATTTCATTTCAATACTGTTTAACAAGTAATTGTTAGAATATACAAAGAAAGATAAGAAATGTATACAAGGAATTCAAGGTTTAGAGTCCCTCAGCCATTCTTACTAGCTTAAACTCCAAGTAAACTTCACTTCCTTTCTAGAAACTAAGAGATCCTTTGTTTAAAACAACAAACAAAAACTTTAATTAGGAAAATTTTGCTAATTATAACCACTTTATTTTCACTTTTCAGTTAAATAAAAAAAAAGTCCTTCAAAATGTAATGTTGACATTAATCTAAACTTCCTAAAGTCAGAGACTGTCTTACCCTTTATACTTTTATATCCACAGAGCCTGATGTCTAATAATTATAGAACTAAATTGCATAGAGGCATATATTAATTTCACAATGAAGGACAGCAAGTTTTCTTATATGTCACAATATCAGGAAAACCCCTAGCTATTATACTTATGAAAGCATTTCTCTAAAATAAATGCTTCTTTGATCTATTCTCCCTTTACTTTAGAACTAAGGCAATTTCCACATTCTGCCCTACGTTTTGGTAACTGGAGTACCTATCTACTCTTTTGTTCTAGATGTCTAATGCTTTAAGAATAGAGAACTCTGCCTATCACAAAATTTATCATATTGTAAGCGCTCAGTAAACATTTCTTGAGTGTAATTGATGTCTTAAAAGCAACAGCCTCAAGAAACGCACAGAAATTTCATGGCGTTAAACTTCCTGCCGTGGATTCTGGTAGGACCCCTTGTACTATTAGGGCACCTATCAGTCTGTTAGTGTTGTCTGTTAGCAATTCACAGCTGTCTCCTTTTCCAAAAAATTTCCTTAAGCCAAAGGGAACCACCTCACTCAGAGGGCCTTCCCCACTCCAGTTCCCACCTGGGGAGACCTTGCTGTAAGATGGCAGGCAGCTTCTTGCTTCAAGGCAGACTGACTATGGAGCAAGTCCCTTTGTCCTGAGAGCAATCCTCCAGTAAACCACATAAACAGGAATTCCCATCTTTTGCTGTGTTTCTAGGGAAGATGATGTAAGGCACTTGGTGCTGTGAATGGCCCTAGAAAGCAGACTCAGAGCATGAGGTTCTGGGTTTGCATCACATGTCAGCTGATTGTAAGAAGTACCCCATTCCTGTGGTAGGTGAAGTAATAAAAGTTCCTGGCAACCATAACAGTGTGATTCCAAAGACTTTTACTTGTTTGAATTGGGATGGGATACAGGCACCCTCTCAGGAATTTGAAAGGTATGGAAGTAATAACAACTATAGAACTGGATGGCTATTTCTCAGCATGACCAACTCATTTAAAACTGGAAAAACAAGCCTAGATAATTAATCAGTAATTTAAAGCCAAGTGTGAGAGAGAGACTTCACAGTATTTAAATAGATCCTCATGTCTTACAGCCCGTAATCAGACACAGCTGAGTACCAGGTGTAACAATTCTGAGAGTGGCAGACATTCAGGAAAGTCTCACATTAGAGTCACTTGACAGGGAAGGAATGGGGCCCTTTGATCTGGTATGAGAATAACTTGATAGATGCATTTGAGAACATTGAATCCTCAGTTTCTCCTGTACCGACTGAATCTTCAAATATGGCCCACCCTCCCTTGTTAGAAGAGAGAGACCCTTTTGCTGGAAGAAAAGGCAGAACACTCAAATTCGGCAGATATCTTACAAGATAAACGCTTTCCCACTACAGGGATTGTCCCCCCTGCCCCATGGTATAATAATTAGGCTCGGGCTTCCCTGGTGGCGCAGTGGTTGAGAGTCCGCCTGCCGATGCAGGGGACACAGGTTCGTGCCCCGGTCCGGGAAGATCCCGCATGCCGCGGAAAGGCTGGGCCCGTGAGCCACGGCCGCTGAGCCTGCGCGTCCGGAGCCTGTGCTCCGCAACGGGAGAGGCCACAACAGTGAGAGGCCCGCGTACCGCAAAAAAAAAAAAACAATAATTAGGCTCAAATCTCAGCCCAAGAATGGATCCTGTACGCTAGAACAAGAAAGGTGGAATGGAAAGTTGGATAGAAATGATTGTAAACACTATACAAGATCCAAAACACTGGCAAAGACCCTGGTGACAGCTCTATTATGCTTTTCTGATGGCTCTTGGAAACTTGGATAAAGTGACAAAAGTAATAAATAGTCCACAAGTAATAAACAGTTCACATTAAACAGAGTAGAGGTGCCAGAACTATCATAACAAACTGTGGCAAAATGGATCAGAAGTCTCAAAGAAATAGGTGTGTCAATCAGGAGTATGATCAGCAGGTACCGATGACTCAGTACCTGGCGTCTCCAGGAACTAAAGTGATGGACAGTCAAAATAGTATTTCTTAGTATATAATCAGAAGATATTAAGAATGGAGGTGCTGGGACTTCCCTGGTGGTCCAGTGCTTGAGAATCCATCTTACAATGTGGGAGATGCCAGTCCGATCCCTGGTAGGGGAACTAAGATCCCACATGCCACAGGGCAATTAAGCCCATGTGCCACAACTACAGAGCCCATGTGCCGCAACTACAGAGCCCATGTGCCGCAACTACAGAGCTCATGTGCTCTGGAGCCCATGAGCCACAACTAGAGAGAAGCCCGCACACCACAATGAACAGCCTGTGCGCCACAAGGAAAGATCCCCGCATGCCATAACTAAGACCCAATGCAGCCAAAAATATATATAAATAAATAAATAATTTTTTTTAAATGGAGGTGCTGAAGCCAACACGTTGCCCATGTTTTCATACCTACACCAGTTCTATCTGATGGGGAGGACCAGTCCCCATTAGAAGGAACTTGCAAGACCAGAAAAGGAGTAAATAGCTGTGATCTTCCCAGTCTTCCAAGAAACCTATGGCCATTTCCCAAGGCAATCATACATTGGGGAAAGTGGACTTCCAAGTTTTTTTGAGAGCTCTTGGATGCATGACACACACGGGAATTAGATAATAACTGGAGTTTTAACCCAGATCTGTGTCAAAATGTGTCCATGGTGTACATGGATTTGCCTTCTAGTCATTTCTTCAGGTTCCACATGTATAATTTCAATGGACGTGCTTGGATGTCAACAACATACCTTCAGTGGGACGAGCGCTACTATAGTAGGAAAATTCATGTGGAAGCCTCTGAAACTGCCCCTTCCATGTGTCCAGGTAATAAATAAAAAGCAATGTTGTATCTCAAAGGAATGACACATGTTGGTGTCACACTTAAAGATTTAAAGGATGCATTTAGTATATATCTGGCCCTTGCAAAACTGGATAGTTCATGCCACATAGTAGGGGACTACTGCACATTATACCAAGCAGTAGCTAAGGTGTACATAGTACCTTGTGTGACTCTTGATAGAGCTATCTTTAAACAATGAAAGCAAAATTAAGATGTTTAAAAAACAAAAGCTAGAAGAATTCATCACCAGTAGACTCACACTCCAAGAAAAATGAAAGAAAGTGCTTTAGGCAGTAAGAAAATAATATCAGATGGAAATAGGGTATGAAAAGCATCAGAAATAGTAACTTGGATAAATATATGAGATATTTTTCTTTGTTTACGTCTCTTTAAAAGATAATTTATTGTTTTAAAAAACTGTAATAACACTGATTATTTTGAGTAGGTAGAGTTGCTACTGGACAAAGAGGAATATGTTTGACACTTCAGTGACCACTTGGGTATCTCTTGGTACACAATATCTACTTATAGATTTTAACTGTGATATACGGCAACAATGACCAGTGTCTGTGCTTAGTTTTTCAATAGTAGCAACATATAAGGACTGATACCTAATTTAATACCTCTAAACCAGCTACAAAGAGGCCCATTCAACTGGCATTGAAAAATAATTCCCAAAGGGCTTCCCTGGTGGCTCAGTGGTTAAGAATTTGCCTGCCAATGCAGAGGACACGGGTTCGAGCCCTGGTCTGGGAAGCTGCCACATGCCGTGGAGAACAAAGCCCGTGCACCACAACTACTGAGCCTGCACTCTAGAGACGGTGAGCCACAACTACTGAGCCCACGCGCCACAACTACTGAAGCCTGTGTGCCTAGAGCCCATGCTCCGCAACAAGAGAAGCCACCGCAATGAGAAGCCCGCGCACCGCAACGAAGAGTAGTCCCCGCTCGCCGCAACTAGAGAAAAGCCTGCGTGCAGCAATTAAGACCCAACGCAGCCAAAAATGAAATAAATAAAATAAATAAATTAAAAAATAATAATAATCCCCAAACCTGAACACTTACATATCAGTCTAAGTAAGTAGAGTTAGCTCTTAGAATCACAGAAATTATCAGAATTACTTGAATATAAAAGTTACATGTGAACAGAAATAACTGGTTTTATTTCTGTATAAAAATTTAAGAACTCTTTCTTGAATTCATTGTTAAGGGATATCTATCAAAAATTTTGCCTAGTTCATTATATTGTTGCTATAATTTTGTATGAACGTGTGATGTGGTAATAGTTTCTGAATCAGTTAATGTATCATTAATGAATATTATACTTTGATACTAGTAAACAGTCTCAAGGAATCAGTACACATCTCTGTAAAGCTGCTCTTAGGGCACACAGCCTAAAGTTTTCTGAAGCACTGTCTTGTTTTGCAATAAAAACATCGAACTTAGCGTATGAACCCAACGATATAGATTTGCCCAAGGACTCTTGCTGTGAAAACTAATTGAAAATATTGTCAATTCTCTCACTTTCACAAGACATGTAATTTCAAACCAACCTCCAGTATTTTCACAGTTGCTGATTCATTCCTTATTCCATTCATTTACTGTGAGAATTCGACAGTGTTTTCCCTATACCAATTCACTGTTTATTTGAAGCAGCCACTTCATTCTACTCGTATACATGCAAAAGAAAACTATTAATTTGTATGTTATCACATGCTAAAACACCACTGAGGAGAAATAGTAGAATTAATAGGAAGATATTTTTATACATGATAAATAGTTCAAGAATTGAATCAACTGAGTTCGAATACTGGCTCCACCACTCACTGTAGGCCAAAGTACAAATTATTTGAAGCGATTTCAAGACACGCTTGGCTTTTCTGAAACCTAACCATTATGGTTTTATAAAAAGCTTTGTAAGCCCCCCAAAAATCTAGCAATTTTTACCTTCCTACTTTATCATATATGGACAGTACCTGTAAAATATATATCAGCTTTTACCTAGTCAATTGAATTACTTTGGATTAGCAAGGATGGAATTTTGTTATAATATTATTTGCCCTAAGCACCATTTGACTCTGTCTGGCTCAGTCATGAGTACAGTTAATTTAAGAATTTTCACCAGCATTCCTTATTTAAAATTAAAAATATATATTCTGAAATACTTCTACTTTTGCTTGGTTTGGGGACAAAAGTGTAGAAAATATACTGATGTTTAAATACACAATCCTGTCCATAGGAAGCCCTATCCATAAGAATTATATATGATAAGACATTTATATGAAAAGTAATGGAAACTTGTGTAAAAGAGCAAATTCTGCTTGGAAGATTCATGACATAATTTAGAAAGGAGGTATTAATTAGTCTGGTCTTATTTGCATTTATCCCCAGAGCTAGAATAATGTCATTACATGCTTAATCTGTAGAATGGATAATTTTCCTTGTCCTTAGTTATGTCTTACCTGATTTACTACAATAGTTTTTTTTATCTTATTCTCCTTTATTACATAGTCCTTAGAAGGACTGTATTATTTTTTCCAAGCCTAAATGAGGTTATGTCATCCCTCTAATTATACATCAATGGCTTCTGATTAAATTTGGACAGAACTACAAACACTTTTTCATGGCCCACAAGGCTTTCCATGATCTGGAACTCACCTACCCAGTTCTCCAATCTCAACTTGTGCTATTATCTATAACGCTCCATTATACCCCAACCATTCTGGACTTTTCTGAGCTACTTGAACACACAGTATCAAGTCTTTGATATTTTCTTTCCTTTTTCCCTGGCCTAATTTTCTTCCAGATGTTTGTATGGCTGACTCCTTCCCAACATTGGAGGCATTATCAACTGTCACCTGATCACCTAATTTAAAATGCCTCTTCTGCTGCCTCTGGTCACTCTCCCTTATCCTACTTGATAACACTTATAACTAATTGAAACAATGTTATTTATTGATTTATGTTATTTATTATGATACTGCTTTATGTTTTGTTTTCTACCATCTCTTTAGCACTTAGAACTATGGATGGCCTGTAATAGGAACTCAATAAATATTTTTGAATGGCTATGTCCATCTTTGAAGTATGAATAGTTATTGAGAAGAATAACCATGTAGGTGCATGAAATATATGAGAAATACATGTATTCATAATAATAAATGACTTATTTTGGTCAATAAATCACACACTGAAGTTTAGAGGTTGTAGGGATTTTTAAAAACTAATTACATGACAAGGGTTAAGAAGAAAAGATAACAGGAAAGATTTAGGACCCTCCAGAAGAAGTACTTGGGTCTTTTCTAAGACTGACTCTTTTCAACTGGCTGTCAGTCTCTGTACCCATCATTCTGAATTTGAAGGTGAGGCTTCCTCTGCTATTCTGATTAACTCTGATTAAGCCTTTGGCAGGCACTGTGTACCTCAGTCTCTGATCTGTGGCTTTACAGGTTCTCCTGCCTCTTGCCCCCAGATAGAAATGATTTTATCTTGTTCCCTTCTTCTATCCACAGTTTCCAACAGTCCTAAGTTTTCTTGTTCTTTGCTCTAAATAATAAGGCTTTCATTCCATGGGGTGGATAGAGCTGATGGGAATGAGTAGAGTTTCACTGGTGGCTACTCTTCCTTCTCTCCGTAGATTTGTCTCCAATCTTCCCTGTAAATGCCTGGTGGGTTTAGAGAAGAAAAGACTGCAAGAGTGGGCAAACCTTCTTCTGCTGGAGGCCCCCAGAACTTCACCATCTCACACCACCCATACTTGATCATTAGCAATGCATTAAAAATATTTAGCTGCATCTTCTTTCTGGCTTAGAGGATGTCTGGTATCGTCTGCCCAGGTATACAAGAGTTCAGGTCTGTTTTTTTCCTTTTTTGTCCCTGTAGGAACCTCTCTCTCCCCAGATACTGGATTGTTTGCCCTGAATCTTCAGTTGTCTGATTGTTTCAAGAAAAGTCACTAGTTTGCAATTTGTCCAGCGTTTCGCCTTTCTTTTATTTCTTATTTTATTCTTATTTCTTTTTATTGTTTCTTTTTGTTTTATTTAGTGATGCTCTTTCCAGATTTAGATTTCCAAGATAAACTTGATGTCTCAAGTAACATTTGGCCTTTTACATGAATCATTGCAAATTTCTTATTGTTAATTCTTCAAAAAACAAAGAGTGACAATATTAGAATATATTATAGTTTAAGATCTGAAGCTTTGTTCCAATGGTAGTTCTTTATTTCCAGATATGCTCAATAAAAGTGAGTGTTTATTGTAGATGTCATGTGTAGTCTACCCAGATGGTAAACTACGGAAAGCACTTTGTAAGGTATATTGATATATTTCCTACACTGAGCAGAATAATTTTCACAGCAATGCTAATACGTGAAATATCCAAATATCATTTCTATTTGTACATATATAATTTATATTTGAGTGCACTCCAACATATGTTTAGTAAAAGAAGGAGTTATTTAACTCAAGACAAAGAAAAAACACGACAGAATTTATTGACAGTACTTAAACCCACTCAATAATGAGAACAGAATATTACTTTCTAAAAGTTACCAAAGAGGAGAAGAGAGAGAGATACAGATGGGCAGAACACTATAATTAACCTGCATCAAGGCTCTGTGTTAACGGCTCTCTCCTCCTTACTAGGGAAGTAGGGAGACACTTCAGCATTTGGTTAAGAGAGACTTTCCTGTCCACCTTCTAAAATTCTCCCCTAGATTGCTGGTTAGATGAATGGCATGTGATATTGCACTCAGGTGCATTTGTAAGTCACTACCACTCATGCAAATCCATGTATATCATGTATATATACAGGTATATGTGTAATTGTACATGTGTAGATATAAATAACCAATAAATATTGCATATATGAATAATTGTAGTGTAACCCAGTATAGATATACTACAATTCCTTTTTGTTTTAGTTTCCTGGTTTCAGAATGGAAATTATCATGCTCCGGTTTTATGGCAAGCATAAACTAAGGATGGAGTGATACAGGGTAGCAATGTATAAATTCTATCATATTTTTTAAAACTTCATTTCAGAGAATTTCTAACACATACAAAAGTGATATAATAGTATGTTGAACCCTTACATACCCATCACCTAGATTCAACAATTGTTTAAGTCATGGCCAAACTTATTTCATATCTGTCGCTATTCACTTCTGCCCTCACTGAGTACTATGAGACAAGTCTCAGAAATCATATCATCCGAGCTTCCCTGGTGGTGCAGTGGTTGAGAGTCCGCCTGCCGATGCAGGGGACACGGGTTTGTGCCCCGGTCCGGGAAGATCCCACATGCCGCAGAGCGGCTGGGCCCGTGAGCCATGGCCACTGAGCCTGCGCGTCCGGAGCCTGTGCTCCGCAACGGGAGAGGCCGCAACAGTGAGAGGCCCGCGTACCGCAAAAAAAAGAAAAAAAAAAAAAAAAGAAATCATATCATCCATAAAAATTGCAGGTATAAATCTGAAAAGAAAATGACTTCTTTTTTATTAATACCATTATCACAGCATGGTGTTTTAAACAATTATTGCATCTCAGAAAATGAAGGCGAAATTTCTAGACAGCAAAATGTGTCATCTAAAATTAGCAAATATCATGAAAATTGTTGAAAATATTTGCTTTGAAGTGATATAGATATTAATAATCTATGACTATTGGAATTAAACACATTTAAGAAAGTTAAAGGATTTACAAGTTTAACAGAAATGAAATTTTCCTAAAAAAATGTATTAAGTGTCTCCTTTGTACTTTGAAGTACTACTCTATGCTACGTGGACATGTTAGGTATTAAAAGAGAAAATTTTTTAAATAGAATAAAAATATAAATTATAAATGCTTGTTTCATTTAGTTTTTTAAAAATTACTGTAACACATTTTAAATCTACAGTTCAGAAAACTATTTATGGCATAAATGAATAACCTGTTAAATGAAACTTAAAATACTCAAAAAGAGGATGGATTATATAGAAGGAATGAAGAAAAATGTGTTATATTTTTAAATGTCTGATCGTCAAATCAATATTCTGCCATGGTTTTCCCAGGTTTCCGTGTGTGTGTGTGTGTGTGTGTGTGTGTGTTTCCAAAAACATGTGAAAGCTAACTGTTGGATGCCATAGTCTAATACTATCAATTTTCACTAAAAAAAATTCGATACAATAAAATATGTATCTTGTTTTTACTATATGAAACATAGTTAAACTTTGCAGGAGACGAAAACCAAAATGATACATTTTCCAACATAAACACTCTTGCAGGACTGTACAATCAAGAAATATCTAAAGATACTTCAATGTCTGTATTTTATGTAATACAGACTTTTATTTTTACTTACTAATTCTGAAGTAAGTTCTTTACTTCTATAATTAGAAAGCCAAGACTCTATAAAACTAAGCTAGCAATAATAAAGTTGTCATAAGTCTCTCCAAATTTATATTCAGACTTTACATGTTAACTTTTATTTAATTCTGCTTTGTGCCTAGTTAAGTTCTAGTTATGAAGAAAAAGCCATTAAAATTGAAATAGTTCCAAAAGGCAAAAAGGCCAAAACCACTTTTTTAAAACTTAAGTCAATGCGACTCTAAGAGGATCAAACATAATCCACTTTAAAACACAGGAAATTCTTCCTAAAACTGAGTTTTAGTTTTAATTCCTATGATATTTAAACATGTGTATTCAATAAAATTATTAACTAGAAAGACTAAGAATGGGCTTTTATTAGACCAGGAGAAGCCTAAGCAATTAAGTTTAAAGGTACATAGTTAAAATCTGAGAACAAGCCCAAAGATGTGTGATGAAGCAACAACAATTCTTGTGATGTTAAATTCAAGTTTCCAAATCAAATGTTCACAAGTTAAATTTTTAAATAATTTCTTCACCTCCACCAGAAATCAGAACAAAGGTTAAAGAAGAGTATTTAGAAATTTTTTTAAAAATTTATGTTCTTGTTTATATTATTCCAACAATTATATGTAATATCAGCATGTGTTTTATGATGGATCTGGGAAAACCATACAAGATAACTGATTTGAAGATTTTATTGCCAGCATAAGGACATGTGATATTATGTACAATGTTGGTATTGGGGAGCAACTAGAACTTTCTCCATAATGCGAGAGGAACAAATCTGAGGAACACAGAAACTTTCTGAAACTAAGAGGTATTCCTAGATTCCATTTTGCACTTTTGCTTTGAACTAAAATTTGTACATTTTGGAACTTGACATCACATACCCAGTTACCTGTTTTCTAATTTTCTCTCCTATCTCTTGTCATCAGTTCTCTTGGTCATCTATCCATCTACATCATATCTATTATGTATGTATTTTTTAAACATCTTAGTGTCTATTAATATAATATCCTGATTATTTTCTTTATATCCATTTCATAATGTCTGTCTTAGATTATAAGAAATTCTCTGATAAGAATAAATGCATGTAAATTTCTTTTTCCAGTACACTTTAAATACCACAAAGTTTAGCTGTGTTTTTTGAAGATGATGCCACATAACTAAATGGTAGAAATAGAACCAGTTGACATACATGATTATGTAGGTTTGGTGAATATATGAGTAAGATGTGTGTGTCTACTGGATGCCTCTATATTTATGTAGGTTAAACACAAATGTTTGTTGAATCATATTGGAATAATAATTTACAAGGTCACTTTCATTTTTTACTTTAAGAATGTTGATAAATATTTGTTTTTGATTTGGTTCTAGAAATAAATTAAGTTCCTTGGGTCTTGCCTTATTTATTTTCCATTAATTTTTTCATGTGACTGTAAGTCATTAAATGAAAATCATTGCAAAGGCAAATGAATATTATGACTAAACAATGGATTATCATGTCTTGCATTTCAATCCCTGTCTAGGTAAGGATAGTTCATATTTTCTATTTCTATTCAAATAGTTGTCTAAACCTTTAACTCATTAAATGTTGAATATTTTGAAATTTTACACATTTATTCCTTTATAAGGATTACTAAATAATAAAGCATTAGCTTACAGAATAAAATTCACTGAGGCATATCTTTTTTCAAAATTAGAAGAATTCACATTGAAGTATTTCTTGATGAATATGTGATCATTTGTGTTATTTTACTAAGTATTGAGTTTAGTTTGACAATTTTTTTTAGTAAAAAATAAGCAAACATAGTAGACAAATTCAGGTAGTACAAGGCTGTGGGGAAATAAAAAACAAGATAAAACACATGATTTGGGTCTTCACACATCAGATAAGTGATACAGTATATACTCTAAGACATGTGGCCCTCAGGTGGCCTAGGCTGCCATCAGTGTTTAAAGACAGGATGTGGTAATATATCAGACCCACCCTCTCCAGTTACTTTGTGTCTGCTTATTGAAAGATAAAGTGATGGAAACTGCCAGTAAAGGGGTCTGCCATTGGTGTACCATCTTCACCTCTTGCTGGGCCATGGCAGCCAGCCAAGTAAATGGGAGAAAACAGTATATACTTTGAGTCGAGCCAGAATACTTTGAAAAATTAGAGGCATAGTTTAATATTTCCCTTTCTGAACAATGCAAATTTGTATTTACATACATGAAAATTTTGACATAGTTTGTGTGGTTCACATTTTGGGACTCTGATGAAAGTATACACTCTCTCTGCCAGTGGGAGGGGTGGGGAGTGATAGAAAATGTGATAGAAAACCTTTCTTTAAGATGTCATCTTTCTTTTCTAGAAAATCAGCCACTGTCATTCCAGGAATCATATGTTTCCTGAAAAGACCTAAATGCCATTTGTCTTCTGGGCCAGCCAAGTAATAGTCTTCATGAGAGGGTGCTTGAGGTTCATAAAAGAGTGTTAGTAATTGGGAGAGGCCTTAACTAGGAGGAAGAGGCAGGTCACAAAGCAGGGAGGTGACAGAGACAACTGAACTGAAATAACCAGTAAATTCTGAGGGATTCCAGTTTCTGCAAGTTTTGATGAAGGCTTTGATTCAAGGAAGAACATAATGTAACTTACTTCTTTGAGAATTAAGGGCTTGTGTGCCTCTTATTGTTTTCAATCTATCAGTTCAATTTTTGTTTGCTTGCTTGTTTGTATGATGCTTATACGAACTAGTTTTGTTTAGATTCTTCTTTATATCTTTTTAAAAATATTTAAGTTCAGATTTTTAATCAAAGTCAAGTCACAAAAAATAATATACAATTTCAGATAGATATTAAATAGATATTAAGACTGCTTCTGGGAAATTCCCTGGCAGTCCGGTGGCCAGGACTCCGCGCTTTCACTGCTGGGGGCCAGGGCTCAATCCCTTGTGGGGCAACCAGGACCCAGTGATGTTGATAATTCAGCTGTATTCCTTTCTTCAAAAAAATCCAGCTTTTTTCATTTGATCTTCATTTGCCGTATCATAAGATTTTACACAAACTTTTATACATGTTTCTGTCTTGTTAAAAGAAAACTCATAAGGACATGATGTTATTTGTTCTCCAAATAGTACTTGTCCAAGATGTTCAGAAGGGCTTTTCTTTCCGGAGTCTTGACAGAAGTCAAAGGCTTATATTCATAAGATAGCACAGATTCCACTGAGTCCAATCTACTTACCAATAGCGCTGCTGACGATAGGTGCCAGGTGTTTTTTCCAGTGTTTTTCATACGTTGTCTCGTTTTGTTCTCACAAGTCTGAGAGGTAAATAATATTATCTTGCTGTTTGTGGAGAGGGCCCAGGGGAAACCAAAGTGAATTAACTAGAATTAAGGAGGTGAAAGTGTGAGACCACAGGAGTGAGGGGTGACAAAAACATGGTGGGAATATATCTGAGAAAGACCTAGTGAGTGTTTCAGTCTCGAAAGGCAGATTGTATAATGGGAACAATAGGGAGGGGAAAGAGGGGGAACAGATTCTTCTTTATATCTTTTTTTTTTTTTTTTTTTTTGCGGTAGGCGGGCCTCTCACCACTGTGGCCTCTCCCGTTGCGGAGCAGAGGCTCCGGACGCGCAGGCTCAGCGGCCATGGCTCACGGGTCCAGCCGCTCCTCGGCATGTGGGATCTTCCCGGACCGGGGCACGAACCCGTGTCGCCTGCATCGACAGGCGAACCCTCAACCACTGCAGCACCAGGGAAGCCGTCTTCTTTATATCTTAACATAATTTCTCTGCATACTTAATCTTGAAGGGTTCTCAGGTTTCTGCTCTACTTAAATATTCTATTCTTGAGAAATAACTTTAAGATTTCCACTTAGAGATAAATGGTTCAATCAGTGACAACTTGTATTACACTGACCCCTCTCCTAAGGCTATGCAATCATAGAAACTCAACCCACAACAGTTCACAGAAAATTTCTCCTCTTAAATATTCCTTATATATTTCTTTTTCTATTATTACTTTTAATAAACACCTTATTCCAGCAGCTAGTGAAAAAATAAGCATAACTTAAATCATTCATTCCTTAAGATATTTTCAGTATGACAAAGTTAGGAATATAGTTAAGGAAAAAACAAATGAGAATTTAAGATATTGCCTTAAGAAATGGTCACATCATAAACTCTTCAGATCATATACAAAAATTAAATAAGCAATTTATATTATGAAAGAACTTGATAAAGAAACAGCACAGACCATCATTTCTCCATGGCCTTTTTTGAGGAGCACTATTATCATCAGATAATCTTCAAAAAACTGGTATATTATATTGCCAAACAATTTGGGGGAGCCCTGTATATTGTACCTTCTTGGGGGTTGTTTTATCATATAATCATGTGAAATATTACTAAGAAAAATTTCAGTACAGAGACCCATTAACTTTACCTTGCATAGCACTTACCAAAGTTATTTGTTCATCGGCTATTTTTTTCTTTAAAATCTTTTGACATCCCATGAAATACATCTCTTGAGAATAAACTTTGAGACATAATTATCATTGACTAAATTTACATATGAATCAAATGGGGAACTATATATATCTATATATATATCTATATATATATATATCTATATATATCTTATCCCTGATTATTCCTCTTTTTTTTAGGATCATGTTTTAGGTTCATGGATGCAGCATCTTATCTCCCAAAGTATGTTACTTACAATTATTTTGGATGTTTCCTTCCAGATCTTGCATTGTTTCTTTCTTATGAGTTTTGTGCCTTTCTGATTTTTTTGTCCTTTTCTTTCATTGCAGAATTTTTTTCTCAGATATTCAGTGCTCCATGAATATCTATTCTTATTTAAGAGAACAGCATGACAATTTGATCAGAGGTTTTGTGTGTGTAGACAAGCCTGGAACTTTGGCTGTGTTATTAGGCAGTAAAGAAGGTCTTTTCAAGAGTCATTCTGTTTTTCCAGAGACACATCCTCCAGTCTCTGTCTGACAGGACAGGACAGCCATTAGATTGCTTGCCAGCATGGAAGGAGCAAGTGGGAAAAAGCACATTAGACTTGTCCACTCCTGTGTATGAAAATTCAACTGATCCTCTGCACATAGCCTTGTACCTCAACCCTTCTTTCTACCATGTCTGATAATTTTTCCAAGGCCTCGCATTTTAAGTTTCTCTTGAGAATAAATCTTGTAGTTTATAGTTACAGTTTCATGCTGGGTGGAAAGTCAGGGTGGGCAAAAGTTTATTGACTTCACATAATGTTGGGAGAAGAAACTGGAAAGAGGAGCCCAATGGTTCGGTCAAAAAATTTTTGTTTATTTCCTATTAGCCCTCTCATTTTTTTTTTTAGTGTAACATTTTATCAATTAAAAACAAAAGCAGTAATGAACGAGCAATTATAAATGCTGATTGAAAAACCCAAAATATCACAAGATCTCGAATATTTTTAAAAATATTATTAGCTCATTAGACTAAAATGATTAATTGAATATTTTTCAGCATCACCTATTTCAATCATCAAGTTCTTAAATGATAAAGAATTCATTGATTTTAGTTATCTTTGTTATATACATCACTCTAAACATTTCATTACAAGGAAAAAATGAGTCTGGGGCCGCCTTAGTTACATGTGGACCACCAATGATATCAAACATTCTTTTACTCTTCTATAATCCGAGTATTATTTTCTTCCATGCAAAAGAATTTTCACATGAAGCTTTTATCGTTTTTTTCCGTTTTGTCCTACTTTTAACAAAGTAACTTTGGAGATAAAAGCTCTCTTTTTCTTGAAAATCTGCTGTAAGAGAAGATCCAATAGAATATTCCTTTTTTGAAATGATCCCATAATTGTTTGAAGTCTCTTTCCTGACTATTCTGTTTGGGACTCCAGCTGTATAAGAGCACACCGAAGACATTGGTTTTGATGTTTTCTTTCAAATGAAGAAGAATCCTTTCACTCAATTCTCATTAAAAAACCATAATATTACAACATAATACCTGTAATAAAAATAGCTATTCATAAAACTCTTATCTGTTCACAGTCACAAATGTTTTAGCACTGTAAATGGCTATACTCTGCCCGTGCTCTGTATCAGTGGACTACACCAGGTGTCATTTGATGTGTAGTTAACCATGCTCCTGACAGAATTGGCTGGTATTAGAAAATCCAAGCAGATTCCCAGACCACATCACGTTGGCAAGAGTGATCCAACCTTCTTTTATATTAGGTGTTTTTCAGCAGCTTATGTTCAGCACTGTTCCCTTACTTGTAGGGTCACTCAGTCAACATGTAAGATGTTTTGAGGAAAGATCAGGATAGTATGAAAGATCAAGCGCAGACAAACAAGTGAAGATGATTGATTTTAATACGTTTTGTCTCATTCTCTGAGAATTAGACAGAAGATATGGACATAAATAATTGAATGGATTTAAAGCAATGAACAAAGTACATTTATTTTTAAAGGTATTCTTAAAAATAAGAATATCAAAATATGTAACACTGATACAAAAACATGAAAATATGTCTTGAAAGAATGATGTGGCCAGACATTTTTTTCATGTGTAGGATACATGTAAAAACTCTTCTGCAGTTTATAACTATAATACTATTTTTAAAGTCTGTTGCTATTGAATTTTTGGCTCTTAGAAATATTTTCCTTAACTGAAATAATAACCAATCTGTCTCAGCAAGAGTGAGAATAGCAATGTCTTACAATTCTGGAACTATAAATTTTGCCTATTTACCTCAAGAATCTTATCTTATGTTTTCCAAATAACTTTTTTTTTTGCGGTACGCGGGCCTGTCACTGTTGTGGCCTCTCCCGTTGCGGAGCACAGGCTCCGGACGCGCAGGCTCAGCGGCCATGGCTCACGGGTCCAGCCGCTCCGCGGCATGTGGGATCTTCCCGGGCCGGGGCACGAACCCGTGTCCCCTGCATCGGCAGACGGACTCTCAACCACTGCGCCACCAGGGAAGCCCTCCAAATAACTTTTAAGTGAAGCTAAGAAAAACTTCTGAAAAGAAACCAAGTAGGCTCTTGGATTCAATATCTATTGAAATCAGTTCTAATTCTAGAGGATTTTATATGCTCAGTCCATGTAAATATATCTTCACAAATGTTTGTTTTCCCAAAGTCTCAACACTTAAAGAATAGCTTCATAGATAAGAGATACAGTACTTATTGTTTATTAAATGAATAAATAAATGAAGAAAATTTTGTAAACAGACCCAAATAAGTTTTTTCTTTCTTCTTCAGGCTCAAAGGGCAAGGCTTTGAAGCACATGCCACGGTTAGATAATTAGATAGCACAATTAGAATTTTTTACCCAGAAAAACAAAAGAAATTAGTTAAGAGTGATGATGTGGCAGTCAGTAGAATTATCTATAAGTCTGTATACCCTGATTGTCAAAGGGGGCATTTCAGAAAGAGATATATTGTAAGATTTAACATACGCAAGTTTTGGGTGTTCCCTGGAGGTCCAGCGGTTAGGACTCGGTGCTTTCACTGCCATGGCCACCAGGTTCAATCCCTGGCTGGGGAACTAAGACCCCACAAGCCATGCGGCAAGGCCAAAAAAAAAAAAAGAAAGAAAGAAAACATAAGCAAGTTCCTTTTTCTCTATACCAGTAAATCATATGTACCATCCAGTGCCCTGCAATGACTAGAAAGAAATTACTGGGATTCTTAAATCTAATGTCTATTAGAGGGAAATTTTGAGGAATTTGCAAGAAATGTTTTTCGCTAAACTTTTCTCAGAATTAAACAAGAATGACTGGCAAAGAGTTTAGATGCTGATATGAAACAAAATTATATGCCAATACAACTGATGAACTGATGGACAACAGAAATGTTTGTGTTTTTTTTGCCGCGCTGTGTGGCTTGTGGGATCTTAATTCCCCAACCAGGGATTGAACCCGGGTCCACGGCAGTGAAAGCGCAGAATCCTAACCACTGGACCACCAGGGAATTCCCCAAAATGTTTTCTAAAATGCATTATTATATGTTCCTACACAATTTTATGAGTTATGTTAGTAACTGCTTTTTTAATGAGTTCTGCTTTTCCTGAGGCAGTGTATATAATAAGCTCTTTGTGACTATGTGAGGCCACCCATTTTCAGAGTTGAGATCACCGGAGATATTCTGGAGGAATGGAAAGAAAGCTTCTAATATCATACTTACCAGAGCACCATTGTAACTGCTCCACCAATTCCTTGGTAGGAAGTTGTATTGGGTTGAATTGTATCCTACCCAGATTCATATCTACCCAGACCCTCAGAATGTGACCTTATTTAAAATAGGGTGTGTGCAGAATAATTAGTTAAGTTAGAATGAGGTCACACCGGATTAGAGTGGAGCAATAAGTTCATTGTCCTTATAAGATGAGAAGATACATAGACCCACACAGGGAAGAAGGTCATGTGACAGTAGAGACAGGGATTGGAGGGAATGGAGCTACCAGCCAAGGAACACCAAGGGTTTCCAGCAGCATCAGAAGCAAGGAGAGAGGCATGGCACTCTTCCTTCATTAGTCTCCAGAAGGAACCAACCCTGCTGCCACCTTGATTCAAACTTCTGGCCTCCTGAACTGTGAGAGAAAAAATTTCTGTGGCTTTAAGCCACTATGTTTGTTGTACTTGTTACATCAGCCCTAGGAAACCTATATAGGACTATAGAGAGGACATTAGTGAAGTAAGAGAGCAACAGAAATATTTTAATACGATCCCTTTTTTGACATATAAGGGAAATTGTTACATTTCTTATGCCAACCATTTGCTCTTAAATATTTTAAATAATTGTGTCAAGTATTTTAGTATTAATGAACAATGGAGTGTGTCTATATGCAAGTACATACATACACTCCTATATACACATATAAGTAGTATCTTTTCTTAATTGAACACTTATTTCTAATTTACATGAGCACATTAGTCAAAAATAAGTCATGCTCACTAGGTTTTCTTATATTACCCTATTAGAAAAAGAGAAGGTGTGTGGACGTTGGAGACCTTGATTTCTGGCACCAGAACTATTCCTTAGTGAGATCTTGGCAACTATGACTTTAACTCTTTTGTGTATGTTTCTCAATCTCTGAAACAAAACTCTTGGACAAAATGAGCTGCAGCATACTGTCTAATCCCCAATTACACAATTTCCATTCTAAACAAATATTAAAATTTTTAGTTCTCTGAGAACTCTGCATAATATTTTATTATGTGATAATTTAAAAAGCTATAACTGTATTTCATTTCAATTTTCTAGAGGGAATAGAATAAGATTGCTTTTTTGAATATACACTTCAATTAGTTTGACAAATGCTTACTATTTCATATATATTAGGCTCACTGCTCCTTCTTGCACAAATGCTTGTAATATAATAGTGACTCAGTGCAGTGCCAAAGTATCAATAATGTTTAACCACTACAGAATATTTATGTAATCAATATTATAATAAAATTATACTTTTTATTTTTTTTTGTGGTACGCGGGCCTCTCACTGCCGCGGCCTCTCCCGCTGCGGAGCACAGGCTCTGGACGCGTAGGCTCAGCGACCATGGCTCACTGGCCCAGCCACTCCGCGGCACGTGGGATCTTCCCAGACCGGGGCACGAACCCGCGTCCCCTGCATTGGCAGGTGGACTCCCAACCACTGCGCCACCAGGGAAGCCCTAAAACAATATATTTTAGATGATGTTATATGTGATTACATAATATAGTAGTTTCTTCAGCTCTATACTTCAGAAGCATTTCTGTTCTTCGTGTTTCAGTTACAAAATCTCTGTAGGTTTCACTGCTCTGCAGATATTTTACCAAAGGACTTCATTAAAGGACAGTTGGTCAAGGTGATGGTAAATACCTTCTAACACACAACTGACTTGCAGTCCAGGTCATCAACTTCAGGAGGGACAAGTAAACAAAACACTATCCTTTACTGAGTCTAGGCTATGTGCAAGAAAACGCCACATGTGTAAACTTGACTGTCTTTGCAGAGCCTGGAAAGAGGTTGCATTCTTCCGTTCAGATTAGGGGAAAAGGAATTTGTAAGTAATTGGGCTCCTTTGTTGACACAAGGGACACGAGGACAGAGAGTGAAGGCTGATATTGGCATATGTGAATGACAACAATGAGAAAAGCTCCGTTGAGTCACAGATTGTTATTAAAGCTTCCCGTTGCGTTGTCAGTGATATATACGTACTAGTGAAATTACCAACAGAGAAAAGCCCGTTTTGTTGCTTTAAAAAGAGGAGGAAATTATGAAATCAGTTAAATCATAACCACTGTGTTTAATGGCTACTTTATAAAAAAATATTTTATGATAAATCTCTGTGTCTGATAGCAAATCTATCTATCTACTCCTACAATTCTTTCTTTTCAAAATAATTTACTCTTTCATTACAGAAATACCATACATAAGGAAATAATTTAAGCAGCTACCATTAGTAAAATGAGATTTCAATATATACTGAGAGTGCCTCACTAAAAACTTCCACTTATTTATTTATGAGTATTACATTTAAATTTGGAATTGTTAAATGAAAAAAATGTAACATATGAGCAATATTCTGCCACTTATTACTATATAGGTGACTGTTAATATGTAAGATATTAAAAATGCTTGAGAAGCTTTTTTGCTGTTTACATTTTTACTATATTAAAAATGTATTCTTTTATGACTTGTCTGCTAATATGGGCTTTCTGGATTTTAGTATTTTAAATATCATAAATATGATGTAGGGAAATGCATTCAATGCAAAACCCTTCAATTATAAAGCATAATCCTCTTGCTTTGTGTGATTTTATTCTGGGTGTACATATACAGTTTAAATTTATACATGCATGCACATAACTTAAAACTGTTCTCCATTTTTAAGGGTAGATGATTTTCGAGCCCTTCAAGAAACAAATATGAATGTTCCTTTACCCAACCCACTGTTGCAAGATATCAAATCCTAGGAGAATTAAGGACAGCAAATTATGCATTAGCTTGTAGCTGTGGCATTTTAGAGCCAGCAAATTCAACTTGCAAATTGGAGCTCAGATGCTGGTTTAAATCAGCTGAAAATGAAATGGGAAGATCTTATTGAAATGTTCATTTGATATAGGTGAATATCTTTCCAAGACGAATAATGTGAACTCAATTTATAGGGATGACTAAGATGGTAAGTCAGGAGCAGTGTCTAGATAACAAGAACACATCCAAAAGGACAAAATATAGATTATAGAACATTGAAGTATCTAAGAGATTATGCTCTGATAGACTACCAAACAATCTAAGAGGTACTTGCTTTTTGTGTCCCCTCATCAATAGTGAATTAAGTGAGGGATGACTAAAGCTGAGATTCATTTATTTACCTATTGGCAATGAAGCCTGACTTGCGTCAAATGCTCCTCCCTGCACTCACCTGGAGGCATTCTGATCTTTGTTTCTCATGACAATATAATGGCATGTTCTGTTTCAAAGATCTCCTATTTGTCAGAATTACCATGCAGCTCAGATTTTAAAGAATCTTATGTTAACATAGATGCACTCAGGCTTTAGAAGTCACAGCTTAGTCGAGGGTCCTGGGCCAGTGGTCCAAAGGAAGGAAGTCACAAGACATCTCTTAGAAGTTATCTCCATGGTTAAAAAAAAACTGATTATGAGTCATATACTAAGTATGTTCATTTGTTCATCCGTATTTGTATGTATTGACTGAATCCCTTTTATGTGCAAGGCAAGGTTATGACAGGTAGACACTTGTCAGGCTCAGAAGTAGCAGTGAATTAGGTAGATATAAGACATAGCCATTTGAACCTTACTACTCCATGACATCTACCAGATTGTTGAGGCCACACAGAATATGTTCATGTATGCCAGGCTGCTTTTAATGAAGGAATGAATTGACCTTTACCACTGAGATTCTGACATCCAATCCACACAGTTCCCTAGAGTGTTTCCAGGGGAAATGAGCCCCAGTTGTCTGCACTGGAAACCAGCTCTGGACTGGAAACCACTTTATTGACTTTTCCTCTTTCCTAGTGTCACTGTCCCTGTGCCCTCCCTGTAGCTTTCTGGATCAACTTCCCAATAAATTACCTGCTCGCTATCTCAGAGCCCACTTCCCAGGATACACAGCTAAGACAAATACAGTATTCCATCCAGATTATATCTCAATGTATTAGTTCCTTCCCAGTCAAGTGACATTTATGACATTCCCACTGTTTTATTGCTTTGAACAGTGCTGCTGTGAGATTCTTCTATATGTCTCCTGAAGTACAGCATATGTATACAAATAAAGTTTTACGGAATATACACTCAGCTATTAGCAGTGGCTATTTCTCCTCTGTAGGATTAAAAAGCATTGAACTTTGGATGAAAACATTTCTTATTTTGAAGTTTTTACAATGTACATGTATGTGTAATTAAGATTTCACATACGAATATATAGAGACATATGAATATATGAATGAATCAATATGAATGGCTATTCATATACATGAATAAAGAAGAACATTAAATACAGAATTGAAAGCTATGTAAATTCCTGAATAGTAGGTTTCTTTTGTCAAACAACTGACAGTAAAGCATAGTGTTTACAGTGTGGACTCTAGGAAAAGATTACCTAGTTTCAAATCCTATCTTGGCCCCCTACTGACAGTAAGATCAGGAGTAACTCACTTATCACTGCCTCAGTTTCTCCATAGGTAACTCACAGGTTTACTATAGGGAATAAATTATATATTCATATCACTAAAAATTTTGTCCGGCCCTTAGTTAGCATTACATGAGTTTGTTATTAGTATCCGATGCAATTTAACTCAAATATATTGAAAACTTAATTGACAGTCATATAAATAAACAAGATACGGCTTGTTACTTTCAAGATGCTTAGTACTGAATAGCAAAGATAAGGCACAGACCCAAATTCCTTTAACATACACAAGGACATATTTGATTAATGCAATGATAGTGATATAAAGGAAAATGCTATAAGATATCTTCGTAGAAAAATATCTATCAGTACCCATTGAAAAAGAATATTTTGAAGACAGATACATATCTAAATAAAATCCCTGCTAACTCATAAATTATTTAAGTCTGACCTTGTCTAAGCAGTAATTCGTGTACTTGCAGATTGTATCCTTGTCATTGCTAGGGTACAGTCTTCAAACGTAGTCTTAATTTTTAATATTTTTAAAATGAAGCTATATTTTTCTAGGTGGTGTGATAATGAATTATTTAAACATTTGCATATATTTTGTGTGTGTATAATGCCTGTATTGTATAACAAGATTACTCTTTTCAACTTAGGAAACAGTGTTATATAAATGTGAGCTGAATAGGAAAAGCCTGTGCAATTTGTCAGTTTCTAACATACATATTAGAGTCTACTTTTTCGTTATATTCTAGAAGTACAGATTGAAAATCCACAGAAATTACTAAAACCCCCCAAAGTCTTCTCCTCCAGCACCATTCTCTTGAATGCATAATGGTATCATACCTTTGATTAACAAGCTTTATCCCTAATGGGGTATAGTGCCATTGTTCCTTTTAACACCTTAGCGTTAAAGCTAATGTTAGTTTATTACTTGTGACTTGACTAGAAATAAACTTGGAAAGTGCTATAGACTGAATGTTTGTGTCTCCTCACAATTAATATGTTGAAACCTAACCCCTATGCAGGGGTACGTGGGGGTGGGGCCTTTGGGAGGTAATGGGGTCATGAGGACTCTGCCCCAATGAATGCGATTATTGTCCTTATAAGAGAGATCCCAGAGAGCTCCTCCTTCCACTTATGTGAGGACACAGGAGAAGAGCCATCCATAGACCAGGAAGAGGGTGCTCACCAAAAACCAAATGTGCCAGTGCCTTGATCTTAAACTTTTCAGACTCCAGAACTGTGAGAAGTACATTTCTGTCATCTATAAGCTACCCAGTCTATGGTCTTCTATTATAGCAGTCCAAGCAGACCGTGACAGAAGGTTAGAACTGATAGGACTTGGGCACCAAGTACAGTAGGACAGCACTGGGTCAGTGGGAGACAGGCATAGACTGAAACGAGAGGAGAATTATTCTACCCACTTCACATTTTGTATTGTTGTTGCCATATTCTGGTACAGATTTAATGCCTTTATTTGTATGATCATTTGACATAAATGTTATGTGCTTGGGGCCACGCCAGGTGCATAAGACAAAAAGGTAAACCAGACAGAAAGAGTCCTAACCCTCCCTTGCTTGATTGTTTTAATTATTTTGATCCAAAATCCCTAGTGTAGACAGAGTTCTACTGATGTATCATGAAGACATGGAATTAAGTCTCAAGATAATTGCTATTATCTTTCATTGCCCTTCTTGATAAGTAAAGGTGAGAGAGAGAGCAGTGGCTCCTTTTATTTGAATGATGAACAATGCCTCCCAGAAGCCATGCATCTTTTCTAGCGCTTAGAGAATAAACATTTATCTAAAGTTTCCCTTTGTGTTATGACGAGCACGGCACCATGTACAATCAAGAGTTTTTTCTGTCAATGCAGTAGAATCAAACACTCTACTAGGAATTTTCAGACTAGAAATTGATTGTGATTGCCTTTACTGTTCTATTCACAGACATACATACAAATTCTGGTATATTCCTTTTACACATAGTTTCAGAAAAATCGGGGTTCTGTACTATTTTGTCAGAGTAATATTAAAATGCAGATTTTGACACGCTTCTGCTCAAAAAAACATTTTGCTTTTGCTCTGTCCTGTCTCCTACCTCAGCAATTCTTGAAAAAATGATCACCAAATGAGTGGCCTTGGCCTATTAAAGAAGGTATATGACACTGCAAAATAAAATGGAAAACTTTGAACTGGCTTTTATTATTTTTTTGGAAAGTAAATTATTTCTAAATTTCAATTAATGTCATCACGTATTAGTTTTGTCACATATATCAGTTGATCAAGATATCCCAAAGTGTTGGCATAGTTTAGTGAGAAACTATTGGTCTAAAAGTAATCTAAGCTTTAAGATCCTTGCCATTAAGATCTTACCTTAGCTTTCCAATGTTCTGCAACTGTTTTCAGACAATTTATATTTTTGCCCAAATATGCCATCTGCCATTTTTTAAACATCCTACAGGTTTTCTGCTTTCATGCCTTTGCTCCAGGTGTTCGTCACCACCACAACCTGTCTATGAGACAAAGCTGAGTTGTTTTCCACATCTAAGTATTGTCTCAGGATGGAGAAGGGAAAGTCAGCATTCATTACGATTTGGATATTTGGTTTAAAGTGTATCTTTCAATGCAGGATCTTGACTAGAATTGAGGAGGAGACATGATAAAACAGCCCAGGGTTTGTGAAAACAGTAATCCTAACCTTGGATTTTGGTCAGGGGTTCTGTTTTCCACTGAGGAGTTGCTAGGGCTTTCAGAAAGTTGCAGTAATGAACAATCAAGCCAGTTGTCTGGGAAGGACAGTCCTGGAAGAGTGAATAAATGCCAATGAAGATGGAAATAGCAAAGTCAGGTCGAAGTAAATTAAGGTTTGATTTAGGTTATTGGGGTCCAGGCCAAGTGTAGAGGTCCATGTTTCTGGTTCTCAGTTCATTCGCCAAAGTACCTCAGGGGATTTTGTAAAGATATAAAAAGCTAAGTTTTACTTTCAGATATTTATCAAGTCATAAGTCATTGGGAGCTCTTTACATATGGCCCAAAGAAGTAAGTTTAAAATTAAGATAAAATAATATAGAGGTTAAAGACTTTCTGGAAGTGACAGGAATTTTGTTTCTTCATTTCCTAGCCAGTGAGTGAAATGATGATTATAGTTACTATTTGCAAAATATTAGCAACTGCCTCTACATGACTTTGCCATTGTAAAACTGTGATACAGTCTAGGTGGAACCATGAACACTAATTTATTATAATGAAGTCGTACAGTCCTGCCTAGATATCTACAGAGGATTGGTTCCAGAATCCCTGTGGATACCAAAATCCGAAATACTCAAATCACTTATACAAAATGATGTAGTATAACCAGTTCTGTATCAACGGATGTGGACCCAGAGGGTGTGTAGGGTTAACTGTACTTAAGCATGAAAAAAAATTTTCTGGGCAGGTGTGCCTTAAACACCGATTAAATTAATAATTCACTTGTTTATACAATCACAGCTAAAGTAAGGTGTTTTTGATTTTTCATGTGTTTGTTTTACATCCTGAATCAAGAGTTCACATTCCAAAGCCCTGCAAAGATAGGATAAAACTTTGGATACAGAAAAATATCTATTAAATGTTCATGATTCTAAATGTTTTACTTTTTGAGCTGGATAGAGGGAAAAGGAAGAATTAAGCAGATTTTAAGCATCTCTGTCTTCTTTTCTCCCATCTGTTGTCAGGCAAATAATCCTTCAGCTGCTAGGCAGAAACTGTAATAGACATTAAATAGGAAAATGGAGAGTGAGAATATGGTCCTTTCATTAGCACATTCCCTCCTCAGCTTCAAAGAACACTAGAGCTTACTTCTTCAGGATGCTTAAGCAAGCAGTGTTTCTACCAAGGTGACCTTAGGCAAAGTGTTGAACTGGGAACAATGCCCTTGAGACATCTACCTTCTCTTGCTTAACAACTTTACCTCCCTCAGGGGCAGTCACTTTTGTTCCTTTTCAGAATTGTAATTCCCTCATAACAAAACCTCCTTGCAGGAAAGGATTTGATCTCAGACATTTGCAGCATAGAATAAATATAAATCAACGAGCTACCTCTCTGAAGTACTTGTATTTTTAGCTTTCAGTGGTATTGTGGAATAAAATTCTACCTGTCCTCATTAACGGAATGGCAGGCATCAGCTTTGCAGATGAGGGAATATTTTGCAGGAGAGAGTTGCCTTGCATGTAATAAGGCCACCTAGATTGGATTTCACTGCTGTCATTGTGTTCCCAACATAACCTTTGGTGTGTAAATCTAGGAATAGTAGCTTTTGAATTTTACCTTAGTTATCAGAAACACTTGAAATTAAATCCATCTTTAAATAGATGATTGCAAACAGTTTGGTCTGTGTATTACATATTATAGAATACGGCATGCTGGGGCAGCCTGGGTAGTATGTGGAGGGGTCGTTTAACTGTACAATATGTAGGTAGAATAGTGCCTATGATAATGATAATAATAATCACAGCGAGAATGCAGTGGAGATAAAAGGGTAGTAATATCTTCCAAAGAGGATTTTGCTACTGAGTTCATTAGCAGCAGACTGTGCTGCTACATAAACAAGTGAAAACTAAACCAAAACAAAGAAAAGGCTGACTCCTATTGTGTGACATTTTACATCAGTTCTGAATGGGAAGCCAATCTCAGATACTTTGGCCTCTAAGGGAAGTACAGAGAAGAGTTATTTTGACTGATAAATAGCATCTAGTAGCTTACAGCTTAAATCAGTGTAAAGGTGGCACAGAATAATGTAGAACAACAGACTGCTTTTTTTTTTTTTCTGCTGTAAAATTTAACCTTCTTTGTAGACATCCCAAATTAGTTTCTAGTATCAAATCAGTAGTTGGAGAACAGTATATATATATATATATATATATATATATTTTTTTTTTTTTTTTTTTTTGACCTACGAAACAGGCAGAAGGTATAACCTGGAGAACAAATCATGCACATTTGGACAAATAACACATTTCAGTAAAGGAAAAGGATGAGTGGAGATAACAAGTTGGCAGAATTTTTAAGCAAATACTCTACTTGGCAAATCAAAATGCTCCCTGTAAGAAAGAAAGCAGGTTTGCTTTCAATACCTGGGTATTCCTTTGTGCTCTCCATGTACTGAACCCATTTAGTCTTTCTATTCTATGACTTATTAGATCTATTTGTGATGCATTCACTTCCATTCAGATCTGTTGAAATAAATTTCTTGGCCCAAGATGGAGCCGCTCTTGCCTTGGGTGCCAAGTCAACAAACTTAGATAACGTTCATGTCCCTGTAAATGTTTCGCTCGACCAGGAATACCATATATATCCAGTCAGCCAATCTCCAACCCCCAAGCCAGTTCTGGGCTCCATTCTGGGCTTCCTTGTTTCTTATTCATTTTCTATTTTTCTCTTCCTTGTTCTTTATTCTTTATCCTATAAAGCCTCCTGCTTTCAGCCCTATTTTGCAGTTTTCTAGCCTTTGGGAATGGAGACTGTCTGCTTCATAAAGTGTTCAATTTAAATTTGTTTGTATCACCTAAATTGTCTTCTTTAATCCTTTTTTAACAGATCAAAACCTTTTACCCACATTCTGAATTACTCTTTTTTTTTTTTTTTTTGTGGTATGCGGGTCTCTCACTGCTGCGGCCTCTCCCGTTGCGGAGCACAGGCTCCGGACGCGCAGGCCCAGCGGCCATGGCCCACGGGCCCAGCCACTCCGCGGCATGTGGGATCCTCCCAGACCGGGGCACGAACCCGCGTCCCCCGCATCGGCAGGCGGACTCCCAACCACTTGCGCCATCAGGGAAGCCCTGAATTACTCTTAAGTGTTACGTATGTGGGTATGAATACTTACATACTGATATGCATCTGTATCGCAGATACATAACACAAATGTGCAGACACACATACACACATGCAGAAAGAAAGACAAAAAATTCAAAAGCAAAAATGTAAGGAGACATGTTGTTTGTCTAACACTGGGTAATTCCCTCAATTTCTTTCTTACTTTGGCCAGTGTGTCTGTATGACCTAATTTTGCCTGTAGACAACTTCAGAAAGAGCTATTTTAAAATTCACTGTAACTGTCAGTGTGAAGAATATAGCTTATGAGAAGACCCCGTGAGAATTGTACTATATATTATTGGGAAAAAAGAAAAGAATATATTATAAGATAATATAGACATGAATACCTTATTATATTTCATAATTATGCCAAAATGATACTGGATACTTTCTTCAAGTGCCAGCCTTTTCATGAAACTTGGTCTGAAAAGATCTCTCCCTCTTCCAAACTTCATCTTTCTTAGAGCTATTCTACACTGATAATATTAAACATTCTTACTTATCCTTTAATTGGTTCATAAACATTAATTTTGTCTCTTTAACAAAAACCATAATATCTTCAGAGGCACAACTTTGTCTACATTTCAAAAAATTTAATTAAAGTACTTATCATGGTTTGGAGCACATACCGAACTCTTAGTAACTATGTTACTTTTAATATGCTAAATGATGAAAATAGGGATGGAGGAAGGAAAAAAGGGAAAAAGGAAAGAAGGAAGGGGAAGAGAGAGAAAGAGAAAGAAGAAAGAAAGGAAAGAGACAAAGAAAGAGACAAAGAAAGAAAAAAGGAAAGAAGAAAGAAAACTATTTCCTCTAAAATAAAAGCACAAACACATTTTGCAGTCTGACTGTCATTAAAAAGCATTCCAAAGCATCTTAGTAAAAAGCAATTGATAATTCACAATGAACTAAAATGTGTATGAGATATGCAATATATTGCATATCCAATATATCATATATACGTACATCTGTGTGTGTAATATTGCGTAAGTGCTAAATTTTATGTCTAAGTTTGTAGTTGATAGTGTATTAGCACATGAGTATTTTGTCTTAACTCTTGTTATTGAACTAAGATTAGTTAATAAGTGATAATTTAAAATAAATCTTTGTCCAAAGCAACTTTTATATTCTATTTTATATCCTTAGTCTATTAGAGTTGATTGCCCTAATCAGTTGTCTAGAAAAAGAATGTCTAGACAAAATAAATAAATTTCTAAAGATTCTGTGGATTCGCAGCTATACTAGCCACTTGAATTCTGCTGTGTTTACCTTCCAAATGTATCTGGAATGCCATAATTATTCACCATCTTCACCACACTGGCACTATGTCATCAACATGTTCTGCCTCCATTCACTACCTTCCTGATCTATCCATACTCCTAACAGGATCCCTGAAGCACTGTACCTCATTCCCTCACATCGACTTAGGGATATTACCCAGCTAACCTCACTGTCATATCCTGCATTTTGACATCTATTTCCTTTCTATACAGGATTGTTCACATCAACCTATGAAGATGCTGTTATTTCTACCATATTGAAAAACTTCTTGATTTCACTCCATACATCAGCTACTGTCTGTTCTTTATCTTCTCTATTAGTCAAGGTTCTCCAGAGTAGGATTTGGATATCTATATAGAAAGAGATTTATAGAATTGTCTTACGGGATTGTGGAGGCTTGGTGAGTTCAAAATATGGCGGTGGATGTGGGCAGGCTGGAAACTCAGGAAAGGGTAGCACTTAGAATATAAAGGCAGTCTGCTGGAATACCAGGAAGAGCCTATGTCGCGGATGAAGTCTGAAGGCACTCTGCTGGAGGATGCCCTCTTGCTGGGAAGAGGCAGTCTTTTGATCTATTCAGGCCTTCCACTGATTGAATGTGACCCACCCACATTATGGAGAGCAATCTATATATTCAAAGACCACCAATTTAAATGTAAATATTATCCAAAACCAACCATCACAGCAACACAGAATAATCTCTGAACAAATATCTGGATGCCACAGCCCAGCCAACTTGACTTATAAAATCAACAATCACAATTCCGCTTCTTGTCAACTTGGTACCCATAAACCATCTCCTTAAACCATACTTAACCTCCAAACAAAGACGAGTTACTTCCATCTGACATGATACAACTATCCTGTATAGAACCAAAAATGCACTAACCCCTTTCCCATAAGAGGAGATAAAGTCCTTGAGAAATGTTTACTTTCTCCTTGGTATTCTATAACTTAAATGCTATGATGTTAAGTTGACAACACTTAAATACGATCATATAAAGTCAATACATCTATGTTACATAATAAGGGGATAAAAAAGGAAAGAAACAGAGATATTATATATATTATATATTTTATATACAACCGTATATACATATACATACATATATGTACATACGCATATGTAATTCCCTTTGCCCTTAGCAAGCACTTCATCTAGTTGTGTTTTTGTTTGTTTGTTTGTTTTTTTAATCTAGCAGGGTGACCCAAACCATCATTCCTGAAAGGTCTGGGCCATTAGTAGTCCTGCCTGGATTGGATTGTTGTAGTTTCCCATTGACTTTAATCACAGGCCATGGTAATACTAAGAGATGCCCTAAGGGATCTTCCGTATTTCAGACATATCCTTCCTTACCTCCATTATGGGGTAGCAGTACAATTTCCCCACAGTCGTCAGAATCAATCTACCCCAACCAGCGCAGGAATTACTTTCTTTACAAGCATGAGGAGTGCAACGTGGCAGGATTGCAGTCTAAACTTCCTGTTCAATGGAATTATTTCCTGGTGGAAGCATTCTTCCCTCTGGAACTAAGAAGCCTAGGCCAGCAAAGCATACGGTTGAAGGGACAGGAAGCCTAACTTACCCTCCCTAATTAATAATGCTCACACACACCCCAGCAGTTTCCTTCTCTCTCACACACTGTGCTTTGTCTTTTTTCAATAACACAAAATCTCATAGTATAATATATAGTCAACTTATTTATCATGTTTCTTCTTCAAATTCTGTAAGGTTCGACATCATTTTTTTTCTGTTTTATTTCCAGTGTCCCATATAGTTCCTTCCTGCACACAGCAGACACTCAATACACGTTCTTGAATGAAAAAATGAGTCAACATTCAAATAAATTTATAAGGTTTTTCTTTTGCCACTCTGGTTCCATCAACCATCATATCTCACCTGGATTTTTGTAATTCTTCCTAACCAGACTCCCTGTGTACAATCTTGCCCCCTTGACTGAATTCCCCACTTACACCCTTCTCCTGCTATCACTACCACTACACTCTCCACTGGATTAGAAACTCCATAAGGCCAGAGACTTTGGATATTACTTTCAGTCCAGATATAGCCCCCACTTTCTGGACCTTGCTTGATGCATGAGAAACAGTCAATTTTTTTGTTAAATTTTTAAAAATGCAAAAATGTCCTTCTTTCTTTAAGTAAACTTCCATTTTTTTGGCTCCGTCTCCAAAAAATAATTCTGAATTGCAGCAAGCCTTCCATCTTCTGCCTAGAGTAATGAGAATGTATGCAGCTCAACATATCAGGCAGAATACGTGATTGGTGAGTGAAAAGTTTTAACAGAAGGAATTAGAGGCTGACATGACCATTGGTAAAGTTGAGAGGACAGAGGTCAGAGAAGCTGTCACCAATGATATCAGCCTGCCGCTCCAAAGCAGGAAGTTCTGAAAATCTCAGCCAGCAATTGCTGAAAATCCAAGATCATCTCACCCTGAAGCCCCTGTCAATCTCACCAGTCTCTGGAAAGCTCTACCTTCTATTTCAATCTCCATCATTAACATCAGTGATGCTCAAGTAAATCTCTCCGCAGGTATTTTGGACCTTATCTCTGCTCATGAGCATTTAAAACTGCATCTGGAAAATAATGACCTCCTTTTCTCTTTTGCCCCCAAATCTTTTGTAATTGCCTATTGTTGGCAGATTCTAACCTGTTATGTACACAAGGAAGGAGATCCTGGGAGATTTGACTTTTCTGCAATGCAAGAGAAATCTCAGAAGTGGGTGGCACAATGATACTTAACTGAAAACAATAGCCAAGCACACATACTTATCCAGGAAGTTAGGACTCTTGGAAAAAAGATACTGTTTCCCCCACTCATTTTTTTTTCCTTCATAGAATATTGTTGTTATTCTTTGTTTAGTTTTGTTTTATGATTGTCTTTCTACCTTATTCTGCACATAAATCTTGGATGAATCTAACTTAGATTTATCACCCACCAGGCAGCTAACTCAATTATCTGGTCCCAGCTGCTGTATTAGGTATACAGTACTTCTGTAACACTTCACGTCTTCAAGGGAAGTGTTTGATTTATATAAAGTACTAACTAGGCTGTGTATTGTAACCTGCAGTAAGCTTATGTTGCTGTTAAACTTTCCTAGCATCACTTTAGAAGAAAAAAAAAAGTCACCTTTCTTATGACTCTACATATATTATCTTACAGAAAGGCTAGGTATTCTTATTAACATGTTAATAAATATGCTGACATTATTAGAGAAATAGTAATTATAAGCAAAACAACAAAAATATTTAATAGTAACTCTTCTTTAACATAATTAAGTTTGTTAAATAAATACCTGCTGAAGTATTTTTTACTTTCTTTATTCTGAACACAATATTTACTTCATTTTAGCTTTATTTCACTTTTCCCTACTACCCTCTATGTGTTAATTATTTAATAGTTAGATGCTAAAAGGCCTAGAGAGAAATGAAAAGGTTATCAAATAAGTGTTAACAGGCAATTAAGAATCTCTATAAATGGCTTATTGTCCCTAGCAATTCATATCCATATTTTACAGTTGCCGAGAACTATTGTCATGAGATCAAAAATCACTATGACCCTCAATGTTCACAGGAATCCAAACACTTACAAAATACATTACACATTTCTCTAAAGGTGTACGTTCATCACCATGTATGTGTGCCCTTGCAGTGCCCTTGCCTGCATAAAAAAACAGAAGTATTTCTGATTAGGAACTTCTCCAGTGGTATTAACCAATTAAGTGTACATTGCTGGATTGAGACAGAATTGTTACTGGGTCTTTTTCCTTGCTCCATTTTAAGGCAGTCTCTCTGTATGCCATTGGTAATAGCAATTGAATACATTTTTGCTGCTCCATTGTCAATAAAAACGATTCTATTCTGTGAAGAATACAATAGGCTACTTATCAAATACCTTTGGGTCTTTTGTAGATGACATGCAGGGAGTTAGCACCTGTAGAGACAAATGAAGTTTTCTCTCTCCTAATCTTTACATACATTAATTACAAACCTCAACATTCCATTTTTATTTTTATTTTTCCATGAAATAGAAACTTCCATGAATTAATGCATTTCTGCTAAGTACTACATCAGCATGGACCGACAGCAAGACCCATTGCCACTTTGCATCTCTTCAGGGTGAAGCCACCATACAACATATGCATGACTTGTTATGATGTTTTCAGTCTTTATACTCTGCTTGGAGTATTTATTAGCACCTCTAATTTTATTTTTTATTAAATACTGTTTGCGTTCTCCTATTTACACAGACAGTTGAAGTATATGCACACTTTGGTTGTATGAATCACCATATGATTCTCTCTGTGTGTTGCAAAGGGATTGTTATACATGCTCACACATCAAAGTGCACATATGTACACAACGCAAAAACACCCGCATGAACACGGTGGTGAAATATAACCACCAAACATCTTTGTTAAAACGAGGTCCTGGCATGACATTCGTTTAACACTTAATTTGATTCATTTTGTCAAAATTCTCAATTTCCCTTGGTGATTAATAGTGCATGTTCAATCTCAGATGGAAAAATGATTGATGTTTAACGTCAAAAATAGTTGCACGCAGACCTTTCCGCATGTCACTGGCTGTGACTGTGATGTGAAGCTATAGTGCTCTAACAGGGAGGAAAATATGTCTCTTTGATTAAAGCCTCCCCCTCCCCCCGTTTAAATGCAGGGCACTGAGCACTAGTAAGGGGAGACAAGTTGTCACCATCAAACAGGTTCTGATAATAAACTTTCAGGCATGAAGGGTGAAAATGTTCTGTAACCTTAATTCATGTCATTGTTTTAAGAGCTTATGTTCACAGGATTCATGGAAAATGACTAAGAGTGCTAATATACAAACTACATAAATTAAACAACGGCAAGAGGTACTTGCCTTCTTGACATTGCTAAAAGGATATTAGGTAAAGGTGTGATGCTTTGGAACTAACTCAAGTGACCTTTTCAGGTGTGTAAATTCCAAGCCCGCCTATTGTAATTATACTTGACGGGTGAACAGATATTACACATGCAGGAATTGAATGCAAATAAAGTCGATGTAGACTTTATACAAAAATGTTCTAGTCTTGGCAGCCTATAATTTTCAGAAACAACAGCTGAACTTCCAGAATCAGACCCTTTAAAGAGGAACAAATTGTTGGCAGAAGCAGGACAAGAAATGACATGATAAGAGAATCATGCTTGTCAGTTTGTTGGAAAACAAAATCATTATAGGTAGCACAATACATACCAAACAGAAAGCGTTCACCAAAGGCTCAATGGTAATGCCATTATCTTATATCACCATAACGCATTGCGATTCAAGCATTCACTTGTTTTGTTTCAGTTAAATTATACTTTTTCCTATGTGGAGCTTTTGAGCCGGTGGGGTTAGCACACTCTTTACCATCTGGGTAGATGTTCTGAAGTCCCCCTTGCTGGTAGGTCTCACTTTAACTTCTGATTTTTCTAAGGACCTAGAGATCCAAGATGTTTTCTTAGCACATTATCCATATAAGAGGAAGAGCAATAACAAAGATGACACTGTATCACTTGACTTTAAAATAATCCTAGTTGGCAGCTATTCCTAGCTCTGTTTAACAGGGGAGAACCAACGGCAAACACAAACATAGTAAAAGAAAATCCTAAGGCTCCTTTCACCTCCTAACAAGATTTGCAGGCCTATGAATGCCCAGCTAAACTGAAAGAGCAGATCATTCAGTTCTTAAGTTTTAGGGAAGATTACTGAGGATAATGATAATTATAACTAACATTATTTCTAGGTTTGTGAAAGCATAGTGAGAGTAAAGCACATTGTGAAGAATACCTTCCAACGCAGAAGTGATGGTGTCCTCATTTTTCATGTAACATCTGGAGGCTTAGAGAGGCTGTCCCGGCAATAACACTGCACGATTGCAACACTCAGAAGGCTGTCCCTGAGCCTGCACTCTGTTAGAAGATAAACTGATGAATATTTTAAAAATTAAGAGTTTATCTGAGCACTTACTGATTTGAATTGAGCAACACCAAACTGGAAGTGGTTAGGAGCATGACACAGACAGGAGCCGTAAGACCTATATAAAGAAAGTGGAGAAGCAAAGCAAAGAAATTATTTTGATTGGCTATAGCTCAAAGCCTAGTTGGCTGTTTTTAATTGGTGTCCATAGGTTTCAATTTTATAACCTTGAAGTTTTGACTGAATAAATGGTAACCCTGAAATAGAAATCTTCTTATGTATTCTAACACATTATTATTGCATATGAAAGGGTCCCATTGATTAGAAACTCCAGGGATCAGACATCTAGACATTTTGAAAATCAGGAAATAGATTTCTTAAGACATCTGAAAAATAACTAAAACAAATAATGTCACATTTCTGTGATACTACCATTGTGAGCATACATTGCACCATTAATACATAGAATATGATTATCTCAAAGATGGGAAAAACAGGATAGAAATTTTAAAACGCACCACATTTTAGGACTTCAAGGAAACTCACAATTAATCTTTTAATTTCTCATAAAATATAAGCCTTTTCTTGTTTAAAGAAATTATCAGCCTTTTGTGCAACGTAATCCAATGGAATGTCCTTTCATTCTGAAATATGCAGGTATGTCTCATTGGGGGATATGCTTATTCTCCATTTTTGCACACTCTACCCAGACACAATTTGCATGTATCATTTCTATTCGAACACGGTAATAAGGAATATTATTCCTTATTACCATATGGTAATGGTGTGTGTAAAACAGAACTCGTGTGTACATATATAATAATAATTCCTTAAAAAGTACTCTTCTTTAGGGCTTCCCTGGTGGCGCAGTGGTTGAGAGTCCGCCTGCCGATGCAGGGGACACGGGTTCGTGCCCCGGTCCGGGAGGATCCCACATGCCGCGGAGCAGCTGGGCCCGTGAGCCATGGCCGCTGAGCCTGCGCGTCCTGAGCCCGTGCTCCGCAATGGGGGAGGCCACAACAGTGAGAGGCCCGTGTAACGCAAAAAAAAAAAAAAAAAAAAAAAGTACTCTTCTTTAAAGGTTCCTAAAAAAGGTCAGATTATATAAAACTACAATTCATTCAATATTATCCTAGAAAGCATAGCAAAAATGATAAATATTTAAAATTGTGCATTAGAAAAACTTTTGGGGGATCAACTATCCACTTCATGGTAAACTCTTATGCAGTTGAATAATTACACATTTAATTTTATATCTCAGGAAAAATTCAAAATTCTTTATATTTTGATTCTGTTAACCTGCTGTTTGCTTTTTACTAGGAAAAATTAAAACTAGCAGTAGACTATAACTTTATGAGGATTGGCAAGCTGATCTCAATTTGTGTAGCAAGCAATTGATAAATATGGTATCTAATATAAAGATAAGCAAAAGATGGATATTCATTGTATGCCTTACAGGTTCTTGAATCAGTTGACATTACAGCCTGGTTATTCATAAGGCAAAATATAATTTCAAAAGTTATGCTACCACATTTTTTGACATCACCAACCTGAAGCTACAACCTGACAAAATGAATTATTTCAAACAGGAATATGACACTTGTAGAATAAAGTAACCCAAAGGCTGACAAGGAGAGGCAGCAAATGCACTGGACCAGCCAATTCGCTCAGCTCCAGTGCCACGTTATCAGAAAGAGTGCAAGTCATTAGCTCTCAGGATGAGCACTTTGTGGCTGTAAATAATCCTACCATTTTAGATTTGATCACTCAAACGCTTCAGCTTCTTAGAAGGAGTAGAGCATGTGGTAAATTACAAATGTGTGTGTGTGTGTAAATATATGCTGGCATTACTTAGAGTTATTTCACTTCTCATATGTTCTGAACTTTAATGCATTAATCTCCTCAGTTCATATTAACTTTTATATTATTAAAATGCCCCACATAATTTACACGAAGTCTATTGGGATGATTTTCTAATATTTAGCCGACAACTTCCTATAGAAGGGACCACTTGATATTATATACTCAGCACAGGATCTTACCGTATAAATATTCAGAAATTGTAGTTGAGAATAATAATGTCATCAACATGAGTCACATTATTTTATTTAAACTTCCAAACATTTTGGTATGATACATGCTTTAAAGGGTGAGTATTCAGAGTGAGATTACATTTTGGCTGACAAGGAAGGTGTAAATAGAGAAGATAGAGGTGGACAAGTAGAAAGCAAAGAGAATAAAAAGTCAAGTGCATATATATAAACAGAATAATGAAGACATTAAAGATATCTCACTGAGACTGTAGAGCCAGACTAGATTATCCTAGTTTTAGGCAAATACAGAAAGAACAGAAGGAAGAGAGGTAGAGAAGGAGGGAAAGAAGGAGGGAGGTGATGAATGATATAGAGAATATCCAACTGTTATCTCTTACAATCTTTTCCATCTGAATTTAATTTTGCTAAATAGATCAATTTTTTGCCTTTGTCTCCTCTGGTGAAAGACCTTCCAGTTTCTGTCTCAGCTTTCCCCAGTGTTTGCCCAGGCTCTTCTTGCACGGGGAGTCTGAGATCAGAGAGATTATTACCTATAAGCTGAGCACAGCACTCAGGTAATGGGTCCTTGATGCCAAGCCAGGGTGGAGGAAAGAGGAATCACAAGCTGGGGGGAATACAAAAGTCAGGAGAACATTACCAAGTCTCTGTAAAGCATAACAAGGTTAGAAGCCGAATTTGTATTGCTCTGCAACTGAATGGCTTCTTCCCTGGGCATCCTGCAGTAGCCACCAAATGCCAGCAACATTTTTGTTCTCCATGCAATCAGAGTAATCTTTTCAAAATGCAAATTTGAAGATGCCTCCCACATTAAAACAAAATATATTGAATGCATTTTCATTGCTCTTATGGTATGGACCAAATTCTTAATGGTGTCTAGGAGATGTTGCACGTGTATTACTTTTTTTCTGCTACTCTTTTAACCTTGGTCTCTATTAAAAACAAGTCTTTCTCTAGCACTAGCTCCTTCTTTCAATAGGAACTTTGCATATACTTAGTCCAGCTCTTTGGAAAGTTTTTTCCTACTTTCTTTACTGTAGTAACTGTCTGGGGTGGTTAATTTTACGGTCAGCTTGACTGGACTGGTAAAACATTCTGGGTGTGTCTGTAAAGGTGTTTCTGGAAGAGATCAGCATTTGAGTAGACTGTCTTAATTACTAATTTTAATTACTTTAATTACTACAGCATTTGAGTAGACTGTCTTAATTACTAATTTTAATTACTTAATTACTAATTACTAATTACTTAATTACTTAATTACTACAATGTCTTGAATTCTGGTAGTTTGAATCTCAATTTTGTTCTTTTTTTCCAAAATTGTGTTGCATATTCTACTTCATTTGCTTTTCAAGGTTAATTATAGAATCACTTTTTCGGCATCTTAATAAAATGGGAGATTGACTGAGAATTTTTAAATTTATAAATCAGTTTGGAGAAAATGTGCATTTCACAATATTGGCCGTCTAATCCATTAACAAAGTTATCTCTTCTTATATTTATATCCTATTGGATTTCTTTCATCAATGTTTTATAATGTTCAGAATACAAATTTTATATATACTTTGCTATATTTATACCTTAGAATTTTATATTTTTGATGTTATTGTAAATGGAATTTTAAAAATTAAACATGTAATTGTTCATGAAATCCAATTAAAAAAATTTTTGACCTGTGTCTTGAAACCTTGTTAAATTCATTTATTAGATCTAGAAGCCATTTTGTAGTCTCTTTGATATTTTGTACATAGATGCTTATGTTATCTTCAAATATAAACACATTTATTTCTTCTTTTTCAATCTGTATGCACTCCCCTCTCTTTCTTTTCCTTGCCTTATTTCCCTGGTTAGGGTCTCTGGGAAAATATTGAATAAGAGTGATAAGAACAATCATTCTTGACTTGTTCCTGAACTTAGGAACAAAAAAGAAAATATAAAGTATTATGCCAACTGTAGATGGTAGATTTTAACTGCTTGTTCTTAGAGTTTTAATATTAATAGATATTGAATTTTGTCCAGTGATATTCAGTATCCATTGAGATAATTATATGATTTTTTAATTTAGCATTTTATGGATAAATCTCACTGACTGATTTTGAATGTTGAACAAACCTTGCCTACCTGGAAAAATTCCCACTTAGTTACGATCTGTTATCTTTTCTATATATTACCCGGCACAATTTGCTAATAGTTCATTGAGGATGCTTACATCTATGCTCACAACAGATTGCTTTTCAGGTTTCCTTTTGTGCAGTATCTCTGTCTGGTTTTGGTATAAGGTCAATGATGATCACTTAGACTAATATTCCCAATATATTTATGTTCAGGAACAGTTTGTGTAGAATTTCTTCCAACGTTAATAAATTCACCAGTGAAACTATGTGGACTTGGAGTTTTTGTTTTTTGTTTTTCCTTGAAAATGGGTTTTATATTTAACTGCATATTTAACTATTTTAATAGCCACAGAAATATTCAAGTTACCTGTTTCTCTTTGAGTAAGCCTTTGTAGTTTATGTCATTCAAGGTGTTTGATCTAAGTCATCACATTTATTGGTATAAAGACATTCACGATGTATCCTTACTATTATGTTAATGTCAGTAGGATCTGTAGTGATGTTTCCTCTTTCATTCTTCATATTGATGATTTGTTTCTTCTTTCTCTTTTTCTTGATCAATCTTGCTAAAAATGTATACATTTTCTCTTTTCAAAGAAATAGATTTTGTTTTCATTGATTTTATTTTTTATGTTTTAAATTTTATTTTCTAATATCTTTATTATTTATTATTTTTGGTCATTCTTTCCATCTTTTTTTTAAATTTGCTTCTTTTTAGTTTCTTAAGATGCAGGCTTAGATAATGAATCATATACATTTTTTCTAATATAAGTATTTAATTCAATAAGATCCATTATAGCATTTAATATTATGAAAAACCTGCTTTAGCTGTTTATAAGAAATTGCAGCATATTGTTTTCCAATTTATTTAATTCAAAATATTATTTTTTCAAATTTCCTGTTTGACATATGAGTTATTTTTAAGTTGCTTAATTTTCACATATTTGAGAACTTTTCCTAGCTATCTGTTATTCATTTCTAGTAAAATTTTCATTGTAGTCAAATAAAACACTTTGTATGTTTTTAATTTTTAAAAATTTTCATGGTTTTCTTGATGGAATAGAATATGTTCCATCTTGTTAAATGCTTCATGTGGATGTGAAAATAATGTGTATGTATTACCTACTGGTCTTTGACAAAGGAGCAAGGGCAATATGATGGAGAAACATATTTTCTCTTTTCAACGAATGTTGCTGGAACAACTGAAAATCCACATGAAATAAATAAATTTAGACATATACTTTACACCCTTCACAAAACTTGTCTCAAAGTGAATCATAGACCTAATTGTAAAATGTAAACTACAAAAACATTAGAAGTTAAAATAAGGGAAAATCTAGGAGAATTTTGGTATGACAATTACTTTTTAGTTGCAACACCAGAGGCATGACCCATGAAAGAAATAATTGACACACTGGAAATCATTGAAATTAAAAGCTTCTGCTCTGAAAAAGACAACATAAAGAGAATGGGAAGATAGGAACAGACTAGGAGAAAATCTTTGCAAAACATGTATCTGGTAAAGACCTGTTATCCAACATATACAAAAACTCTTCAAACTTAACAAAAGAAAACAAACAGCTTGATTAAAAATGGTCAAAAGAACTGAATAGAAAGATAACTTACCAAAGAATATACAGAGATGGTAAACAAACATACGAAAAGATGCTCAATATCATATGACATTAGGGAGTTGCAAATTAAAACAAAAATGAGATACTACTGTATACCTAATAGAATGGCCTAATCCAAATCACTGTCAATAGAAAATGAGGGGGAGGATGCAGGGCAACAGAAACTCTCACTCATTGCTGGTGGGAAAGCAAAATAGTATAGCCACTTTGGAAGTCAGTTTGGCAGTTTTTTACAAAACTGAAGATACTCTTCTGATATGAGGCAGCGATCGTGCTCCTTGGTATTTGCTCAAATAAATTGAGTATTTATGTCTACAAAAAACCTGCACATGGATGTTTATAGTAGCTTTATTCATAAATGCCAAAATTTGGAAGCAATCAAGATGTCCTTGAGCAAGTGAATAGATAAATTAACTGTGGTACATCCAGATAATGAAATATTATACAGAGCTAAAAATAAAAGAGCTATCAAGCCATGAAAAGACATGGGGGAATCTTCGATGAGTATTACTAAGTGAAGGAAGCTAATCTGAGAAGGCTACATTCTATATGATTCCAACCGTACGACATTCTGGAAAAGACAAAACTAAGGAGGCAATAAAAAGATCAGTGGTTGCCAGGGGCTGGGAGGAGAGAGGGATGAACAGGGGAGCACAGAAGATTTTAAGGGCAGTGAAATTATTCTGTGTGATAATATAATGGTGGACATGTTTTTATGCATTTTTCAGAATCCATAGCATGTACAACCCCAAGAGTGAACCCAAAGGTAAGCTATGGACCTTGAGTGATAAAGGTGTGTCAATGTAGGTTTATCAGTTGTAACAAATGGACCACTTTAGTGTGAGATATTGCTAGTGGGGAAGGCTGTGTATGTGTGGGAACAGGAACTATATGGAAAATCTGTATTTTATACTCAACTGTGCTGTGAATCTAAAACTAGTCTATTCAAAAAAGTGTTGATTCTGCTGTTGTTGGTTGGAATTTTCTATACATAGTGTCTGTTTAGCTTTTCCAGTGTTTCTGCCTGTCCTTACACAGGCTAAATTTTGCCATGTAAATGTGGCGTGCTTTGTGCAGTAGGTTTCTGCCCCTCTGTCTGCACTAGGATATCTCTCATACAATTAATCTGGGATTCTAGGCTCAAGAGTTTCCTTTTCCTGTGTTTTTGTTTTTTCTCTCAGATCCTTTGTCCAGCAACATACCTGTCTCTCCCTGATAGCTTAAGACTTTTGAGAGAATCATTTGAACAGGAGAGGAGGATGGGGCTTTGCTCTTTTCCTGTCAAGGCAGATAATCCCTGCCCACACTTACGATTCTGAGAGATAATCACAGTGATCTCTCTGGTCTTGTTTTATCCAGTCTTTCTCATTTGCATCCAGTAAGAAGTCTGTAGCATAGAGTGTGCAGGAAGATGTGCTCTCCTTTTCTTTAATACTTTCAAATCACTTTCTTTATATATATTTTATTTTTTTGATTTTTCTCATCTGTATCTTTTATGTTCCTTATTATACTTTTAGTCAAATCAATTATCCTTTGGATAACTTGAATTTAGTATTCATTTCCGGGAAAATTATATTTTTTCTTCTATTTATTTCCTGGGTTTTCTCATTTAATATTTGAAATGTTTCTTAGTTTATGCTACATTTTCTGAGATCTTGCATTTGTGGTGTGGTTTCTTTTTTATCACATCTGCAATTACCTTTGTAATTATTTCTAATGAATAATGAAATTTCATGTTACATGTTCCGTTTGCTGCTGATATCTCCAGTTGGTTCTTGTCATGTAAAGTTTTCCCAGGTTTCGTTGCTGCTTTTGTTTTTATTGTTCTTTTGTTTTATTTTCTTTTAGTATATATATCGAAATATTATTTGCATTACATTAAATTTATTATCTGTATTTGCATGTTATTTTTCTTATTAAGTTTTAATGTCTTAAAATTCTTTAAACTAGTGATTACCAGGAGGGAGAGTCTTGTGAGTAACATGAGAGAGGGGAAAGAAGATTGGATTTCTGGTTTTCTTTTTTTTTTTCTTGATTCAGTGCTTCATTGCTCTGTTGCTAGGGTATGTGTGTGAAGGTCTGTTTTTTAATTATTATTCATATACCTATATATACACATATATATGTGTATGTTTATAAATTCTATACTATATATTCTTAGATTTCATATTATTAAATCGAGCCTATCAATCACTTTGCTTTTTATGTCCTTCACTACTGGATACTGCTTTTAATAGATATTGCTTTCCAATATGCTTTGCCTGGGGCTTCCCTGGTGGCGCAGTGGTTGAGAGTCTGCCTGCCGATGCAGGGGACACGGGTTCGTGCCCCGGTCCGGGAAGATCCCACATGCCGCGGACCAGCTGGGCCCGTGAGCCATGGCCGCTGAGCCTGCGCGTCCGGAGCCTGTGCTCCGCAACGGGAAAGGCCACAACAGTGAGAGGCCCGCGTACCGCAAAAAAAAAAAAAAAAAAAAGAAAAATGCTTTGCCTGCCTTCCCCAAATGTGGAACCTTTGCAAAACTGCTATTGCTTATGCTCTGCACATTCTAAGATCCCACTTTTTTTCATTTGCTTGCTCTGATTAGCCAATTTTCCATCTACTTCTAAATGGTTCTATTTTGGGGTGAGCTCTATCCTTGTCGTTATCTGGGTTTTTCTACTACTAGGATCCCCTTGTCCTCTTTACTCTGCATTCTACCCAAAACCCAGCAGTGGTGTATGGTCAGGTTCAATTCTTCTGGTCTTGTTTATATCATTACCCACTTGACTGTATAAATCTTCTCTTTATTCTAAATTTCAGGTGATTTCTATTTGTTCTCATTATTTTTCTATATGGCTCTAGATAAGGAAAGAGTGCTTTTAACATAGGCACCTGCCATTAACACAGAAAACTGGAAACCCTCAATGTACCATCTTTAACTTATTTGGGCTCTTTAAAGTCTTTTGTCTATGTTTGTATAAATAGTTAAAAGATGTTTACTCTAAATTAAGACTTCCCCCAAATTTGTGAATATCGGTAACCTTCGTGATTCTCTCTTCGCTGCTGTTATTTGTTCGTGTGGAATGCTTTAAATTCTGTCGCTATTATGAAAATATTTTGAATCAATTTTAAGGTTATGTTCAAATTCTACCTTGATTACAAAAACTTCCCTAATCCCTCTAATGTTATTAAGCAGGATATGTGTAACTGGTTTTCTTGTCAGTTTTATTTATCACACTAGATTATAGGCTCTTCATGGAGCATGTTTTTAATTTTTCTACAACTAGCTTTTATTGCACACAGAATAGATGCCCAAAACTTAATAAATGAACGAATGAACGCTATATGTTTTGTAAAAACTCTTCAAAATTGAATCATAGATATTTTTTAAAGATATTAAAAACATTAAAAACAGAAGAATTCTAAATAGGATAAAAATTCGTTAAAATGCCTCAAAAATTGCTTATTTATGGCACTCCTGATTCATATCGTCACTTCATTTTCCTTTGTTTAATTGAAACTAAACTTCCTTTAAAGGAAATATTATCCCAAAAGGCCATGGACTAGTCAATCTGCACACAACCCAGTGGAATCAGTATTAGCATGGAAAGTTCAAGGCAAATGCCATTTCCTATCAAATGCAGCATCAAGATGAAAAGTGCCGCCAAAGACCTCAAAGGTGAGGTCATTGCCAAACTTTCCCTTAGGTTCTAACAAGTCTGAGAATAAGCTTTCTTGTTAGTCTATCTTGGTGCATTGGAAAGATGATGTTTTGCCAGATAGAAAATAAGAGTAGACAATGCAAGTTATCATTGAAATAGCAAGATAGATCTATTATAGTTGTTGACAGCAGTGTAATGATGAAGTTACCCTACTATCTGCACCATGGGTAATACAAAGCAAGGAGAAATAAATGGTTTAATGCCACTTATTCCCACCTAATTTTCCAAGAAAAAAATACTCATATTCTCCCAATATCTTAACTCAAGGAAAAAAAGCATTTTTTAAGAAACAAACAAATGAATGAGTGAATATACTGTGTCCAATGATCTATTATTGTCAATAATTCTGTTTCTTAAGGATGTACTTTAAGTATTTGAAACAGTTTAGATTACTTCATCCCAGCATGATGCATTTGCTCTGTTAATTTCTAGCCATTTTAATTGAGGCTAATAACTTCAAGATGTGTTCCAACGTGTCCTTTACTAGCTTACCATTTTCCTAGCTAATCCATATTGTTATTGTTTTTGCATTCCAATGCAATCCATTTTTATCACTTGGCTAAGCAAACATAGCTGGGTGAAAATAATGAAGTTTCTACATTTATGGATAAACTTAGCTGTAATGCTGTTCTGTAGTTCACACTCGGGGACAGAGAGAAGCCATATAACAATTCTATCCACCAATCCAGTGTCACAAAAGATATGAACGTTATACTGAAATAGCAGGGACTATTCCACATTGCTAAATTTCTTTGCTTTTATTATTAAATGCAAACTAATGTTAGATGAGGAGATAAGTGTAATACAGTCATTCCCTCTTTTCTAAATTTAATTTATTCTATCTTTAAAAAATAATAAATTGGCTTTGCTATCAATTTAGAAGATATAGTTTGAATGGTTACAGGGAATTATCATATTGAAATGCATGGTACCTGTTAATTGTTGTCTGAATTTAGTTTCCCACTAGTAAAAATTTTTAATGTAACAAACCATTACATATAAAGTCTAAATTTTACTTTCAATATCTAGAGTTCTGATTCAGTTTAATCCCATAATCATGGGGAGTTTTTTTGGTTTTATTTTGAATGTTATTGTACTTTGACTACTGAAAAACATTTGAATGCAAAACCTCAAATCTTCTGAGTCTATGATTATAACATTATGGTCTGTTTATTCTAGACTTTACATACCAAAAGTCCCAAGGTAAAATTTCAAAACTTATTTTTGCCAGTTAAATATTGCCAGCCATTACACATAGCAGAAACAAGGTACAGGGGTCATGATTTTTACCCTTTGCTATATTTTAAACGCTGTTTCACCCCATGGAGTTCCCAGCCTGAAGTTTCTGACACTGTAAGCAATTAAGTTTGCATGATCATTTACTACTGGCACCTGGGAATTGATAATTTGCATGTACACAAAGCTTAGGCTTCCATTGACAATCTCCTTGAACAAATAATTCTGCAGTAACCAAAAGATCAGAATTGATCTGATATCCTTACAAAAACTCAGGCCTACAATGTGTTCCCTGCTTGCTTGTCAATTTGCAGTTGTTAGAACTGTTAATCTATTACGTAAAAACACTACAAAAGTCTCCTGCCAGGGAAATTCTTTTGGGGAGCACCCAAAAGATTCAGGAACAATAATTGTTTCACTTTGCATAATTCCTGAGCTTTTTTTCATTTTCTTCTTTTGAATTATGTGGACCTGGGCAGCCAAATTGCCATACTTTTGGAAAAAGCATTCTTTGCTTACAAATGTATTAATACATAGAAAAATAAAACACACAAATAGCCAAGCTAGCAAAAATAGTGAACACTGATCCAGTACTTTTTAAACCTCGAATCAGTTAAAATAACTTAATGCTTCCTTGATGTTTTTACTCCCCTTTTCCAATACGTTTTAAAATACTGTTTTACAGACTTTAACCAATCTCTTCCTAACCAACATTTGTATGTTGTCAAATTTGGTAGCTATAACAAGAATTATGATGTCATACTTTAAAAATAAAAGTGTGTCTCTTTTAGTCATATGCATTTTGCTAACTTGCATGACATTAAATTTTGTACTCTAGTCTCCTTTTTATGTAAGTCTTTCATTAAATTTTGCCTTTTTCAGTCCTCACTTGTTTTTGGACAGCTTCATTTTGAACCATTAAAAGTAAATCTTAAAGGTTACCTCCAAATAATGTCTCCTGTCATTCATAACTTTAATAATTGTCTAGAAAGAAAAAGTAAAGCGATTGTCAAGAGAAAAAAAATGATGGTGAATTCAGTGAAGAATGAATTTAATTAAACTTCCAGTTTAAATGTAATGGCTCTGAAAGCAATAAATGTTTTTTAAATCTTTGAAAGTAAATAAATAGAAGCTTCAGGCAAGAGATAATAATAAAGCACTGTATAAATATATATTTATAAGGCAAGTATGCTTTTTATTAATAATATAAATTCAGTCTGCATATGAAATTAAACTTTATTTTAAAAATGACATTAACCTACAGTCTTGTTCAATGTTGTAAAACACTGAATGGACAGATAACCAAAAGGAGTGTTTAAGCAAAAGTTGCAGTGGACAAAGTGAAACAGGTAAGGAAGACTTTATTCAAAGCTATTGTAATAGGGGAGAGAGAATTTCCCAGACAGAACTCCATTTCAGCTCAATTCAGCTGAAACACAAGCTGGATAGTTTTTAGGAGATAGAGTGGAGGTGAGGGGATCATAGGCTATCTGTGTTTGTTAATTGGTGTCCATCAAAGTTAGCTCTTACCCTCCCACAGAGACTAGGAGATAGAGGTGCTGTCTTTCTGGCTCCTAGGTACTTGAGAGAGACAGTTTGAATTGTAAAACAGGAGAGAGGCTTTAAAAAACATTTACATTTCAGGAGAAAATATGATGCAACTGACAAGGGATTAATTTCCAAAATATACAAACAGCTCATACAACTCAATAACAAAACAAAACAAAAAAAAGAATGAGCAGAAGACCTAAACAGACATTTCTCCAAAGGAGACATACAAATGGCCAACTGGCACATGAAAAGATGCTCAACATCATTAATTATTAGAGAAATGCAAATCAAAACTACAATGAGCTATCACCTCACACCAGTCAGAATGGCCATCATTAAAAAGTCTACAGGGCTTCCCTGGTGGCACAGTGGTTGAGAGTCCACCTGCCGATGCAGAGGACACGGGTTCGTGCCCCGGTCCGGGAGGATCCCACATGCCGCGGAGCGGCTGGGCCCGTGAGCCATGGCCGCTGAGCCTGCACGTCTGGAGTCTGGAGCCTGTGCTCCGCAACGGGAGAGGCCACAACAGTGAGAGGCCCGCGTACCAAAAAAAAAAAAAAAAAATTAATGGGGATTTATTTCTAGTATTATAATATCTACTGCAGACTGAGAAATTGGTAAGCTGTCACATGCCTACAATAGCTTAATTTTTTGTTTCAAAAAACCAGGAGGAAAAACTTAGTAGAACAATGGGAGGGAACTGGGCTTCTCAGGCAAAATTCACAACACAAACGATTTAGCAAAAGTTTTAGGCTTCCACAAAGTTGTTTGCTGGAGTCAGATAGTCAATGACATATTGGTTGAGTCTCAGACTAGCTGCACACAAAAAGATTTAATCAAGATGAGAAAAGCAGTGGGATAGAGACTCAAGCCACTGCATTTCCTCAAATCACTGGAAATTAAATTATTCCCAGCTGTATCTCAGTAGATATCTCAGTAAAAGATAAAACATGTTTCTCCTTAAATAAATGACACCTCCTATGATCGTCTAGACCATTTTAAACCATTGAAGGGTCTCAAAAAACAAAGATAAGTTAGGGTTAACCTTCAAAATGGTCAAGTTTTCTGCCTCTGACCCAAACTATATAAGACATTGTGAACATCTGCTGTACATAGTATACTGAGGGATTAAGCTAAGTATGTGTGCCTCACCATTCATGTCTTACATACCATGTGTATAGTATATAGTATAGCATCATGTATACATATATGTTTGTGTTGTATACATAATGTAGAACTACACTTCCAAATTTTGCATACATATTCTATGTTTTGTAGCCGTCTAATTTTTATTCGAACATAGTAAAATTTTGATCTTCATTGAGAGTGATATAACTTGTTGACTAGTGTGTCTGCTTTGTGTTTCACACAGACTAAAATTCAGGGAGAAGAAAGGCTGCTAGATGGAACCTGAATGCTTTCAGCATCACAGGCACCAGAGAAACATGATTTAAATCTCTCCAGATACTGCTATTGTGCACTCCTGCTCTTATGTTTATTATTTAGCAAGCAAGCTGTACTTATTACCTAAGAGATACTTTATACCTGGTCATAACTGGTGAGAGTTAATTCAGTTATCTCCATCCTAAGAATTAATACCTTCATTTTTTAGGATGAAAATTACCAAAATTATTTTGCTAAAATTAGTTCAAATTTTGGTGTTGTTTGTTTGTTTGTTTTTAAATTGGCAGTCAGACTAATTTAGACTTTTTATCGTTTTTAGGGACATTCTTCTTTCTTTTGAAAATAGTCAAATGTTTTAGTAAATAAATAGCTCTAAGGTACTTTGCTATATCAGGGGTGGTAGGGTGGAGTGTGATATAGACAAGGGTAAGAATTCAACAGTGCACGATTCCTTCTCCTTGTTCCAGAAAATTCTAGTTTATTAATTTGTCTTATATGTCCACAATATCCTGTGTTTGCATATTAGATTGAGTTAAAGATGTAGTGTTGATAACCAAGCCCTTACATCAGTGTAACAAAATCTGAAGTAATCATATTAGACTAAGAAAATTAGGAGTTAGGTTAACTACTTTTTAATGTTCCACCAAAATATAATAGCCATACATTGCATTTGATATAAAAAATTGTTATTTTAAAGATGGGTTAATATAAAACCATGATTAACTCAAGATAACAAAAATGAGGTATTCTCCACAAAATATGGGTATAAAAAATGACATGGAAACATATCAAATTTAATGGAAATTTAGCAGTAATATATATAAACAGTAAATTGTTTGTTGCATATCAAAGAATCTCCTTCTAGTTTTAAAAATATTAACCAATTGTTTGAAATATTTTAAAGCCCAGAATCTTGATGAGTATGTATTTTACTTAACAGAATTGTGATGAAAACCAATTTTGGTGCTCACCAACTAGGTAACATTTTAACAGAATCTGATTAATATAGCTGTTTACTGAGCTCTGATTTCAAAATACTGGGAAAAAAATCACGTACATTTTAGATTTTTGTTTGTTTCTCTGAAGGCTAGAAATGACACACATGCAGACAATGTAACTGAGAAAGATGTTAGAATGGGAAAGACAAGAAGCAGAGAAATAGGAAAATGGCTCTTGCACCCATGATAGATCAACTAATGAAATATGTTACTTGAAAATCTTGCTGAGAACTGATACAACTTTTTTTGCGTGTGTGATTTTTGAGAGCAGTTTGCTTTGACAGAACATCTTCCATTGTTATGATTCAGCATCCTTTTCTAATGCATTGCTGTGCTGGCCTTGTACAGTACTCTGAGACATTCAAATAATTCATTATTTAGAAGATACTCTATGGAATTAAAAACACTTTACCTAAAAAATAAACCTCTGAAACAAACTAGCATCTACAAACAGCCCCATTTAATACACAAAAAAAGTGGTGAGAGAGAAATTGGGAAATTTGCAGGACATAAGATCACAATATTTCTCAGCTATTAAAAAGAATGAAATAATGCCATTTGCAGCAACATGGACAGACCTAGAGACTGTCATACTGAATGAAGTAAGTCAGGCAGAGAAAGACAAATATTGTATGATACCATTTATATGCAGAATCTATTTAAAAAATGATACAAATGAAATTCTTTACAAAACAGAAACAGACTCACAGACTTAGAGAACAAACTTATGGTTACCAGGAGGGAAGGGTGAGGGACAGATTAAAAAAAAAGAGTTATTGTGATTCACAACTGAACACTATACCCCGAATCCTGAGTGATAACTTTCCGCATACTTTTAAGTGATGGTCAGTCAGATATGACCACAAAAGAGAGGGAGGAAAGGCTCAGGAGAACCAAGTTTATTATATTCCCAGATCCTAGAGATGGGAGGCATGCACCTGCAGGGCCGTATAGGAAAGATACCAGGGTAGTCAAGTAGCAGAAGACAGTAGGAGGGGGAGCCCTTATTGGGGTTTCCTAGGGGAAAGCGGGGCACCGTAAATGGTGAGACTTAGCTAGCTGGAATAACTTTGGTGGCTCTAAGCTATAGGGTCGATCCCTAGTTGCCTGGTACCTGACCCAGGCTGATAAAGGCAGAGGAATATTGTCTCTGGGGTGTGGGTGTGGAGGTGACCTGGCTCTGGACTGGTTAGTTTGCATATTAAAGACGTGCTCTGGCTGGGCTTTTTAAGAATCTCTAAGAATTGGCTAATACCAAGAGATGGAGGGAGCCTCTTTCCAGCAAGAAAATTTCTTTTTTAAGATGTCAAAATGGTATAATATACAGAGAATTAAAAAATATATAGACAGTACAAATAATAATAATAACAACACCTACATATTTAGGTTCATCTGTCTTATATTTCAGTCTTCCAACACCAAGAGCCCAGCTTTGTAAAGGCATTCTGTTTTCTCTAGTGTTTTATTGTATTTCTTCCTGTTCCATTTGTGCTCATATCACTATTAATTAGCATCAGCGTATTGAGTAGAGTTCTCTGGGTATACAGTAGGTCTTTGTTGGTTATCTCTCTTATATATAGTAGTATGTATATGTTCATCTCAACTGAATCACTTTGCTGTACACCTGAAACTTACACAACATTGTAAATCAACTATACTCCAATAAAAATTTTAAACAGACAAACAAAAAAAAGTGGTCCTACTTTCAAAGGACTGTGGTCTTACCTGAAAGAGAGAACAGATATAATTAAAAACACATACTTTCTCAAATTATGATTGCATTAGTCTTAGAAAGTATACTCCATCGTCCCGTTTTAATACTCCTATGATGAAGTTCAAAGGAATATTCACTGACCATGGAAAGACTGGGAAAAGCAGATTGGTCATGCTATTGCTCTATGTTTTTATGACTTCTAGTTTGTTTTAACTCTGTGGCAGTTTTCAGCATTAACTTGGAGTGAAGATGTGTTGCTTGTATACCATGCGTTTTGTCCATACACTTATTTAAACTGTATCACAACAGTATTCCACACAATTATATTTTAGAAGTGGAACAAAATGTAAATATGGTATGTTCCCTTTTCCAAACTCATATGATCACCCAATATAATTGTGAAGATGTAAGCTACATTGGCAAATAGATTTATTTTGACCACCATGACATATCTACTGTCAAATAGATTAAGCATATTTAATTGAAAGACTTTAAATTAGAGTAAATTAAACTTATAAAACTAAAACTTTAAATAGTGTTACCAAAAGGAATCTATGATTAATAGTTAAAAGTTCTGGGAACTCTATACATTGGAAAATGTTGGATGAGGGTTATATTGAAATCCTGGAATAAAACAGTGAATCTGTATAATTTGTCAGATTTTGTATCCCTTGAAGGCACAGTACATAATTTATTTATCTTTGCCTAATGCATGGCATAGTATTTGGCTGATAATGTGCCTAATACATTGTGAAATTGATAGAATTATATGATATAATGAGATGTAATCTATTTCATTTTTCTTAATTCTTCCATTGTCTGGAAGAACAGAACTTAGTTTCATACACAATTTTGCCAGCTTTTCTTACTCTGAGTTTTCTCATGTATTTTTTTCTTAATTTTCTTTCACTACCATCTTCATTCGCTCTTTTCTTTTTTGTTTGATGCCTTGTACTGCAAGAGTGCTCAAGTGTTTTAGAAGTAGTAAAGATAAATAGTTTTTAAATATATACATTTCAGTTTTATGTGCATCTGAAAAAATCCATGCTCCTGTGAAACTGACCAAAAAGATTTATCTCCTACAGGATTAAAAATCCACATGGTAATATATTAAAATTTACGTTTCATTCCCATCTGATTGTCAATACACATTTATACAGGTTGCCCTTAAGGTTCACATTTGAACCGAATGTAATTGCATATATTTTGGCTTAGAATTCAGGTCTCCTTGGTGTTATTGCCAACCTTACCTGCTTTCTCTCATTCATCAAATCCTGTTCTTTATATCTTTTTCTAATAATCTCTTAACCTCTCTGGAGTAACATAGCAGATTTTTTTTCTTTATGCTGTTCCTTCACTTTTGGCTCAATTTCCACTTCAGAACCGCAATAAGAACTTTTAGATTTAGTTGCCATAGCAGTGATGTTGTACTGTTCTGTTTGCACGTGCTTGCTTGCTAGGTAAGCAGAGTCTTTTAGAAAATGCCTTTACTCAAAAGAAATTTATTATTATCATACTTAACAGAAAATTCAAAAATAATTATAAGTACTAGACTTTTAAGTTTAAAATTAAATTTTAAATTCTTCAAATAAGCATTTCTTTGTATTCATCTTCATTGAATTCATGTTATTCTTTCTAGACCATAAGCTTCTGCATTCTTTAGTTTCAAAATTGTGTGTACTGTAGAGGAGTGAGTTTATAAAAGCAGAATCTTAAGACAGAATGAAACAACCAGTAGTAGAGACATTGGCAAAAACAATGATACTATTTTAAAGAAACTGTTTTGCTTAAGAAATATAGTTTAGCCTGTCAATTTGTATGCCAACTTTACTGTCATCCCTCCTGACATAGATATGATTCACAAAAGAAGGACCACCAAAATTTTGAAAGTTAAAATTAATATTACTTTCAGAAAAGAATATAATGCATGTATTTCCTTTTATCTATTAGGCACTTAGTTACATGTGAGAAATGATTTTTAAAAATCTCTTCAAAATTGTATTTTCCTGACTGCCAGGATTGAAACAGAATGAAATTAGGATACATGATAAACTTATTATTTACGTGAATTAGCCTTCAAAAAGGTAAATTTTAGGGCTTCCCTGGTGGCGCAGTGGTTGAGAGTCCGCCTGCCGATGCAGGGGACACCAGTTTGTGCCCCTGTCTGGGAAGATCCCACATGCCGCGGAGCGGCTGGGCCCGTGAGCCATGGCCGCTGAGCCTGCGCATCCGGAGCCTGTGCTCCGCAACGGGAGAGGCCACAACAGTGAGAGGTCTGCGTACCGCCAAAAAAAAAAAAAAGGTAAATTTTATACATTGCTATTTTGATGTCACAGTGTGATGAGGTCCAGTTTTCTACTCTCAAAATCCCAGCTTAATTTTGAGGTTTCTGCCCGTACTTCTGTGACACAGCAATGTCAGTCTTCCACTTCCTTCACAGCTGTAAGAGAGCCCTGAACGTAGGCTGTGTAATTTTCCAGTGTTTTGAAATGAAAATAAATAGGTATATTGTCCCTGATGATCACTTCAGCAGTCTCTGTTAAAGAGGAAACCAAAGTAGTTAAAGATTAAAATGGTATCCGAAGACTTGGAGAACTTAACATACCTCATTGCCGCTGCTTTGAAATTCATACACAATTGTTGCATTGACATAAGAATGCTTATAATATTCACCTTCCTACTTTCAAATGTTGAGAATTAGTTCCCTTTTTTAGGAGTTAGTTTTTACTCCACAAGTAAAAAAAAAAAAACCAAAACATGGGCTTCCCTGGTGGCGCAGTGGTTGAGAGTCCGCCTGCCGATGCAGGGGACGCGGGTTCGTGCCCCAGTCCGGGAAGATCCCACATGCTGCGGAGCAGCTAGGCCCGTGAGCCATGGCCGCTGAGCCTGCGCATCCGGAGCCTGTGCTCCACAACGGAAGAGGCCACAACAGTGAGAGGCCCGCGTACCGCAAAAATAAATAAATAAATAAATAAATAAATAAATAAATAAATAAAGATCTTTAAAAAAAAAAAAAACACAATTACAAAAAATGCATGAAAAAGTGTCATATTCCGTATTCTCTGAGTCTTCCTCCTATATTCCCTAGAGACACCTGTGAGGGAATTAATTTTGTACTATATAATCTTAACTTTTGTTTTATTTTACCCTCAGATTTCCAGTACTAACAAAATTGAAAAATAGAAAGCAATACCTGTTCAGCCGCGTAAAGGAATAAATCTATGAGGTGAATGAAGGAGATGGTGATGTTTCCAACATGGAAAGATTGTATTGAACTACGTCATCAATTGCTCTTTGGTTATCCCAGAAAGGTGTTGCAGGGAAGCGGCGCTGCTGGAGAGAGGGGAGAGATAGTCTAGCATTTTGGACGCAAGAGAGAACGTGAAAGAAATGAAATTACAGGGAGATAGCTCAGTTAGAAACAGTTAATCGTATTAAGAGAATGAACATGGAACTATATGGTGAATGAGTGACACCTTCTAGTAGAAAATTTACTGATCTAGGACTTCTCGAGAATGGGGACAAGTAACCAAAAGCTCTGTAAAAGGATTTCTGTATCATTAAAGAGATGAACAAAGAAATGTTTTAAGCAAAACTGTGCTTCATCTAGCACAGTAAAAATCTTTTTTTCCTAAGGTTCATCTGAATTGTGATTGATGTTCATTGAATTTACAAGTTTGTTTCTTTTGCAAGAAACTTTTGGAAATATTATTAATTCTTGTTTCCACTTTTTTTTTCCAGATTACTTATTTAGATAGTCAGAGCATATACATACCTGAAGCGTATATACTTACTTTGCATCTAACAAAGGAACCTCATTTGAATCTCAGAATCACCTCAAAATGTAAGCAGTGGAAGCAGTTCTCATTCATAGAAATTGTTGAGCACGTGGGCTTTGACTGATTAGCTTCAGGACTGCTCAGATCCCCACGTACAGAAGGAAGAACGATTTTGATTACATGGGCAAAACAAAGAATAAACTCAGGTAATAAATACAGCGATTATTAGGCAATGTACAAAAGTATGCATGGGAACAGCTCAGAGAAACTGACCAGACACCTGAACATTGTGCACCTTCATGTGTAGAGGATTTATGTTCTCCTATTATACATGGCTTCTTCCATAAGAAGAAGCTCAAGGTTTGAGCATCTTCGGCCTGCATTGGGCTCACATATTTCCAGCGTCTCATAAAAAAGAAATTTCCCTCTCTCGGTTCCAGTTTGAAAATTCTGAGGGGGTGGTTTTGTCCCTCTTTTACACTCTTAAACCAAGCACTGTGGTCCATGAGATGGGATCAGACAACACTCATAGACATCCCATAATAAGTAAAAGTAAAGGAAGGAATGGTACTTACTGAGTGGTATCTACTGGGGAGGGGGGATTATGAGAGTCAAGGCCATTGCTGGAATCCTTGTCTGTCAGCCAGCCAACCTCTCTAAATTATGTCTGCTACTCAGTGTTTTTCTTTTCGACCAGACACAGAACAAGATCAGATTGCTGTTTTTTTTTTTCGGTAGCTGACATTTTCTTTGAATTCTTCTCGCCTGCCCTCCTAACTTGTTTTGATCTAGACTCAGTCTTCCTGTACCAGATAATGTGGAGATAAGTACTTTTGTTATAGGTGTTTTACTTGCGATCTGTATAGGTAAGAATTATATATGAGCACCCTCAGGAGGCAAATCATGAATATTCATTCATGATTATTCCTATTGTATACCAGATGCTCAACAAATACTTAAAAGAAGCAGAAGGGGGGATAAAATTAACATTTCAGGAAGCTATACATTGTATCGGTAATAGTCAAAATACTGAGAAGGAAATAGGAAGGTATAATGAATTATTTTTTTAAAACCTTTGATCAGTTGTTCTAAATTTACATTTAGCCTCAAATATCTGAAAGATAGGGCATATTCCTATCCATACTGACAGTCTTGTACCCTCAAGTGACAGCACCTGAAAGTGAGCAGCAGATGTTCACACTTGTCAGAGGGTTAAGTAAGGATAGAGAATGGCTTGGGGAGAACGTTTTGAAACCTCCTTCCCCAGAAAGAATTGTGAGAAAACTTTGGTTCACCCTTGAGAATCATCACCATTGTCTTTTTTTTGGATCGATGAGGCTCTTGCCTCTATCAGACTTGACTCTCACCCATAATGAAGTGCAGATTATTAAACTCAGTACACATAGTGTGCTGAAGTTAGGAACTTGGGTGTTACTTCTGATGCCTCACTCTCCTTCACCCGCTCTATGGCCAGGTGCTAATCAAGCCCAGTTCAGTACCGCATCCTAAATACTTCTGTCCATTCGCACTCCTCTGTCTCCCCTGAAACCATCCTAGAGGCCACCATTAGCTCTTGCCGGAGCACTAGAACAGCCTACTCAACTATCACCATATTTCCAGCCTTGGCCCCTCCCTTTGCTGCTGCCCAAATGATCCTCCAGTCATATCACTCCCTATTTAAGACATTTAAAGAAGCCCCATATTGCCCTCAGAATAAGGTCCAACACCTTTAAAAAGATTTATGTTTCTCTTCCTAATCTGGTTCTGTCTTATACCTCAGTTTCTCTCTGCCCATTTCTATTTCTGACATGTCATGTTGGCCATACAGAGTGCCTTCTATTTGCATGAAAACACGTTCTCCCTTCAGACTGTTTTCTCTCTCCAACTCTTTCCCCTCTTTCCTTCACCAGGCTATTGTCTACTCATCCTTTAGTTCTGAACTGGAGGTCACGTTCTCTGAGAACTGTCAGGATCTGTAGTTCTGGACTGGGTTTCCCTTATACATGCATTTCTCATGTATAGCATTAATCATCCTATATTTTGATTGCCTTTTTATGTTTCATCTTTCACTAGATTTTCATCTCAATGACCATGTTGACAATGCCGTATCATTCATTTTTCCATCCCTCATTTCTAACACATCTCAAAATGATCCCTTCTGGACATCGTCTCATCATCAAAGTAAATTTAATTAACACACTCAAAGACTTACTACAAGAAAAGAGAGTGGACAATTTTACAATCTTATGCGGGGAGGAAATATTTAAAGCCTTCACACCATGGTCTATTCTGAACTTGACCATTGAACATGATATCATTGGTAAAAAAGCAGAGGAGTCACATTCTGAATCTAGACAGTTGAAGCCCCACACTTGTGTAATGGGCAGGTGGGTTCGGAACCTGTTTTTTGTGTCTCTGGCTACTACATTCCTATACTAGATAATATCAGTAATGGAGGAAAGACATTAAGGAATTATGTTACATTTAACTTGGCCATCAGCCTGTGTTTTGCAGCCCACTCTCCCAATGAAGCCTCTAAACAAGTAATCTGCTGGTCAAAGACTGAAATGAGGCAACATTGATTTCCTCATTTAGTAACTGGTACCTGGTACCTGTGACTAAAACGTTTGAACAGACTAAATGTACGTTATTGCCTAGTATTTTTCTGGAGTTTCCAGTTGTCTTTTGTTCAGAATGACTCTCTGAATCTTATATATATTCCATACACCTATCTGGGAGACCCACACAATTCATGGCTTTCCTAGCCTTTTCAAGTAATTTTTCAGTATTTATAATTGAATACTGGGTGCTGACAGTGTGCTATTTAGCTAGTAGAGGGCAAAACTGATGTCTAATTCAGTCTAAGGTACTAAGAAGCACCTGATATTGACACCTAAGGAGACTTGTGATGAAGATATTAGAGCTGTGAATGAGCAAAGTACTAATTCATAGTTGGGAACTTTATATTCTTGGTATTGACTTTGAAAAGATTAATGCAAACTTTATTTTTTAACTTTACAGAAAGCAAAATAATAATAATAAAACTCATTACCCAGACTAACTGACAAAGAAATACATTCATGTTAAATGTAAATTTTACATTCTACAAATAATTTTTTCGTCTACTCACAGTGACCAGGACAATGTATTGCCAGATAAACCCTTTATATTGTGAAAGGTAATAATTGAAAAAGCGTTTTTTGACCTCTGTTTCCATTAATACACTTCTAACTATTCCCCAGTGCACTGAAATCACACTAGTAAGTGAAAGGAACATTTAGGTGCTGTCATTAATTCTCTGTCTCATAAAAGCTGGCTGTCTACCTTCTAAATTATCTGTGCTTCTTGTGTAGTGAATGGAAGAAAATTGCTAACCTGGAGTCCTTATGAAGAGAATTTTCCATTGCACAACAGCTCCTAGGGTTTAAAATGGTACCAAGTAAAGCTGAATGGTCTAAAACCTTTTAGGCTTCCCGAATCAGGCACAGGTCAGCAGATTGCCTCATTAAGAACATTTAGTCATCCCAGTAATTTGTCTACTGGCATGTGCTCTATAATTAATGTTTTGCATCTTAGGAAAAATATGTGTTCTCCCAAATAAATACAAATATAGGAGGCTATGGATATATAAAATCATTATGATAAGATTGTTATCATTGTTAAGGGTTTGGAGCAAGGAAGTAGCTGGCATTCAATACATCACTAGAAACAACATGATATAATAATTCCACAGAGCTGAGTGATATCTTTATCAGTATTCTCAATGTCCATTTTGGTCATTCCCTACTTACTTAAGTCATAACCAAAGTAAGTTATAATTTTCTTTGTGATTAGTAGTGAAAAAGGTTTGCTTGTGGGTACAAGAATAATGAATCAAAATGCCAAAATTGAAAGTTTATAACCTAACCTATTCTACAATTATACATGTAACTGTTGTATGAAGATTGTGGAAAAAAAAAAAAAAGGTAAAGAGATACAGAGAAAGTTTGGGCCTTCCAGTGAGGGTGAAACTATATTCAGTTGCGGAGCAAAGGGATTATAAGATATTTCTTATTGAGCTGACTTGTGAAAATCTAAAGAATTGTATAATTTTTGGAAGTAGAAATGAGTAAAACAATGGGATAAATGCAAAGTAAAGAAAGGAAGCAACTTGACAAAAGAGTGTGGAAAATTGTTGGGTGCAGGAAAGAGCATGTTATCAGATTTGTCAATATCAAGAAGATGTTGGGAAATAATAGGACAAAGAGTATAAAGTAGAGGAAATTTTCCCTGATCTGGTTCACCAATCTGATGCGAAATTTGAGCGTAGGGGTGACACCAGGGGCATTGCATAGTTTTCTTACTAAAAATGTTCACATTAGTTTTGGAGTTTTTTAGTTTTGGTTTTTGATTTTTTTAAATAAATTGTCAGCCTCATAGTGGCAATCACTGGGAAATACACTTCATGATTAGAGAAATTTAACATAAAAATATTTTAATACTCATATTCACAAAACTAAGGATATTTATATTTACATATATGTATATATGTTTGCATGTATTTTTGGATGACAGGGGAAAATAAATTTTGTTTTTGTTGGTCAAATTGAAATGAGAAATACCTAAATCTCAAATATTTAAATGTTTTCAGCCATAAAGTAAACTAACAGTAATTGGTATATTTTGAGTATGAAAAGGCTAATTAAACAAATAAGTGATATTTGTTCACTGTGATTATTAAGCATTGGGGGAAGGTGTATGTATATGTATATGCCATAAACAATACCTACGTGCTGTTGAGTTCAATCTGGTGGGTACAGATCAGAATTTTACAAATAGAACGTATCAAACAGATGTATTGCCTGCTAGGTGTAAGGTTTATAGAAGAAAATATTATTTCCAATCTTATTTCACTATGAATTGGACAATTCCCTGTGAAGATAAATTTTCACCAAATTGCATCAGGACACTTTCATGGCTTCTGTTCTTTTAATGCTGTATCAAGTAAGTGCATGAAATATTCTGTTTTATATCTCTCTGGGAAGCTGAAAATTTATGTCAAATTTTAAATGTTTGGAAATATTAAGGATGAAATTAACCTCAGACTCAACAAAATCTAGTGGTACATCGCTTGTTCCAAACAGTAAAGAGAACAGCATTTAACACAAATGCTAGAAACCACACACTGTCTATGTGTACTTCTCTGATACGGTGGAATATGGTGAAAGCAAGTTCACAGCAGCAGACACATTTCAGGAACTTCATGGTCCCAGATTTCACGCAAAGACCAATCTTCAAAGTTCCTCTGATGTCGCCTTAAATCTATTAGTACACTGTAAGTTTCATCAACACTTTCATTTTCTGTCAAAACTAATGCAATCATTCTCTTTTGAGGTTGTCATTGAGAATGTGAAATGGACAAAGGTTCTCATGGTTGTTTTCCCTATTATACTGGGGATTGAATATTTTACTGAAAAAGGAGAATGCTTGTTTCGTTTGGATGGATGGCTGTGCACACGTCTGTGTGTTTTTGGCGTTTCAGGAAAATCATAAAGGTCGAAAACTTCTACTTTATTTTCCACGAATAATAATTCAAGAATTAGTATCCAAAGCCTGCCATTCTGTAAGGCACTAAATAAATAATAGTTGATTGATGTTAACTCAAGTTTCCCTCCTCTGCTTTGCTGTCCAACCCTCCTTTATTTTACCAAGCTATTCAATGTCTTCCAGTTCCAAAATATTTTCCTCCAAAACATCTCTGAGATTTTTCTTTAGGTTAATGAAATCTTTTCAAGGTCCCACACTCTAGTGCCACATAAAAATCAATTTCCTTTCTTTCATGTATAATGATTATTTTATGCTTCACAAGTTTTTTTTTTTTTAAATCTTTTCTTTTAAGTCATGTCACTCACAGTTCTCCCTACAAGATTGACTTTTTGTAGCTTGCAGGGGTCAGATCTCTTTAACTCACTTTGTACAGCAGCTAACAGTGCTAGAAGCAGATCTGTACTTCATCGATGTGTGATGACAGCAACTGTTAGCAGAGGTTGCTGTTATTAATAATTCAGAAAATCAGAAAAATCTGGGAAACCTAGGAGTTAATGGAAAAGAATATTCATATTTTTTTGGATTCCAGGTGAAGGAACCATTAACATACTAAGGTCTTAAAAGTCAGAGCCTATACACATCACAAGGTAATAATATAACAGCATAAATATAGAAAGAGTTTCCTCAGGTTAATTTTACAAGTTCTAAGAGACAATTTTCACCGTGACATCAGCTTTTTTTTTATCCTACCAGCACATTATGGTGGTTAGGATAACAAAGACCTGAAGAATGACAACAGACCACTTAAACCTTTTCTTATAAATTTACTGCTGAAATCATGAAACTTCTGTTAAATTTCCAAGATTTTCTTTTAAAGTTTAAGCCAGGCTGATTTTAGTATTTCCCCTACGATTGTATTTGAATAGTTCAATCAGCTGTTTGTTTATTTTTTGTATTTAATGTAAGTATTAAAAAATTGTTCCATTTTACTCATTTATTCTACTGCCCCTCCCTTCCCCCAGTTTTTCTTCCCTTCCTTCCTACCTTCCTACCTTTCTGTCTTCCTTCCTTCCTTCCTACAACTGTTTTTAAAATGTTTGATATTTGATCTATTGTCATACTTTTCAAACTCTGTCCAAGTGTTTTTTTTAATTTAATATAATTTTTATTTTATATTGGGTTATAGTTGATTTACAATGTTGTATAAGTTTCAGGTGTACAGCAAAGTGATTCAGTTATACACATACATATATCCATTCTTTTGCAGATTCTTTTCCCATATAAGTTATTACAGAACATTGAGTAGAGTTTTCTGTGCTATACAGTAGGTCCTTGCTGATTATCTATTATATATATCATAGTGTGTACGTGTTAATCCCAAACTCCTAATTTATCCCTCCCACCACCTTTCCCCTTTGTCTGTCCAAGTGTTTTTACTGAGCTTTTGACACAGACTTGCTAAGTAATAAAGCAAAGGTCAGTGGCATATAAGAGTAAGATTTTTTGTTTTCCTGTGATCCTGTGGGACCACTGGAATGGTTCTACTCCAGGTATGGAGTCTGTAGGTCATCAGAGATGGCTCTAGCTGTGAGTTGGGTGCAGGTTTGTATCACCTATTTTCATTCTGGGGCTCAGGTGGGAAGGGTAGTCACTATCCCAGAGAAGTTCTCCTGATCAATTGTCAGCATTTCATAGCTGAGCCAAATATCTTGGGTACATTTAAGCCTCTGCTTATATCCTATTCACTAAAATTTTATTGGCCAAAACAAGTTTATATGATCCGGCCAACATCAAAGTGTGGGGAACTGCATTTGGTCCACAGTGAGAGAGGGAGGAGAGTGACTACTTAATTCAAAAACTCCAGACTCTCTCAAAGCAGAATGTTTTTCTTCCCCACAAAGTCTGCCATGGCATTCAGTATAATAACCAGATCATAAAGATACTTTATTGGAATGCATTAATAAGTTCAATTTTCACATCTATTTATTGTGATGAATCAATGCATAGACTGAAATTGTTTTGCTGGTGTTATGACTTTGTTATGACTTAGTTAAATTAACATTTGTTAAGTGGAGCACAAGATGCTGGAAGGTGAGTCTCAGTTCAACAGCAGACTGCAAGAGAGATTGAAAGAGAATTTAGTCCTCACAGCTCCTGGAGCAAGGACCTGACAGCTCTCCAGGAGCCACATGGGGACGTCAAGGCAGGGTTCAGAGAGCACAGGACCTGGGCACATGCCTTTATTAGGGTTCCTGGGCAAGGGCCAGACCAGTCAATTCAAACCCAAAGAGCAGGGTTTTGGTACCCCCATGGGGGTTTTATCTAAGGAGCATATAAAGCACAATGGTGCTGAGAGGCAGGGGTGACTACGATCACAGGGGCTGCTGGGCAAGTCACAGCAGGAACTTCCACTTGCTTGTGCCTCTGCAGCGGGTGCTGTCTAGGGCATGATGTCGTATGGGGACACTCATGTCATGTCAAGGTCCCTGCAGGCTGTTTCCCCAGACAAAATGGACACCGAGGCAGCAATACCTTGGAGGAGCTTAACTAAACTATTCCCAGATGGACACGACAATTTGAAACTGGGGAACGTGGATCATAGGTACACACTACTGAGAAAAATCCCGACTCAGAATTTGTGCTATAAAACACTATCACGTATCAGGTCAGAATTAAAGCAGAAAAAGAAGACCTAAGCTAGTGCAGTGCTAACACTTTCATAATTAATAAAGCATTTAAAAGAAGTCTATATGTATTGTCCTCAATGATAGGAGAGATGAACTTGTATTCTGATATCTGAAAAATAAATAAATAAACACAGTCTACTGGTTTAAAATATTTTAAATGGACAGAACAATTTTTGAAAATGAAATCTAAATCATAAATATCTGGCATGCCTGACTTTCAAGAAAACCTCAGCCTCTGTGTAACAAAATGAGAGGATTTCACTCCGGCTTGATTTCAAAATGTTCTTCAGGAGCAGTAATTTTAACCCAACATTTTAATTTCTTAGGTAAGTTTCTAGCTTGAAAATAACTATTATTTTCAGAAGGAGAGAGAAGGGGAGAGAGAGAAAGAGAGAGAATAAATTTGAGTTCTCTGGTGATATTCCAAAGTGGATACCACTGGAATACTGGAGTTAGGATTATTTGGCTTCTTTAGATTAAACATTTTATCATATTGTCTCACCCCATGTTGAACTATCAGTCTAATAAGAAAATGCTTGTTTGTAATGATGATAGGACAAAATATTTAAAATTATGACTGTCCCCAAATGAGTGGTGATGTGACAGCCATAATTATATGTCATTAAAATGAGAATCTCTCTCTTCTTTGGCCATAGAATACTACATACAACTTAGGAGTGGCCTGATATTAGTGTCTAGTGGTTAAAATAAGCAAATGTAAGACATTATTGTCATTTGATAAGATTCTAATAAATTATGTAAAACTGTGAGGGGAATAAAGGGTATCTCTCCTTTTCAAAATAATAAAACATCTAGAATAAAATGAGTAGATTTTATCTTTTAAATGTCCATTTATAAGATTTCTAGGAAATTTTTTTCTTTGAGAAAATGTCTGTTTTACAGATATTTTGCTACTTGAATATATGAATGGATGTTATTTTGTCTTAACCTGTTTCTTTAAAAATCATCATTTGTTAGACTGTTTTTTAAACATATGCATAATTTACTAGAGTTGGCAGAAATTCTGTTAACCTGGTTGTAAAAAAAAAATTAAACCACATAAAAAAACTTACGACGTAATTTCAAATTGTATCTTAGAAGAAAAACAATCAACTGTAATATATTTTTTGCAGATTTTCCTCATTAGTTTCCATTAAATTATGTCTAAATTTTGGAACTCAAAATGACACCAAGCCAAATTTTAAAAAGGACATATGTCTTCAACTGCCTCCTTTCATTTCAATGAACTCCTTCCTCAGATCCATCAAGTATTGTAATTATGATATGGTTTCAGTACAGCATCATTCATTAAACAAATAGTATTGACTGGATACTTGGAGCCCTACGCTGCATCAATTATAGGAAAACAATGATGACTAACTGCTGCTATATAAACAAATAACATAGAATGGGTGGCTTATAAACAGGAATTTATTTCTTAGAGTTCTGGAGGCTGGAAAGTCCAAGATCAGGGTGCCAGCCTGGTGGGTTTTGGTGAGAAACTCTCTTTTGGCGTGCAAATGGCCAGCTTCTTGCTATATCCTCACATGGTGAGGAGAGACAAGTTCTGGTCCCTTCCCCTCCTTATAAGGGCACTAATCCCATCATGAGGGTGCTACTCTCATGGTTACATCTAAATCTAATTGCTTCCCAAAGGCCTTACCTCTAAATATTATCACATTGGGAACTAGGGCTTCAACATATGAATGTTGGAGAACACGTGTATTCAGTCCGTAGCACTAAGGTACCATTAATGCTTTCAAGGTGCTTACCCTTGAATGAGGCAATCACGTAAATTGTTGCACAAAGCAGTTAATGTTATATTATAGAAAAAATCCAATAACTGTAAGAGCATAAAAGAGAAGGAGAATGTTAGATAAATGATGCAGCCTTAAGGAATACAGAAAATGATTAGTGTGAATAATGAAAGATTTGTGATGTCTTTCAGAGATAAGATTTATTCTTGATGGCTCCAGAAAAATAAAGATGCCAGAGAGTCTTCTGAATTTCCATCGTATTCATTTTCTCTATGTCAGTTTCTTATCTCTGCTGATAGGAAGTCCTATCCATTGCCCAAGGGAGACTGAAAGTGTAATTGGAAACATGTTAGTGTGGAACGATCACTGCATTCACTCCAGTCCTAACAAGATGTGGTAGCCAAGTTACTTAACCTATTCTGATATCATCTTCTTAACCGTAAAAGAAGAATATTGTCATGGATTGATATTAAATAAATAAAGCACAGCTCATAAACTAGGTGTTTTATTAAAAAAGGGGCAGAAATATTTTAGGGCAATTGTACTGACCATAAAGTCAGTGAGACCTCCAGCTGGAAACAACTAGAAATTTACACGAAATATAATGAAAAACCTAGCAGTGAAAAAAACCCCCAAACCCTACAGGACATTTCTACCCAGCCCTGGTAACTCCCTCCTCTACCTCTCCCTATTACTTTTCTCTGATCTCATCTCTTATTGCTGTCCGTTTTATTCATTCTGCTTGGCCACCAGCCATGCTGGCTTCCTTCGTGTTCTTTGAACATTCCAGACATGCTCCTGACTGAGGGCCTTTGCAAGGTCTCTTTGCTTTGCTGGGTACACTCTTCTTCCAGATATGGGATGGCAATTCCCTTGCCTGTTTTTGGTCTCTGTTCAAATGTTACCTTCCTAATGAGCTCTATCAGAGTCAGCTCAAATTAGTAAAATCACAACATGCCCAGTCTAATTTTTTATAACACTTAACACCTTCTAGCATGTTCTAAAGTTCACTTTTTACTAAGGATGTTCTATATTGCCTGTCTCTCCAAACTATAATGTAAAACTAGGGCATAACCAAAAGGTGGAGAGCATCTTTTTTTTGGGGGGGGGGTGTTAGAAGTTACACTCCCACAGCAAAGAAGTTTAGATGTGTAAATATTTGTTAAAATGATGATTGTATAATGAACTATTGAACTTTTAAGAAAGTAAAGGAAACCTTTAGGTCCTGAAATACAGAGGTTATTAGAAACCACAGGTAGGGGTACTGTGCTGAAGATCTGGCTACACAATGGGAATGACAAATGGGGGGCCTTATTAATGCTGAGGATTTGTTGCCTTAAGGGCTGTACAGAGGTCAGAAGACAAAGCCTATGAGTCTCAAAATATGGGGAATTAGGCCTACAGTTTTCACATAAAGCAAACAAGGACCAGAAAATAAGAAAGAAAGTTAAAAAAGAAGCTGTCAAGGAATCTGGTCAAAGTAAACACAAACCCTCTTTGGAAGGAACAGTCTTTGCAGTTGTATTAGTCTGCTCAGGCTGCTGTAACAACATACACGCTGCATGGTTTAAACAACAAACATTTATTTCTCACAGTTCTGGAGGCTGGAAGTCCAAGATCCAAGCGCCATCGTGGCTGAGCTCTGGCGGGGGACCCTCCTACCGGTTTGCCGACAGCCTCTTTCTCTGCGTCCTCACATGGTAGAGAGAGACAAAAAAAGCTCTCTGCTGTGTCTTTTTATAAGGACCCTAATCTGATCAGATCAAGGTCCTGTCCCCATGACCTCATTTAACCACAAGTTCCTCCCAAGGGTCATATCTCCAAATATCATCACATTAGAGGCTAATGTGAATTTGGGGGAAACACAAAAATGCAGTTCATAGGAGCAGTATTCCCCCAAATGTTTACTATTCTCTGGTTACTCTCTCAAAAATTATTTCCTTAAGTATTTAAAAGTACTCGTGTTTATTAGTAATTAAAAGTGTTGCAAAGTGTTTCTTGCATGTTTGATTCTGCTTTCATTGATTCCACTGACACAGCAAATGGTTTGTTTGCTCATCTATTTTGTGTTCTGAGCTCATATCCCTTGAAATTTCATCTGGGGGAATTCTTTGCATCTTTGCTTTAAGAATAGTTAAGAACACTTTTCCAGAAAATGCATGTATTTGTTCTACCCAAGTGCCAGGGTCACCACCATGCTGTGACTACTTCCATTTAGTACTTGCTGTGGAATTTTTTCAGTTCCACAGCGATTATGGGTTCCATACATTCATGAGGTTGGCTGCTTATGACTAAAATCTCATATGGCAGGTATTTTCTCTCTACCTAGAGTTCAGATGGAAATAAGCAAGTTTTCACACTATCCCCATTGGGTGTGTGTGTTTTTTCCGGTGCACACCCTGTAGAATTTGGTTTCAGAGAAAAGCCCACTTTATGTGGTGCCTCTAATACAGTTCCCCGCATTGAATGGGCCAGAGACTTTGTCAACTGTCCTATCCTTCATCCTACTAAATTGAAAGCTCTAGGACCCTGGAAATCTGTAGGTGACCCCACAGAGCCATCAACTTCAGCACCTGCTTATTTATCTGGGGTTAGCCTAATGGTTTTTGTCCTTTGATGATATGTCTCTTAACTGTTGCTAATTCAGCTATGCTGAATATATATATATATTTTTTACATATTTTATTATATATATTTATATTGAAAACTAGGAATTTTTTCAGGACATTCATTTAGTCATATTTCCAGAAGTGGAAGCTTCAGTTACTTTTCAAACTTACTTCCCTAGTTTCTGAGAAACCAAAAAACTAACTAATCCTCCCCCATTTCCTTCCTCAAGAAAAGAAGTATTTCACATATCCATCATGTTGAATGACTGTATTTTTCAATGTCTTTGGCCATACATTGCACTTATATCCTATGATGTTAAAAATCACACTTAATTTAAAGCAAACAACCAAACGCTGTGCTATATGCTTATCTGTCATTCTCTTTGAGTTTGGAGAATGAATTATCCCGATTTTAGGCAAGAAATTGAAGCCAGATTTTACAACTCCACCACAGTGTTTCCACTGGGAATTGTGGATTATTGGAGGAAAACAATCTAGCAGTCCTGAATTTTTATGACTTTAGAAAAAAGAAGGAATGAAAAGGAAATGAAACTCTTAGAGATAGAAAACTTCCTGCTACCTCTACCCAATTCACACTCTAGAGCAGAATTTATTTGAAACTTTCATCAGTCCTGGCAATACTAAACCCAAAATGCAGTACTAAATACAAAACACATTTTCCTTAGAAAAGTCTGTTCTATCAACAGCATTGCTGTCTTAAAGAAGGAGAAAATAGGAGTGGAGAGAGGAATGTAGAAACGCAAGTATGGGGAATAGGAAATGATATAGAGAAAGCATCTTTTATTTCTTTCTCAAAATATAGAGAGGAGATAATACAAGGGCCATATGTGTATGGCTTATATTTAAGTTATGTTATATTAAAAATTCCTCTCCTTAGGAGGCAAGTATACGTACACAGGGGCACTAATATAAAATACTAATAAAAGATGAAATGAACACATTTTAATGTTTTAAGAATGGCACGCTGTACAAAAATTCTTGAACTCTATGTAAGCAGATTTGATTCAAAGAAGTAATTGTAGAGATGAGTTTTTACTGCTAAAGTCTTACTCTCCTAATTAAGCAATACGTCATATTAACATCCCTAGACAGTAGCTTTATGCAAATTCCTACAGCATCTATTTACCTACATATCTGCCCATCTCTCTTCAAAAGAGCTAACACTTATGCTTGTATTACAGAGAACAAAGAAAAGCAAACTGAAGAAAACTTTCTCTACTAGAAAATGTTGTCTTAGATAAGTCTCCAAGGTATCTAAGGTCTAATGTGTGGGGAGCAGAAGAGAAACTGGGTTTCAGATCTACCAGAGTCAGAGATGTGAAAGCCAGGGCACCCAGTGGGTGAGGAGCTACCAGATCAGCAGTCAGGAGGAGATGCTGGGTACAGAGTCACTTTTAGTTCAGAGAGAAAGTCTAGCTAATGACAATGCCTCCTGGAAAAGTGCTCTGTAAATTCTGAGATGCCCTCAGCTCAGAAACGCAAGTGCTCTGGGCGCTGAAAACCCAGAATTCTGTAAAGAATTCACCCAACACAGATAGAAAAAGAGGTTTAAGGAGGGGAAAGGGATTAATTAGGAGTTTGGGATTAGCAGATACAAACTACTATATATAAAATAGATAAATAACAAGGTCCTACTATATAGCACAGGGAACTATAGGCAATATCTTGTAATAAACTATAATGGAGAAGAATATATATAACTGAATCACTTTGTAACACAACATTGTAGATCACGTATACTTCAGTTATAAAAAGAAAGGGGAATAAAAAGGAAAAAGAGGGTTAAGTACTGTCTGGCTTGTCAAGACCAGTAATATTCACAAATATTCCCAATGGTATTCATTAATCCATTTGTCAAATTTCTACTGAGTCTATTATGCATCAGATGCTGTGTCAGATGCTGAGATAAATCCCAGTAAAGACACAGACAATCCAGCTTTCCCAGAGCTTAAAGTCAGTTTTAAAAAAAAGTGTAGATATAACCAAAGAAAGACTAAGTAGCTTTCTGTATGCTTATTATCTGAGAAAAGTGGAGAGAGAGGGCTTTTCCTGAAGTGGAAAGCCAGAGGCAGGAATGCATAAAGGAAAAGAGAGGTCTGGCCCAGAACTGGTGCAGAAGGACATCAGAGCTTTAACAAGAGCACACTCGCTGTTACCCCTTGTGTGATGCACTAGTGTCAGGTCTGAGGGAGTGCGTAGAGTGTAGCAGGTGAATTCTGTATTGAAAGAGTGCTGTTAAAAACTGGCAAGACTGAGACTGCTCCTTGAGAAGTGGGGCTTGGAAAAACTCCCATTAGATACATTACATAAATGGAGGGATGCTTTTTACTGACACCTGACTCTGTGGAAGAAGTAGGAGTTATTATTGCCACACAGCTCTTTTTTTTTAACTTTTTATTTTATATTGGAGTATAGTTGATAAACAATGTTGTGTTAGTTTCAGGTGTACCACAAAGTGATTCAGTTATACGTATACATGTATCTATTCATTTTCAAATTCTTTTCCCAATTAGGTTGTTACAGAATACTGAGCAGAGTTCCCTGTGCTATACAGTAGGTCCTTGTTGGTTATCCACTTTACATATAGCAGTGTGTACATGTCGATCCCAAACTCCATGACTATCCCTCTTCTGGGTGCCCTTTAATGTGTAAGTTTGATTTATCTATAAGTGTGTGTGCAGGAGATAATCAACCAAGCTCTGGTGATTCTATAAACACATTTTGGCCATAGGTAATGTAGTCAGAGCAGAAGCCAAGTAGAAGAGATCTCTAATAAGACATTTTATTCCAATATTATTTGTATAATTTTTACTTTTCTATTTTAATTAATTTTATAATAGGACATTGAAAAGTATGCCAGGATAAGGAACTTCTGTGTAATCAAGACATTTCTTTAAGACATAACTCAGCTGAGAAATCACTAAAAACAAACAAAAAAAGATATTTTAAATTCTTCATCCACAGCCATGAAATTAATCCACTGGTATTTTTATACAGGCTTGTTCTTTGGAAGCTCATTTCATGTACTTCATCTGCAGATGTAGTACTTTTTCTTCATTTGGTAGTACAAATTTTCATTTTTTTACATTTGAAATATTTTTCTTTAGAAGTGAAGAAAAATATTCTTACTCTAAAAATTTAGTTTTTAGTAATCAAACAGGGAATTATAAGATCAGTTTGCAACAAACAAGCAGCTGGTCCTGTGTAGAACCTCAAAGATTAATGGGAAAGGTAAAAATGGATCAGCAGCATTTAATTATCTGAGAGAGAAGAGAATCCAGAATAAACAGCAATGGACAGAAAGCATCTCAGGGAAGCCGTGTGATGCCAGTTGCCCACCCAGACCCTAGAGCCGGAGAGTGAAAAGTTCAAATATAGGCAAAACAATGAACATTTGGGAAATCTGCGCGTTGTGCCCCTGTCTCAATTTCCTCACAATAATAACAAATACAAAATAATGATTTATGAAATAATAAGTAGTTTAATAAATTAATAAAATTGCTTACAATAATAAAACTGTTGTTGTGATAATTAATTAAACTAACAGAGGTAGAACATGGAGAGGTGCCTGGTATATAGCTATCATTTTCTGACTGTTTTCATTAATGTTGTTAAACGGTATCCCAAGTGCCTATCAAAGATCCCAAAGCACAGCACGTGCTTGATATTCTTTATTTAACCACAGGTTTCCAGGGCAGATCAGGAAGACGTTTCCCCAGGTGTTTCTGACCAAAGAATTTACATGACTTTCCTGAAACACATCTTGAAGCCTCTGGATATACCTGTAGGCTACAGGGATAATGTGGCTCTGAAATTACTCTCTTTGCAGCTAGGGGTATTTCAGCTTGTTTATCTGGCCAACCCGAGGTCTCCTTTCTATTTTACTGCTCTATGTGAGTCTGCAAGGAACTTTATTTTGTCAATAAATAAAATAATAATTGGAGCATTCGAACACACCTGCCAGTTTGCTTAGCATACTGATTAGTAATCACGACGTGTTTAGGACATATGAATACATTTTATATAGTTCCTTTCATGAATTCCAGAATGTGGGACTCAGAAAATACAATATTTGCCATTTCCCAGATTAGGAATGCCAAGTAAGCCACTCGTAGATGCCCTAAAAAAACACACTTGGGGAGCGAGCTACATGTTGGAGGCTCTCACTTGAAACAAAAACACCCAAGGGCAAGCAGGAGTGTGCAGGCATTGCCCTAAGTTGTGAAAGTTAATGACAGTTGAAGATTTAGACTCCATTGTCCTACATGTTTTCCTCAAAAAAAAAAAACCCCAAAAAGCCCACCTTATTATATTCGCCACTACTATGTGTCAGTCCAGTGTTTCCGTGTTGTTTCTGCAGTTGAGCCATTCATGGCTAGGCTCCAACATTTGAACATATGCTTTAGGGTGCTTTGGGCTACTTTGGAGGCATTTCTTCAGCCCTCGCTGGTCGTGTTCCAGATCTTCAGTAGCGGACGTGACAGCTGCGCCCCCCCTTCCTGTCAGCTGTGCTCCTCACGCTTCCTGTCCAGCAAAGTCATGTTATGACAAACACTGTGTTACTGCTAGGGCTTGGCCAGGTGCCAAGACCATGTTGTCTTGTCAGTAGTTGTTAAGTGCGGCTTGAGGAGGACACTAAATGCACTCTTCAGTAAGTGGCAGCTGCACATAGGTCCACGTTTTGCAGTCGTATGGAGACGGCCTGGCACTGCTTCTCGTTCAGAGGCCTTTCGTTGACATTGGAACTTAAAGTGCATTGGTCTGGGAGTAGCCTGTCAGCCTCCCGAAAGACGGGCTTGCTGGCTTCATTCCATCCTTCTCCTCAACCTACCCGACAGGGCACACGACTATGTGTCGTGGGCAGTTGTGACTCAAGCATCACTCACTAGCACAACTCAGGGTGGTCTTCCCACCGGCTTCAGCTAGAGAGAACGCACAGCAACATTCAGGCAATCCCACAGAATTAAGTCAGGATGATAACTGAGCATTTAAACAAACCAAAAAATGGCTGTCTTTATGCAAAAGCAGTTGGAGAAGGCTTTCTCAACAAGAATTCCTTTTAGGCAGCATTTTAAAGTTGACGCCTTAAAAGAATCTAAAAAGGAGTGGATATATGTATATGTATAGCTGATTCACTTTGCTGTACACCTGAAACTAACACAATATTGTAGATCAACTGTACTCCAATAAGAAAAATAATAATAAAATAAAATCGACACCTTTTGTTTGGAATCCAGCAAAAAGACAGCAAGGGATTCCTTTCTTGTCAGGACAAATGACTGGTCATCCAGCTGCTTTATGTCTCTGTTTTCTATAGTCACACATCCATGTAGGGGCATTTGGGAGATATGGTGGTCTGAGAAGAATCTTGGTAATATGTACTCATATCAGCTTAAACCCTTAGGTTTTAGGCTTTCAGGAGTGTTCAGAAAGTGACCACAGTAGAGTTTACCTCCTTCTTTGATGTTTCCATTAGGAAAAGGAGGGAGAAAAACCTTTCTGGAAAAGAATCAATAGGAAAGTTAGGTAACGCCTGTAAAGATTATTGTCTGGGAGGACCTGGTGATGATATAAGTTAACAACCCTTAGTAGGATAAATAAAGCAGCGACTAGGACTCTGTGCCTTGCGCATTTTTATTGAGGTATTTTGTCTTGTAATTGTTTAGTTTTTCTTGTCCCTTAATTACACTATGCCCTTAAGTCTTATTTCACTCTACCATTGGTTCTATCTCTTTCAACCTCAATGTGCGTGCGTGTGTGTGTGTGTGTGTGTGTGTGTGTGTGTGTGTGTGTGTGTACAGGCACATTTACAGTCTGTATTTTTGGATAAAACTGAACCACAATCACTGACCAGGGTACAGACTGACCAAATGAGTTGACCCATGACACTTAATGAGGACTCAGCCCTGACTTTGAATGAGGATATAGGTCTAGGATGTCTGAAGGAAGGGTAGGATAGACATTTATCCCCAAGTAGAGCAGGCATCAGGAAGGGACTGCAGAAAGTTAAAATTACTAAGTATCAACAAAGCAGTAGGTTAATAGCAACAGTTACATGGAAATTTGTTTGATTAAAAGAAGTAGTGCTCACTTGTTAACCACAATATTGATACCAGGTTCAAGAACTAGAATTCCCTGAGAGGACACATCCCTATAGTAAAGTCAATCATCTTCCCTTCTTTTGGATAAGCTACATCACTACCTATAAAATGAGAAAGTAGTAACGAACACAGATTTTACAGGGATTACTTAGTGATAATAAAGCATGTAAAGTCATAGATTAGTGCCTGTGCATATCAGACCCTCAGTAAATGGTAGTTGGTATTATTATTATTGTGGTTATTTTAATTGTTTTTACATATCTGTTTGACGACATTTTATTGGTATTGTTTGCTACTAGAGACTGACATCTTTCAAGAGTTTGAAAAATAAGAATTATTTAATTGAAAAAACTGCATAAACACTAAGATTAAGAATAATTATTGCATGTCATAGTGTGTTATTCATAGATCATATTCCTGGCAAGCTTTCTAGATTGTGTAATACGTTTTCCCACCATTAATAGCTCCTATACCTGCTCTGTATGAATAACGTAAACTTTAAGGACAAGATGATAATTCATCTTTTCATCTTGTAATACATTGTACTCTCTCCTGCATAGACTTTGAGACTTAGCCCCTTAGTCTTTGGGACAATCCACATACTATCAATATTAATGAGTAAAAGTACTCATTAATGGGAAAATTTGGTTCTAGCTTCTATCAACACCAACCATCACTACAGTCATCCATCACTGTTTCTGGCCCGACTATCTCAAAATTAAGGAGACTTAAACACGTATCTTTAAACTCTATATTTACAATTTTTTCCACAAGGTAATCAAGAATCTGATCATTTTTAGCCTAGGCATGATGGAAGAGTAGAGATAAGTTTATTGTCTAACGACTAAGCTGTAGCTAGAGTCCTTAAAGACAGTTTTTGCTGACCCAGAAAGTTCAACTTAGAAAAAAAAAAAAGTCTGTGGTTTCTCTTTGTCAGAAATGATGAAGGTTTTAGATTTCCTCTCAGGCTAATATCACCTATTGGGAAGAAAAAGGAATTATGAGGCACATTTAGCAAGAGAGAATTTTACCATCTATGAAAAGATTAAGCTTAATTATGAATTCAATTTATAAAGTCTAGTGTCACCAAGAGATATTTCAGCTCTAGACTTTGAGTGTAGCAATATGCTTTAGTTCTAATTTAAAGTGACCCGAGACTCAGCTGACAGAGGAAGGACACTCTGTGCTGTAGCAAATCAGATACAATTTGGATGCTATTCTAATTTTTTTTTCACTTTTTTTCCTTGTAAAATCTTTATGGCTATCATTGTTTTTTTAAAAAAAGACTTTCATGCCTATCCTTATATGACAAGAAGCCTCTCTGTAATTTCCAACAACCAGAAACAGATAACTATCGAAAAAGACGAAAATGCTCAATTTCAGAGCATTCTATGCCCATCTGGTCTACTTTCTTTCTCCCTCCACCCCCTAAAGTCCCATGAAATGTGAAAGTGGTTCCATAGGTATTTAGGATAAAATATGTTCGAAGTGTAAGACCCTTCAGTCTTCAAGTCCACCAAGTCCCAGGGGGATATATCTTAGAAGATGCTTCAGAGCCCCAATACCTGGAGTTTTTCAGAATCTTCCTTGTAGAAATAAAATCACCAGGGGAATGATGATGTTGTTACATTCTGCTGCTTTTCTAGTTCTGCTCTGAATCATTTTCCATTTCTATTCTTAAATCCTTTACAAATGAAATGCTTTCCTTGGATGAAGACTGAAATGTTGCCGCATCAAGAATGAAGACAACATCTGTTCCAAGAGCAATCGCTACGAGGCTGGAATCGAAGTACAAAACAGGATCTCTCTAGCACACTCTCCTTTTTTTTTTTTTTTTAGTGTCAGTTTCTTTCAGTTTTTGGAACACGGTCCGAAAGCAAAATAGGCAGAGAAGTAATCTCTTTTCACCTTAGGATGTATTTTTATTAGAATGAACTTAGAAAAGAAATAACATGTTGCAGAAGATTATTTAGTCCACTTATGAAGTGACAGCTAAAGAAGGTAAACAGTCTACCTCTTTCTCATTAACTGAATGCTTTCTTGTTTCCCTTTTGGGTAGGTGACCCTACGTTATATTACCCAGTTACCGCCCGCCCCCCCGACTCACCCCCACCAAAGTCTTTCTGAGAGTGACAATGGGTGCTACTAATAATTATTCCAGAACAGTGGACATTAGCCACGACCACCCTGGGCCAACTGGGGTGGGTTGGGAGGGAGAGTGGTCATCATGATTTTGAGAAACAAAATTACTTTATGGTAAGATTCATATGACATCCTTTATTTTTCTCTATTGAATAATTTCTTCAATGACAAAATCAAGATAAACTCAGCCTGTTGCTTGGAGGCAATGACCCAGGTAGAAAAGATCATGTAAGTGCCAAAGGCACTCTTGACTGAGCCTTATAAGACTGTAGCCATGAAATTCCTTCGAGCAGGATGTATGATCTTCAAGAAGACAATTGGGGATTCTTTATTTGTCTGCATAAACTATTTTCAATCAAGGTAATATATAAAGAAAAGGAAGCTTCTTGCCTGAAGGGGGGTCAGTTGTTTTCAGTTTTACATTCTAATATGGACTGTAATCTTCAAGAAGAACAAGACAAGATACCATCTCAGTAATAACTCTCAAGAACAGCTTGCTTTTCCTGGTGGAGATAAAAAAATATAAGTACTTCCCATGAACATAGTATTTGAAGTAATGATTCTCCAACCATACATTTTCTACTTCCTTACAAGTATTTCTTTCCAGATTAAGCAGTAAAACTTTGGCAAGAAAGCAAGTCTTTACCTGTAACTGCATTGGCTGGGGTTAATGCCTGGTATTATAAATCAAGAGTTAACCATTAAGTAAAGGATTGACTTGGACTAAAGGAATATTTTAGGAAAACACTGAGCCTGGAAGTGATACTTGTCTCAACAAAAACAGCAAAATATGTAAAAGAAGACCAGTACTACCATTGGACAGAAAAGTTATAGCAAGCATTCTTCAGAATATCCCATTGAAGATCACATTTTTATCATTTGCATGGCTCTATGTGAAGCAAAATGAAAGTGGTGTTATTAAAGAGTATGTGTATATGTATATGTATGTATCACAATATATGTATATATAAATAACATTTATATGTATATATACATATGTGTATGTGTCACACATACACTTTTGTTTGGAGAGATTGTAGATAGAGTGTCTAAAAATTACCTTAGAAGCAAAAGAGAAAAACAATAATAGGAAGTTGTTCTTGCCTAAGATATAACATTATCCACATATTTATTGTACCTAGCTGAGTAGTCAGGTTTAATATAGTGATTCCATTATCAACAGATAGTTTATTTCATACCAAAGGGTCATTTTTTCTTCAGATATTTTTTCTATAAACCTTATGAAATCCTGAATTGAAAAGCCCCTTCAGATATTATCTTGGACTTGCTCTTAGGTGATGTTTCTATCAGCTGATATTCTAGTTTCCAGAGCAGCTGGTAAGGTGAGCTGCATCCTTTAGGAAGACGCTTGAACAGATCCCATTCCTCTGGCTGAAAGACTCTGTATTCATGGTACAGCAATCTTGAAATCTCAATTGCATTGTGTCATGAATTTCACTTTTTCCACTTGCTTAGTTGAACATACTAATGATGAAGCAGAGTGGCACATGGCTATTTTCAGGTCGTGGCTATTTTCTATATAATTCCACAGGGAATCAAAAGGAGCAGTAGCAGCTTCTTACAGCTTCAGCCATTTGGTGGCAAGAACCACGTGTAGTATTTAATCATTAATGTGTACACGGAAGGGGGTGAGTAGCAGTGCCTTAACCGCATGCAACAAAAACCATTTGCTTTCCAGAGAAAAACATTCTCTACCCACCACAGGCTTCATTAGAAAAGACATATTAGGCCTATCTATGTCCCCGTCTTCTTCCTTTTTTTTTTTTTTTGATAACAATATAATTCAAATGGCAAAATGAAATAAATCAGGACACTGATTTTTTAAGTACTGGGAAATCTGATAGCTTGAAACATCAAGCCCCTTGCTTCTCTATTAGAGCATTTCCAATCTTAGATAATGTATATATGTCCTTTCACATCCCTCGACTGAGATTCCTGACATACTTTGGGTTTTTGAAGATTGAAGACAAGAACAGAACATTTGATAAATTTAGCATCCAGTAACCATGACTGGCATATTAAGAAAAATACTAAATAGCTGCTTTCTTTTTTTTTTTTTTTTTTTTTTTTTTTTTGCGGTACACGGGCCTCTCACTGCTGTGGCCACTCCCGTTGCGGAGCACAGGCTCCGGACGCGCAGGCTCAGCGGCCATGGCTCACGGGCCCAGCCGCTCCGCGGCATGCGGGATCCTCCCGGACCGGGGCACGAACCGCGTCCCCTGCATCGGCAAGCGGACTCTCAACCACTGCGCCACCAGGGAAGTCCAATAGCTGCTTTCTTAATTGAGAAACATGCGAAGTTGCTCTGGATCATGGACAGACAAAGAAATGCTCTGGTCTACTGATTATGGAACCTTTGATAGTTAGACATAGAAGGAGCTTTAGACAACATGCTTTTCAACCCCTCAGTTATATAGAGATGAAACTGAAAGATAAAGGGTTATATATATAAGGCAAAGTTTTCTCCCCCTTGGTTTCAATATAAAACAACTGAAACACCACTGAGAAGCTAAATCTACAAGGACTCCAAAAGATATTAATGTCTGTAAGGTTAATGGCCCAAATCCCGGAGTAAAATGATGTAGCACATTGTAATTTTCTGGACTTAGAAGACAGTTTACAACTTGCAACTGATAATCTTCACTTCAGCCCAGGTTCTGGGAAATATGCCTAGGTAGTCAGTTTCAAAGTACTACAACAGGAAATGCCAAATGAGATTTAAAAAGGAAAATTTTGCAAGGTAATAAAAATGTTGTATGTTGGATCACTGGTATTAAATGTAAGAAACTCAACATTCAGGAAGCTACGCTACAGAGACCTGGTCTAATTTTTCAAAATAGTTTTGTATGAGATGCTTTTTAAGTTGGCAAAAGCCCAGCTATTGGAACATTTGATATCTCTGCTGTATAGGAAAGGTAGGATGCGAATGTACAAAGGCTTACGTTGATGTTACCAAGAGCAATGAGAGGGCTGAACAACTTAATAATAATATTACACTTAGGCTTGAAATTGTCTCTGATAGCTCTGTATGATGCTAATAAATTAATGGGCTTTGAATTTGCGTGAGTACCATGCATCAGGGGAAATGTGGAATGTCAGAGTTAAGAAATCTGTCACTCAGTACTTTGAAGAGATTCTGAACCACCTGCAATATGGCATATGCTAAAAATTAGTCAGATTTGAGTTCCTAACCTAAAAAAAGTAAAACATTGACACTGCTGATGACACTTTAAACCTGCATTCCAATACCCAGCCCTAACTGCCTCTCCGGCCACTTAATTTGTTTATAAAAAGATTACTATTGTGTCAGTATGCTTATAAGACAATACTGGTAGCCACTATTTTCAGGATTGAATTAAGTGCGGTGATAGTGTAATTAAGATTTTTGCAGAAACTATTAATCTGCATGTTCTTTTAAGTCACAAATATACTAGGAGAGAGAACTGTTGTCCGGGGAAAATTTTAACTGAAATTTTCCTTGATCTTCTGTTTCTTAGGATGCATAGGGTTTGTGTTTCATAGGCACTGTGGGATATCGTGTTTGTTTGTTGCTTTTTAACTGCGATGAGTTTCAATTAGATAAAGAAGAATAGACAAGTGGAACAGTCGTGAAAATTTTAAAAATGACTGCAGCAATTCTCAGTATAATGCATATGAAAATAAGTTTAAGCATTTGGATGATATTGTTTGAGATTCAATCCTGTGGATAAGAGAACAGATGAGAGTACATCCAAGCAAGAGATTTGAGGAATGTCAGAAAGTACTAATTATTCTCAAGAACTCTTAGAGGCAAAATGCAATGTTATTAATACATAAATATGTTTAAAACCCAAACTGGTAATACATCCTATGTGTATAGATCTTTTACTACCATAAAGACCAAATCCAGTTACAAATTAAATCAATGTAAAACTATAACCAAAAAAATTCTAATTAGCACTATTAAAATTATGTGATAGATGATATTTTATAAACTAAATTTGTGATACTGGCTTTAGTAGCAATAGATGTAATAACTTGTTTTATATCTACTTGATGTTTTTGAATTTGAACATGATGAATCATCATTTGAATTATCATTTCTAGAATTATTGCTGTATTTTTCTCTTTTAAAAATTATCTTGTTCTTTAAATATTCTTTTATATGTATAAAATAAGCTACAAGGATATATTACACTGCACAGGGAATATAGGCACTATTTTACAACAATTTTAAATGGAGTAGAGTCTATGAAAATTTTGAATTGCTAGGTTGTACCCCTGAAACTAATATAAGACAGTAAATCAACTATACCTCAATAAAAAAATAAAATTTAAAAATAAAAAGATATTCTTTTATTATTTTGATAGACCAGAAAAGTAAATAAGCCATCCTTGAAATGATATTAAAATACTTTTAGGATGCAAAGATAAGTTATTCATTGTAGATTTTACGTATTACTTATGATCGGGTACAATATATACATGTAGGATCCCTGAACCACATCTACGTGTCATGGTGGACTTCTATCACAGTCATATATATTCTGTTGTGGGTCCTGTCATGGCTCAATTCTGCCCTCACTTCTTCTGTATGAACCATGGAGAAAATTTTGTACAGTGTCACTGTAACATCCTGTGACCAGCTTGGGACAAACATTAAACAAAAATGAAAATAGTGACATTAAATTTGGGAATTTGACATATTTCCAAATATCAATTTATAAATTTTTATATACTAGTGTGAAGATGAAAACACAAAACATTAACCAAGCTGGCTGACACTGTAGACTCTATCACTGTGGTAGGCAGAATAGCGACTCCCCCTCAAATGTTCCTACCCTAATTACCAGACCCGTAAATATATTAACTTACACGGCAAAAGAGACTCTGTACATGAGATGGAGACATCATCCTGGATTATCCCAGTGAGTCTAATCTAATCACAGGTGTCCTTAGAAGTGGAAAATCTTTGCCTTCAGAGATCAGGGTGAGATGCAGCAAAGGAAGAAGAACTTGACCCAACATTTCTGGCTTTGAATATAGAGGAAGAGGTCATGTGCTAAGAAATGTGGTTGCCTACTAGACTCTGAGAAAGGCAAGGAAACCGATTCCTGCCTGGAACCTCCAGAACGGAATGCATTACAGTCAGCATGAGTGCTATGATAGGCTATAGAGAGAATGGAGGAACAAAGGAGGGCTTTTTCATTCTCCCTGGAGGTTTCCTGGTGATGGAAATGGAAAGGTCCAAACAACCAAGTCTTCCCATAGGGCCTGGTGGAAAAAGCACAAGAGAATAAGTGGGAAAATCCAGATGCTGGGTCTTGTTGGACCATCATACTATTTTTGCATCTTGCATCTTGAGAAATGTTTTTAAGCTCTCTGTGCTTTGGCCCTTCATCAATATAATTAAAGCATGTGTGTCCTCACCTTTGTTCTATGAAGTCTCAGGGTTTTGTAAAGGAGTATCAGAGGCTACCATGGGCGAGCGGTTGAGGAAACGAGGCTCTAAGCACTGCTTCAACCACAGAAGTTTCACCAATGTCTTTTTCACTGATTGGCATTTATACACCTTAGGAAAAAAAAAAAGATTTCTGCTTTTAAAAACCTAAAAATTTGATAATCACTGGACAACATTGATCTGTTATTGTCTCCAGGTCTAAGATCTGTGATTCAGAGTTTTTGTTTTGTTTGGCATTCCTTTTGTAGTTTCTCCTTTTCTTCTAATGCCATTATTGATTCTGGAGGCAACAGGGCCTTCCAGTAAGATCTGCATTCCATTTTCCTTGCATGAAAAGCCAGAAATAGCTATAAGGCATAAATTCACCAGGAGCTTAGCATGCTTTCAATCACCAAGGAGAAATTCTTAAACTTAAATTCTAACCATTCCAGGTAGAAAGAATATAGGCAGAAATGAAATATACTACCTTGCATAGTAAATAATCAACTATCTGAGAGTACAATATTTTAGATTTCATGAGAGTCTGCTCTTCTCTCTTCTCTCTCGTGTATGTGATTACCCGCCTTCTGATCATTTCACTGCTCTTCAACATTTCCATAAAAATATAGGCCAGGAAATGAGGCAGTTGTATAACAAACACACTTAAACGTCATTTATTATTAGCAACTTTTCCTGAAAGTTAGAATGGAGAAAAGATTGAAACTAGGAACTAATAGAACTTTGGGGTTATTTATCTTTTTCATTTGTTGATGCCTTGCTACTATTCAGTGAGCTGAACATGGATAATTGAGAGTCTGCCATCAAATAAGAGTCCTTGAAATTACAGTTTTAAATATAAATGATTGTAAAGTCAAATCATATACACACTACTAACTCGTAGTTATAACAGATGGATTCAGAGATATTTTTACTTATTCAGGAATATGTCATTTCCTTCTAGTCAGCCACCATTTATTTAGTTGCTAAGCGATTGGGGATATGAAGACATATAAAGTGGAGAAATAGTATCTTGCTTTCAAGAATATTAAGAATAAGTGAAGAAGAAAGTGAGAAAGAGGGAGACTGAGAAAGAGACAGAGAGATCAGATATATGATCCATAGTCTATAATTATGAAAACTCTTAACTTATAATAATTGAAAGATTGATTTGTAGAATAACTGGAAGTAGGCTCCTTAAGGAATAAGATATTGAAAAATAGAAAATTATTACTCAGAATTAAATTAGTATTCCAATTCAACATTTTTTGCTTTACTTAGAAACTTTCCGGCTTTGTTTCCATTTTAATGTTTGTTCATAATTTCATGAAATGTGCATTTGAAAATCTTTCCTTCCTTCCCCCTTTTTTCCTTCCTGTGGATGATTATGTGTTTGTCCAGTTAGTTAGTTTGTTTGTTTCTAGAAACTGTGTAAGGTGGCTATATCTCTCCGATAACCCCATCTGCTTCCTTTGGGTCTTTTTAAGATAGCTATCGGCCAATTATTACAACACAACACTGAAGTTTTATAATCTCACTTCTCTCAGCAGAATACCAAGATGATCTTTATTTACATAAGTTTTAAAAAGCACAGACCCATTACTCAATGATGGGATCAAAGATAAGATCATGAAGCAGTTACATCTCTGTTGTTTACTTTTGCTTATTCAATTTACTGTCTGTAAAACTTTAAGCATTCACAGGACAGTATGGGGTGAGGGTTCTGGTCTCTTTGGCTATTGTTTACAAGTAAAAAAATTTTGAGGCAATGTTCTAAGTAGGGAAATAAAGGAAATCTGCAGACATGAGAGTGGTCGGGCATCCCTCAGACAAAATCTAAAGGTCCATCTCCTCCCATGAATTGCCTCTGCTTTTGCCTGGAAGAGGAACACACCGCTTTCTTGTTTTCCCATCCTCCGCTGGTCCTTCAGTTCCTGTGATCTATGAGAATTATGCCAATAGGTATTGTACATCCTGGATCAAGGCTCCCTTTGGCGCTATTCTGAATCATTTCTGGAGTCTTTTACTTTCCTATTGTGGAAGCTTAAGCCTGCTATTTGGAAACTCCGATTGTATTCTCTGTCATCTCTGTTTCTTAAGTACTTTTTATTGCAATGGAACTGGAAGTTGTTATACAATTTGAACAGTACTTTGTAGGAATTTCCAGTCTTCTATTTTCACCTTTGCTTTTATAAAAACTTCAGTCAACATTTTATTGTGCTGTTGCCTACAAAAGTAACATAATAGCCCATTAAAGGATATCTGTTTTTGAAAAATAGGTTCTGGGGCTTCCCTGGTGGCGCAGTGGTTGGGAGTCTGTCTGCCGATGCAGGGGACACGGGTTCGTGCCCCCGTCCGGGGGGATCCCACATGCCGCGGAGCGGCTGGGCCCGTGAGCCATGGCCGCTGAGCCTGCGTGTCCGGAGCCTGTGTTCTGCAGCGGGAGAGGCCACGGCAGTGAGAGGCCCGCATACAGCAAAAAAAAAAAAAAAAAAAAAGGTTCTGTGCTGATGAGAAATACCATATAACATTACAGTAATTTTTTAATACTCTTTGACTAGTACTTCTCATCAAAATAGAGGAGCAAAGCAATGCTTATTTTCAAAAGTGAGCATGTAGGGCTGTGAAAACCATCTTCTTTTTAGAAGAAGGGGCATTGCCTTCATTATATCATAAGGTATATTTATTATATATTCTGTTACCTAAAACATTGTTACAAGTTAGCACTTCTATTGATAGAGAAAAAATAGTTGGGGAAAAAAACTATTGCCTTTGATGAAAGGTGGGAAAGTTGGATAATTGAAGAGAAATATACAAGCATCATATGCTCATCATAACGTGAAATGATCTTCCAATGTGTTTCATTATTGTTTTATTGTCCTAAATGGTTACCAGTAGATTTTCAGTTCTCAGAGGGCATGAGACCATGAATATTAAATTTATTCACTTATTTTGTCATCTTTTCCTTTACCAAATAATGCCTAACTTTTGTTGAACATTCATTCAGTCGTTGTTAAGGAACTTGCATGTGAATTACAAGATATATGATTTGGGGCAGGACACTAATCTCTCTGTGCCTGCTTCTTTATCATTAAATCTGGGTGGAATCATAGTCCTTTCCTCATAGCTTATAGGATTCTTGCAATGATTAACTCTAAGACTTTGAACAAAATATATAGAACAGGGTTGGCACTTAGGAAGTGCAAGTAAATATTACCTTATAAAGAAATTCTTTTAATTTGCCCCAAAACCCTCAAAGTAATTATCATCCTTATCAATAAGTATCATTTCCAGATGCAGATATCGAGATTCAGAGAAGTTACTTCCCTACCTAGAGTCTTCCAGCAGAAAGGCAGTCTGGCTAGGATTTAACTCCTAGACCCCACGGATATTTTCTCTCATTTCCTGAGCAGCTACTATGCAGAAGTGCTTTCCAGGTTTTAAAGACACAGCATAAAATAAAGTTTTAGTGGGATGAGTCCAAGTTTGACAGGCAGCCGAAATGGTAAGATGGCGGCTTGGTCACTTATAGTGGGACCTTGTTAATTAATCTCTCTGAACTTCACTGTCTTTCTTTATTAAGACAGTGAAGATTGTAATAACTACCTTCCAATCCTGATATTGCTGTGTATATTGCATGGGACAAAATATGTTGTGTGGGGTGCCTAAAAAGTGTGCTAAAATTAAATTTTAGAAAACAGTTATTCGTCATCAACATATAGTACTCTACCAGGTAAAGAAAATACAATGTGGGCAAGGCGGGCACTTTGTGCCCTTATGAAGCTTGTATTCTATGTGCGAAGACCAATTTTAAACTAATTACAGAATGAACTATAGAAACACAATTTTGATAAGTATCATGAAGAAGTACAGATTAATGAGCTTGTGTAATGGAGGGAGCAGGTCTAGTGTGTTGGTCCAATGATTGGGGAAACAAAAGTAATAAGGTGAGCTAGACACAGGAAAATCAGGTTTTCGTTAAGGTATAGAACAACAGCTATGACTAATTGTACGTTTAAAATTAAGTATAACTTTGTCCTGTCTCCTGAGATACTCAACCATTAATTGAAGAACCATCTGTGAAAGGGAGCTTTACCCACTACGGATATATTTTTGTCCATTTCCTGGACTCTTAGAGATATTGATTTACTATTGGAGTTACAGAAATGAGGAACTTCCTAATCGTGACTACATTTGATTGGGTCACAAAAAACATTCAACCTATTACCTGTGGAAATGGCAGACATTGATGCTTCCATTTTCCATCAAAAGGGTACTTCAAGGTGTCCTTTCTGCTTTCCTCATCATTCAAGCAATAACGCAAACTCCTTTTTAGATAAAGAAAAGTCTTTTTCTTTACACTACGACAGCTAACTCAATTTCAAAATCCTAGAGTGATGCAAGAATATTGAATTTAAAAAATGTATTAGTTAACTGTTTAATATTAATACCTACTAAAACAAAATAAGTGCTGGAAATTTTATAGCAATCTTATTCTGAATATTGAGCATGAATGTTCTCTAAAACTGAATATATATAATTTTTTCTAGTAGCTCCATGAATTATATCTGTTCTACTCTGTGATGGGATTATGGCATAAGCTCTTAAGAAAGGAGCTATATTATTTGTCACTTTTAAAATTTTAATAAATGTAATTTAATCAGACCGTGGAATGAAGTAAAAAAAACTTTGTTTCCTTTGCACATGATTACAGTTGAATGAAAGAGAATATAAACGGTTTATAAGGGTTTATAACTTCAGTAACTGGATTTCTACATTACTATAATAATGAATGACAAAAGATAAAAATAACCACATTTATTGGACTGGAGGATCTTTTCTTGAGATATTTGATTTCTTTATTACATTTTTAAAGGAATTTTCCTTTTGAAATTTTGTTGATTGATAATTTAATTTTTTTTAATAATTAAAATTGTTTATAATGCGTGAAATTTATTAAAAATAAAATCAATGCATATTGTTATTACCCAGAAAGAGCCACTGTTAAAATTGGAGTAAGTTCAGAAAGTTCCTAGGATCATGCAAATAAACTGATAACATTGTACAAACTATTCGTTTATGATTTATAAAATTTCCACTTGGGGTTATGTCTCCCCTTTCATTCTTAATGTTGCTGTTTAATCATTTCTCCTTTCTTTTCTAATAATCCTTGCTTCAATGGAGACTATTTTATTGGTATTTTTCCCCAAAAGTAGTATTTGTTTTTTTTGGGTCAGATCATTTTTGTGTTTCACTACTTTCTGTCTTGAAACATTCCTTTTTCCATACTTTATACTTACTACACCTTTTCAACCAACTTACGTTGAACTTCTAACATTTATTTCCAGTTTTTCTTATGCATTTAAATAAATGTATGCTTAGACATATATATATATACTTCAATATAAGATTTTAATTGCATTCCACAATTTTTTGTTATTTAGTACTTACTAATTTTTTGTTTAAAAAATTGTGATTACTTTATTTCACCCCAGTTTTAGAAGAGCATTTACATTTTTAAAGATTTAAAAAAATTTTTATTTCAAAATTAAATTGTTATGAGAGGAAATGTTCTGTGTCACAGTAATGTTTTGAAATTTGTTGAGACCTTTCTGAGAGCTTATATTGCCATTTAGTAAAGGTATGTTAATGAAAAATTAAAATGTATATTAATATAAGTTGATTTTTTAAAATATATATTCTCTATTCATTAGGCTCAGTAATAACTATCATTTAAATTTTGATAGTTTTATTGTAGCATTGAACATTACTTTGTTCTGAAAGGTCTGTTTCTTATAAAACTGTATTTTTAAAAAATCCGCAATAATTATAAATTTGTCAATTTATTTTGTATACATAAGATTTTACTTTGCGTATTTGCTTTTGTGTTATTGTTTAAAAAGCATCAAATTGGATAAAGCAGGACTCATTCTAACAATAAAAAGAGCTATTCAACAAGAAATAGTAGTATTTGTAAATTAAATACAGTATGTTCTGATTGTGCTAATCATGGCTTTTTTAAATAGTATTTTCATGCCATTTAATTGCATATATTTTTATTTCTCTTTTTTTGTTATAGGGCATAGTGTATCATAGCATAGTTTATAAGGTGTTCATATGCAGAGTACATACCCTGGGAATTTTGTATCCAGTTTGAAAATATTGTCTTAAACTTATCATTTATAGATATATTAAACTAATTTCTGTCATATTTTTTCTGCTTCACATTTTCATTTTTTTGTTTTTTTCATTTACTCTCCTATTTTTAATGTCTATTATTTATCCACTATTTCTAGATTTATGTAAATGCCTAATAATATTTTCCAATGGTTTTTTAATATTGCCTATTATTTACCTTTTTCTTTTTTAAGATCTCTAGGATTTAAAAAAACATAAAGGCCTAGTGATATATTTTTCTATTCAGTGTTTTTCTCCTACAAAAAAATTCTACCCAAATTTAACATTCTCCCTTTACTTCTTTTAGCTAGGCACCTTGTTATTGTGGTCCAGAATTTTGTTTTACTTTTCCTAACCATAAAAAAATACAACATTATTTTTAAGTAGAGTTAATTTAGCTTATCAACCCATATCATTTCTTGTACAATTCTTTCTTTTGTCTTGGACTTTCTCTATTCACTTTTACCTAGTTTTGTTTCGTTGTTTCTGATTCTTTCACAGAATTTATATTTATTTTTAAGGGATACTGTTCCCTCATATATCTCTTTGAGCTTCCTAAACTTAGTTGTTTTAATACTTTGTCAGACTGATTCAGAGAATGAACTTTTTCTGGAGTGAATTCCTATTTCAACTGTTGAATTTTTTTTTGGCTAATCTTCAGCATCTTATTTCTTATTTAGTTTTGGATTTTGAATTGGATTATTAAATATATAAGTGTATTAAAACCTGAAATCATACAACTATAAATAAAAATGTTAAGTTGATGAATTTCTCTAAAAGAAAGCAATGGAGCTTTAAAAGAGGTTGAAGTCCCAAAGATGAATCAACTCTCCAGAAGTCCACGAAGGCTGCAGGGTGATTAGAGAGTGAAGATGGTCTGTATTAAGGACACACAACTGTGGAGAAATCTGAGGAAAATACCAAATATGTATAAGAGCACACAGTTATCCAAATGCCAGTTGAAGATATTTATTCAATCACTATACCTCCCATACTCACAAATGGGGTATTGAATCTAAAATAGGGTTTATGTTCATTTGTCTAAACTACCAGCTTTAAAAAGGACTCCCCTTCTCCAAATTTCAACACTGTAATGCCATGAAAGCAATGATTTGTTCATATAAAGACCCAAAGCGGATGTTCTTTGTAGGCAGACAGCTTTCTTCCATATAACAATCTGAGCCATACAGGTTCTTTCACACGAGGTCCCACCTTCCCTGGGAAACAGTCTCTACACAGCGGGCAGATGGGAATGGGAGAGTGGAGAAGACCCAGATGTCTCTTACACTTCCCAGTCTGATCTCTGTCTAAGTCATCTGTGATGCAAGAACTTTATGAATTATTATCCCTGATTGGACATCTGGACAGCCTTCTAGAAACAAGTGCCCACTGTGAAAAAGGGGCCATTATTTCTTATTTGACAGCTTGCTGACTGTGCCACAAGGCCCTCAAAACTAAGAAAATTTTGTCTGTGGACATGGCTTAAGTAGCAACACCTTTTTAAACAGAAAAACTTTTAACTTACCCCATTTCACACTACCGATACTGGTGAAGAGGGAAAAGTTGCTCGTATAACTTCTGTTTTCTAGGAATTTGTTATCTTCCTAAACAATTCTCATAAGAATGCATTTTAAGAACATGTCTCAAATGAACTTACCGTACATTGTAAATCATCGATAATGAAAAAGAGTTAAACAAAATATCAAATTTTCACTTGGAGGAAAACTCAGTTAATTTAAACAAAAACTTTGATTCTCCTACCATGAGGGTAATTGGGTAAGTGTGAACACCTGAGAAGAAAGTTTCTGTTTCCAGAGATTCTGTCATTACACAGGTAATGATGATGCCACATGACTACCACTATTATTTTATTCCCCTTTGGGGAATCAGTCTTTTTCCTATGGTTAATGACAAGACCATATGCAAACCTTGTAGATAGTAGAGATTTTTAGAAGATGGGCTTTTTTGTGATTTACTTAAATTTATTTCCATCAAATGCATTTGAGGTAACAAAGGTCTAACAAAAATTCTTGAAATTTATTCTCAAAGCTGTCTTTAAAAAAATGTAGCACAAATACACAAAAAGTTTGTTGCCTAAATATATCTTGTCATCTATCCCCTCAACACAAAAGTATGTACACACTCAGTAGAGTATGAATTATTTTATAATATGCTGATTTTCCCTAGTATTATCTTCCAAGCCTCAAAATTTCACTTCTAACAGATCTATTTCCCATTTTGAACAGTTATTCTCATCCTTTAGCTGTTCAGTGGCAATTTAATGGTAATTTAAAATTTAAGAAGTAATTATAAAGAAAAATTGAAATAGTGGTCTTCACATTACTCACCGTATAAGTTAATTTTCAAAGTAAAAAAAATATTTTTCATAGTAACAGTTTATCTGACAGAATTTCCCAATATAAAATGCATATGAAATATTAATGCTAAAAGCTAAAGAAACGGTAATGGGAACTTTTGAGAACTTAAAGCTAATTATCATGATTAATTTAGCTTCACCTCTAAGCAATACTAAAATGTACCAAATGTGGACACCATTATCACTCATATTTTGTCTTTGTTAAAGGTTAGTATTTTTAGTACGAATGCCCTGAGTAGCCTATATTTCTATTGCGTTATTTTCAAAGTGGTACATTTTGGAGGTGATTCTGTCTAAATGGAAGCGCTTTATTTGTGTAATTTATTTTTATATCCTGACTTTGTGCTAATACTGGGGAGATACAAAGCTGACTTGCTGTGTGGATAACATTCCTGTGTACCGCTACAGGTATCTGACTTGTTCACTCGTAGCTAAGATGAAACGTGAAAGTATAGGAAACTAGGAAGATCTGAATTCTAACTGCATTTCCCTGAATTAGTTATGCCGTTAGGCAGCCAACTCAGTTCTCTGCATCTCCTTCCCTCACAAGTTTGTCAGGATGATTAAAATTTATATATATATATATATATATATATATATATGCATATATGTATATATATACGCATATACTGTTTACAATTGTATTTTTATTACAAATTTGGTTCCTCATTGACACTAATTTGTAATTGTCCAATTTTCTCATTAGTATACATGATCAAGAATTAAGTGCCCATTCTCCAACCATACCCTCTCCCACTTTTTCCTAAGAAGAATAAACACTAAGTTGTTATAAATCATATCTAGTAATTTTGTCAAATCAGAATACAGCATTTATGTGGAAGGTTTGTAACTGCATCGTTTTTTGTTTTGTTTTGCTTTTTGTTTTTGCGGTACGCGGGCCTCTCACTGTTGTGGCCTCTCCCGTTGCGGAGCACAGGCTCCGGACGCGCAGGCTCAGTGGCCATGGCTCACGGGCCCAGCCGCTCTGCGGCATGTGGGATCTTCCCAGACCAGGGCACGAACCCATGTCCCCTGCATCAGCAGGCAGACTCTCAACCACTGCGCCACCAGGGAAGTCCGACTGCACAGTTTTAATTATATTAATGCGGTAATTTCATTCACTTGTATATATAATTGTATGCTGACTAATGCATATATTACACATTTCTTTCAAGACTATAGAGAATGAAAGAGTGTAAAGAACACTTACTCCAAAGCAAATAATTTCAATTTGGAAACTTGCACAGTTAAGAGATCACAAAAATGTTAACAAAACACATAAAAAATATTAAGCACTCACTCTTTGCTACTTCCTTCCACCTGTAATCACTTTTAATCATCACAATAGTCTTATTAACTGTTATCATTAGTTTTTATTTTATTTGAAAAGAATATTTCATGTGTGTAAAATTTGATTAATCAGAATCATTGAATCATGGTGCACTTCCAACACTGATCCAAGAATGACCATTTAAAAAAATTTACTTGATATTTATTCATTGTAAATATAATAAGTACCTACAAATTCACCACTGCAAATAGGAGATAGGACTTGCAGTAATCACATGTCTCTGCCCCTCACCCTATCTACCTCCTTATAGAAATAAACATCTCCGGAATTCCATGTCAATCATATAATTTGTTTTTTAAAAAAATAATTACTGTTTCAAAATCTCCACAAATGAAAAATACCCCCAAATATTATATTCTTTATTTTATTTGTTTTTATATTCAATAAAATGTATCATGCTGTCACTTGTTAAAATTATTTTTTTCCCATTTTAACATTAGGCTAAGATTCATCCATACTGTTGCATATTACTATGTAGTGAATGATTTTGTATAATAGCCCTATATTTGAATATGCAGCAGTTTTTTTCATCAGTTCTCCTTTTGGTGGACATTCTGGTTGTTTCTAGGTTATTGCTATTGTGAATAATTGTTGTTATTACTTTTCTTTTCTATATAAAGGGTTGTATACATTGTATTTGTACTTGGCAGGGAATTCCTGGTAATATGCTATTTGAATGTCCAAATTTTAAAAAATAAAACCAAATGATTTTCCAAAGTGGTTGCGCCTAATGCTTCCACTGACAATAAAACCAAGTGACTGCACGTGTGCTCTCCCATTCGATATTCAGACTTTAATTGCTGGCCATCAAATGGATGAATATTGTATCTCAGTATCGTTCATATATGCATTTCCCTGATCATTCATACTCTTCAGGATCTTGTCACATGTTTAGAAGTCAAGTATGTTTCCCTCTTGTGAGATATTTATTCATATATTTCCTTTTTTCCATTGAATCTGAACTTTTTAAAATTCACTTCTAGGAATTATTTTCTGTTTATTTGTTGTTTCTATGTCACGGACATTTTTTCCATTTATAATTTGCTTTTTAATTTTTTTTTAAATGTCTTTCATTAAGCAAAACTTTCAATTGTACGTAGTCATATATATGATTTTATTTTTTATTTATGGTCAACACTTTTCTTACCTTTATTGTGTACTAAATGTTTTCATTTTTTAGCACGTCTGGAGTTTATTTTTCTACATGGTGTGAATTAGGAATTTGGTTATACAATTTATCTATGAATAATTATCTTTTCCATCTTTAGTTACTGAATAGATTCTCTTTTTTTCTAAAAAAAATTGCACATCACTTGTCATATACCAAAATCCTATAAATTGGAATAATTTTTTGACTCTTGATCCTATTCCATTTTTCCACATTGCCCAACCCTGCCTAAATAATATGATTTTCATTATAATAAGTCCTTAATACATCCTCGTGTATGGTAAGGGAAATACCCTCCCCTCGACCCTTCAGTCCAGACATTTTTGTTTCTGAAGAAGCTCAGAATCCAGTATGTTCACTTCCTTTTGAAATAACTCGCTCCTTGACTGTCTTATTTTTTTCAGCTTTACTGTATAGCCACCCCTGTGTCAGCTACCCTTTCATCAATGTTTATTGGGAATGAAATCGCTCAGAAGTTCAGTCTCAGTGAGCTCTGGGGAAGCTCAGCTCTCCATGCTGGCACAGGGAGCCAACGATCAGGCCAGCGACGCATCATAGAAGAAGCAGGCCTCTGGTTTAGACCTCTAGGGCCGTTTTATAGATGACGCAATCGAGGTTCCGGAAGGTGAAGTCTGTTCATGGTCACATATCTATTAAGTAGAACAGACAGAGTAGCTGACTTCCTGACTCCTTTGACCCCCAGCTTGCATTTCTAATACCTCTCTCTATTTTATTTCTAAGAAAATACTATTCTGTAAATAGGAATGGTAATTTTCTCTGATATCAAAGTACAACAGCCAAGAAAATTGCTGAATATGATGATTAGATTTTCAGTAAGTAAGCAATTGAGTGCCATAGCTATCAAGACGTCAGTGCTTCTACATTTTTAGATTATTCTCATGTCTCGTTGGTTTCTGCCAAAACTGAAATCTGACTTTCAATCATAAGGCAGCAAAATGGCAGGGTGGGGTGGTGATTTGTTTGTTCATTTTTTTACTGTTCTTTTCTAGGTTTTTTTTTTTTTTTTTTAATAATTTGAGGCCATGAGTAAGGGTAAAATAAACCAATGACATGGGGGTTAAATAGTCAATCCAATTTCTGAAGATGAAGAGGTTGTACTTTTGAAATTCATGTAGAGGGATAGCTAGGGAGTTCAAAATCATAAAATTTCTCTCTGCAGTTCTCAGCTTTAGAGACGAAGATGGTATTAATCTTTGAGAAATGTGCTTTTTCATCTTGGCTAGTTTTTCTTCCCGAGTACAAAATGGTAAAATAAAACAAGACAAAAAAAAGGAGAAGAGAAGTATCTTTGTTTCTTAGGAAATAATGTTCTTACCACTTTACCAAGGCTCAAATTGCTTTTTATTTTGTAGACTAGAATCTGGAAAAAGAGTGTAATGCTGCAGGCTGTTAGTGAAGTGTCTGATAAGGCAGAATTTTATAAGTGTGCTAGGCTGATATAGTCCAGCTTGTCAACATAGCAGGACACAAGTGGTGCTATGTATGAAGGGACTGAATCTGTGCCTGGGGATGGTGCCTCCTACCTGTATGATCTGAGAGGTTTTTTAGGACGAATGTGGAAAATAAATATGAAAAATACACAACTGTGAAAGTTGTGGCCGAGTGCACAAAAAGTTTTCTTAAGAAACTAGAAAAAAAAACAATAATTCTTTTTAATTAGGAGGATTTTAATCAACACTGCCTGCCTTAACAGATCTGTAGCTCTAGGTTGGACAGGAGCCTAAGCATCGTGCCACCTTGAGGCTTAGATGTGCATAGCTGTGACTGGTGCACTTGAGACTAACACCTGACTAAAACAAACATTTTGTAGGAAGGATAGAGAAACCTTGCTGAAGAGACCACAACATAAAGAGAGGCAGCCAGACCAGATAAAGTTAACCTAGGACCAAGTCTTTTACTTGAATTTATCCCAGGTCTTAATATTAGACATGTTTTGGGTGAGGAAAATAGAAAGGGATATGGCAGACAAAATGTCATTGTTGGCATAAATATTACTATTTCACATATAATATTTGAGTCTGGAATAATAGAAGATCCCCTCCTCTTTAACTCAGACCACTGTGCAGCCACAGCCCTCAGGGGATCTGGAGACAGAGGCCCCCAGTAGAAGCCCTCCTAGCAGAGTCCTGGACCGCTCAGCAGAAATGGTGGTCCCTGGCAGAGACAGCAATGTGCCCAGGGTCTGCAGGAGGTGACAGCAGCCACCAGAGGGAGCGCTGATGCCTTTTGAACCCACTTGGTGCCCTTGAGAGCTAAGGTCCAGGCGCATTTGAAATCCTCCCAGGGAGACTTCTCAGAACTCAAGGGAAGGTTTTCTTCAGGAGTTGAGCTAAGCTGGGGTGGGCAGAGGCCAGAGCCAGTGGCTTTGGCTTCTTTCGAGACTCAGGGACACTTGACACCTGGAGAAAATGGAAGACTAAAAAGCATTCCCTTTCTTTTCTTCTCCTCCTTTCCCTAGCCCTTCAGCCTAGATCTTTTGCCTAACTTGTCTAGAAACTTGTCATCGCTGCCTTCTTTCATTATTTTATGATGATGGTTCAGTAATGAGAGAAATATCACAGCCACGTGTGCAAATAGAAGGCTTACTTCAACGCATTGACAGAATCAATTGTGAACTCAGCATTTTCATTGTATATTGATTCAACAGAGTATTTTAAAAGGTTGATTTTTATCTTGATTTTCATAAAAGTAAGAAAATATAAAGTGGGTTTTTTTTCAACAAAAGAAACCTAAAAATGCCCAACATTGCTAAACAACATACAAGAACTAATAGCTAAACTGTAAAAGTCTATCAGAAATAATCTGCAGAGTAAACACATTAGATTGGGAGAAGACAAATAGAAACCAACAAACATCTTAGAAATTCCATAAATTCATCACAAATAAGCTGTGGAGATAATTCTCAGAGGAGTATTTCAGAAAAAAATATGCTCCCCATGTGGATCCATTGATCATCAACAGGACTAAAATATTTGATGTAAAACTGACCAGCGGAGACACAACTCCATTGAAGCACAGTAGGGAGATCATTCAGACAATTTTCATTTGTCCTTTAAGCCACGGTTTCTTAAATAAAATTATACTTATATTCAAATCCAGTAGAATTTTTATTTCTTCCTTATTTTAACAAAACAGGATTGCTGTAATTTAGAAAATATCTTCCTTACAAGTGTATCTTATTACCAATAACACACTTAGGAGCATTGGTAAATTGAGTATATATTAGTCACCTAACGTGTGGTAATAGTCTGCCATATTTTCCAGAAAAATATTTCAGGAGGAGAGGGGTTAAATTAATCAGTAAACATGTGAATTTGAGACTCTTTTATAAGGTTTAAAATCTGCTGTGTTGTTAGCACTATAATAGCTTCTGGGATGTTAATAACACAAGAACAGATTTCATCTAAGCCTATGATGAGTTTGACACTTATTTAAGAAGACAACACAACATGAAGAAAAACAGCATATAAAAGCTGATAAGTATAAAATATGTGGAATATTTTGATGTTAAAGGGAAACAGAGAAAAGAATTGCTAAGAGTCATATGAGCTTGGTCTTAAAAAGGTTTGAAGAAATAAATCAAATGCTTGGGGAATGACACCAGTTTCTTTCATCTGGGTCTATCTGCATAAAGTGGAGGAGAGCTATACTGAGAAGGTGGGTAGGTGTCAAAGTCTTCATTCAGGCACTTGCCTTCTGAGGCAATGCATACAGAATATCCTTATAAACTTATAATCGTTTTACAAATCTGTGCTGCTATTATTATTGGACTCTAATACTAGTAATAACAATTACTAAAGATAATATTATTCTAAGACCTCATCCTTGCTTTAGCTTAATTTTTGATCGTATCTTTTATTATGAACCTGCAATATTTTCTTTGTAAACATTTTTTACTTTTGTAATTTAGCATTATGTTCTTTCTACTAAATTACATGTCTGGATGTGTGTGTGTATGTATTAGTTAGGATTCTCCAGAGAAACAGAACCAATATCTATGTCTATATTTCCTGTATATGTGTATATATGCACACGCTTATGTATACCTATATATGTGTGTGTGTGTGTATATATATATATAGAGAGAGAGAGAGAGAGAGTTATTATGAGGAATTGACTTATGCAATTCTGGAGGTTGACAAGTTACATGATCTGCAATCTGTAAGCTGGAGACCCAGGAAAACCAGTGGTGTAAATCAAAGACCAATGGCATAAATCCAAGTCCAAGGGCAGAAGAAGTTGAGAGTAGATGTTCTACTTCAATCAGTGAGGCAGGAAAAATGGTGCGAACTCCCCCTTCCTCTGTCTTTTGCTCAGTTCAGATCTCAGAGGGTAGAAGGATGGCTACCCACACTGGGCGGGGGTGGAGTTACTTTATGGAGTCCACAGATTCAAACGCTGATCTCATCTGGAATCATGCTTGCAGACGCCCAGGTACAATGTTTAATCTGGGCATCCTCTGGCCCACTCCAGTTGACACGTAAAATTAACCATCATGGTTCACTCTAATACAGCTTTTCTTCACTGAAGGTAATAATTAAAATTTTAGTCCAATATCTGCCTATTTACTACAGACTATCATTGGAACTGACAAATCTGAGAAGTGACCCTGGACCTAAATTTTGCCAGGAGCCCAGCCTCCTGTTCCCTTATCAGTCGGGTCCTGACTTGCCACTGGATAGTAACTTAAGGAAGGATCCTAGTAAGGGCAGCAGAAAATAGCTTTCTTGTGCAGGCATAATTTGTGTCATGTTCCTTCTCTAACACACATTCCTCTTCCTATTATCATCTTAAATTCGATTTAAAAATCTATATAGACTGCTCTTCATTTAACCTAGAATCACTTTATCTAAAACGTTTGGGCATGAGACCAGGACAGCATAAAATGAAGTTTACTTAATTCCCAGTTCTTGCTAAATCTATAGTTTATGGCTATGTGATTATAAAATTAAAGATAATTAGATAAAATATTTCTCATGTCCAAACCCTAGTTAGCTATAAAAAATAAATAATGAAATTTTAAATAAAATATAATCTGCAAACTACAATCTGAATACAGCATCTCATAAATACACTTTACTCTGAAGAAGTGATCCACCCATTTCCATTTCTTCCCCTCTTAAAATGAAAAAAAAAAGAGAGGAAACAGATGCCTTAAAAATAAATTAATTGTTATTAGAGAAATAATCACTGAGGTTCTTTTGTACTGTGCAAATTTGTCCAACTTTAAAAAAAGAGAGGTATTTGTTTTTCATCACCAATGTTTTAACTGATTAAGAAATGATAAATGCTTTTACTGAGTTGGTCAGATTTGTTGCAGTGTGAAGGAATAATGAGGAAGTTATCACTGCATGAAGAATTGTGACCTTTAGTTCAAGAAAAATTGCATTTTCTTGGCCAAATTTTCCGCCTGTATTATTACCCACATACTCATCTAACTTAGCTAGGAAAGCCTTTTGCTGCTCTATGCTAAACGTATTTTTTTATCTGCACAACATGGTTATTACAACATAACCTAACAGATGATGAATCCCTATATAACTAAGAGATTTTTAGGATCGAGATATGAAAAACAAACTGATAATACAGGCTAGCAATCTATCAATCAATCCCTGAATTCTGTTTTTAAATGTTTCTTTTCTAGTCAAGGAGAAATAATAAAAATATACTTTGTTGTTTAAATTGTTCCTTTTATTTACCAGTGTGTTTATTTATTTTGTTGTGTGCATACATCTCTCTCTGTGTCTGAATATTTGGGTGAAAAATCTTGTCCAAAGTAAAAACTTGCCTTTTAGTAATAGCACAACTAATGTATTGGTTCTTTGAATATAATTGTCATCACATAATGTAGCCTGGTTTTGAATTCAGTAAATAAAACAGCAAACATAATTGTCATGATTGAACTCTAAAGCCTATGATAACAAAATAATAGAGTCAAAAAGAATTCCTTCCTAAGACTGCACTTAATTACATTGGTATATGGATTTCCCTGAACATAAAGTACCAAAGAGAAAGCAGCTCTAATTAGAATTCTGTTAAATGCAGGCAGAAATAGACACTGTTATATTCCAAAAGTCCCTTGAGAGCAGAGATCTGGTCTTCATCTGGTCTGGTCTTCATCACCATTGGTCCTTCTGAATTGAATGATGCCAACCTAGAAATAGAACTTTAATAAATATTTCTTGAAAAGTGAATAAATATTTTAATTTGCTTTTAGTCCTCTAAACCAGATCAAATGGGGTAAGATCGTTTTTAAAGTGTCAGGGTATCTGACATATATTTACTAACATGACAAGCGGGTTGTCAGAACCGAGATTGTGCTTTACCAGTAAGTAAGCACAAATAGAGTGTGAAAATACTGTGTTGTCATGATCCAGCTATATCTGGTTAACATGTCAAAGGACTAGTGGTTTTGTGTTCTTATCTTTTTACTCCTTTGCCAGTAGGTAATGTCTTCTTGCCACCTGAGAGACTCTGCCTAGCATCATGTCACCTCCCAGTCCATTATAAGTGTTCTCTTTACAGTATCTTATCAGTTGAGGGCACTTCTGAACTTCCTTTAGGGACAACAAATTAATACGTTAAGTTATTTATGCTACTAAAATAATGGCACTAAATATTAGTGTAAATATTAATCATAGCTACAATGAATTATATTACATAAAAATTATAATTTAAAAAGATAATGTAAATAACAGATACACAATGAACGTGATATAATTAAATGGTAGTATTTGTTGACCTAAAACAAATAGACTGCCGATGTATCGCCAGCAGAAATGGGTTTATTTGGGATCAGCAGAGAATTGCAATTCAGGGTCTGCAACCAGGGTGAGTCATGTGCAGGTTCCCCCAGGGCAAGGGAAGGATATTTTTATAGCGGAGAAAAGGAAGTTGGGAGGGTTATGGTCAACAGAGTCCATAGCTTTTCCTGGCCGAGTCCTTGCCGGGCAAGAAGAAGAGTCTTTCTTCTTTCTGTTCGGCTCTGCTATTATTTCAAGGGCATGACAGCTCTCCCTTCTGGTCTTCCAATTCTATGTAACTGAGGTTTCTGTTTATTGATTGTTTATGCATTCCACCTAGTTCCAAACTGAAGTTCTTCCCCCCGAGAAATCCAAGCTCTCACTCATCACCAACCTCCCCCCGCTCAAACAGTGTTGATTCCACAGGGAGAAACCACGTTAGCTGCCAGAAAGAATACACACAACGCAGCTTCATTAGCATGTTACAGGATAAATGACTTTCTCTTCATAAATTTCCCCTCTGAAGCCACATGTGAATTTTTAACAGTACCGCTTTGAAAATATCATCCCTTTCTTGGTTGTTGAACTTTGCACCCCCAAACATTGAGGGGTATGCTAATACAGGCCCCTTCAATTAACCTTGTTATCGTCTTCTTCCTCTGCTTCCTTGTAGCTTCAGACTTGAATATGCAGGAGGCAATGGTGATTTTGCACAATCAGGTTAGGACGGTGGAGGTGCTGGCTCCAGGCTCCTTCTGTTACAAAGAGTGAGATCGTCCTGGGAGAAAGATTCAGATACGCAGAGAAAACTGATTTGTTTTAAAACCTACTGAAAAGAAAGATCTGAGGTCATGCATTTACAAAAAAAAAATTTTGCCAACCCTGCAGCTTATTTACTTAAAACAAGATTTCATTTTCACCCGTACAAATGCTGTCACAGGTAAGAGCAAAAGGTGAGAGAGAAAGCAGATGTCAGCTGCAGTCACTTGGAGGACGATGAATGTTGGAATGGAATCAGTATTGATGAACTCCTCCCTGTGGGTGACTGAAAAATGCAATCCCTATAATTAAGGGAGACAGAATATTTATTTTTTCTCTACCCTTTGTATTCTTCCAACTTTTGGATCTAATGAAAGAAAGTGAACAGTTGCAAGCATTAACGTATACTGATGTCTCTAAATATCTCATACGTAGAATATCTCATATGGATTTTCACTGGATTTCTGTGCTTCATCCTATCATGTAAGGACAAACAACCCATTTTCCTATTGAAACTCTAACCCTGGTATGATGTGGCATCTTCATTCTTGGTTTCAAGCATCTGATCCCTGCAAATTTAGTCCCTGGCATCCAGCATCACTGAGACCTTTTTTCTTGTAAGGCCATTATCTTTAGACTAGTTTCCCTCATACAGTTCTACCCCTGTATTTTCAAATATAAGAATAAATCTGCAAGTGTTCATGCATAAAGCACATACCAATGTAATCGACTTCCTCAACAACAATAAAGAAAAGCCTGTAAGGTAGGCATTATTGACATCATCATTTTAACAGTGAAGGTGTTACTGACATCTTTCATCTTTATGGAGGCTCAGAGTAAGCAGTTTACCTTTGACTCACAGATAACAGTAATGGATCTGGAATTTAAATATATCACCCTGAGAAGTCTCTTCTCTTTCCACAAACCATGTGCCCTTTACCGCCCAAGCCCTCAGCTTTCTTATATATGGTTATGTGAATTACATACATAAACATGAAATTAAATTTTTTTGACTATTATTTTTTCTTCCTGCTTTATTGATCTATAATTGACATACAGTACTGTATAAGTTTAAGTTGTACAGGATAATGATTTTACTTACATCATGAAATCATTACCACAGTAAGTTTCAATACAATTTAAATAAATTAAATAATTAAAATTAAAGTTAAATAAACTCATACAAATCTAAAAGTTAGAAAGCCAGACATTTAGGCTAATTTGCTCTTCTTGCGTTTTTGGAATGGATGATAATCTCAAGAAGATATTGTTGAACCATCAATTTGTTATTAGTACTATTCTTGAACAGTTGCTGCTTCTCTTTCTCATAACTCTCTTATTAATAATATTATCACTAATTGTGTCTGTCTTTTAGGATCTACAAGAAAAACCAAAGTGAGCTTTGGTCTTATAAGTGCTTAAAAGATCATTGTTTCCCACAATTTGCAAATATTGCTTTTTGAGTTTTACATCTCCTTGACTTTCTCTTGCACTTTCTTCTCTATGAAAAATCCAAGTAATTTCTATATAGAAGAATCACTAGCCCTACTCAGAAACTGAGAAGGAAAAAGAATTAAAAACTCTTAAATTTCTAAACTTAAATTTCTTCTTTTTCTCATGTGAAAACTTAGGTATGAAATATTAGAGCTGTAGAAACATACTTCAGAAATGAAGTGAATGGATAGAAGAATTGCAAAGGGAAAAAATGTTTAAAGTACAAAAAACATTGCAAAATATCCATAGAAATTAAAGTGTACATGACAAATCTTCAAAAAATGTTTTCAAAAATGCATAGCTGACAATCATATGCCTTTTTGGAGCACAGGCTCCGGATGCGCAGGCTCAGCGGCCATGGCTCACGGGCCCAGCCGCTCCGCGGCATGTGGGATCTTCCCGGACCGGGGCACAAACCCGCGTCCCCTGCATCGGCAGGCGGACTGTCAACCACTGCGCCACCAGGGAAGCCCTGTCTTTAACATATAGATAATTCTAAAAAAACAAAAAGTAAATATTCAATGAGATGTAACCAGCTACTGTGAAGAAATAATTCATCAAATAAAAATAAACAAATCCCCATCAATTAAACATTAAAACATTCATCTTCACTAGTAGTCAAATAAATGCTTATTAAAATTAATAATATTTTCATCCATCAAATTAGTAAAGATAAAAAGTTAAAAAAAACAATGCTACTAAAACAAAGCTCAATAGAATGAGCAGAATAAGTCATAAATAGTTGGTGTAAAATTTCATAGAAGCTTCCTTGGATGGGGATTTTGCAATATTATTCTTTTGTTCATTCAACAAATATTTATTAAACACCTACTCTCTGTTTAATAAACACAACTGTGTTTAATAAACATGACTCTCTCCTATGTGCTGAGTTACAGCAGGAAAGAACAGTTTGATATTAATATTGCAGTTTGAGAAGGCAGAATATATGTGTCAGGGGAAGGTAGGTACTAAGAAGAGGAAGCAGGCTTGTAGTGATAAAAGAAGTGCTAAGAATTCCAGATCATGTAGCTGCTGAAAAAGACTTTGAATTTTGCTATGGGTGAAGTGGGATAAACCATTGTTGGTTTTGAGCAGAGAGGTACAAAGACATGACTTGAATTTTAGAAGGATTACGCTGGGTTCTGCATTGGAAAATTTTTGTAGGTTAGGAAAGATGGAAACTATGAAACCAATTAGGAAATTGTGCTTAATCCTCTGTAGGAGAATAAATACTTAAACCCCTCACTGTGTGTTGAATGATGGCCCCCATAAACATACGTCCCTCAGATTCTGTGAGTATAACCTTACGTGGAAAAATAATCTTTGCAGATGTAATTAAGTTAGGGATTTTGAGATGAGATCATCCTGTGTTACCCCAATGGACCCTAAATCCAATGACATGTGTCCTCATAAAAGCCACATAAAGGGACACACACAGAGAAGACCATTTGACCACGGAGGCAGAGATTGGAGTTAAGCAATCATAAGCCAAGGAATGCAGGCAGCCACTAGATGCTGGAAGAATCAAAGAAAAATTCCCTAAGAGCCCCGAGAGGGAGCGTGGTCCTGCCAACACCTTGATTTGAGACTGAGATACACACAAAACACTATAGATAGATCAAAAAAGAGCTCTACCCAGCTAAGGAACAAATTATTGAGACACACAATAACGTGGATAGATCTCAAGGACATTTTGCTAAGTAAAATGTCAGTATCAAAAGGTCACATACTGTAGGATTCCACGTATATAACATTTTTGAAATGGCAAAATTATAGATGAAAATAGATTAGTCGATGTCAGGGGTTAGGGATGGTGGGGCAAATATGATGGATCTAACTATAAAGGGATAGAACAAGGGTGATCTTTGTGGTAAACCAATTTTTTTTTAATCTTGATTTCATTGAGAGTTATGTAAATTCACACATGTAACAAAATGGCATTGAACTATATACATATATTGTACCAATATGAATTCCCTGGTTTTGATGCTATACTGTAATCACATATAATGTGAGCATTGGGGGAAACTGGGTGAAGGATGCTGTTCAATACTTTTTTTGTTGCTTCCTGTGAATCTCTAATCATTTTCTAATAAAATATTTTAAATGTCATTATCGAGATGATGTCAACCTTTTTGGCTTATATGCCCCAACTTTATAAAAAAGTACAAGTTAAGAACAATTGATTTAGTATTTTGAAAAGAATTCCTAGAGAAATATTTGTATTCATGCACAAAGATGTAGCTAGAAGATGAGTCATTACAGTTTTAGCAATATTAGGAGCAATTTGACTGCAACATAGAAAGTTACTTCAGTGGCATTCTATGCGCCTTTTAAAATTCTACTAAACGAAAAATCTGCCTTGTTACGTATAAAAATGCAAATAAGTTGCTTATTTGTGTTGGAATTATTATGCTTTAAAATTTTTCACTTTGATACTTTACTCATATTGTTCTATTTTTTCATTATATAACTAACATGAGATAAATATTAGTTTATTATATATAGGGCATATATTAGTTCAACTTTCATAATGAAAAAACAGCCCTGAGTTTCTCCTTGCTCACACTTTCTAAAAGGACGGTTAATAGTGTTTCCAGGAAGTGTCATGACCCTATACAAATGAGGGATCCATTTCCAGTTCTCACTAATTCTTCCTATACATATAGAATGCAGCATCAGAAAAAGAAAGCACTGCATCCAACTAAATTTTTTAAAAAGCTGATATCCTCAAACAGCAGATATTCACTGGGTCAGCATACCCAGCTTAAAGAAGACCAGTGCTGGTGTCCCACTTCTGTGCCCGAGTTATCGGGCAAAAGTGAAGACTCTACTTTTGACCAAGAGCAGGAACTAGACCAATATCTAGTTAATACAGGCCCTCACAGAAACCATTGATGTCCTGCTGTATCTCGGATGACGTGAACAAGAGTGTGGTGTGACTCTCCAAGATCATTGCTTCTAAGGGCATTCCTTAGAAATAAGGAACTAGAGATTTATCATGATCTACTATGTACTAGTGATGGTTCCTCATATGTAATTAGATATTGTAAATGTTTTACAGTGTTCATTATAGTTTCTGGGTTTAATCATTTTGGTCAGGTTCACAGAACATTTGCAGGTACAGTTATTTATAGAAAACTGGACTAAAAAGGTGCTCCTTAACTATTTGGTTTGAGATTCCAGTGTCCAAAGTCAAATGAAACAGACCAGAAGCAGTCTTATATTATCCTCTCTGGATAAGGTACACAGAAATAAGAGATACTTTTTCAGTATCCTCACCATGTGCTGGAGCCTTAATGGGAAACAATAGGATTCGGGAAACAAAAGCATCTTCTTTTTCTTCTCTCTATTGTATAACGAACTCTTTTTCCTGAGACAGCAGAGAATGTATGCATCTAACAATAAGCTGTTTTTAATACTTCCTCTCAGTCAGAATTAAGAAGAACCCTACCAGTGAAATTGTGTCAAACATGTTTCAAAGGTTCAGATATTAAAAAAGATAATGGAGTTTTTCATTTAAACTAGAGACAATAGGATGAGGATGTGATTGTTTATGTATAATAATGAGAGCAGTTAGAAGAACACAGTTCCTTGAGAGCAAGTTTAGTTTATACCTTAATCAGATGTGACTTCCCTTAAAATGTTTTCTACTTTAGAGCATAGGCAAGAAAAGCAATTACAATTTTTAGATTAAAATTACTACTTTCCTAAGGTCAACATAAAGATATATGAAGAAACATGCATGTGAATAGAATTCTAATCCTTGAATTTTGCATGAAATTACCTTAATACATAAAGAAAAAGAAAGTATATCTGTTGTATACAAAGCACTGATTCATAAACAATAACACCTTTTATTTCCAGGGTATAAAATATATTTCACAGTCTGTTTTTCATGAACAGAAACCAAAGCATTAAAATAGCAAACAAACAAAACTCTACAGTGTATGTTGTACCTATAAATTTAACAATAAACTTGGGCTAAAACCAGGAAATGAGGAAAATCTACTAGCAAATATATTAATAAGAGCCATGTTTCTTTAGTTCTATTGCAAATAAGAGTTAACTATTAACTAACTTAAGTGTGTGTGAAAAGATTTTAAATTGTATTTCTATGATAATATTAGCTTAATGAATGACCATTTTAAGAAGTTAAATATATATATACAGGTCAAATATAATGAGAATTTCAAGTACTTGCAATCAATTTTCTTTTTCATTACGTCAGCATCAAAATAGAGGAAAATACTCCTCCTAACAAATTAGATTACTGTTTACAAGTGTTTTAAAATTTTAGGAGGCAAATGCAGTTTTAAAAAGACACCCTTGAGTCATTACATATTTTTCATTCTTGACTAATTGAAAGTCAGGATGACCTTTTCAAAGGTGGTGACATTTCTAATGTTCAGAGAAAGACTGAAGAAGTAAAATTTATCTAATGCAAAAACTTAGCACATCTGGCTGAAAATCTTTAAATTTACACTTTTTTGGGGGGGAGCAACCTGCCACACGTAGCTATTCTGTCACTGAGGTAACTAAATCATGCTCTGATGTGGGAGTTCCTCGAACAATAGGTGTCCTGAATGTTCATGAACTGTGGGTTCAGGTTTGTGCTCATTCACATCCATCCTCTTTAATGCGTGTACAGTATTCATTCTTTGTGCAGCCATAGAACCAGCAAAAGGAGTAGCCACTGGAATGGGTACAAACAGACTCTCTACACAACGGGGACAATTTGGGGAGAAGGACTTTCCACACTAAGACAGGTACAAAACCATTTAAGCCTTCAGAGTGGGCAACTTCTGTGTGAGAACTTCCCTTGAAGTAAGGGATAGAGGGTAGTATTTATATATATACCCAGGAGTCACCTTCATTCAAGCTTTTCAGCTTTGTCCTGTAAAACACCATATACTCCACCATCAATCCCTGGAGGCCACCAGGGCCCGTCTCCTGGGTAAGTAATACTCTCTTCTTTCTGCTACATTGTGCTGATGTATCAGCAGCCTGCTGCACACACACATACACACACTTTCACACACGTACTCACGCATACACACTTGTTCTTTATCTTTGCCTGGGGGAATCTCATAGGTACTTCTAAATCTAAAAAAAATTTTTAATGTAATTGTAAATCCATAAAGTCTTACCCAAAATGCTCTAGCCTACCTTGGACTTCGGTTCTCTGAATGCCTACACCTTCTGTTCTACCGTTACATTCCCCACGCCAAGAGGGAAAGGAGCTAGCAGTGCTTGAGCATGTGACAGAGTATGTGCCCTTCATTGACGTGTGATGACTTAATAGTCTCCAAACCCTGGGAGGTATTATTAGTTCCAGTTTATGATGATGAGGAAATTATGTCCAGATACATTTACGTACAATGACTGAAACCTTACACCTGGTATGGGTGATACTCAGGGTACATATCCCTGTGCTAACGTAATGATTCAAAGTTATCTACATAAATTGGAAAGCTGAAACAATACCATATCGTTAATATGTCTCTTTGGCTGTTTGCTCCCGTATAAATTGTTTATTATCTGAAAGCCATTTTCAAAAACCTTGATAATATACATAGTACATATAACAGAGCTAGCCTCATGTCTGAAACTCACAGAAGATTTGATGGGGAAAAAAATGGGACTCTCAAATCCTTCAGACATTGGCTTAACTGCTCTAATGTGGCACGCCAAGCATTGCTGAGTGCAGACTAATTTCCCAACAGGGTACTACGCCTTGTTCGCCACCCCAGATGGGTTATCTCTTACATCTTGAGCTTAACGCATACGGGGCACTTCGCATTTCTGAACTTGTGCCTTAGTTATGCTTTTCTCTTTGGTTGAAAGTACAGGTACCCTTCACAGCACTCATTTCTAGTTTATGAAACTCTAACTATGGTTGATGGCCCGTTCATTTCAGCTTATTCAAGAAAATTTTTCTAGTGTCCTCAGACCACTCTCGCTGTCCTTGGGGGGTGGATTTTACTTTTATTTTAATTGTGCACTTATCTGAAACCTTTCCTCTATTGATTACTCGAGACACTAAGGGATAGCCGGAAAAACAAAGACAAAAATAAAAACGCTCTGGGATTCGGCACACTGGGGTTCTTTTCTGGATTCTGCCAATTAGTAGCTGGCCAAATCTCGGTTTTCTCATCTGTTACATACAGGATGTGTGTGTGTGTGTGTGTGTGTGTGCGTGTGTGTATTAAATAAACACCCAGTGTACGCCACTCATTTATGGGCCTGGGGTGTCTGAACAGTACAATCCCCTGGCTGACAGTGTTACCCAGCATGTGCTATGACACAGACAGCAGGGACTTTAATTGAACCGAAGTGCTCTAAACAGTAGAGACCTAATCATGACTAAATTCTATCAGAGGAAAATATGTTAAGTATGTAATATGAAAGCTTTTGAACAGAATAATCTTGATCTGCTGAAAATCGTGGTATTATGTAAATAGTGCGTCTAAGTAATATGGACATCGCCAGAGCCGGAAATGCTGGCATTTGGTTTGCAGTACTCCAGATCACAAAAGAATTAATTAACACGTGTACTCTAGAGAATGATTTGTGTCAGGGAATGCAGCAGAGCGAGGTTAGAGACATCAACAAAGCTAGTGAGTGGGGATGTAATGCAGCCTCCACTGTGACATTTTCTCACCTGGGAAATGGCTGAGGATGCCAAAGGGTAGAGAGAGTTCTCAGGGGTGAAGGTCCTGCTGGGTGACAAACACAAACTTCGGGTTAGAAAGTTAAGTAAACAGCCAGCATTTCGCAAAGCCTTGGCAAAAGTGTTCCTAACGTCAAATTGGAGTATTTTCAGATACTGAAATAATTAATATCTGAAAATAATTAATTATATCTGAAAAGAATTACTTTAATTAATAAAATGTTATTTGACACCTGAATGGAGTGGGGGAGATTGGGGATATTAGTTAACTTGGGCATGCTGGGAGTAGAGTAAGACGGAGAAGCGTACACTGAAAAAGTATCAGAACTGGAATGTCGAGAAACAAGAACTTGGCCTAGGTCAGTCACACTATTTAGAAGTTATCACCAGAAGCTCAGTGAGGAAGAAATGGGGATTGGGATTTCTATCTTACATGTATGAGGATAGCAATGTTTACAGTAAATATTTTTGCCTGAATCAGCTACATACTTACACATTTTAACTCTCACTCCAAAATGTGTACTAAATAATTTGCAACAAATTCTTTCTGATATTCATACAGCTCCAAATTAAACGACCTTTCCGGAGTAATATATCAATATATATGGGTAGCAAGTATCTCTTCCAAATATAAGAAGTATTGTGTTATTTAGAACGGAACATTTTAGCTAATCAGTACACCTCAAAGAATATTTTTCTTAAAAATATAATTCTGAGTGTACCACATTTTAACACTTGCCTGACAAACATAAGTGCCTATATATCTAAACAATCATTTTCTGTGTAATATATGTTAATTGTGGCATTTGGAGGTATATACCAAAAATTTAGCTTTTCAAAGAATTCTTCCCTTCCTTAAAAATCAATCTGGACCTAATTACGGTGTTAGAACTCTAGTAGCTTCACTGCAATTCTTTATTAATTAACTTGCCTTATTTTTCACCCTCTAACTGGTACTGTCTAAGCTGAAGACATGGCCAAGATTTCATAGGATAAGTGATAGTAGAGGACGGCACTTGGAAGTTCGTGGAGGATATTCACTCATTCTCCCAAGTACATTGATTCATTTATTTATTTACAAATATTTGTTGAGTTCCTAGTAAGGGTCTTGTACAGTGCAGGGTAAGGGTGATACAAGGATGAATATATAAGGGGTCTTGGGAGGAAGATGAACAATGGAAATCAGTGATTTCAATTATAGGAGGTAAAGTGCTCCAGCCAGGGGTTCATAGGTGCTACTCTTGGGGTGTCAAGAAGAGACTAATAAAGATAGGGGACACATTCTTGGGCTTCTTGTTTGGAAGGAGTGAATCTGGAGGGCAGGGGTGAGGTAATTTCTGGCAAGGTGAATATCACATGCCAAGGAATAGATGCATGAGAGAAATATTTGAGAAGAAAATAATTCAGAATAGATGGTGTCAAGGAGAGTGACTGCAAAGGAAAGAAGAGAAAAGAATCGCCTAAGGGAAGGAAATATGTGGTAAGGTGATTTATAAAAGGATGACTTATAAAAGGAGAGAGACAAGAACACATTTGTGAATAGAGGGAAAAGAACCCAGTGAAAAGATGGGCGATAGTCTGTGGAAAGAGGGTGAGGGGGAGAAAAGGGAGCACACATTTAATGAAGCAAAGTGCTAGAGGAGAGTCTGCACAGTCTGTTTCAGAGAACCTCGCTTTTCTCTGTGGAGCAGACGGTGGACCAGGACGGCTGTAGCCTATTCAGGATGGAATAGGTGGGCAGAGACTTGAGAAAGACAGAATAGCCACAGGGATGGAGAGAAAGAAACAGATATAAATGCCCTCACTGGGGAAGAATTGACAGCTTTTGTTACCAGTAAGAAGTAGGATGAAGATTAGTGTGGACATGTGGGAATTGTCAAGACAGACTATGGATTAATAAAAATTAAGAAATGAAAAATTTGCAATAAAAGTAGTGTTTTAATTTGCATATATCAGTACATAGGCATCAATTGATATAAACCAAAAAACGTATTTGCTTCAGAAAATCAGTCATCTTGTCATAATTTTTCAAATCAAATTGAATATCTGTACAACTATGGCGCCAATGTTTCTGATTATTCTATAATGACACAAAATAGACCTAAAATTGAAGTGAAAAAAGGTAGAAACTGCAGATGTAGTTAGGACCAGTGGGAGATGGCTCTAATTTGAGATGGTTGTGTCACCTATCAATTACTTCCAAACTCCTCAGTCAGAGGAATTTAGCCAAAATTTATACTCCAGAGGAGGTTAGCTAAAATTAAAATACTCTAACAGGCAATCACACTCCAGGTGTGGTTATTTAGCAATTGAAACACCCTCCAGAGATAACACAAACAACTTCAAATTGTTCTATCTAAATCTTATCTAATTAGCATAAAGAAGTAAGAAATTGTTTTCATCGATGAAGTGAGGAATGACGAACACATGTAGTTGTTCAGAAAGGTTGTATAGATGTTGCTCTCCTCGCATGAGCAGTGTTCAGAATCCTGCAAGCCCACCAGCATAATACTGACTGAGAGAGGGCACAGAGGGGAAAGGACATACAGGACGTATAACTCCCATCTTCCTCTGATCCAAAAGAGTTATGTATACTTTCAAAAGATCTTTCCATTGTGAATGGGGCAAATTTTGAGCAGAAACAATATTTTCATAAGTTCAAAGTATCTCCCCATAACCATTTAGTAATCACAAAGGGACTATCGTACCTTTAAAATCCTGGTAGACACCACTGTAACCAAGCAATCACTCTGAGATTTACAGTAAGACATGCTGACATCATGCAGCCTTTGATATGTTGAGCACATCACATCTGTGATGGATAGCCCCTATAGGGGAGATAATATTTTACCTCTAGCTTCTTAAGGTTTTCTGGCTGAGCCTGGGATTTAAACTGACATAAGATAGATCAACAGGAGAAAAATGTACACATGGCCGTGAGCCATGGCCACTGACCTTGCGCGTCCGGAGCCTGTGCTCCGCAATGGGAGAGGCCACAACAGTGAGAGGCCCGCGAACCACAAAAAAAAAAAAAAAAGTTACCTAAAATGAAAATTTTTCTTAATGAAAATGACCCTAGACATAATGAGTCAAGTTTGGGAATGGGCCTTAACGTAAGACTTTTCACAATGGAATTTGTAAATATGTATTGGCCAGAGATACCCCAACTTCTGTTGATGCTGGAAGTAGTCATTTGTTTCAACCTCCTTCTGTGTCCTCAGATCCAATTTCAGAGATACCAGGTGCAGATGGTGCATTTCCTCTTTGAAGTTCTGAGTGTTAGCTCTGTCCAGGGTCTCCTTTCAATTCTGAGGTTTATAGTACCCTAAATTTTCCCTTTTTTTCTTATCCCAAAGGTTATAGCAGTTTCCTGTAGTCACCATCTCTGGGTTACCAAAGTAATCCCTTTTCACTCTTTCAATAGTCAGTTCATATATAATTAATTATATGTATTAATTCTCATTTATCTGAAAAGCTTAGTAGTTTCTTGTTACCTAAATGGATTCTGAGCGATTCATAAGTATTGTGAATGGAACAGTATGTACTAAGAATAATAAATTCCAAACAATCATGGAAGGATTTCTAGGTAGTTATAGGAGATATTCTGAAATGCTAATCGGTCAGGTCTATAGATCACAAGGTGATGTGGAAATACGATGATAATAAAGTAAAATACTGTTAAAACATTTCATTATCTTTTGGGTTAATCAACTTTTTAAAAATTTAATTTACTCAACCAATACTTGTTAATAAATTTTAAAAAACACATTTTTATTATTCTTTTCCTAAAATATTAGTTGAAACAATTACAATTTAACATAATGGTGGGTGCATGTTTTGTTATCTTTAAACTCCAAATTCAATTCAAATGTAATTCATTTTTACTACATTTAAGTTGAAGGAAAATAAAATAAATCCCAAAGATAAGGAAAACAAGACTTTTGATAAATATATATCTCTAGCATAAAAAAGCATAGCCTATTCATAATAGTAGGCTTTACCTCATTTTAAATATAAGCTTAAATGTTGAAAAGTTATGATGATACTTTTGGAAATTTCAAAGCATAGGACGTTTAAATAACACACAGGATCATAAAGACTCATGCATCTCCAAAGATCCTAAGAAAATCATAGTTAATAGATATTTGATTAATAAAGTTTGGCAGACTAGTACATGAAATCAGATTCTTTTTAAAACAACATTTTTAAATTTATTTCTTTTTAAGAAATATTTTGATTGTAAACCTCCTTTTGCTTTTGAAGGAATTTGAGAAGCCAGCATTTGCAATTTTTTAAAATGGACTATTTATTACAAGTTCTCACACATGAAATATTTTCTACTTTGAAACTCCTGACATTAATGATAATTTACATTCCCCCACCCAATATTAATGGTGTTGCACAGAATCCAAAAAATAATTCAAACGTTTTACTAATGATTTCTTTTCTAAAAATTTAAAGAAATTAAATTGTACAGATTCTTTCCCCAGAACATTTGTTATTTGCTTTTCAGCATGAATTCCTTACACAAGTTTCCTTACATTTATCTTTTTCACTTTTAAGTTGAATAAAGGAAAAAAATTTTTCACGTAACTGGAGATCACATTAATTGTGTTCCATTAATTGAAGTTTTACAAAGCTTCAGAATTTGAGCGTGTAAAATGCACTAGAGATAAAAGGATGAGATAATTTCCACCTGTTTTATGAACAATAACAATTATCTAGGAAAAAAACTGCGCCATCTCCACTTCAGCCTCTTCATCCCCAATTTGAAATAGATGAAATAGATTCTATGCATTTGGGTGAACAAAGAGTGAAGTTATTATAGAATACTATCTGTATTAGTTTTCTATTGCTGCCATAAATTATCACAGACTCGTGGCTTAAAATACCAATATACTATCTTACAGTTCCGTTGAGCAGAATTCCAACAAGGGTCTCACAGGGCTGAAATCAAGGTGTCAGCAGGGATGCCTTCCTTTCTGGAGACTCTAGGGGAGAATCCGTTTTTTCCTGCCTTTTCCAGTTGTTAGAGGACACCTGCCTTCCTTAGCTCATGTCTTCCTTCCTCCATCTTCAAAGCCAACAAAGGCAAGTCAAGTCCTTATCATATGCCACCACTAGGACCAAAAGTCCTAAAGAAATAGCACATTATAGAATTTATAATATCAACCTGTAGACTGGAAAGATGGCGGGGAGATGCAGAGGTGCAATTTTGGTGATTTTGAAATCATCTCATCTTTGAGGTAAACTTCATAAAATAGTCAAACCTGATTCTAGTAATATACTGTTATAAAATCATGTTTGTCTACCATATAAGCACAAAATAGGAACATTATTACTTGTTTGGTAAATAAACTATTAAATGTAGCAGAAGGTCATACAAGAAGTTGTTATTACAGGGTCATAATATGATCATAAATTATCCCATTGCTAAAATGTATTGTGGACATATTCATTTAAAATACAAACACACACTTATTTATTTCACATGCAGACATATGGTTATTAAACTTTTGAAAGGTTATGATAGAACAATCTATAAATAAAATTAAAAGTCAAAATAAATATTTTCCATATGGTTGACCTTCTGTCTAATAGTTATTTAGCAGTTACTTAAAACTAGAGCAGTGCTGTACAATAGAAATATAATGCAAGCCACACAGGTAAAGTAAAATGTTTTAGTATATTATATGGAAGAATGAAATGAAATAAGTGAAAGTAATTTAGTAATATATATTTCATTTAATACCATATACCTTAAATGTTAAGATTTAAGCCTGTAACCAATGTAATATATATATAATGCAATTAAAACTTTGATATTGAGAGCACCTCTCAATTCAGACTGGCTACAATTCAAGTATTTAATAGTAATATGTGGCTTATGACTATCATATGAACATCTAAGCCTTAAACAGATGAAGGATTCAATGATGGAAATTAAAATGCTCTAACTTCAGGTACCTTGCAATTTCATGGAGTAAACCATCTATGTATATAATTAGACACATAAAATATAATATTTTAAGATAAAAATAAAACCAGATATCTGTAAATATAGAAATGAAGAGGTCAATTCCAATTAAAGGTGTTAACGGAATCTAATGGATAGAGGACAGAGATAATGCCAGACTTTTCATGATGTACACTCTCCCCAACACTGTCCCGAGCACACAAAGAATTATTTGGAGCCAAAAGCCAGTAGGACTGAGATTGAGAACCTCTGCTATAATGGAAAAGCAAATAGAACTTTTGGAAAATGGTATGTATCATCCATAAACTTTAGCAAATTTTCAATTATTTTTTAAATTAAACAAATCAACACCTAATTACAAAATCTATATTTGCCAAAATTGCAATTTCAAACTACTCTGCTTCTGCTCTTCTTTCAAATGCACCCTAATTTACGTAGTCCAATTCTAACTCTCATGTCTTTTCTTCATATATTTTAAATCTTTCTCTTCTAGTCTTGGGGCAACATAGTTTTCCTCCATAGCCCTGATGTAAAAGAGTTATTACGAACTTTTATTATTTTACTTAAAAATCTCACACATAAAAAAAATTATTTTAACTTTAGTCATAAGCATTTTATAGACTGTTTCTTAAACTTTGCCAAGAGATAGAAGGACGAATTCAGAAATGAAAATATTAAATTCTGAGACATCTCTCAGAACTAAATGAAGGAAGATTATGTGCATCGAGGTTTAATGATCCACTTCAGTTTTAGCAGCAGCATTACTTATGTTCAGCGTTTTAAATATTTCCCCTGATAAAGTTTTATTTCTCCTTTTCATCAAGGAATTTCCATTAATAGTAACTGAGGAAGATGTCGAATTGATGCTTCTAGAGATTTACTTCTCCAGTAAGATTTAGATTGAAACTGAAGTTACCTCCCTACTAAGTATGAGTAAATACTACGCACTTACTAAATGTTTAACACACTTAAAAGTTTACTTAATTGCTAAATAGCACATTGTCTCTTATATAAATTACTTATATGATTAATTTTAAAGCATTATTAATCATTAGAATTGTTTCTACTTCTATCAATTTAATTTTACAGCTCTACAGAGACCATAGAGAACAGGACCAGGCTTCTTCTGCAAAACCCAAATTCAATTTAGCTTTATTATGGTCATGAAGGTAAACCTGATTATATTAAACTCTTCAGAAGCAGAATTCCAAAATTTTCTCTTTGATTGTGTCAAAGGAAAATTGCATTGAACAAAGTTAAACAGTTAAGGAAGAATTTGCTCAAAACTATTGCAAGAAGGAAGAGATATATTTTTTCTCTCCTACCAAAACATAGGCTTACATTTAGAAGAAACATATTTTAGAATAACTATTAACCCAGGAATGCCAAGAACACAAAAATTATCTAATCAGAAAATATTTTAGAAAATGTCACTCTAAACTGATTATGTAGAGAGAACACGTGTTTATTTTATTAAATTATTTTGTATAACTTTTTTATCTGAATATAAAATTGCACTTTCTACATGCTTAGCTTTCCAAAGTCTCCCCTATGCCCTTTTCTTCCAATCTACAGTCTAAGGAAACATAAAATATTAAGATATAATCAACAATGTAGGGTGCCCTAATTCTGTTTCTCTTTTTTTATGACCATAAATAATGAAAGAAAAGTAAGCTGGGACGAAGTGAGAGAGTGGCATTGACACATACACACTACCAAATATAAAATAGATAGCTAGTGGGAAGCAGCTGCATAGCACAGGGAGATCAGTTTGGTGCTTTGTGACCACCTAGAGGGGTAGTATAGGGAAGGTGGGAGGGAGACGCTAGAGGGAGGGGATATGGGGATATAAGTATACGTATAGCTGATTCATTTTTTTATACAGCAGAAACTAACACAACAATGTAAAGCAATTATACTCCAATAAAGATGTTTAAAACAAGAATAAAAGAAGGGCTTCCCTGGTGGCGCAGTTGTTGACAGTCCGCCTGCCGATGCAGGGGACGCGGGTTCGTGACCCGGTCCGGGAACGTCCCACATGCCGCGAAGCGGCTGGGCCCGTGAGCTATGGCCACTGAGCCTGCGCGTCCGGAACCTGTGCTCCGCAACGGGAGGGGCCACAGCAGTTAAAGGCCCACGTACCGCAAAAAAAAAAAAAAAAAAAAAATCTAAGAAGACATTTATAATTTTATAACAAGAATTGAGGAAAATTTTCCTATTTCATAGGCATTAGGAAAAGACTAGATGTACAATACAATAATATATATCCTTTAAGAAAAAAAAAGAGAAGGTTAATTTTAAAGATTCACTTGACAACTAGAAGTCTGGATTGCAGTCCAAGCTCTTCCCGTATGTGTGTGACCTTGAGCTGTTTCCACTTTTTAGATCATCTCTTAAATCATTTTTAATTGCAAATGGTGTTATTATCCAAGGACTCAATATAAAAATTCTAACAATTCTATGCCCATATCCATTCATTCTAAGTGGGTTATTCACTATTCTCTAATCATGTAATTGACTTTCATATGCTCTTAAATAGACATAAAATAATGGTTTACTAAAACAACTGGTCACATGCATTCACTCTATCTGGAGTCAGAATCTGCAAAACCTCCTTTTTTATCCTTGCAGAAATGCAAGCTTGCTTTCAAGCTTGAAGAAATAGGGAAATATTCTATTGGAAAAATGAAAACATGACATCAGAAATCAAAATATCACTTTAAGTGTGAAATTATTTTAAATACAATGACATTGAAGTGGGTTAGTTGAACTTAAATTCTTGACCATTCATGTATTATGCCATGTGAATCACCTTTTCTTTACTAGTAAGAGAAACTAGAGGATATGCAATTTTTTTTATCAGGATCCTAAAACACTTATTTTTCCTCCACTTCCTCCTCCTTCTTTTGCTACTTAATTAGGTTAAGAAAACTCTCAAGTGAGGCTAAAAATTTGATCCTGCACCATCATAAGTGGCAGATTCCTTGTATTAAATTTTCTTGTCATGCATTGTATATTAAAAAGAGCAGTTATTTGCTATTACATTATGTTGTTACCTATCTAAATATAAGCTTTTATGACAGTCAAAAATTGTGAAACATTTATATAGTTAGGAGAAGTCATTAAGGAATGACTGCTATGGGAAATAACAATGGTTAAAGATTGTAATTATTGTTAATTATTTGAGATACATTTACATTTCTTAAGACCTTGCTGAGGTCTCCTGCGGACGTTTAGCTTGTGTCCCAAACTATACACAAAATGAAGAAAAAAAAAAGAAAGCAAAAAATGAGTTTTGAGATGAACATTACGATTTACTACCTCAATTTAAAAAACAAAAATTTAAAAATAAGCTTGAAATTGATCAGTTGAAAAGTGTTTCTGGCAGTTTTTAAAGTTATTGAAATCACATAACTGATCCCTTATGTAGTCTCCTACAGATTCCGATAAACATTTTTTCTTATTATCATTATTATGAACCAAAGGTTCACACCTACTATTTTCTTGGTACTATGTAAATATTCATCTTTTCTAATGAATAATACCCATAGTTAAATTTCAACACAGGAAGTATAATAATGGTACATATTGTATGATCCAAGGAACAAATAATGTGTTCAGCATTTAGTATTTGGCGTTTAGTATAATTATTTGGATATGTGTTTTATATATGTTCCTATTTATATGTTCCCTTGAGAGCAAGTATCACATCATTTATAGCTGTGTGTTATGGAGAATGTTTTCAATCTCTGCTTATTGTTTTGCAATTGCAAAACTGGAATAATAAAACATTGACCTCATTGGGCTGTTGTGTGAATTAAATGATTACTTAGAACCCAGACCAGACAGAGAAGGAGCAAGCCGGAGTTGTGGTAGTATTCTTCTGTCCATACATCCAGAGTCATAAATCATGCCTTGTACCTTACAGGTCCTCCAAAAATTTGGTTGGATAAATAATGACTAATAATTTTAATGTGGAGAGCTATTAAGTCATGGTGTCCAGTGGGTAGAGTTAGACTTATCTGGTTCTGAGCCAAAGTTCTACAAGCTCAAACTTTGTAACCCATAAACAAGTTTTGTTCTTAGCTGCATTTTCCCTATGTTTAAAATGAGGGATATAAAAAAAAACCTGCCTCACAGTTTTGGTGTAAGAATTAAACAATTTTACTAGAGCAAAAATTAAGCATAATTCTTAATACAAAATACTGTTCTCAGTATATGATCATAAATATTACAATGATTTTATCAAATCTCACAAGAATTTTCAGACCATCTACCTTGCTGAATTTGATGCCATATATAAATAATGTGGAAGAACCAATATGGTACTGTTCATTTTTCTTGTCCTTGTTTTTCTTATGATTTGTATTTCTCACTTTCTGTTTTTCAATAATGTAGTCTGTCAATCGTGCTTTATTCTTGTTGCCAGCAGAGACATCAGTGACACCTAAGCAAAACTGGGAAAGCAGAGGAGGCTTCTGCTGCCAGGCAGATACTGTTAAGCAAACTCTCCTGATGGATCTTCTAATTGTTCCCTTTCCTTCATCTTTACTGGCTCACCTAACCATAGTTACGCTATACCTAACTATGCCAGATGGAAAACAAACAATATTTTTTCTGAGAATTTCAGAAGAAATTCATCCCAAGATTTAGCAAACCTTGCTGTCAAGGCATTTCTCATTATATCTCACTTAAGTCCCTGACAGTGTGCTATATACCTATTTCTATTTTTAATTCCCACTGATGAATTAATGAGGCTGTTACTTTGTTAGATTAGCACCGCATAGATTTGAAGACATCTATGAAATCAGTCTACAGATTTATTTTCTCAAGACAGTTGTTTTCCATACATGACTGGTAATCAGGATCTCCTAGAGCTCTGATTATAAATACAGATGCCCACGTCACAGACTAGAGCAAATGAATCTCAATTTTCAGAAGAGAGGCTGAGAAGTCTGAATTTTTAGAAAGCACCCCAAGTCTATCTAATAACTAACATGTTTGTAAACCTCTGCTAAGAAATCTTTTTGGCCAATGAAGTAATCTCTAATAATAAGGTAGGAAAATATATTTGCTTGAAAATATTGAACAGACTCAAATTATAAAGAAAAAAAATCCAGGTGGACTAGAGTCAAATGCCTTAAAGAAAATAATTGCCAAGAATATCTTTTATCATGAAATATTCTCAAGAAACCTATGAAGCTATATTTAAGGATTGAAACTTCTGTCTTTATTTATTTTTTGTTAATATTTTTATTATTATACAATGCATATTTATTATAAAATTTTCAGAATTTTTTTTAAAAAAGGACAAAGTGAAGAAATAAGAACCACCTATAATTAAACTCTCAGATATGATAATTACTGACATTTTTGGTGTCTAGTTTCTACTTAATGCATGTGCATTTTTTATTACAAAAATTAAATATTTATGTATAACTCTGTAAATTCCTTTTCCACTTAATGAAATATGTTGAAACATTTCTTCATACTTTCATATCATCAAATTTTCTTTCAACTTAAACTTTGTTAGCTGTATGCTTTTGCTTATTTAGATGGTAAAAATTCAATTAACAAATGTCAAATTATTCCATATTTTATTGCTTATATTATTTTGTTCTTATAGATAAAGTTTAGTGATTATAGTTAGCTGTTTTAATATATCCATGACCACTTCTGTACTATATTTCCTTTGAAATCTCTAATTTGCCCTCCAAAAATCTTATCCTAATTTATTCTCAACAGTCTTTTATCAAAGCACCCATTTTCCTATATGCCAATACTCAGTGTTAAGGTTTGTTCGTACATTTTTTTCCTTCTATATTTTACATTTTGGAATATCAGGCAAATGCTGGAATATATAAATAAATTTGAAACGTTTGTCATTTTCTGTGCTTCGATCAGACTAAAAAGCAGGGTGATTAACTATTTCTATAAGGTTTAAGAGGCATTCTAGCATTAAATTATGAAAGATTGATACATAAAAGAGCATAATATATAAGAATATTGTTATATTCTGATTTATACTGGGCAAGTGAACTTTAGTCATTTATATATTCATGGAATTTATTTTCATTTTTCCAGGTTTAAAATTTATTAGTATAAGCTTCAACATAATAACAACTTTTAACTTTTTTTGCCTTTTTAATCTGAGTATATCACTTTTTAAATTGCTTAAGTGTGAAGTTCCTTTATTTCCTTTTTTATTGAATTATACAGTTTTTCCCATTATATTAACCTTAAAAAATAAATGCTTGGATTTACCTATCAATTCTTCTGGATTTGTCATTGTCTTTGTACTTAAAATTATGAATTTTGTTTGTTTTTATTTGCTTCAAACATAGCAAGACTTATACACACACATTATTTGTCTAACAGAAAGTACTTCTGTGGTAGCCAGACCTCATACGTGTATAAGGTAGACTATTGCAAACAGCTTTCAGTATAATAGGCATATTCAAATAGGCAATCACAGGTTGCAGTCGTTTTAGTTAAGTGGTCTCTTTTTTCCCCAGCATCTTATTCTGATTTAATGGATTCTGATTGATTACTTAAAAAATATCAATTCTCATCATGCACTGACACTGGAGTTCTTTCTGTCAGTTCCACATCATGCTTTATGGGAGGTTTCTTTTTGTCCGGGACCTCAATACACTTTCTGTGTTCCTGCCATCTGTTTCGTAAGGTTTTCATTCTCTTCATATATTTGGAAACATGGTTTGGGATGATATGAAACATAGGAAGAAGGGATGCATCAAAAAGCAACCCCTAGGTAGTACTGATACTTAGATCCTAACCTGGGAGATTCATTCTCAACTAGTACTGCAAGAGAATAAAGTTCTGATGACCTAAGGTATTCATTGACGATAAGGAGGTAAGTTCTCTCCTGTGAATGTAGACTGTCAACAGCTCTGTACTGTTGTTGGTACAACTGAGGAAACAGTCATTTCCATAGCTTGCTGCATTCAGTGGTTCAGACAAGAAACCTTATTTGAGAACAACTGTTTGCAAGACATTCTCACTTTTGTGCAGTTACAGTGGGAAAATCATGGTTTTGGAAGAACAGCAGCCCAGTTCCTTTGTTCTAGAAATTCTGGGTCTCTGAATCATAAGTCAGACTTTGGGAGAAGTAGAAAGTATTAGTTCATCTTTTTAAGATAAACTCATTTCCATAAAGTGAAATCAGCTTATGCCATGAAAGCTATGCCTACATAGGTTTACTTCAATTGAACTATTTTAAAAAAAATTATCAGTGTCTATTCTTTCCAGATTCTTGTTTTTAGCTTAATTACTTTCTTTTTCTGTGGGGCTGTGATTTTCTTCTTTGTTACCTCTTACATATTTTAAAAGGAAATTGAGAAAAGCTTTATCCAAAATTACTACACAGATGGGATTTTTAGGGTAACATTTTGCAGATCTTTAAAATGATGAGATTCCAGTACTCTTTTAATTTTCATCATTAATCCATATTGCCCATACATAACTGAGAGTTTATTACTTAGATATCTGATTATTTTGCCGTTTCAATTTAATTGACAAGAAGAAATTAGTACCACCAATCTGTTGGTAGCTTAGGCTTTATCATCATCAACAGAGTAGTATTTTTGAAGAACTGTTAATAAATTATCTAATTTTTTACAGTTTTTAATAAAGGCAGCCTTTGACCTCTCCATCTTTTTCTGACATATTTCTATAAGTAATAGCTTTCCATCTTGTAAGTGAATTATTTTTCCCTTCATATCAAGTTTCATTCCATTTGTTTCTGACCACTTCATCTCTGTGAAGTCATTTGCAATCTACGTGGAGACATGTTGAGGACACTATTCTCATGTTCTGATGCCAAGATACCGACTTTTGATTGAAGGTCCAAATCATAACAAGTCAAGAAACATTATACACTGTAATTTTCTTGGCTCAGAATCAAGTATGTTTTGCATAACAGCTCTATTCTTGTTACAAATATGTTAAAACACTTTCTACTTAACTTTTCTTCATTTAGCCTAATCAATTAGATGTTTTGGTATCTTTTGTAATGTATCAAAATGGAAGAAATTTAAGATGCATGCAAAAGTCATACAGGCAGTTCTGGAGCCAAAGGGGATCCACAAAAAGTGAGATATACAATTCAAAGATGATTCCTTTGCTACAATTACCTGATTACTGGAAATAGAGAAACTGTGGTCATCAAATCATACTGAATAATCAATAACATTTCATTCAGCTGATGGAGCCATTACCCAATAGCAATGTTATGATTCATACTTTTGATTGGGAAAACTATCACTTTTAATGTTTGTCAAGGCAATCGTATCAAAGGCTACAGCTCCAGGAAATGTTCTATCTGTCTATTAGTTGTGCATCAGTGTGCTTTGTAATTCTCCTTCAATCAAAAAGAATTTAACAAATCCAGCATCTGCTATGTGATAGCCATTTTGCATATTACTGGCCACCAGGGATACAAAGAAAAGATACAGTCCTTGTCTTGAAAAAAGTCAAAGGGTAATGTCATAAGATATAATGTAGAAGTCAGCACATCTGCTCTGGAATCAGCCTTAGTTAGTTCTTCACCCAAAATGGATGTATCATGTTGCATGTGACCCTTAACCCTGGCCACTAGAATTAGAAAAGCCTCTAGAGAATGTCTTAACTTCTGTTAGGGAAGTGACTGGCATTAAGTTTTTAAACAAAGAGCATGGTGTCAATTTGCTGAATCGAATAAATTATCACGCTCAAGAAATGTGGTCAAGAGAAAAAGTCAAAGGACACCCAAAGTGGGAGCAGGAGGCAGAGACTAAGCGGCCGCAATGCAGAGGGAGAAGGAAAGAACATCAGTGACCTCCTGACACTAAATGTGTCAAATCTGTATGAGTTTCCTATTGCTTCTGTAACAAATTACACACTGGGTGGCTTACAACAACACACTTTCTCACCTGACAGTTCTGGAGGTTGGAAATCCAAAATGGGTCTCACTGGGCTAAAAGTCAAAGTGTCTACACAGCTGTGTTCCTTTTGGAGGGTCTAGGGGAGAATTCACTTCCCTGCCTTTTCCAGCTTCTTAAGATTTCCTACATTCTTTGGCTCATGGCCACCTCCACCATCTTCAAAGCCAGCATCATTGGGCTGAGTCCATCTCATGCTGCCATCTCTGGTCACATGAAATGTCTGATAACACAAGAGTGTGATTAACACAAATGTGTCCACAAGTCATGGCAATACAATGCAGTAAGAGCTACAAAAGATGTATATACAACAGTTCAGTAAATATACATTCTTATTTTAATTTTATTTATTTATATATCCATTAACCCACCTATTCCATTTGTTTTTTATGTCATTCGCTATTCCAGGCAGTTTAAAAAAAATGTGTTGACTCTTAAAAATAAATAAGGAAATGGCAAAATTACCATTCATATTTTTCTCACTTCTTTGCTTTCTTCCTTCTGTCTCCTTTTTATCTTTTCTTTTCAGCAAACGACTACACGGAAACCAGTCATATGAAAGAGATTAGGGAGAGAGCAATAAACAAAGATGCATTTGGTTCCTTCTATCCTCAGAAAGTTTACAACCTATAAAAGTAGTCAGACAATGAGACAAGTACTCATAATAATATGGGGAGAGATGATAATAGATAAAATTCATATGGAAGCCCATAACAATAGAAAATAACCCAGATTAAGGTTAAAGGTCTCTTAGGTGAAGTGGCGTATAAATTGAAGATGAAGGATGAAGAAGAGTTATCTAAGTAAATAAATGGAGGGATTAGCATGCTAGTTTAGGAACCAGAATTCCAGTCCCACCAAGGGTGTCTTTCTAAAGTTGGTGTACATAATCTATGTTGATGAAGCGAGAGCACCTAACACCCAGCTATGGAAGTAGACATCCAATAACATGATTTTGAAGCAACAATACCCGAGCAAGTGGTGCTTTTCTCCCATCAAATAAAAAAAAGTTTTTTTTGAAGGCAAATTGTTTATATGCTAATCAGCAGGTATATCCTTTGCCAAAATGTTCTACAAGAGACACGACAAAAGATTTATTATTTAAGACACACACACAAATACACACACAGCAATATCACCTTCCACATTTTTAGCATCACCCCTGAGTTTCTATAGTGACTGTTAGTTTATTTTCATATGCTTCCTTCATGAGAAAGATCTGTTAATTAACTGAAGAAAACTTCTTTTAATGGTTGCTACCCATGTTTAGAATAGCATTATAAAAATGATGTTTAAAAATTCACTCCTGTCAACATAGTTTTTGAAGAAGATATTATTTTAAAGGTTATTTCAATTAAAATGTATTCCTGTCTATTCATTTATTTTGAAAGCGTCAAACAGAGGAGCACATATAGAAAGTTCAGATGTCAAGTTATACAATATCATTTTGCTATAACATTCAAAATTTTTGCCAGGCAAAATTTGTTGTCAGCTGAATTTGAATTAATTTTACATGTTTTTATTTATATTTGGTTGAATATTTTTAATATGGAATTAAACAAAATATTTTTGAAAATTAAAGAAAATTTAATAGAAATAATTCCATATAAACAAAGATACTGTTTTACAAATAGCAGTTTTCAGAGATTATAAATGATTAGCTACCCAAATAACATACGTAATATAATCATTTAAGTCATGAAAAATTTGACTTTTGGAACAGAAAATACTAACAATTATGTAGTCTAAAGATTGAACACCAGAAGTTAGGTTGTACAGGAAAAAAGACAACAATGACCTTTTTGATCTTTAGTCTCATTACACACTGTATATACATCAGGAAGTGATAAATTAAGTCTGTATTACAGGGTGTGCTTAGGAATCTAAGATAAGGCAAACACACACTTAGGGTTCTCATTTGTACATTTCCAACACCAGGTTTCACAGATAAATCTGAATCCAGCAAACTGAAATTTCCAGAGTGGTCAAAAAATTTAGAAAGAACATGAGATTTGCTAATAACTTTCAGTTTATTTGGAATATGTAAGAATTGAAGAATTAGAATATGTCTCAGACAGAAGGGGTAATATTAGTTGTTCTTGAAATAAAAATATAGATGTTTGCTTGGAATTTTAAAGCTTTTTGGACACATATACTATATTATATGTATTATATATATATATAATATATGATTTACAATCTCATGTATGTTTGTGTTTATAATTATGTATGGAGAAAGAGAGAGAGAAAGGGAGATTGTTAAGAAGAAAAATAATAAACAAAAGCTAGGTCAACTGGTAGTAAACCAAAACACTGTAATTACTTTCAGCAATTGTGAACAATTTTAAACTCTTTATTGCATTTGATTGCCCTGACATTTTCTCTAAGTAAAATGTCCGTCCATCAACTTATGTAATATAAATTAAAATTCTTAACTGGTAGTTAATCCAAAAACTTAGTGGTTCCCTGTTTGTTTTTTCCTGCAACTTGTGGGGTTGTTTTAGTTGTTACTGTAATCGGGGGCGGGGCTCCTCACTGACGGATGCAAATTAGGACAGTTAAGCATAACAAAATATTTTTCAGTGTCTCATACAGATTTCGATTGGCCTCTCAACCATTCATGGAAATGACAAACTTGTTTTATTTAGATCTTAACTCTATTCTACAAATGAACACCAAGTTCTGTACTGTTTTATAGCGTTTTACTATACACTGGATATTCCAGAAATACAGTGTGGAATTGTTCAGTTTTTGAGGAAGCTCCATCATCAGTGTAGCTGATGTCACTGTCGGCATTTGCATCCCTGTAGGACACCCCTGTGTGCATCCATTTGTAGTTGTTTCTACACCATGATTCTACAAAAAAAACTCTTGGCATTTTTTGGTCTTCTAGTCTGGCATGTGTGAGAATTTACTTGGTGGAAGATATTATTTTATTATAATTTTTCTTCCTCACTTTACAGCTAAATCTTGATAGTTACTTCTTTTAATATTATGGTGTAACTTTGTTGTTTGTTTCCTATGGATATTTTTTCATTTTGTTATAAATGGTACGTTAGGTTTCTTAGGTTAAGGTCCATGGCTATAATTATACAAGTAGAAAAAATATTAGTTTTCTTTAAAAAATAATGGGTTTCTTAATGTTAAGTTTACTATACAGCTAAGTTATTCCATTGATTTAAAGAAATGATTTTCAATGTTTCCTTTAATAAATATGCTGCCATAAAACTGTTTAAGAACATTTTGTAAATAATTAGTCCTCTGTGAGAAACTTAATCTCACTGCTTTAAAGAAGAATATGTTAAAATCTTTCTCAGAAATAGGATTTCAGAAAAAAGTCATTGACTTTAATAGCTCAGACTTTTTCCTTCATTGAAATAGAATAATAAGATACATTTCATATAGCTTTGTCATTAATGTATATTCTGATTTGATTTTGTTGGATGGAGTTGTGGGAGGGAAAAAATAAGAGTTTACAATTGTCTCGTCCTGTCAATCTAGGAACTTGTAAGAATTTCTTAGATAACCAGATTAATAGATTAAAAGTTGACTATATATAGAAAAACTATGATTCAATACAGAAAAATTATATTATTATTCTATTTACTGATATGAATGATTTTACAAATAGAATACTTAATTTTGTTTAGATGCTAAATTGTAATTGAATTTTATCATGCGTCTCACTGACAATAAATTCAATAGGTATTATATAAAATTTATAAATCACATGATATAAAAGTGAAACATAGAATTTCTTAAAGATGTTATGATTCTGTTGTATTGATAGAGAAAATGTATAAGTTTGTAAATGTGAGAATTTGCTATTTGAAAATAATCTTTTGGGGAGATATACAGTGCATTAAATAAGTATAAATATTATTAATATGGAGAAACTGATTGCAAATAAAATTCGAAATACCTTTCCTTAACTTCTTGAATTATTGTTAACATGCTTATTAATAAGCTCAGTTTCTCTTAATTTTAATAAATATTTTAAAAAGTGTATTATTTAAAATCATTCCTATGTCCTGGATCTTCATCACTGTGTTAAAATGAAAAGCAATGCAGAGATTTATACCTGTTTTTCAAATGTACTTATGCTATATAAATGGAAACTTTGGAATCAAACAATAAATTTCTTTCCTATTTTCTATCTTTAGTTCAAAATGGAGAAATAATGATTATTGGGTTTCTGGCATTATAAATAATATATAATCATCATTACTCTTGTTTCCTACTTAAATTTCCTAAGATTTTAATTAAGATTCTCATCAGGGAATCTGCTTTGGAGCATTATATATGTTTTGTTTCTATCAGCTCACTCCACTTAGTTTAAATTTCAGGATATTATGATCCAAATATCAATTGCCTCACAGTACAATATAAATATTATATTATTGAATACATACATAGTACAAGTGAATACTGTATATAGTACAACATAAATATAGTCCAAGGTATTAACAACATGGGAGTTTTAGGTCTCATTTTGTGTAACTTTTTATTTTCTAATATGTAATGTAATTGTAATGAACATATGAAATATCATTATTAGGGAATTAAAATATTAACTAGTAGCATTTGAATCAAGAACTTCCTAAATGTAATAAAATTTCGATTTCACTTTTGCCCAAACTTTTAAACATGAATTTGATATGATACTATGGCTCTTAGGTAACGTAAAAAAAACAGAGTTTTTAAAAAAATAACTTTTAACTGTTGCTTATTTATTCCTTTTTCAACATCCACATTAAAAGTGCCTCTTCCGGGAGTTGAGGAAGATGGCGGAAGAGTAAGACGCGGAGATCACCTTCCTCCCCACAGATACATCAGAAATACATCTACACGTGGAACAACTCCTACAGAACACCTACTGAACGCTGGCAGAAGACCTCAGACCTCCCAAAAGGCAAGAAACCCCCCACGTACCTGGGTAGGGCAAAAGAATAAAGAATAAACAGAGACAAAAGGATAGGGACGGGACCTGCACCAGAGGGAGGGAGCCATGAAGGAGGAAAGGTGTCCACACACTAGGAAGCCCCTCCGCGGGCAGAGACTGCGGGTGGCGGAGGGGGGAGCTTCGGGGAGAGCTTCAGCGACACGGAGGAGAACACAGCCACAGGGGTGTGGAGGGCAAAGCGGAGAGACTCCCGCACAGAGGGTCGGTGCCGACCGGCACTCACCAGCTCTAGAGGCTTGTCTGCTCACCCGCCGGGGCGGGCGGGGCTGCGAGCTGAGGCTCTGAGGCTCGGGTTTCGGTTTCGGACGGAGCGCAGGGAGAGGACTGGGGTTGGCGGCGTGAACACAGCCCGCAGGGGGTTAGTGCGCCATGGCTAGCCGGGACGGAGTCTGGGGAAAAGTCTGGACCTGCCGAAGAGGCAAGAGACTTTTTCTTGCCTCTTTATTTCCTGGTGCCCGAGGAGAGGGGATTAAGAGCGCTGCTTAAGGGAACTCCAGGGACGGGCGCGAGCCGCGGCTAAAAGCGCGGACCTCAGAGACGGGAATGGGAAGCTAAGGCTACTGCTGCTGCCACCAAGAAGCCTGTGTGCGAGCACAGGTCACTAGCCACACCCCGCTTCCGGGGAGCCTGTGCAGCCCGCCACTGCCAGGGTCCCGGGATCCAGGGACAACTTCCCTGGGAGAACGCACGGCGCGCCTCAGGCTGGTGCAACGTCACGCCGGCCTCTGTCGCCGCAGGCTCGCCCCGCACTCCGTGCCCCGCCCTCCCCCGCCACCGCCCCCCGCCGGCCTGAGTGAGCCAGAGCCCCCGAAGCAGCGGCTCCTTTAACCCGGACCTGTCTGAGCGAAGAACAGACGCCCTCCAGCGACCTACACGCAGAGGCGGGGCCAAATCCAAAGCTGAGCCCCGGGAGCTGTGCAAACAAAGAAGAGAAAGGGAAATCTCAGCAGCCTCAGGAGCAGCGGATTAAATCTCCACAATCAACTTCATGTACCTGCATCTGTGGAATACATGACTAGACAACGAATCATCCCAAATTGAGGAGGTGGACTTTGGGAGCAAGATCTATGATTTTTTCCCCTTTTCCTCTTTTTGTGAGTGTGTATGTGTATGCTTCTGTGTGAGATTTTGTCTGTATAGCTTTGCTTCCACCATTTGTCCTAGGGTTCTGTCCGTCCTTTTTTTTTTTTTTCTACTTAAAAAATTTTTTTTCTTAATATTTTTATTTTAATAACTTTATTTTATCTTTATTTTATTCTCTTTCTTTCTTTCTATTTTTTCTCCCTTTTATTCTGAGCCATGTGGTTGAAAGTCTCTTGGTGCTCCAGCCAGGGGTCGGTGCTGTGCCTCTGAAGTGGGAGAGCCAACTTCAGGACACTGGCCCACAAGAGACCTCCCAGCTCCACGTAATATCAAATGGCGAAAATCTCCCAGAGATCTCCATCTCAACACCAGCACCCAGCTTCACTCAATGACCAACAAGCTACAGTGCTGGACACCCTATGCCAAACAACTAGCAAGACAGGAACACAACCCCCCCCCCATTATCAAAGAGGCTGCCTAAAATCATAATAAGGCCACAGACACCCCAAAACACACCACCAGACGTGGACCTTCCCACCAGAAAGACAACATCCAGCCTCATCCACCAGATCACAGGCACTAGTTCCCTCCACCAGGAAGCCTACACAACCCACTGAACCAACCTTAGCCACTGGGGACAGACACCAAAAACAATGGGAACTATGAACCTGCAGCCTGCAAAAAGGAGACCCCAAACACAGTAAGATAAGCAAAATGAGAAGACAGAAAAACACACAGCAGATGAAGGAGCAAGGTAAAAACCCACCAGACCTAACAAATGAGGAGGAAATAGGCAGTCTACCTGAAAAGGAATTCAGAATGATAGTAAAGATGATCCAAAATATTGGAAATAGAATAGAGAAAATGCAAGAAACATTTAACAAGGACCAAGAAGAACTAAAGAGCAAATGAACAATGATGAACAACACAATAAATGAAATTAAAAATACTCTAGAAGGGATCAATAGCAGAATGAGGCAGAAGAACGGATAAGTGACCTGGAAGATAAAATAGTGGAAATAACTACTGCAGAGCAGAATAAAAAAAAAGAATGAAAAGAACTGAGGACAGTCTCAGAGACCTCTAGAAGAACATTAAACACACCAACATTCGAATTATAGGGGTCCCAGAAGAAGAAGAGAAAAAGAAAGGGACTGGGAAAATATTTGAAGAGATTATAGTTGAAAACTTCCCTAATATGGGAAAGGAAATAGTTAATCAAGTCCAGGAGGCACAGAGAGTCCCATACAGGATAAATCCAAAGAGAAACATGCCAAGACACATATTAATCAAACTATCAAAAATTAAATACAAAGAAAACACATTAAAAGCAGCAAGGGAAAAACAACAAATAACACACAAGGGAATCCCCATAAGATTAACAGCTGATCTTTCAGTAGAAACTCTGCAAGCCAGAAGGGAGTGGCAGGACATATTTAAAGTGATGAAGGAGAAAAACCTACAACCAAGATTACTCTACCCAGCAAGGATCTCGTTCATATTTGGTGGAGAAATTAAAACCTTTACAGACAAGCAAAAGCTGAGAGAGTTCAGCACCACCAAACCAGCTTTACAACAAATGCTAAAGGAACTTCTCTAGGCAAGAAACACAAGAGAAGGAAAAGACCTACAATAACAAAGCCAAAACAATTAAGAAAATGGGAATAGGAACATACATATCGATAATTACCTTAAATGTATATGGATTAAATGCTCCCCCCAAAAGACACAGACTGGCTGAATGGATACAAAAACAAGACCCATATATATGCTATCTACAAGAGACCCACTTCAGACCTAGGGACACATACAGACTGAAAGTGAGGGGATGGAACAAGATATCCCATGCAAATGGAAATCAAAAGAAAGCTGGAGTAGCAATTCTCGTATCAGACAAAATAGACTTTAAAATAAAGACTATTAGAAGGGACAAAGAAGGACACTACATAATGATCAAGGGATCGATCCAAGAAGAAGATATAACAATTGTAAATATTTATGCACCCAACATAGGAGCACCTCAATACGTAAGCCAAATACTAACAGCCATAAAAGGGGAAATCGACAGTAACACAATCATAGTAGGGGACTTTAACACCCCACTTTCACCAATGGACAGATCATCGAAAATGAAAATAAATAAGGAAACACAAGCTTTAAATGATACATTAAACAAGATGGACTTAATTGATATTTATAGGACATTCCATCCAAAAACAACAGAATACACATTTTTCTCAAGTGCTCATGGAACATTCTCCAGGATAGATCATATCTTGGGTCACAAATCAAGCCTTGGTAAATTTAAGAAAATTGAAATCATATCAAGTATCTTTTCCGACCACAATGCTATGAGACTAGATATCAATTACAGAAAAATATCTATAAAAAAAACAAACACATGGAGGCTAAACAATACACTACTTCATAACCAAGTGATCACTGAAGAAATCAAAGAGGAAATCAAAAAATACCTAGAAACAAATGACAATGGAGACACGACAACCCAAAACCTATGGGATGCAGCAAAAGCAGTTCTAAGAGGGAAGTTTATAGCAATACAATGCTACCTTAAGAAACAGGAAACATCTCAAATAAACAATCTAACCTTGCACCTAAAGTAGTTAGAGAGAAGAACAAAAAAACCCCAAGTTTGCAGAAAGAAATAAATCATAAAGATCAGATCAGAAATAAGTGAAAAAGAATTGAAGGAAACGATAGCAAATTTCAATAAAACTAAAAGCTGATTCTTTGAGAAGATAAACAAAATTGGTAAACCATTAGCCAGACTTATCAAGAAAAACAGGGAGAAGACTCAAATCAATAGAATTAGAAATGAAAAAGGAGAAGTAACAACTGACACTGCAGAATTACAAAGGATCATGAGAGATTACTACAAGCAACTCTATGCCAATAAAATGGACAACCTGGGAGAAATGGACAAATTCTTAGAAATGCACAACCTGCTGGGACTGAACCAGGAAGAAATAGAAAATATGAACAGACCAATCACAGGCACTGAAATTAAAACTGTGATTAAAAATATCCAACAAACCAAAGCCCAGGCCCAGATGGCTTCACAGGCGAATTCTATCAAACATTTACAGAAGAGCTAACACCTATCCTTCTCAAACTCTTCCAAAATATAGCAGAGGGAGGAACACTCCCAAACTCGTTCTATGAGGCCAGCATCATCCTGTTACCGAAACCAGACAAAGATGTCACACACACAAAAAAACTACAGACCAATATCACTGATGAACATAGATGCAAAAATACCGTATGCTAACACATATATATGGAATCTAAGAAAAGAAAAAAAAAGGTCATGAAGAACCCAGGGGTAGGACGGGAATAAAGACACAGACCTACTTGAGAATGGACTTGAGGATATGAGGAGGGGGAAGGGTAAGCTGTGACAAAGTGAGAGAGTGGCATGGACATATATACACTACCAAACGTAAAGTAGATAGCTGGTGGGAAGCAGCCGCATAGCACAGGGAGATCAGCTCAGTGGTTTGTGACCACCTGGAGGGGTGGGATAGGGAGGGTGGGAGAGAGGGAGATGCAAGAGGGCAGAGATATGGGAACATATGTATAACTGATTTACTTTGTTATAAAGCAGAAACTAACACACCATTGTAAAGCAATTTTACTCCAATAAAGATGTTTTAAAAAAAACACAAAAAACAAACTGCCTCTTCCGTACAGTTTCCCCAAAACATCATAAAATTCCATCTTTTCCTGTGCACGATGATTGTTTCTTCAATTGTTCCGGCAGTACTTCCATTAATTCAGCCATCATGCATTTAATAACATATATTCCGGATACTAGTCACAGGGGGACACACAGAAATAGGAAATAACAACAACAACAACAAAACTGCAGTATTCTAACCTAGTAACATATGATAAATTCTAAGCATGCTAAATAAATAATTAAATGTTTTATATAGAATGTTAAAACATGGTAAGTGCTCTGAAAAAATAAAGAGCAGGGAAAGATACAAATAAAAGTCAAAGGGAATGAGTGAAGTGTAATATTAAATGGACTGGTCATGGTAGTGTCCACCACGAAGGAAATATTTAGGAAGGTATTTGAAGGAGATAAGGACACGTGATATCTGGGAGGAGGGTTATCTCAGATCCAGAGAACCAGGAACTAAAAAACCTTGAGTCTGGAATGTATCTGGTGTGTTCTAGGGTCTCGGGTGTGGCCTGTGTCCTTGGACTGAGGAAGGAGGAGGGTAAGGCATTTGGTCAAGGGGGTGTAGTGGCCAGATGTAGAATCCTGCAGCCAGGCCCTTGTGATGACATTGGTTTCGTTCCAAGAGAATGGGGAGGCACTGGTGGATTTTGAGCAGATTAATGCTGTGAGCTGAATGTTTTTGACAAATTCCTTCTGGCTGCTTTCTTTACAATAGTGGGCAAGAGTGATTGTAGATAGATATATTAAGGAGCTATGGCATAATCCAGCAGGAGGTGATGGTGGCTTGGTGCAACAAGCAGGCTGTGAGAAGTGGTGGTAGTTACACATTTTGTACCCATTTCTTTTTTTTTTTTTTTTTTTGCGGTACGCGGGCCTCTCACTGTTGTGGCCTCTCCCGTTGCGGAGCACAGGCTCCGGACGCGCAGGCTCAGCGGCCATGGCTCACGGGCCCAGTCGCTCCGCGGTATCCTCCCAGACCGGGGCACGAACCCGTGTCCCCTGCATCGGCAGGCGGACTCTCAACCACTGCGCCACCAGGGAAGCCCTGTACCCATTTCTGTTACTATTATTTTTATTTATCAATTTCCCCTGTTGTACCTAGAGAATCTTGAAAGACTATGTTTATTCATCTTCAGATCACATTCTTTACCACAGTGACTAGCTCGATCAATGTATGTGCTCTACCAATATTTACTAAGTTAAAGTGAAGTGATTATTTCTAAATAAATACTGATACAGAAATTTGCATAAGTATTCAAAGATTGTGCCTAGTTGTGAAATATTTTTTTCTATTTTACACACACTAAGTAAATACCCGTAGAGTAGGATATTAAACGAAGCTTTTCAATCTGTGAATACCAGAAATAAAATCCAAATATTGAAGTTCCTGCATTGTTAGAAATTTTCTATAAAACTTGCTGAAATCTAAGGAACACATTATTATTATTATTTTTTTGGAACACATTATTTTAATTTTAATTTATAGAATTTATGTAGCTTTTAATCGAAAGCTATTGTACAGATAATCTGGTCCCTGTTACAGGAGCAAACAAGTAGGACCAGTTATACATAGTAAGTTTTTCCAGGTCCTACAACTAGTTAATTACAGTTCTAGAAGCAGAGCCTGGGGCCCTGTCTCATTTCTTTGCAGCATACCTTTCCATACACTATAGATCTTCCTTACCCACTTGTAAAACAGATTCGTATATCCATGTATATATATTAATATAAATATGGCTTTGCAGTGGTTAGGAAAAATATCAAATTTAACAGTAAAAACCAAGTCAGATAGAGCAATAATTTACCCACTCAAATATGCTAATTATGGGTTCATTAGCATGCATCCAGATTTTGCAAATTAAACAGATTTTATTGGGGAGAAATTTACTATGAAAACTGTTAAACTGAGAATTGTAATTGTCTTTAAATATTTTTCAGCAGAAGACCTAATAATAATACTATTTCAACCAAAAAGATATTTTAGAAAATACAGCTTTCTCGCTTAATCTAATTTTTTCGTTAGTTGTATAAACAGCATTCCATTTAGCACTTTTATATATGAGTTTTTTTTTAATCCTGTGACATTTTCATTCTTTAGTCAAGAGAAAATTAAATCCATATTATATCTAAATCTCAGAAGTAGCATAAGAAATCGATAACTTTGTTAAAAAATTTTAGATTGAGAAATCACCAGGTGTGTTCTATAATCCGGACCATGATACATTTGAGAGTAAATCTGATGTTACCTATATCAATCCCGAGGCTTTTCTTTGTTCTTGTCTTTAAAACTGCTACTTCTCTGCTGATGGCAGGTCTACACAAATCACAGAAGTTGAAACTACAAACTGAGGATAAAACCTTGACAGTGCCCCAGTGAGAAAGCACTTTATCGGACCCCTAATGATGCTAATATAAGCTGTCAAGAGCTCTCCCTCCAGATGCCGTGGCAGCCCCAAAGCAGACAGCAGGGAATAATGACACATTCTGAAAGCTCACAGAGGAAAACAAATGCACTATGTATATGGATATAAGAAAGCGAACAGTGACATCTTCAAAGGAAGATGCCTTTAAACTTTAGTCTCAAGCAGGCTTGTCTGTGATGCTTTGAAGCTAATGTGGACAAGCCCTGTGTCCTCAGCAGCTCCAGCCTACCTTAGCATGACCATTCAATAAAACCTGAAATGATCACAGCATGCGTTCAGTAAAAACATTTCATCAAACTCAAATGTGAAGTGACGGGTCCTGGGAGAATGGGACTTGGTTTTTCTTCAGAATAGGATTTCTAACACTTCTCAGCCGTTCCCTTGATCAATGCAATTCTATGTGGAATTTGAAGGAATTGACAAAACCAATTGTGCCTTTTATGTAGCAAATGCTCTCATTTTCTCCTGTGTTAATGCCACATTGGGTATGAGCATGAGTTGTTCTTGGGGGGATTTCATTTACAGCATTATCTTTTAAACACCTGGGAGAAAAACTCAGTAATAACTTAAAACAAGTGCTACTTAAAACAAATGCTGCTTAAGTGGCTGGGTTTTTTTGACTGTGTCGGTGTGTGATTCTTGAACAAGATATTACAGGTAGAGTCAGAATGTTGCTTCATCTTCTGTTACACATGATTGAAACTGGGGCAGAAAAGTTAATTGATTTACTCAGGGTCATAAAGCAGCAACCCTAAACACTAGTGTTTTAACCTCAAGAGAGTAAGTCTTTGATCTGTTGCTCAGTCAGCTGAGTGACTCTGAGATGAAAAATAATATACTGTCTGTTGGTATTAGTACAAAAGGTCAGTACAGTGTGGTAGTTCAGGCATCCCATGCTTTTATTTACATTTGAGACCACTATATGTGGAACACCGATGTGGTCCTTGTCTAGTAAGAATTTGCATTGCTAAGTGCACTTTTATTTTCAGAAAAAGTGCCAAATTCACATGATCAGAAATCAACACTCCGGGTTCCCCGATGGATCAAAAAGCTTAAGTTATAAAAGTGGACATTTTGTACATTGATCTGGTAGTATGAGTAACCTGACTAAAAGAAATCACCTCTGAATATAAAGGAATTATTTATTTTTGACGCAGTCTTTAACTTCTCTCTTGGAACTTACGGCTCTGGTGAAAAAGACTTCCATGCTTTCCTACCTCAGCCGAGGCACCCCGTCATTTCACAGAGCCCAACACGTGTCATTAGAAAGTAAAAACTTCCACCGTCCCAGTGTGAGCTAGATTCACGCTAGCAGTTTTGAAATTAATGAAAATCCTCCAGGCTACCTATTCCCCTGGGGGAGGAAATTCGGGAGGAAAGCAGAAGATGGCAATCGGCATTTATCTGTCTTAGCTTCCTATTTACTGCTTCATCTGTGTGATCTTGGGAATACCAACTGCAGGATTCATTTTAGTCCTGGTTTTCATTGAGCAGAACAGAATGGCAACCTGATAAACAGTAAAAATTAGGGAAAGTTCTTAGATGTTAACGCCATGAACAATATTGTAAGGATAGGAGATTCTTAACCTACAAACCAAACAAAAACAAGTTGCAGAACATTATACCAATGCACCAAAGATATCACAACTTTATTCAAAGATTTATGGGTTCATAAACCTATTATCATTTTTTTATATAAGTTCTTGTGGCAAATTCAGTTAATGTCATCAGATCAACAACTTTAAAAATAGAAGCAGCACTTGGAGATCCAGACTTGATTACTCTCTTCCAAATGATGTTTTTCTGCAGTTCATTTACAAACGCTATCAAGTTTTAGACTGTAGAAGTGCACAATAGTTTTATAATAATGTATTTTGGTTTCGTATTTTGGTTAATACTAGTTTAAGGAGTTGTTATATAAACTTCTACGAAATTATTAAGCAGTGACCGTGAAGCAACATGTTATCTGGAAAATACAGTCAAAATTGAAAGCTGGTGACTCAAATATTTAGTTTTATAAAGAATAAAATCTATACATAACACTATAATATCACATTTATCATGGAATAAGAGGAAAATAAACAGAATCATCAAAAGAGAAAATGATCACTTATAGTCTAAATCCCCAGTGATTTCCAAAGTTATTTTTTTGATGTATTTCTACCCAAGACATTTTTTTACATGCACATGTTGAGTTTTTTCATGGTTTTGATCTTAAGAGATATAACTTTGCCTTGCTATTTTGCACTCATTAATGTCAAACTTTTCAGAACTAACAGATGACATCCCATATGTTATTTTGAGCATAAGGCATAAACTATATAGAAACAGTTTAGGATATGTCACAAAGGAATTATTCACATTAAAAATAAGAACCTAAATTTAGGTTCAAAAACAAGGCTCTAAACTCTTGCAAAATTGCAGCCTAAGAAATGATATCAACCTCTTCTTTCCCAAATGTTGCTGATATTACAAACAGCATGAATGGATGATTTCTCTCTTTCTTTGGGGGTGGGTGTGGTCACTGAGAGCTGATTTTTGCAGAACACATGCCAGTGCCTTCTGGAAGAGAAAAATATCCTGAACATGGGACTTTGCCCTGGAACTCCCACACCAACAAATCCTGAGCTGGGCTGAGGTGTGAAATGGCTTGGGTATCATCTGACTGTTCTCAGTTCTGCATCTTCACTCTCAATGCAGCTTTAACATTAGAGATTCGCACAGAGCAATAAAATGCCCTGCATCTGCTCTTAGATATGTATCAAATTACCTTCATCAGCTCCTCTCCCCCAGCATCACCACAACTCCAGGCTTATTCCCCTTTTCTTTTTTTCCATTCCTTCCTTCCTTCACTACTACATGTCCCACTGAGCCAGCAGTAAGCTTTGCCCCCATACTTGTTCCCCACTCTTCTCATATAGAGTTCTGGATGACAGAAAGGCCGAGCCCTGACACTCTGTCTGCTGGCTTTTGGTTACTAATAGGTATTGAAGAGAGATTAGAGGGTAGAAAGAAGGGAGAAGCCAGGATATTTTTCTCCTTTTTTTGGGTGGTGTTTCCAGCAATAGCTACATACATAAGGCTCAAACACCAATGGAACAGGTCTGCCATACTTTCAGCTGCTGCCTGGTGAGCCTTTGACAAAGCTCTTTGGCTCTGGTGTCATTGCCTCCTTGATTTGTCTATTTCTCCAGGCCACTTGTAGTTCTAATAACCTGCTATAGCTAATCTATGTTGCCTCACTGCCCTGTAATCATCTTCTCAGCTACTTCTATAGTTTTTGTTACTAATTTCCTGCATTAAATTCTTTTGCTCTAAAATATTCAGAGAGGTATGTGTTTCCTGGTTTGATACTGATTATTATAGTTTTTTTAATCAGCAGTGATCCCAGAAACATACCTCTCATGATGGGATTTTCACACTGAGCTTATCACCTATTAGAATATGAGCACAGTCATGATGCTCTTGCAGATGGCAAATAGGATAATGGTAATTTGTGGCAAGCAGTGACATCATTTCTACTTAAATCATCATCTGTAGATGCTGGAAATGAAGGGCTGGTCAATGTCAAGGCTTTAGAAAATCAAGTTGCTCTTATGTGCAACTCTTATGGTAACAAGGATAATGACAAACACAGAAGGGGATGATGCCCACTTCTAAAGGCAGAAGAAGAGTTGACCAAAAAATAGTACACTCATGTCAACAAACTCTCAGGTAAAAGCAGCCTTGGGGTATTAAAGAACTTCTAAGATAACCTTAAAAAATTTATCATATCCCATAGCTTCAGGGAAAACATGGCTGAGAATTAGAACAAAATTTATGCAGGAACATAAATAAAGCACAAGCTGACTGCACAGCATCATCAGTCCCTTAGTTAAGGTCGAGACATTACTGCTTAAGTTTAAGGCATTTGTGCAGAAGTAGTGGGACCCTGAGATTTGGGAAGGGGACATTTGTGTGCACTTGGACAATGCTGAGAACCTTGAACCACTACATTCCCCTCATCGTTCTTGCCAACAGAATCAGCTCCAACTTCACTGACAAAAAAGTGGCCTTCCCTTAAATAGATAATACTTAATTTTGTCACCTGACCCAGTTTGTGCATGTGTGGTCTTTTTAAGCCTACCCCGTAAGCTCTAACTGCCTCCAGGCCAATAACAGTAGTTATTTCCCAAGATGTTCCAGGAAGTGTATAGGTTTCCTCCAGGAGGATATGGCACACACAGCAAGGGAATCTTGAAATATTGTTAATTTTTATCTATACATACCTGGAGAAAATCATAGTAATGGATTCAAAGAGTCTCCCAAGGACTCCCCTGATGGCGCAGTGGTTGAGAATCCACCTACCAACACAGGGGACACGGTTTCGAGCCCTGGTCTGGGAAGATCCCACATGGTGCAGAGCAACGAAGCCCGTGCACCACAACTACTGAGCCTGCACTCTAGAGCCCGTGAGCCACAACTACTGAGCCTGCGTGCCACAACTACTGAAACCTGTGCACCTAGAGCCCGTTCTCGGCAATAAGAGGAGCCACTGTAATGAGAAGGCTGCGCACCACAATGAAGAGTAGCCCCCGCTTGCCACAACTAGAGAGAGCCCGCGTGCAGCAACAAAGACCCAACACAACCAAAAATAAATAAAAAATAAAATAAATTTAAACAAAGAGTCTCCCAAAAGGGACAAAATTTAATTTTGGTTGAAGCTAAGTACACTATAACGTTGCACTAAATTTCATTCTGAATTTAAATGCTGGTTAGAGAAGTTGGAATTTTATCTGTTTGTTCAGTTGGAGCTTGAAATCTGCACTCAGTAGCTTACATTAATGAGGTCAGAAATGCTGGACCTTCTTTGACATAATACAGAGGAAGTCATTCAAGTCTTAGGGAGAGAGTAATGCTGACATGGCTTTGAGAAGAGCAGTTCCCTAACTCTCCCTCAGCAATGCATCCTGAGAGTGCTTAGAAGACGTTCGTTTACAAAGGAATTGATAAATGCACTAGTGAGGAGAATACCAGTATTTTTGAAGAGCTCTGTGGTGACTGTCATCCCTAAACGAGGGATCAAAGTGGATTTGGGTTGTATAATTGAGGTCCTTGATTTCAGTGGTCATAATGGGATCCTGGAGAGTGGAATACTGGGATTTCAGTGCTGGAGACACGTAAGTTCAATGGCCATAACAGGCAGCAGGGCCACAGTGGTAATCAAAAGGTTTTGACCCACAAATAATTTTGTGGTGATAGTTAACTGAACTCGAAGTCCCTAAGAATAAAACGGATGTGCAGCCTATGGACGTATTACTAAATCTATACACTAGGTTAAGATCTAGGTTTGGCGAACAGAAATCCAATTTGCGTCATCACAAAAGTATGTTACAATCTCCCAGTTCCCAAACCAAAGCCAATTCACACAAGGACGACTGACCATCCCAGGTTATGTCTTTAGCACTGAATGTTGCATATCCTGGGAAACCCCCAAACTAGACCATTGGTCACTCCATCACATATCGAAAACTCCTTGATTAGAAAACAGGCTGAGTCCCTTGAGGAGGGACCTTCCTTGAGAATATACTTAAATCTTTCTCCAGGCTTTCTCCAAAAAGACCAGAGGCAATCTAATATGACAAGCAGACACTGAGACAAAAGACGTACTCAGAATTTAAAGATTTTATATTGGCTCTGAGTTGACGCCATTCCTAAGAAACTAACATGCCACTTTGATTCAAGTGTCAGAAAAAGAGAAGAGAATTATGAAACTCAGGTATCCATGCAGATTTGATCCAAATCCATCTCCAGCTGGGACCGGTTGCAATGTACATAATCAGAAATTCCACCCACAGTGGCTCTCTTACCCATGGCGTGAGGGTCAGTAAAGTAGAAAAGGCCAAGTGAAAACCCATGGAACTGAATTTCTGTATCACTGCAGTAAGAAATAAAGACTATCACACCCCTCAGAGAATCGTGGTAGTTAATGCTGCCATCAAAGATTTGAAGACAGATACTATTCCTATCACAACTACTTTAATTTTCCCATTTGGCTGTCAGAAAAATCGGATGCATCTTGAAAATCAGTGTGGAGTTTTGTAAATATAATTAGAGTCACTCCAGTTGAAGCTGCTGTGAGAGACATGATATCTTTGTTAAAAAATTAACACGTTTTGCTTTAATACACCCCTATTGACCTGCAAAATGCATTTTCCCCCATATCAATCATCAAGGATGATCAGAGCAGTTTGCTTTCAGCTGGGAGAGATAATATTATGATTTCACCATCCTCCCTCAGGAATATGTCAACTTCCCTGTTACTGTTAAAGTCCCCCGAACTTTGGTCCTGTAGAGATCCCATAGAGCATAATTTGCTCCTCCTTATGGATTGTCCTTGGTGAGCAGGAAGGGGAAACACCCCAGAGGTACTGGTTAAACATATGTTCACCCAGAGGGAGAGTAAAACTACAAAATTCAAGGCCCTGCCATTTAAAGAAAGGATTTAGGGAGCAGATGGTCTTTGGCATGTCAGTGTATCACCCCTAAAATGAGACGAGGTATCTCACCCTACACTAATGCTGGCCAAATATATAACGCCTGTGGGGCTCCCCAGATTGTAAAGGCAACAACTATAAATTTGCGTGCATTCCCTGGAACCTTTTACCCAATAATCCGTAAAGCTCCTAGTTTTGAGTCGGACCTAGAGAAAGAGAAGGCTCTGCCTTAGGTCTATGCAACGTGAAAAGCCCCATGTCAATTAGGCCTTAAGACAGCAGATTTGATGAAGCTCAAATGATAAAGGAAGTAAATGAAAACATATTTATCAAGCTTCTGAAAAGACACACTAGGAGAATTGTAAGTTGTGTCTTGGTTTTTTAATCAATTAGTTCAAAATTTTTTTCTAATTTTCATAGTTAATTTTTTGTTAACTTGTGGAGTATTTGGAAGTACAGTTGACCCTTGAACGATGTGGATTTGAACTGCATGGGTCCACTTATATGTGAATTTTTTTCAATAGTAAATACCACAGTACTACTACATGATCCATGGTTGGTTGAATCCGTGAATGTGGAGGAACGACAAATATGAAGAGCCACCTTATAGTCGAGGATTAACCCCCGTGTTGTTCAAAGGTCAACTGTATATTGCTTAATTCAGAAACACTTGAAGATATTCCAGTTGTATATTTCTTATTGATTTTTTTGTTTAATTCCACTGGGATCAAAATATATTTTATTATTTTAATTCTGTGTGATTTCTTTGTTTTACTTAAAATTACTTTATTGAGATATAATTCACATACCATTCAATTCACAAAGGGATAGGGAGGGTGGGAGGGAGACGCAAGAGGGAGGAGATATGGGGATATATGTATATGTATAGCTGATTCACTTTGTTATACAGCAGAAACTAACACACCATTGTAAAGCAATTATACTCCAATAAAGATGTTAAAATAAATAAAGCATACAAGTCATTTAAAGCATATGTATGTTTACAGGGTTGTAAAACCATCATCACAGTCTAATTTTAGAACATTTATGTGTGTGTGTGTCCCCTGAAAAAAACAAGAAACCCTGTGCCAATTGGCAGTCACTCCTCATTACTTCCTCCTCCAACCCTAACTAACTACTAATCCACTTTCTGTCTCTATAAATTTGCCTATTCTGGACATTTCATATAAATGGAATCATACGATATGTGGTCTTTTGTGACTAGTTTCTTTCACTTAACATGATGTTTCCAAGGATCATCCATGTTGTAGCATGTCACTACTTCATTCTTTTTTTATGACTGAATAATATTGTATGCATATTCCACAATTTATTTATCCACTCATCAGTTGATGGACATTTGGGTTGTTTCTACTTTTTAGCTACTGAATGAATTATGCTACTGTGAACATTTGTGTATAAGTTTTATTGTGGACTTACGTTTTCAATTCTCTTAGGTCATCTAAGAGTCTTATGGTTTTATGGTCTATCATCCATTTTGAGTTAATTTTTGTGTGTGATTTGAGATATGGTTCCAAATGCATTCTTTTGCATGTGGATATCCAGTGTCCCAGCACCATTTGTTGAAAAGGCTCTTCTCTCATTGTAATTCTTTGCAATTTCTTGTTGTGTGTTTATGGCCCAGCATATTATCCAAATTTGTAAAGAGTCTATGTATATTTGAAGAAAATGTGTATTTTGTGATTATTGGGTACAGCCTTCTATACAGGTTATTTGGGATACGTTTTTAAGTTTTGTTTCAAATCTTTCAAACCTTCCTGCCAGTTTGAATTTTTAATCATTGTAATATGTCTGTCATTATTTCTAGTAATAATTGTTGCCTTGAATTTACTTAGTCCAACATCAGTGTAGAACGCCAGGTTTTCTTTGGTTACTGTTTGTATGCTATATATTTTTACATCCTTTTACTGACAATATTCTGTATCTTTACATTCAAGGATTTATATCTGCTTTAAAAAAGCCTATATATGGTTGTTTTTTCCCAATCCAACAAGCACTATTTTTTAATGGGTGTATTTAGTCTATTTATATTTAATATAATTATTGATCTATTTGGGTTTAAATATATTATCTTACTCTTTGTTTTTTATTTGTCTACCTATTCCATGTTCTGACTTATATGCTTTCTGTCTTTTTTGAATTATTCCATTTTTATCCTCTATTAGCTTGTTAGTGAACACTCTCTTATTATTCTTTTAGTGGTGACCTTAGGGATTGTAATATAAATCCTTTACTTACTTAATGTCATAATAACCCATACTTTCATCACTATCTAGACAATATAAAGTATTAGAATACTCTAAATCCACCTACCCCTCTGGTTTGTTTTGCTATGGTTGTCATACATTTTAATTCTTTATACATTTTATATATATATATATATATATTAACTTCACAAGAAATTATATTAAACAACAATATTCATTTAGATTTTGTCAGATATTTAACTGTTCTTTGGGTTTTCATTCCTTGCTCTGCCTCTATGTTTCAATCTGGGACTCTAATTACACTTATATTCAAACTTTTCAACTTGTCTTACAGGTCTCTTATACTATTAGCTTACAATCTTTATCTTTTTTTTCCTCCATGTATAAGACTTAATATTTTTTCCTGACCTTCCAGTTCACTAAAACTTTCTTCTGTTAAATCTAAAATGCTGTTGAACTTATTTACTTTAACCTTAACTACATTGTAACTTTCTTCAGCTCCCATTTTCCCAATTATTTTTTCCATTAGATATTCTTTTATTATTTATTAGATATCTAATCTTTATAATCTATTTATACATTTAATTTAAAACTTATATCTATTAACTCCAATATCTGGATCTCCTAAGGGTATGTTTCTATTTCCCTTTCTCTCTCTTTCTCTCATCATTTAATTTTCTCTCATGGCATATTGGTAATTTTGATTGGCTGCTAGACATTGTGGATGAAATATTTTAGAGACAATTTGTAGCTCTGCACTTCAGTACTTTTCTCCAGAGGCCTTTTTTTTTCTGTTTCTGGCAGGCAGTTAAGGGGTGTCAGATAACCTAATCCACACAGAGATTCCTCTATTATGGTTATTTGTGAGGACTGGCTATTGTTTTTTCCTGCTATTTTCTTTAGAAAAACCAATTGAAACTGTAGGTATTATGTAGCGTTTTTACTACTCGGTGGAGTTATTGACCCTCCAGCCTCATGAGATGGCTGGAAGCTCTTCTCACATATTAAGCCTCTCAGTTCTCTTGAGAATTACCAAATGCCTTGAGAGGGAAAGTAGTGCTGACTTCAGGTTCTCATTTTTCCATCTCCCTTTTATCTGATATCTAGACCCCTTTAGTTTGTGCTGTCCTGTTAGGTTTCTACTGCCTTCAAGCAAATATTTTTAATATTAGGTTTAGTTTTTAGAGTTGTTCATGATTGAATATTTAGAACTCTAAAAGTATTTTGCCATTACCGGGGTAAAAACCTCATAATTGTTGAGACTTTGAGTCTCTTCTTGTTATGAGGAGAATGAAAGTGTCTTCATTTTAAAGACAGAAAGTTGCCTCTGATTAGGTGGGAGCATAAAGCTTTGTATGATAAATTGAAGTTCAGAGATGAATGAGAATGTTGCTGACTAGTAACATAGGTGGATAACACGTATTTGGTTCTGTTTACTCTCTATCTTTTCTTCTTCTTTTCTCTGCTCTTCTTCTTTATAAAAGGGAAGACAAATCTTTCAGGCTGCTTTTCTTAGGCTCCTGTGTCACTTACTTTCACTTGCTTTGGCTGAAAAGAAGCATAGAAAGAGGATGGGAGCGGGAGGAAAGGAGAGCTGGAGCATCTCTCCCCACTTTCAAGTGGCTTTTCTATCAGGGTCATGTCTTTTCTGTGGCTTCAGCGGTGCTCCAGGACCTGTGGCACCTGCTCACTCCTTTCAATGCTGGATGACCGTGCTTTCTGCTACTGTTTTTTTCTGGGTTGTCTTCCTATACACTGGATATTTTCTCATCTCTTTCATATATCTAACCAGTTTGGTGTGTTAAGTTCTCTTTGTGTCACCTAATAAAATAAAAAGGGCAAAAAATAGAGAAATATGAAGGAATTCTGCAGTGCAAAGTAAGGTGAGTGTCCAATTCCTTCAAATTTTGACACAATGACTTTTCTGTAATAGACTTACTGCAAGAAGGGAAACACAATTTTTGAAAAATGACTTTGTATTTTCAATAACTTTTAAGAGGATGCTTGCTGCTCCTATGAAACCAAAGCAACATGTCATGAAGAGGGGCAATCTCATTTTGAAAGTATTCAATGAGGAGGAAAAATAAGATTTCTGAATTAAAATCTTGATGGATGTAGCAACTAACAGATTAAATCTTGAAGGAATTTAAATTAATGATGTAGAGTATAAATGAAATCTCCACTTAGGAGAAAAGCTCGCTAAAATGACTCCCAGATTGGATTAAAAATAAACATTAAGTGACTTCATGTTTATGAGACATTTTTAAAAAATTGATCCATCAAGTATAAATATAAAATGAAGATAAAAATTATATTAGATAAGCACAAATGAAAGAAAATAGTGAAGGCAGTATTAATAGCAAGGCATAATCAAATTAAAATATTACATAGGGGGCTTCCCTGGTGGCGCAGTGGTTGGGAGTCCACCTGCCGATGCAGGGGACGCGGGTTTGTGCCCTGGTCCGGGAAGATCCCACATGCCGCGGAGCGGCTAGGCCCGTGAGCCATGGCTGCTGAGCCTGTGCGTCCGGAGCCTGTGCTCCGCAACGGGAGAGGCCCGCGTACCGCAAAAAAAAAAAAAAATTACATAGGAAAATAATTTTGTATAGATAATATAAACATCAAGCAAATTTCATGGCTTCAAAATATATTAAGTAAATACGATAATATCAGAAACATATAACTGAGAGAGTGAGTGCAAGAGAGAGAATGAGTCATGTAGTGGTCATATGCCATTTGGTTTACCCAAAACTTTGAACACATTTTCTACATTTTGATAATTTATGACATCATGAAACTTACCTTTTCAAGGTTAAATACACAGAAATTATACATCTGAGCTTCATAGGATGTTAGATTAAAAACATATGGCTGGTTCTGCCAGTTAGGCATGAGATTCTGATTCAGAATTGAGCCATATGAAGAAATAGATTCATTTTGTTGATTCAGGTTATGGCTGAAATAACATGGCTGCAAGGTCAGCATCTACTTTGTCATGACTGTTCTGCATGTGGTTCATGAAGTTAATCCTGAAAGTTCATCCTAAGCCTTTGCCCCAGGATTTTCAATGATTTCATGGGTCATGCAATATCTACTCTTACTACAGTGGATCCTACAATCTTCCCCCCAAAATGCTGACAAATATGAAAATTTAGGCCAAAGGTATTTACAGACAACCCTCAAAGAAATGGAAACCAACTGGGAGTTTGATTATCAAATTTGTTTATGTTTATATGAAGTAAGAACTTGTTCAGTATTAGAGAATGGAGCACTGATAATCCTGTAGCTGTTAATAACAGTGTTAATGTAGTCATTGAATTATCACCTGTCACCTGGTATGCAGTGTCTATTAACAGCAAGACTTTGGCAGATCAATGTGTGCTACTATTCCCTACAATGTAGGGCAAAATGAATACGGTCGTTCAGGGAAAATTCTTCTTCTAACTCTGCTGGAGAGCTTAAAGAACAAAATATGGCAAGTAGAAGTATAATGCAAGGCATTGTTTAGAACAGAGAACAACTAAGACTACCTAAAAATGGTTTTCTATCTCTTGAAGCCAAAGGGTTGATGTAGCAGAGGGTCTGATAAAAAGTTGGATACTTCAGATGGTTGAATTATAACACAGTAAATTCACGATGTTTCTAGATTTCATATGAAAATGAGGACAGGAAATGGATGAGTGTGGGATTGTCAAAGCTGTAATTGGATATTTAGGAGGACCAGATTTTTCTAAGAACCATAAACCTGCATATTCCACTGAGCTTCCCTTACAATCCAATCCAATGAGTCAGGCTATTTTGCTTGAGGAATCTGAAATGACTTTGTCTGAGGTAGTTTTCTGTTTGTTTGTTCATTTTTAAGAAATGCCAAATCTGATCATGTTTAACAAATATCACTATTTTTATTTTGTCCCCAGGTCAAGTCTTGGGCAAACCCAAGAGGAGAAGGCTTAGATACAAAGTGAATTTGTAAATTTATATCAGCATAAATGTGAGGAATATGTGTGAAATCAATTTGGAAAATGTTATACAAAGAAGGTGGGAAGATAAATTTAGTTTGGGATGATTTTAATATTATGAAGATTATATTACTATGAAAGAATTTATTGGACGTTTTGGATTCTATAGGATGCATAGAATTACTAGGAGAAATTCTACTTTCTTGCCTGGTTAACCTATTGAATCTTGGACTTGTGGTGTTCTATGCTAAATAAGTTGAAATACCACAGGTTTATTTGTACTATATAGAACAGGGACTATTTTTATGAAAAGATAGATAGTAAATATTTTATTTGTACTATATAGAACAGGGACTATTTTTATGAAAAGATAGATAGTAAATATTTTAAACTTTGTAGACTGTATCAGATCTCTGACACATACTCTTCTTATTTTTCCTTATAAAGATTTTCCTTAAAAAGATTCTCTAAAATATAAAATTCATTCCTAGTTCAGAGTTCATACAAAAATATGATTTGGGCTGTAGTTTTTCATCTCTGATATAGAAGAAGAAATAGAACAGGGATATAAGAATACTGTAGTGTTTTATTAATCGTAAGAGGTTACTTACCTCACTGAATGATTGTACCCCTTAAGTTAGAACAGAAGATAATTTATTCATCATTGCTTTGAGAAGTACATTGGTTAATGATCACTAGCATCCTTAAAGTTACTAGAGCCTCTGTCTTCTGTAGTCAGGTATGGCAGCCACACTCCAGAAGGACCCTCAGTGACCCTCATTTCCTAATATTCCTGACACCCTGCATTTTTGTCACACACTGAATTGGGCTGACCTTTTTATCCAATTGGATGTTGCAGAAATGATAGGGTTTGATTTATAAGGATAGATTATAAAAGACACTGCAACTTTCCCCTTGTGATCCTGGCAAATTAGCTGGTAGAGGCCATGAAGACTTTCATTCAGCTTATGGAGATATCAACTTGGTGATGAACTTAAACCTCCTGCCAATAATCATCACTAACTCGATAGGGATGTAAGTGAGCCAACTTGGAAGTAGAGCCTCCAGCCCTATTCAAGTCTTCAGAAGACAACAACCTCAGTTGAAAACCTGAGCATAATATCCTGGGGTTCCGCAAAGTAGAACCACCCAGCTAAGCTGCTCCTGAATTCTTGATCCACAAAAACTGTGTGAAATAATACATGTTTTTTTAAGCCACTAAATTTTAGGATAAGTTGTTCTGCAGCAATAGCTAAGTAACATGTCAGGGGAGGAGTTTAGTGATATGTTCATAGATTTCACTGAAGATAATGTGACCCTAGAATGACAAAGGCCAAGTAGCAGAACTTAATTGACAGAGGCCATTGATTATAAAGGTATTAAGCAACAAAAACTGAGGGTTAATCAAAATAGATTGGCCCATAAGGATATTAAAGTAGTTAATTGATCATGAACAGACTAGAAGTGAAATATATGGGCAATGGACAAAAGTCCTACAATTCCCACCACAAAAACAGAAGACTGATTCAAGACATTCTGTGTGGATTAAAATAAAAGAATCTTGAATCTGAAACCCATTTTTGTATTCCAAATACAAAAACCCATTTTTGTATTTGGAATTTACTCTATGAATCGTTGTGATAGATAGAGCCTAAGGGAGACAAATAGCAGCTGTGACACAGGTGTGCATACGAGGCATGCCTAACTTCATACACCTGTGCCAGTGGCAACAGCAGTACCACATGGGCATCCAGATATTAATGACAGTGGCTATATGTTCGTACCAAACTGTTTTTGTGCTGATGCTTTGCCTTGAGTCGTGACTAATTCCTAGCAGATCCTGCTCCTGTTATCTCAGCCCAGTTCACCAACATCCCAGAAAATCCTGTGAATCACCCAAATCATTTCAATGAATCCTTTTTATTCTTAAATCAGTCAGGGTTGGTATATCTCTCTCTCTCTTTTTTACAACTAATGCAATCTCCTCATCACAATAGCAACTCTGTATAAAACTTGAAGAATATTCTTAAACACAAATATGGGACCAGTGTAGTAAACCAAAAAAACTACTATATGATTTAAAGGTAGAATTGAATACATTGAGGGATATACACTGTTCTTGGATAAAAAGATGGGTCACCATAATGGTTTTAATTCTTGATAAATTATATTTTAGGTTTAGTAAATTTTCCATTAAAATAAGAATGAGTAGAAGTACCTTGGTAGATTTTATAAAATATGATTAATCTAACGATAACATGAACCATAAGTAACAGCTCTGGAAAAGAATGGATAAACCAGAAATATATATAAATTCCATGAGAATTCAGCTGTGGGGAAAAATTTCTTTTCAACTCACATCGTTGACCTAAATAATATATGAATAAATAAAGTTTAAGTGTAAAAATAAAGCCATTCAAGACTGGAAGAAATCATAGGTCAATACTTCTCTTATTTCTGAGTGGAGCTTGGAACTCAGAAAATATTTTAAAAAGCAGTAAACTCAAAGCATATAGGTAAAGATATTTTGCAAAGTGGGAAATGCTCTACTTTGCAAGCAATAAAAAATGTTCACTTAATCAGTAATAAAGGATCAGTTTTCAAAACATAAATAGACAAAGATGGAAAAAGAAACTAAAAAAGAAAAAGATTTTGCTCCGAGTAGCTGAGTGTCAACCCGAAGTTATTCTTATAAATGGAAAGCAATAGGTATAATGTACAGTGTTTAGAAAAATACTTTTTCAATATGTCTGTAGAATTTTAAACATTTTAGGTTACATTGATCCAGTAATTCCATGGCAAAGGTCAATTTTAGGTAAACTTTCAGGTAAGAATTCATATACAGTATAACAATTATCATTCAGTATTATTTATAAAATAAAAACATTCTCAAGTGTACTAAATAAATTATAGTGTATTATTTAGAATTATACAACACTAAATGATAATTTAGTAATTTTCAATAGTGTATGAAAATGAAAACATAATATGGAAATGTGCATACATTTGATATAAATTATTTAATGTGTCTATAATTCAAAGAAAAAGATCAGCATAACAGTAGCAAACAGAATGGATAAAATATTTGAAAGAAAATATTTCCAGCATTTTGGGGTGGTAGGTTTATATGAGAATTTTATTCTAAGTTTCTACAATTCATTTTATCTTCATTATTTTATAATATATTTATATAAATACATGTGCATATACATCTGTGTATATATTTGCATGTATTGTGTATGTATATACACTTTATGTTTTAATGTATTTTTCTATAGACTGCTAACTGGATTATTTAAACAAAAAAGGATAAAAATAAAATCTTTTTTGTTTAAATGTAAATACAGTCACAGTTTAAATGTAAACACCTTCATATTTGAAAATGTGAAAACTCTGTTTAGCCCTAATTCCTGTAAACTCAACCCAATTTGTCATATTTGAATGTATTCAGTTATGTTTTCTTAAAATATAACCTTCACTACATTAAAGACAGTCAACAGGGACCAGGTCTGAATGTCCAAGTGTACATAATACTACTCTTTTTAGCCAGAGCCAGGCATGGACATTTTCTTTTTTTAGGCTCACTAAAGGACAGGAGTAAGGACTTTTTTAAAATGTATGGCAGAGGAATAATGCACACAGCTGGAACAACCTGGAAGATAAATAGCAAGTCAAACACAATAGCCATTAAAAATTGGTGACTACAGCTTGCTTAAGTGTCCATCTCTTTAAAAAGTACCCTAGAGCATCTGATAATCACAAACAACTACAACTTGAGACCGATGCCAGCTTTGCAGAGGAGTACTGTATTCTTACTGAAAATACCATGTTAGGACCTTACTCTATCAGTAACCCTTAGGTATACATGTCATCTGCTGACCTTACAAAACCACGTTTGGTCAATTTGACGTATTTCTTGGAGGTCTCTAAATCAGTAACAGGTCCTATGTGACAAAATCTTTTGCTCAATGGAAGTGATTTCAAACGCAAGCTGCCATAGCTCCAGGCAAGTTTTAATTATCCACCAAGGGAGAAAAAAAGGAGCATATCATAGCAAAATGTTAACCCTTCCTTAAGTTTGTAGAAAGGGTGCAGGGAATAAAATTGTGCAAGGAAAAAAAAAGAATATGGGAAAAAACTGTTGGATAATTTTGAATGAAGGGTTTTGGTTTACAATCACCTATGTGAAATTTCTTTTCCTGATGCACTGAAAGGGTATACAATTCCTTCTGGAAGCAAGTGTGGCTATAACATAGTACTGAAGATTGAAATATAAGGAAGATTAAGATATATTGCTTGAAGTTACTGAGTTTGATTTTCCCTGTGCATGAGTGTGCATGCATGTGCATATGTGTAAACTGATTAATTTTATAGGAAATGTAATTGACCTATTTAAAAGACTTATAGGTCTGGTGAGATATACTCCCTTGATGTACTAATGATTCCAAAATGCATCCAAATATTCAGAGGATGAGAGAAAATCATTTTATCTGAGCAGGCATTCATCGAGGGTCCACTCTTTGCAAGGCACTTGCCAGTCACTGGGATTGGATTATCTAGCAATTAGGTTCAAGAGACTGCTATTGGGAGCCCACAGCCTTGCCAGGGACATAAAAGATAAGCAAATATTTTCAATAAAATGTGAAACATGCAATAATAGATCTATGTACCAAGTGTTTTCGAGAATGGAAATGGAAGACCAAATAAAGCATTTGAAAAATAAAGAGGGACGGACAGAGAGTTAAAATGCTGATAGGAAAATTGCCTTTGTGAAAAATGAGAGGTTCTTCGGGGATCTTATATATTACATTTTTTTTCTTATATATTACAGTTTTTCTTTGTCTAGAATGTGATGGGGATCAGGGTGTAAAGGGGAATTAAAACTATATAGGAAGGTAAGGTACAGATCAAAGCGTATTTATTCTATGAAAGATGTTGGCCTTTTAAATAAAGTCTCTGAAAACCGAACTGCATAATCAGATTTGTCTTTGAGACAAAATATTTGTGTTTAGTTGTGAAGAATGAATTGAAGTAGTCCAGGAGGAAGGCAAGGTGACAGGAGTGATTACAACACTCTAGGTGAAAAATATAAGAATCAGAACAAAGGAGGAAAGGAGAAGAGGAAGCGAGATAAAAGGAAGTAAAATAAATAGCAAATGAGATTTTATCACATAGGTGATAATGTTGAAAATCTTCTGCCATCAATGACAGGCTCGGTGATGGTACACAATTGTGATGTGGTAATAGAGGAAAGTAACTTGTTTTGGAGAGAGGATAGGCGCTTTAATTTTGAACATGTTGAACTTGTGGGGACTGGGGGACATCCAGGTGGAAATGGCCACTCGTAAGTCAAATATAAAACTTAGAACTTAGGAAAGAGGTTTGGGATAGAGAACATCTGTAGATACTAGTTTATATCTTAATATCTTTATTTATTTAATTTTTTTCAAGTATTTAGAAACGAATTAAATATGACAGAAAATATGACCCAGTACAAATTTATGAGAAAAAAAAGCAATATAAGAGAACACATGATTAAATTTTAAATAAAGCATTTTTAACCATTGGAGAGCTATAAATTTTTAGTTTTAAATAAGGAATTTGAGTGCCTAGAAGAACCAGGTGTTAACCAAACCCTTACTGTTTACTGCTTTTCTTTTTTTTTAATTTTTTTAAAAGATTTTTTTGATGTGGACCATTTTTTAAATTAATTTATTTATTTATATTTATCTTTGGCTGTGTTGGGTCTTCGTTTCTGTGCAAGGGCTTTCTCCAGTTGCGGCGAGTGGGGGCCACTCTTCGTCGCGGTGCGCGGGCCTCTCACTGTTGCGGCCTCTCCCGTTGCGGAGCACAGGCTCCAGACGCGCAGGCTCAGTAGTTGTGGCTCACAGGCTTAGTTGCTCCGTGGCATGTGGGATCTTCCCAGACCAGGGCTCGAACTCGTGTCCCCTGCATTGGCAGGCAGATTCCTAACCAATGCGCCACCAGGGAAGCCCTTTACTATTTTTCTATTGTAAAAGGGAGCCAAATATTCAGACTTTTTCTTTCCATTCCAACCTGAGACCTGTCTGTATAGGACACAATCCAACATTAGGAGCTGTTAGCTGTCAACTAACTGACTTGTCACATTTTGTCAAATATTGACTTGATAGTTGCAGAATCCTAGAAATTTGTCATTGGATAATGCACTTTAATCTTCCGTATCTTCTCTGAAAAAATAAGGATATTCTTTTTAGATCTACCATTTAATCAGTTCATGTTTTTTTTCCCCTGCCAATTAGATAATGTAAAAGTAAGACTGTTGTTTCTGCTAATTAAAATGTATCCACAGAAGCACTATTAAAGTTGTCTGATTTTTGGAAAACAGAATGGGAGATAAAATATGCTTACCTCTATTATAGTTCATTGTAAATATGAACTGCCAAAGTGAGCACTACTGGCCTCCTGGTATAGATTAACCAAATTGCAGAACGTAAGCAAGGTGGAAATACCAGTCTCAGGCATGTGTCTTCTGATAGCCCTACATGCACTTAATGGATTTTCTTTGTTTCTCTTTCTAGATAATTGCATTAGGAAAACCTCTGTAAAAGAACTTGACCTCTACATTTTCAAGTGGTAGAGCAATGAGTGAATATATCTGAAGGGGGAGAAGGTGAAAAATGTTTTCTCTATTGTTTTAAAATGAAGTATAGGTAGTATAGGGTGTCTAGATGTTTTAATTAAGATACCAAAGAGCTTAAATAGGGCTTATCTGAAATATCAAAAGGATCAAGATCAGTCTGTATACATACATATAAAGGTTATATATTCTAAGACTGAAAAATCTATTCCCTCGCCAATCCATCCTTCTTTTCAGAAGCATCTAGTAAATCATAGCAGTACCAAAAACAGTCACAGAAGTTAAAAACATGCAAAGTAGATCAATTCACCCAATAATACCAGTAAGAATGACATCACAAGAATGTCATGATCCTAGAACAAAGTAATAGCTGGATGGCTTCTGAATGACTTAGAAAAGAAATTCATGCTCGCTAGAAGCCCAAATATGTTTATGAGCAGGCCTTATGACAGGCAGATGATGAAATTAACATAGATGTAGAATTCACACTTCAGTAAGACATCTGACAGCTTTCATCATCATGTCTGTTTGAGCAAAACAAAGAAATATTAAGTAAATATTGAAACAAATAGATGGATTAGTGATTGAGAACATTTTTTGATGTACTCAGTATTTGAAGTGAGCAAAAGCAAAAAGTTATGTGAACTAGGAGTTGTCATTTTTAGAAATATGTGTTTCTGTGTGTTAGGATTATCTGCCTCTGATATGTTTAACCTATTTATCATTGATGTAGAGGCCTTAAAAGAAAAATTGAAAGTATGCATATGCAAAAGGAAGACTTTTTTAATACAATTTTTTTCCTCAATTGCATACAACAGTCCCCAATTTTAGGATGAACTCAGCAACTCCCAAATATTTCTAATATGGAGCCTCACTCTTTTCATACAAGCATACATATTAGCTTTATTTAAGTAGATATATATATAAGTAGATATATATTTAAGTAAATATATGTGTCAGATAGTTGCAAAGTTTATTTACTACTTGGTCAAATACAGGGACCTCTTCAATCTTTCAAATGACATCTGATCAAGCCTTGAGGATTATTTTGAAACAATTGCTATTTTCTTTTATTTCCCTAGAGAATCTTTCTGACCAGATGCATTACGTTGAAATTTGCAATTTCTATATGGAATAAATGCCGGAATCAATGCACTATCTTCCCGCTTGAAATTACTCAAAGGAGAGTGCTCAGGTCACAAAATATATTTGGTAAGTACATAATGAATTTTGATAGCAAAGAGCATTCAAAAGAGAAAATATTTGATGCTGCAAAGTCAAATATTTGCTTGCCTATGGAGAATAAAATGGGAAATTACAAAATTAAGGATAAGTATTGATTTATAAACAGAGCACTGCATTGACTGTCAAAAGCATTTTATCTAGTGAAATGATCCATTAACTAGGTATAACTATAAGAATTTAAGTCTATTTTTTTGTCTTCTGTTCATCTAAGGAACAACTCCTTATTGAAAAATGGTAGCTTGTCATGTGTGTTTTTTTAAAAGGTGATTTCTAGTTTTCACCTTGTTCTTTATCATTTGATCTTTGAAAGTGAAGGATTGGTATTACTGTTGTCCTGAAACTACACAACCATATATTTAATAACTGCTCATATGATTGGGATCTAAAATAAAATAGGAAGCTGACCTTTTATATTTATATAATTTATGTGGATATTGTTTATCATTTTTTGATCTTGGAGCAATCATTTCTGAATCTATTTCTGACTATGTGTATCCATTTTATTTATTATTTATTTTTAACATCTTTATTGGAGTATAATTACTTTATAATGTTGTGTTAGTCTCTGCTGATAACAAAGTGAATCAGCTAAATGTATACATATATCCCCATATCCCCTCCCTCTGTGTCTAACTCACATTCTCCCTATTCCACCCCTCTAGGTGGGCACAAAGCACTGAGCTGATCTCCCTGTGCTATGTGGCTGCTTCCCACTAGCTATCTATTTTACATTTGGTAGTGTATATATATCAATGCCACCCTTTCACTTCGTCCCAGTTTACCCTTCCCCCCGCCGTGTCCTCAAGTCCATTCTCTACGTCTGCATCTTTATTCCTGTCCTGCCCCTAGCTCCCTCAGAACCATTTTTTTTTTGATTCCATATGTGTTAGCATACAGTATTTGTTTTTCTGTTTCTGACTTCATGCTGTATGACAGACTCTAGGTCCATCCACCTCACTACAAATAACTCAATTTCATTGCATTTTATAGCTGAGAAATATTCCATTGTGTATATGTGCCACATCTTCTTTATTCATTCTTCTGTTGATGTACACTTAGGTTGCTTCCATCGCCTGGCTATTGTAAATAGAGCTGCAATGAACATTGTGGTACATGACTCTTTTTGAATTATGGTTTTCTCAGGGTATATGCCCAGTAGTGGGATTGCTGGGTCATATGGTAGTTCTATTTTTAGTTTTTAAGGAACCTCCATAATGGCTGTATCAATTTACATTCTCAGCAAAAGTGCAAGAGGGTTCCCTTTCTTCCACACCCTCTCCAGCATTTATTGTTTGTAGATTTTTTGATGATAGCCATTCTGACTGGTGTGAGGTGATACCTCATTGTAGTTCTGATTTGCATTGCTCAAATGATTAGTGATGCTGCGCATCCTTTTATGTGTTTCTTGGTAATCCCTATATCTTCTTTGGAGAAATGTCTATTTAGATCTGCCCATTTTTGGATTGGATTGTTTGTTTTTCTTCTATTGAGCTGCATGAGCTGCTTGTAAATTTTGGAGATTAATCCTTTGTCAGTTGCTTCATTTGCAAATATTTTCTCCCATTCTGAGGGTTGTCTTTTCGTCTTGCTTATGGTTTCCTTTGCTGTGGAAAAGCTTTTAAGTTTCATTAAGTCTGATTTGTTTATTCTTGTTTTTATTTCCATTTCTCCAGGAGGTAGGTTAAAAAGGATCTTGCTGTGATTTATGTCAAAGAGTGTTCTGCCCATATTTTCCTCTAAGAGTTTTATAGTGTCTGCCTTACATTTAGGTATTTAATCCATTTTGAGTTTATTTTTGTGTATGGTATTAAGGAGTGTTCTAATTTCATTCTTTTACATGTAGCTGTCTGGTTTTCCAGCACCACATATTGAAGAGGCTTTCTTTTCTCCACTGATATTCTTGCCTCCTTTATCAAATATAACATGACCATATGTATGTGGCTTTATCCCTGGGTTTTCTATCCTATTCCATTGATCTATATTTCTGTTTTTGTGCCAGTACCATACTGTCTTGATTATTGTAGCTTTATAGTATAGTCTGAAGTCAGGGAGCCTGTTTCCTCCAGCTTCGTTTTTCTTTCTCAAAACTCCTTTTGCTATTAGGAGTCTTTTGCGTTTCCATACAAATTGTGAAATTTTTTGTTCTACTTCTCTGAAAAATTCCCTTGGTAGTTTGATAGGGATTGCATTGAATCTGTACATTGCTTTGGGTTGTATAGTCATTTTCACAATGTTGATACTTCTAATCCAAGAACATGGTATATCTCTCCATCTGTTTGTATCATCTTTAACTTCTTTCATCAGTGTTTTTCTGCATACAGGTCTTTTGTCTCCTTCAGTATGTTTATTCCTAGCTTTTTTATTTGTTTTGTTGCAATGGTAAATGGCAGTGTTTCCTTAATTTCTCTTTCAGATTTTTCATCATTAGTGTATAGGCCTGCAAGAGATTTCTGTGCATTAACTTTGTATCCTGCAACTTTACCAAATTCATTGATTAGCTCTAGTAGTTTTCTGGTAGCATCTTTAGGATTCTCTATGTATAGGATCATGTCATCTGCAAACAGTGACAGCTTTACTTTTTCTTTTCCAATTTAGATTCCTTTTATTTCTTTTTTTTCTATGATTGCTGTGGCTAAAACTTCCAAAACTATGTTGAAGAATAATGGTGAGAGTGGGCATCTTTGCCTTCTCCCTGATTTTAGAGGAAATGTTTTCAGTTTTTCACCATTGAGAACGAAGTTGGCTGTGAGTCTGTTGTATATGGCTTTTATTATGTTGCGGTAAGTTCTCTCTATGCCTACTTTCTGGAGAGTTTTTCACATAAATGGGTGTTGAGTTCTGTCAAAAGTTTTTCTGCATCTATTGAGATGATCACATGGTTTTCACCCTTCGGTTTGTTGATATAGTGTATCACATTGATTGATTGATTTGCATATATTGAAGAATCCTTGCATTCCTGGGCTAAACCCCACTTGATCATGGTGTATGATCCTTTTAATGTGCTGTTGGATTCTGTTTGCTAGTATTTTGTTGAGGATTTTTGCATCTATGTTCATCAGTGATATTGGTCTGTAGTTTTTTTGTGTGTGTGACATCTTTGTCTGGTTTTGGTAACAGGATGATGCTGGCCTCGTAGAATGAGTTTGGGAGTGTTCCTCCCTCTGCTATATTTTAGAAGAGTTTGAGAAGGATAGGTGTTAGCTCTTCTGTAAATGTTTGATAGAATTCACCTGTAAAGCCATCTGGTCCTGGGATTTTTATTGTTGGAAGATTTTTAATCCCAGTTTCAATTTCAGTGCTTGTGATTGGTCTGTTCATATTTTCTATTTCTTCCTGGTTCAGTCCTGGAAGGTTGTGCTTTTCTAAGAATTTGTCCATTTCTTCCAGGTTGGCCATTTTATTGGCATATAGTTGCTTGTAGTAATCTCTCATGATCCTTTGTATTTCTGCAGTGTCAGTTGTTACTTCTCCTTCTTCATTTCTAATTCTGTTGATTTGAGTCTTCTCCCTTTTTTCTTGATGAGTCTGGCTAATGGTTAATCAATTTTGTGTATCTTCTCAAAGAACTAACTTTTAGTTTTATTGATTTATTTTTTTATTTGATTGATTTTATTTGATTTTATTTGATTGATTTATTGCTATTGTTTCCTTCATTTCTTTTTCATTTATTTCTGATCTGATCCTTCTGCTAACTTTGGGGTTTTTTTTTTTTTCTTTTTGTTCTTCTTTCTCTAATTGCTTTAGGTGTAAGGTTAGGTTGTTTATTTGAGATTTTCCTTTTTTCTTGAGGTAGGATTTTATTGCTATAAACTTCCCTCTTAGAACTGCTTTTGCTGCATCCCATAGGTTTTGGGTTGTCATGTTTTCATTGTCATTTGTTTCTAGGTATTTTTAAATTTCCTCTTTGATTTCTTTAGTGATTTCTTGATTAGTTAATGGCATATTGTTTAGCCTCCATGTGTTTCTATTTTTTACAGTTTTTTTCCCTGTAATTGATATCTAGTCTCATAGTGTTGTGGTCAGAAAAGATACTTGATACTATTTCAATTATCTTAAATTTACCAAGGCTTGATATGTTACCCAAGATATGGTCTATCCTGGAGAATGTTCCATGAGCAATTGAGAAGAAAGTGTATTCTGTTGTTTTTGGATGGAATGTCTTATAAATATCCATTAAGTCCATCTTGTCTAATGTGTCATTTAAAGCTTGTGTTTCCTTATTTATTTTCATTTTTGGTGATCTGTCCATTGGTGAAAGTGGGGTGTTAAAATTCCATACTATAATTTTGTTACTGTTGACTCACCCTTTTATGGCTGTTAGCATTTGCCTTATATATTGAGGTGCTCCTATGTTGGGTGCATAAATATTTACAGTTGTTATATCTATTATTTGGATTGGTCTCTTGATCATTATGTAGTATCCTTCTTTGTCTCTTGTAATAGTCTTTATTTTAAAGTCTATTTTGTCTGATATGAGAATTGCTACTCCAGCTTTCTTTTGATTTCCATTCGCATGGAATATCTTTTTCTGTCTCCTCACTTTCAGTCTGTATGTGTCCCTAGGTCTGAAGTGGGTCTCCTGTAGACAGCATATATACATGTTTTGTTTTTGTATCCATTCAGCCAGTCTATGTCTTTTGGTTGAAGCATTTACTCCATTTACATTTAAGGGAATTATGAATATGTATGTTCTTATTACCATTTTCTTAATTGTTTTGGGTTTGTTTTTTGTAGGTCTTTTCCTTCTCTTCTGTTTCCTGCCTAGAGAAGTTCCTTTAGCATTTGTTGTAAAGCTGGTTTGGTGGTGCTGAATTCTCTTAACTTTTGCTTGTGTCTAAAGGTTTAATTTCTTCCTTGAATCTGAATGAGATCCTTGCTGGGTAGAGTAATCTTGGTTGTAGGTTTTTCCCTTTAATCACTTAAAATATGTCCTGCCACTCCCTTCTGGCTTGCTGAGTTCTGCTGAAAGATCAGCTGTTAACCTTATGGGGATTCCCTTGTATGTTATTTGTTGCTTTTCCCTTGCTCCCTTTAATATTTTTTTTTGTATTTAATTTCTGATAATTTGATTAATATGTGTCTTGGTGTGTTTCTCCTTGGATTTGTCCTGTATGGGACTCTCTGCTCTTCCTGGACTTGATTGATTATTTCCTTTCCCATGTTAGGGACGTTTTCAACTATAATCTCTTCAAATATTTTCTCAGACTCTTTCGTTTTCTCTTCTTCTTCTGGGACCTCTATAATTCGAATGTTGGTGTGTTTGTGTTGTCCCAGAGGTCTCTGAGGCTGTCCTCAATTCTTTTCACTTTTTTTTCTTTATTCTGCTCTGTCGTAGTTATTTCCACTATTTTATTTCCCAGGTATCTTATCCATTCTTCTGCCTCAGTTATTCTGCTATTGATTTCTTCTAGAGAACTGTTAATTTCATTTATTATTATTCATCATTGTTTGTTTGCTCTTTAGGTCTTCTAGGTCCTTGTTAAACGTTTCTTGTATTTTCCCCATTCTATTTCCAAGAATCTGGATCATCTTTACTATCATTACTCTGAATTCTTTTTCAGGTAGACCTCCTATTTCCTCTCCATTTGTTTGGTCTGGTGGGTTTTTACCTTGCTTCTTTACCTGGTGCATATTTCTCTGTCTTCTCATTTTGCTTAACTTACTGTGTTGGGGTCTCCTTTTCACAGGCTGCGGGTTCGTAGTTCCCATTTTTTTTTGGTGTCTGCCTCCAGTGGGTAAGGTTGGTTTATTGGCTTGTGTAGGCTTCCTTGTGGAGGAGTCTGGTGCCTGTGTTCTGGTGTGTGGGTCTGGATCTTGTCTTTCTGATGGTCAGGACTGCCTCTGGTGGTGTGTTTTGGGGTGTCTGTCTACTTAGTAAGATTTTAGGTAGGCTCTCTGCTAACAGGTGGGGTTCTGTTCCTGTCTTGCTAGTTGTTTGGCATGGGTCGTCCAGCACTGCAGCTTGCTGGCCGTTGGGTGGAGCTGAGTCTTAGCATTGACACAGAGATCGCTAGGAGAGCTCTTGCCGATTGATATTACATGGGGCCGGGAGGTCTCTGTTGGTCCAATGTCCTGAACTCGGTTCTCCCACCTCAGAGCCTCAGTCCTGACATCAGTCTGGAGCATCAAGACCCTGTCAGCCACATGGCTCAGAAGAAAAGGGAGAAAAAAAGAAAGAAAGAAAGAAAGAAGGAAGGAAGGAAGGAAGGAAGGAAGGAAGGAAGGAAGGAAGGAAGGAAGGAAGAAATAAAGAAAGTGGGCTTCCCCAGTGGTGCAGTGGTTGAGAGTCCGCCTGCCGATACAGGGAACACGGGTTCGTGCCCCGGTCCGGGAAGATCCCACATGCCATGGAGTGGCTGGGTCCGTGAGCCATGACCACTGAGCCTGCACGTCCAGAGCCTGTGCTCCGCAATGGGAGAGGCCACAACAGTGAGAGGCCCGTGTATCGCAAAAAAGAAAGGAAGGAAGGAAGGAAGGAAGGAAGGAAGGAAGGAAGAAAAAAGGAGGGAGGGAGGGAGGGAGGGAAGTAATAATAAAAAGAAGAAGAGAGCAACCCAACCAATAAAAAATCCACCAATGATAAAAAGTGCTAAAAACTATACTAAGGTAAACATAAAAATCAGAAACAAGACAGTCACAGACAGCAAGCTCCAAGTCTACAGTTGCTCCCAAAGTCCACCGCCTCAATTTTGGGTTGATTCGTTGTCTATTCAGGTATTCCACAGATGCAGGGTACCTCAAGTTGATTGTGGGGATTTAATCTGCTGCTCCTGAGGCTGAACAGAGAAATTTCCCTTTATCTTCTTTGTTCGCACAGCTCCTGGGGTTCAGCTTTGATTTTGGCCCTACCTCTGTGTGTAGGTCGCCCTCAGGTCTCTGTTCCTGCCCAGACAGGATGGGGTTAAAGAAGCAGCTGATTAGAGAGCTCTGGGTCATTTAGGCTAGGGGAGGGGAGGAGTACAGTAGTTATAATTGAAATGCGGGGCGAGCCTGTGGCAGCACAGGCTGGTGTGAGATTGCACCAGGCTGAGGCACCGTGTGTTCTCCCAGGGAAGTTGTCCCTGGATCATGGGACCCTGGCGGTGGCGGGCTGCACTGGCTCCAGGGAGTGGAGATGTGGATAGTGACCTGTGCTCGCACACACGCTTCTTGGTGATGGCAGCAGCAGTGTTAGCATTTCATGCCCGTCTCTGGTGTCTGTGCTGATAGCCGCGGCTCGCACCTGTCTCTGGAGCTTGTTTAGGCGGTGCTCTGAATCCCCTCTCCTCGCGCACCCCGAAACAATGGTCTCTTGCCTCTTAGGCAGGTCCAGACTTTTTCCCAGACTCCCTCCCGGCTAGCTGTGGCGCACTATCCCCCTTCAAGCTGTGTTCACGCAGCCAACCCCAGTCCTCTCCCTGGGATCCGACCGAAGCCCAAGCCTCAGCTCCCAGCCCCGCCCCCCTGGCGGGTGAGCAGACAAGCCTCTCAGGCTGGTGAGTGCTGGTCGGCACCGACCCTCTGTGCGGGAATCCCTCCGCTTTGCCCTCTGCACGCCTGTTGCTACGCTCTCCTCCATGACTGCGAAGCTTCCCCCGCCGTCCACCCTCTGGTGTGTCTGCCAGTGAAGGGGCTTCCTGGTGTGTGGAAACTTTTCCTCCTTCACAGCTCCCTCCCAGAAGTGCAGGTCCCGTCCCTATTCTTTTGTCTCTGTTTTTCCTTTTTTCTTTTGCCCTACCCAGATATGTGGGGATTTTCTTGCCTTTGGGGAAGTCTGAGGTCTTCTGCCAGTGTCAGTACGTGTTCTGTAGGAGTTGTTCCACATGTAGATGCAGTTTTGTTGTATTTGTGGGGAAGAAGGTGATCTCCACGTCTTACTCCTCCACCATCTTGAAGGTCCCTCTGTGTATTTATTTTAAATTATCACTGGGTGTCTTTGAATTGTGGTCCTCTTAAGCAAAATATGTACCAAGATCTGAGATAGATACTAGAAATATAAATTTGAACAAGACATAGTCACAGCTCTTACAGGGGAAACTGGATTTAAATAATAAATTATAAAAACCTATAATATTGGACTTGAAGAATGGAGAAGGCAAAAACTTTGTACAAGCTGTTGAGATACTAATTCTATTCAGGTCCACAGTAAGGCACAGATTTCTCAAGTAGGTAGCATTTGAGATAAGTTTTATATGATGCTGATAGAAACTTCAGAATCAACAGAGTAATTAATTTTTTTTACAAATTGTAAACAAAAATTTGAAGATAAAATATCTATTTAAAACATCTGGTTATTTATTTTCAGATGATAATCCATGATTGGACACCAGTAAATTTCATGAGGCTTCATATTTGACTGTTTTTAAGTCCTTGCAGATCACCTGTGTCATCAGCAAAATTAATAAACTTTCAGCTACCCATATTTGAGAAACCACTAAATGAACAAAATGATAGAAAGGTAATTTAGAAAGATTACATCTCTAGGCTTTAGCTTGACGTCATTAAAATGATTCTCTCACTGCAATGTAAAAATACTGTTTATGAGAAAAGTGTACTAGAAGCATTGTAAGGACACATTTTGTCCCTATGGTAAAAAATACATTTCCTTTATTAGTTTTCCCTAATAACTTAGACATTTCTCAGTGATATCAAAGGAACTCAGAGGATCCAAGGAGCCTTCCCCATAGTAAGTTCCGTGGAACAGATAGTGGGCAGTTTATGAGGCTGTAGGTACCACACCCATATTCTTCATGAGCTGAAGACTGCTTACTGGAAACAGCTGTGATGTGTTGCAGGAAGACATACTTCTGATCACAGGAACTTGCTTCAGCCTCTTCTAGACGTGGCATCCAGGAGCATGGCCTCAATCAAAGGTGGATTCTTCCATAGCACAATCTTTACCACAAGTTGCTTTTAAAGAAGTACAAATGTTCCAGAACCTCTGGACAATATTGAGGTTTGATCTCTTATATGTTATAAAACCAATATAGCTTAAACAAATAAACAAACTATAGTGTGAGTAATAGCAGAAAAATGATAACTTGATTGTTAAGAGTCTCGTTAAATCTTTCCTTGATACATTCAGGATCAACTGCCTCTGAGATATCCTAGTAGTAATTTAAATAAAGGCTTTTTAAAAAAATTTATTTTAAGCTTGTTATTTGGTAGGTAATTTGGGAACATACCACTTGAGAATTTAGTTTCATTTTCATGAATAAAATATGATAGTTAGATTTTACATATGACTAAATAATCCATAAAATATTTTACTTTTTAGCACATATATCCTCAATGTTATATGCCTCAGAATTTATTAATAACTTTGGGTTTCTTCTAGATCTACTTATATTTTCCCCAGAAATAAGTGGATATCCCAAATGTTTCTCTTTTGCTGAGGAGAACTACCAGAATCCTAAATATCACTTTATTCAACACATTCATATGATAATTTATTTATTGAATAAATATATTTTATACTATACATTTATACCTAGAATATGCTAATGTAATAGGATGTTAAAATATAAGTCTGCATTGAGGTCCAAAAAATAGGTGGAAAAAAAATCTATGAGAAGTGTTAGATCTTACAAAACAATTTTTAACGGATTATGTTAAAAAACAGTTTTATAGCTGGTATTACAGGTACATAGATATATACCTGGTATCATATAGATGGCATAAAATTGTCAGGAGTTAGTTGAGGTTTGCAGAAAAGTTCACATAGGAATATTTTGGAGAGGTTGATTGATGGAATGCCATGTCCCATCCCCAAGTGTAGAGAGAAATGCTTCAAGGAGATGAACTTAATAGGATAAGGGAAGGAATACTGATTGTTGGAGAGAGCCAATGGTGATTTCTATTCTACCTCCTTGAGAAGGAGGTGTGGAGCTGCTCCCTCAGCAGAGGGATGACGGTAGTGGACTAACAGTTTCCTAAATCTATTGGGAGGTGTTACATCAACCAAGCAGAATAGAGAAGGATTTGCCAATTGGGAAAGATAGAGGAGAGATTCCCAGCAACTGGGTGGACTCCACACCATCCGTAAACATGCCCACGAGGGAAAGATTTCACTTTGAGTATCTCCAAAGTATAGAGCATATCGATGCCTGCTTCCCAAGTCAGGGCTTGTCAAGAAAAGATCTTCCTCTTCTCCCTCGCACTTGCTCGAACCCCTGGAAACTTTGGCTGGGAAGATATGGAGGGGGAAAGGAAGGTTTAGAGGGAGAAAGAGAGAAGATGCTGACCAATCTTTTTGTAAAAGTTGACGTTTCTGAATGAAGTTCCAACATGAGGGATGGGTAAAGTCTCAGATTTAAAATGGCTTGGTGTATGGGACTTCCCTGGTGGCGCAGTGGTTAAGAATCCGCCTGCCAATGGAAGTGACACGGGTTCGAGCCCTGGTCCAGGAAGATCCCACATGCCGCAGAGCAACTAAGCCCGTGTGCCACAACTACTGAAGCCTGCATGCTGCAACTGCTGAAGCCCATGCACCTACATCCTGTGCTCCACAACAAGAGAAGCTACTGCAATGAGAAGCCCGTGTACTGCAACGAGGAGTAGCCCCCGCTCGCTGCAACTAGAGAGAGCCCATGTGCAGCAACGAAGACCCAATGCAGCTGAAAATAAATAAATAAATAAATTTTAAACAATAAAATGGCTTGGTGTTTGTATTATTATTTTTTAACATCTTTATTGGAGTATAATTGCTTTACAATGTTGTATTAGTTTCTGCTGTATAACAAAGTGAATCAGCTATACGTATACATATATCCCCATATCTCCTCCCTCTTGTGCCTCCCTCCCACCCTCCCTATCCCCTCTATGTGCTCACAAAGCACCGAGCTGATCTCCCTGTGCTATGCGGCTGCTTCCCACTAGCTATTTTACACTTGGTAATGTATATATGTCCATACCACTCTCTCACTTCATTGCAGCTTATCCTTCCCCCTCCCCATGTCCGCCAAGTCCATTCTCTCTGTCTGTGTCTTTATTCCTGTCCTGCCCCTAGGTTCATCAGACCATCTTTTTTTAGATTACAAATATATGTGTTAGCATACGGTATTTGTTTTTCTCTTTCTGACTTACTTCAGTCTGTATGACAGACTCTAGGTCCATCCACCTCACTACAAATAACTCAATTTCATTTCATTTTATGGCTGAGTAATATTCCATTGTATATATGTGCCACATCTTCTTTATCCATTCATCTATTGATGGACACTTAGATTTAAAGTTACTGAATTGAGACTGTGTTCTGTGATGTAAAATGGCTGTAGAATATTTTATTACAAGAGTTTGCCAAGGGCACTCATGGAACATGCCTGAGTTTTCATTCAAATACAGGGGAAAATCTAACTGCACTGAATAAATGAGTAGGATTAGAGGGAGACAGGAATAGGGCTGCTTCAGAATCTCTTCCACAAGTCTGCTCTTTTTTCTGTAATTTTTTGCAATTTTCCATAATTTTGCTAGACACTAGGAGGAGATGCAGTGGTGTAACAGATGCTGCTTCTGCTCTATAAATATAAACTAACATATTTAAAGATTTTTAGACCATTGTGCATAAGAAATTATAGGTAATACTTGCTGTAATGATAGTATCTGGAAGGTATACAAAAAATACATCCATCCTAAGTGGTACTAACTCTAATTGGTTGCAGGACAGATGCTTAAGGGACCTCCCAATACAATGGTCATGTTTGAACAGGGTTTTGCGAGTTGATAAAAGCGCTCTGAATCCTCAAGATAGAGCAAGCAATCCGAGCATCATGTGCAAAGTCATAAAACACAAAAGAGGAAGACACATTTGCAGAAATGTTACTAGATTCTGTCTTGTTTGTGTACTTCTCTCTCTTAATAGAATGAATAACACTCCATAGGAGATGCATCACTTAAAGTAATAATATGCAACCAGAGTAAAATTTTAAGGGAAAGAACAGGATGCCCTGAATTTTCTACTATCTCTGTGACTTTGAGCAATTTTTTAAATATCACTGGACCTTCATTTCCTCATCTGAAAAGCAGTCCAAATGACTAGGATCTCTTTCAGCTCTAATTTTTCATGATTTTATCATTTCAGTATTTATGTTATAAGGTAGGTTTTTAAAAAAAATAAAGTTGCCTCTATGATACTACTGAGATAAAATCTATAAGAATGGGAAGAGATATCTGACATTTGAGAAAAAATATTTCATTTGAGACATTAATATCATTATCATTTATCTAATAATCAGATCCAAGAGCAATCAAAAGCGATCAGTCAAATGAATTGTCTCCTGGGGCTATGGATATGAAGATTAGCAAGGACCACAATATTGCAGACATAAGAATAAAATTAAATACCATGAGGAAATTGATCATGAAGCTGAACTAGTATCAAACTCCCCAACCCCTTTTTTTCAGGTAAGAAAAAGAAGTCAGGAAATATTCCTTGAATTACAACAAGGATAAAATTAAAGGTAAGTCAAGAAAAAAAATTTTTTTTTAATTTATTTTGGGCTGCGTTGGGTCTTCGTTGCTGCGTGCGGGCTTTCTCTAGTTGTGGCGAGCGGGGGCTACTCTTTGTTGCAGTGCGTGGGCTTCTCACTGCAGTGGCTTCTCTTGTTTCAGGGCACAGGCTCTAGGCACACAGGCTTCAGTAGTTGTGGCTCACGGGCTCTAGAGTACAGGCCCAGTAGTTGTGGCGCACGGGCTTAGTTGCTCCGCGGTATGTGGGATATTCCCGGACCAGGGCTCGAACCTGTGTCCCCTGCACTGGCGGGCAGATTCTTAACCACTGCGCCACCAGGGAAACCTCCCCCGCAATTTTTTTTTTTCTTAATGTCATTGTCTGGTTCCAGACAATAAAATAATTTTGAACACAGCAACAATATTCAGTTTTGTAAATGTCCCCAAATCATTTTAAATGTGTAGAACCAGTGATACATGATTTACTTAGAGCCAACCTACTAAGGATAAACACACTATCGCCATAGCAGCAATAACGCCAATCCAGTTGTTTAGGGTTAATGTTCTTTAAATGTCTGTTATTTATTCATTTATCCATTTAGCAGTATTTTTTGAACAATCATTGTATACCCAACCCCATGCTAGGTCTTGGGGATCTAGTTGTGATCAAAACAAAAAGGATCCCTTCTCTTATACTGATAAAAAGAACTTGCATTATATTGTGGAAAGACTAAAACAATAATTTAAATAAATAGATTATGATAAATTATGTAAAGAGAATGAACAATGTGAAATACTAGGGGCTGGTGATTTGCAGAAGGAATTTTAAAAAGAACATCAGGAAAGCCATGCTTGAGGAGATAACATATGAAATAAGAAGGTAAAGATAAGGATGGGCCAATCATGAGAAGATCTCAATCATGAGAACAAATAAATATAAAGTAGAAATAGATCATAATCGAGATGGGGTCATAGGGGACTCTATCTTATTAGCAAAGTCAGTAACTTAACATTGTCGAGCACTTTGAAATTGGCAACTGTAGATGATGAAGATGATAGAAAAAAAAGTCACCATCTCTTTAGTGTCCCATTCTATCCTGACCAACCACAACTATAAGCAAATTCATTCTTAAAACCAAATATTTACTATATCATATCACTGAAATAAATAGTAGCAACATATTTCACAGCTGCAAAGGAACTGTCCCTGTATGTGGAAAGAAAAACAGGAATACATTTTGAAATAAAGCTTTTTTTTTTTTTTTTTTGCGGTCCGCGGGCCTCTCACCGTTGTGGCCTCTCCCGTTGCGGAGCACAAGCTCCGGACGCGCAGGCTCAGCGGCCATGGCTCACGGGCCCAGCCGCTCCGCGGCATGTGGGATCTTCCCGGACCGGGGCACGAACCCGTGTCCCCTGCCTTGGCAGGCGGACTCTCAACCACTGCGCCACCAGGGAAGCCCAGGAATACATTTTGATGAGTCTTGTCACTAACCAGGTAAAGTCACTAAGTGCATTTTTCTTTCTCAACGCAGCATTGGGATTCAGTTCTCCTATGCTATTGAACCTGCCAATTTAGCTGTGACTGTTCCCAAACAACTTTTAGCAGTGTCATCTGTGTTCTGTATGACAATACAGCTGAGCAACATTTACACTGGGTCCAGAGTCATCCTGACTTGAATAAAAGACTGCGTTATTTCTAGCTATAATGAGTCCAGGGTGTAATTATATGCAAGAGTCACAAACATATTTTGTAGTGTTCTGACAATAATACCCGAGGTACTGTACATATGCTTGTAATTCTCATCCCAGTCAAGCTGGCATTCGTGGGTGATCATTTTGTATTTAGATTAGAGGGCCAATTATGAAAATACAAGATGGGTATGCAGAGTCACACGTACAATAGATAACACAGATGGTCAAAGAGATATCCAGCTCATATAACTTTATAACTACTAATATTTTCCCTGCTGTTTTTAGAAAATATTTTTGATAAGAAACAGCATCTTTAAAATAGCTTAAATATATGAACAGCCACGACAAATCTGGCCAAAATCAGGCAGTGGATAAAGGTCACCTTTTTTTTCCCCCAAGACTCTGTTGGATTTATCTACAGAGCCCACAGACTTTACCTCTTTGTAGGTTTCTTTCCTTTTGCCTACTTGAGATCAAATGACTTAAAATCTATGTTAAATGTAGTGTATGTTCTTGGTCATTATGTATGACAATATTTTTTAGAGAAATAATCCCATTTTAGGCTTCATGACTAATGTTGCAATGGACAGTTTGGTAAAAGGAGTAAAAACATTAACAATCAACCTGAATATGTATTTTGGGGTCCTTCTTAGGTCTATGAATAACACTTTCTTGTTGATTTGGATAATAAGCACATAAAAATATTTTCAAACAGTATAATTATGATTATAAAATTCAAATATTATAAGCAAAAGCATAACACCAATATAAATAAAGAAAGAGTAACTGGAATCTTTCTGTGTGCTCTTTCTATGTATCTTTCTGTGTACCTCTCCAGGGAAACATTTATTCCTATTGGTATTCCTCATACACGAATTTTTCAGAGCTATTATATTTATCACATACCTTTCATGGAGGAAAAAAGGAAAGTCAATTTGATTCAAGAAAAACACTGGTAAATATACAAATATACTGAGGAATGTGGGCATGTTTCTTTCTGTTCTCTCTGGGGTTTATTGCCTTTTGAACACAAATGTCATTTCAAATTCTTGCCAATGTAGACACAAGATATAGCTCAACTTCATCATCAATATATCGTCTAGTAAAACACTTTGAAACTCTTGATGGGCAGGAACACAACATTTTATAAAACATTGGTTTATAATCACTGTCATCATTACTGACCATTTACTGGAAGATATTTAAATATTTGAGTTACCATAGCATAGATTATATTCCTATATAATCATTTTTTTCCCATAGTACAACTAAATGTGTGTGTTGAAAGCTGGATCTAATGGTATTGTGAAGCCTTCATTTTATCAATCTCTTATTTATGTTTCACACTTGTTAGGTCATGTTTCAGGGGAAGAAATAAGCATCATTTTGTTAATTCTTGAGGTGCCACAGTTTTTCATTTTAAGGAATTTAAGATTTGTAAAACCTTAAGGAAAATAACTTAATGAAACTATTCCAGAGTAGTCAGATGACTCATTAAAACTGGGAACAAAAGAGAATGCCACGTTTAGTTACATTCTGATCACAGACACTCGAAACCTTTGCCCTTTGTAAAACTTTTTGAAATAAATGAAAAGATAGTAAAATATTTTTATCAAGCCAGAGATAAAAACATTTCTACAAATCTCTATCAAGTCAAGACAATTTGTTAATATTATGCGAGTGTTTTCTAAAGATGCCATACCTAACCCAGGAGAGGCCCAAGAATTCTCATGATTATCTGCCATTGTTAAAGCATTTAGGACTCAATTATTGTGAAACATATGTGTGGGTTCCCACTGAGTGACTACAGGACACTCTTAGACCTGCAAAATATTGCCTATTTAAATATTGTTTCCAGAATGTAGTAATAAGCAAGTAGAAGACAAACTCTTCTATTGAGAAGATGTTGGGCTATGTGTTTACCTCAGTTGTAATACACTTATGACTTCAGTTATTTTATCACTTAAGGCTTTGTCTTCCTTTTATTGTGTTTCTTAATAAGTTGAAAATATTCTATGCAGGCAAATTGATATCTTAAGCCATTATAAGCTCATAATTACTACTAAGATACCTTTTAATTTTATCAGCATCAAAAAGAATGTCAAAAAGGACAAGCATAAAGTGCATCATATAGAAAATATTTCTTTGATGGCCAAAAAAAAAGAGCAATTAGTCATTGCTATCTGAAAAGAAAAAGTATCATCTCTAGTTCACAATTCATCTGAAGTTAGAACCTATTTTTGAATATATCGTCCTTGAGTATGTGAGTCATTCAATAGGGTCTCTTCAGTTAACTAAAATGACACATAATTATATTCCAATTTAAACATTCATCCATAGTTTAAATTAAGAATTCTATGTATACATTATGAATAAGAAGAAATTGAAGGGTAAATTTAGAAATAACTTGATGACCTACATTTATTTACCAATCAACAGTTATGTCTTAAGAACCCATTATATTTTAGGCAAATGTTTTGCTTTGGGGATGTAGAGAGCTTAGAGTTTATTGAAGAAATCAGGCCTTGACCTCCTGGACATGGCAGGGTTTCAGTTCTTCTCAGGGAACTCATCATTATCCTGTAATTAGTTTTCTCTAATTTTCTGAAGACTCTAATAGACATACTATCCAGACTGAGAGAATATTTCTCAGGAGAGAGAACATTTACTAGAAGAATTTAAGCTCTGGCTTTAGGCAGAAAAAATATTCTGAAGGCCCCTTCCCCTGAAAGGAAGCCCCAGTTTTTAAGGATCAACAACATCTGTAACTGTCTATTACACAATAAACGATAACGGTCTGTATATTTGCTGACTCTAGTCTCCAATTGCGAATTCTCACGTCCTATTGTTACTGAAATCCCCAATAAGTGTATTGTATGTGTAAGAAATTCTTGTCCACTGACCGTGAGATATTTACTAGTTTCTACCTCTCCCTCTTGCCATACCCTCTTGCCCCCAATGGTGAGTACTCTTATCTATTTCCAGAAGTCTCGAACTGTCCATGCAGTCATCACCACAGCTGAGCGACACCCTCCTGAGTAGCTGCGTTCTCTCTGTTGAATACTAGTTCCTAACACATAGCTGTTTGTCTTGGAAAGTTTACAAAGATTTTAGTCAAAATTTCTTTCATTTTTACTTATTTCAACCTTTTTTCCCACAGAACTCAGCCAGGTGTCTGTGAGAGGGCTGGCTCAGAGACAAATTTGAAAAGCCAACATTTTATTTCTCTAGGTACAGAATCATCTCTCTCCTAAAAATATTGTATGTTCTGCTATGGACTGTGTTTTTTTAAATGTAAATTAACTCGTAAGTGATTGGATACAGGACAGATCCCTATATTGAGAGAGTTGTCATGTTGGTCGATAGCTGATGCTTCTCAGAATATTGTTTTGAAGCAATCAAGGGAGAGCCTTTCCACAATTAAAGCCTCTGTAATAAATGAAGGTCATGATAAGAAACGTGAGAAACTTGATATTCTGACAGAGGTGTTGTTCTTTTTTTTTTTTTGTGGACATACATCTTTATTTCTCTTGAGTAAATACCAAATAATGGAACTGTTGGGTCATTTATTAACTGCATTATTTTATAATAAGAAACTGACAAGACTTTTCTAAAGTGGTTCTACCAGTTTACATTCCAGTAGTTTATGAGAGTATCAGTTCTTCATTTTCTCTCCAACACTTGGTATGGTCGATCTTTTAAATTTGACCATTCTAATAGGTGTGTAGTGGTATCTCATGGTGGTTTTAATTTATATTTCCCTCCTGACAAATGATTATAAAGTCCAAGGAGTAACTGGTTTAATGTATTCAAGAAGTTCTTCACTGTGTTAACTTAAATGGGGAAATCGTGGCTGCAGATCAAGAGATTGCTAAGACATTCTCTTTCTCACTGTTTGCACATACTGAGAAATTAAATCAAAAGTAAGGCAGATTGGAGGCCCAGGTATCAACCTATTTATTAAAAACTGTTAAATATGAATATGTAACCTAATGTGAAGTCCATATCGATGTAGAATCTCAACTCCAGAATTAGTAGACTGTTTACCTAGTCGTGGACACGATGGGCTGCATTTGCCTCCCCGTGTGTGTATGTGCGTGCATGGGCAAGGGGGTTGTAGAGACAGGGATGGGGACTCCTAGAATGTTAAAAACAGAGAACTCTAGTTCTTGAAGGTTAGGCTTTCTCCTCAAGAGGAGAATCAGAACTAAGACAAGCACATCCAATTTATTTTTCCCACATTTACCAGAAAGCCAATGGAGGCTGAAGCAATGGAGTCTAGAATTCTGTAAAATTTGCAGAAACAAGATGTTTTAGCTGCCAGCATGCTGGCCGGGTGAGAGGCAGTTTGGACCTCTCTCACTGAGGAGGCATCAGGAATGGAAAGGAAGCATCTTCTTCCTGAAATCCCTGTTTTTCTTCTAACCCACTGATTTTATTCATGAAGCCTATGGAAACAAGAGGTATGGCCTCCCTAGGAAAAAAAAAATCTGGGCAATCCTGCTGGCACCTTCGGGAGACTGTAGGTATCTCTCTGGCACTCCTGGTAGCCAGTCGACTTGCTGGCCCTGATCATCTGTAACAACGCACAGATCATGTGCACAGCAGGTCATTCCATACTGTGGTTGAAAATTTAGTCTGTGTAATATTTTCCACCCAAATTATGTAGAGCTGTGCTCTATGCCATAGTATGTCTCCACATGGCCAAGGTCAATATCTTTGATCACACACTCCCCCTGTTCCCAAGCTCTACTAAAAGCTTCTCGTTGTGTTTTTGAGGGCTAATTTTTACTTCTCGTCTTATTTCCCAACTTTCCTGATCCATTCTTGGCTCCAAATATCAGTGTCTGATAATGCTCCAATTTCCTCCACCTGAGCTCTGACTAAATTGAGAAATAAAATAGAATAAGGCTGATAGAAGCCCAGTAAATAAACATGATAATGATAACAATAACATATGTATATGGAACGTTTTTATTTTTTGTGTCAAGCATTGTTCCAAGCCCTGTATGAGCTAATTTAATCTTCACAACACCCCGATGTTAAGTACTGCTGTTATTTAGGTCATATAAATGAAGAAACTGATAGATGTATGTCTAAGCAACCTAGGGTCACAGAAGAATTAAGTGTTCAAGCGATGATTACTGAACACAGGCTGTCTGCCACCGGAGTACAAAGTCTTCAACAAATGGTCTTTTTTATGGGCCAGACTTATGGCATCAGGGAGATGTTGTTACACCTATTGTTAGGAGGAGAGGAGAGGACCAGTGATTTGGAAGGGCTGGGATGAGTTGGCATGGTATTTCAGAGCAAGGGGTTTGCTATTGCCTACATAGGAAACTAATCTGTTCCCCCCAGCTAGTATGTTACTGTAGAATAGATGTAATGAACAAACAAAATAACCCTTAGGTTGTGGTGGATTAGAAACTTTATGCCGGTTTAAAATGCAGGAATTGTTTTTGTAGAAATGTAAATGTTCTTTTATGTTTCTACATTTCTGTGCTATGGTCACGATTTTGGATATCTGTGCTAATTTCTTCTTGAGCAGAACATCCACACCCTCCAGCCGATGTTGATGTATAACTTTAGACAGTAAATGCATCAACTCAATACTGTTCCCAAATACTAAGCTCATTTAGGGAATATTTTCTCTGTCGTAGTACAGTTTGTAATATCTTCTTTTGTCTTAAATTGCCTTTTCATCATTTACTCCTTTATTTGGGCTATGTGGAAAAACGTAGTATTTTCGTAGTATTTTCGTTCAAGCAATGAACATAATATATAGTAAAGCTTACCCTTCTTTGAGTGCCAGGTCTGCTCAGGAAGTTAATAAAAATAAGATAGGGAGAACATGAAAACATGCATTTAGTGAGCTGATTACATATATTCTTTAATAACCCTTTCTTGAATATATAAGACATAAAAAGTATTATACTAAGCACAGTGAAGACAACCCAACATGAAAGATGAAACTAAAAAAAGAAAAAAAGGAAGAAAAAGCATGTCATGTGACCCCTACATTATAAAACCGTTTGTCCTCCCCCCTATCACAGAGCAATTCTTGGGTCATTTGCCCTCTTTTATTTTTTATATAATTGTCATCACTTACCAATTTTATTTCATGTATGTTCTTGCTTAGTTATTCTTTGTTGTCTATCCATATAATGTAAGTAGCATAGTGTCAGAGACCTTGTGTGTGTGCAGTTTTGTTTTTAATGGTTATATCCTTAGCATCTAGAACTGTGCTGTGATAGTCAACTAATATCCATGAGTAAGGTGTACTTGTAAGAGGAGAGTCAGCAAGAAGGGCATCAGGGGATAAAACCAGGTCATGAGAGCAGAGAAAACGTCTTGAAAAGAGAAAAGAGCTGGACACCATATCTTCTGTTTGGAAGATTATCTACTTATTTATCTATTTCTCTCTCTCTCTTTAGCTATCTATGTTTCTAAATTTGATGTCAGTGATGATTTATCTTTTGTTTCTTTGTTCAAGGCCTGACCCTGTTTAAATAACCAACCTCTCAAACAAAAATGGTCTAGGCTCAGCAAAATTTGAAATAAGTTTATTAGTCAACTTTCACTATTATGCAATATTTTATATTTGAAAATGCTTAAGTGAAATGCCATCAGACAAGATTCAAGCAGTCAGCTAATGGGTTAAACACTTCAGCTTCATAAAAGCCCTCTCCAACAATCTCAAATGGAATATTACAGTGTGGTTTTAAATCTGGGAGATATATTCATATACTCCCTGTTCTGAAATATCCTGGTTACTTCCTGACCCTACAACCTCTATAAAAACTCAAGGAAATTAACGTTCTTAAGACCTGAGTTTGAACTACTGGGACACATCATATATCCCAAAGGGAATATTTTAATATCAGCAAAAGCTGTACTGATTTGGAACCGTCATAATCACCTTTTAAGTTTCCAAGTTAACTACGGTAGTTAATATTGTACAATTTACTCGAAGTTCGAAGTTTGTGCATGTCCTTTTAATGGCCGGCTTTTCCTCCACCTCAGTCTTAACCCACCTTAAGAAGTGATGTGAATTTTTGGTTGAATTCAATGTCTGGGATGTGGGATCTGGATCCCAGATAAGTAGTAGCTGGCCCAGATACTCCAAAAGAGACCTGCTGCCTAGCCACTGCTAATCCCCGGAAAACCGAGCTACCCAGTACAAGGAAAAAAGTACAGGGGAAGTTCACTTTTAAGACCCAAGAGCTCAATTTTGAAAATATCTTTCTAATTTATTAATCTTGAGATTCGTCAGCCTTCTAGAAAACTAAGCAAGGTAGATATAGTGATCTACCACCTTTCATTTCTTTGGTGTGAAAATTATCCAGATGCATCCATAGAAGTCAGGTTGCATTTAATGCTGTGGGTAAAAAGTCATAATAATTACAGGAATTTCCTAGCATGTCTCACTTAGACAGTTTCTACACAGTAAATGCTCATGTAGAAATGATTAAATATGTTTAAGAGCATAAGCAATAAGGGAAAAAAGCAAAAGAAATGCTTAGGTTTCTAAGAAATGGCTTCACCCATTAACTGAGTAGTTTGCTTCCAAAGGTAAAAGCCACACATAATAACTGGCCACCTGTCCACTGAAACTAGTCATATTCATTCTTAATACCAATTTTCTCTCTGGTGCTTCTTTCTGTTCCAACTGAAAAGTATCTGAAGGATGATTCTGCTACACAAGAAGAGCTGAAGACTATTCTCTAATGGAATGAAGAAGAATCCAAAACTATGATTCTTAAGTACCATATTTCCACATATCAATTGTGGCTATCAGGTTTGAGACCAATATTTTTTCTTTCCATCCTTCCTTCTTTCTTTTCTCCCTCCTTCCCTCCCTCTTTCCCTCCCTTCCTTCCTTCGTTTCCTCCTTTTTTTTTTTTTGTGCGGTACGCGGGCCTCTCACTGTTGTGGCCTCTCCCGTTGAGGAGCACAGGCTCTGGACGCGCAGGCTCAGCGGCCATGGCTCACGGGCCCAGCCACTCTGCGGCATGTGGGATCTTCCCGGACCAGGGCACGAACCCGTGTCCTCTGCATCGGCAGGCGGACTCTCAACCACTGCGCCACCAGGGAAGCCCCACTTTCCTCCTTTTTTATTTTTGATTTTTACGTCTACACAACTCATTACTGCTGTAACCCAGAAGATACATTTTAGAATCCATCCAAATGTATCATGTCTGCAATGGTCTCCTATTATTTATACCTAATGCAATAGAGTCATACAACTATAAACAGAACAAATTACTTTTTTGAAAGGTTTAGATGATTACAATACAGATTTACTTTCATAGATACCAAACCTTTATTGTTTGCATATCATATAGCATAGATTGTTCCCTGTAACATTAAAAAAATAGTTGAATAAAACTTGTCCAAATATAGCTGTGCTTCCATCATCTTTGCCTTGAGAGTTAGAGGGACAGTTGAAATAAATTATTTCAATCAAAGCACATTTTGACATGGGAGGTCTTAAGTTGTTTATGTTAGTATCCCACTGTGTCTGACACATAGTATATGCTCAACAAATGATTGTTTTTAAATAGTCGAATAGTTTTAAAAATATATTTTTAAATGGGATGGCTTTTTTCTCCCCCTGACAGCTTTGTCCAGTGACAAATCTATAGCCTTCCATTCATTCTCCTGCCTAGGGCTAGAGTGAGTTGAAAACAAAAATGCACATATGGTCATGTCAGTCCTCTGATTAACTCCCTGCAACAGCTCAACTTTGCCCTTCGGATAAGTCTCAGCTCCACAGTGAGCAGGCAAAGCTCTCCAGCTAGATTCTAGTCAGTTTCCCAGCTTTGTCCTATTTTCACTATCAGACACTCTGCCCCAGATATAAGAAACTTCTTCAGTTTGTAAATTATTTATTCTGTTCTGTATTTATTTAAGCTAAATCCTAATTTGGGATATGCTTATATATAATTTCTGCTATTATAAAAATAACAGTTATGATATCATATTTGTATATATCTTTGGACAGTAGTAAATTATTTCCTTAGGAAAAATTTTAGAAGTCAAATCAATGAACAAAAAAATACATTTCTTAGTATTTTTGACACCACTTTTCAATTTGTTCTGAGGAAGGTTAGTGCTAATTTATGTCCCAGACTGCTGTGTAATGTGATGCTTAGTGTCTATATCACAGTCAAATATATGTATTTTGGGGCAATTTAAAAAGCTACTCCAAACCGTCATTATTTTAATAAGCATTTCTATGGTAATTATCTCTTCCTGACTTTACCCCTTTTGTAGGTTCTTGGTCAGGTTATTAAATTAGCTAAAATAAAAGCTTAATTTTATACTTCTGTGTCATTATTATGTCTACTAAATTCACTAAAAAGTCATTCAAGCAAAAATGTCAACATGACTGTTTGATACATTACACTACTTGTGTGATTAATGGAATTTTTGATCGGCAACCTGTCATTGCATATATATAGAATTTGTGGAGATATAAATTAATGTCATTTAATCATTAATTACTCAAAATTTATTGAGTTTATAAATGAATAAAAGCATTAAAAAATGAGTATTTGAATGCATGGGTTAGCACACTTTCAGTTGCAAGTAACAAAAGACCCAACTCAGGAAAAGCAGGTTTATTGGCCCATCAAACTGAAATATGGAGAGATACCTAATCAAGCTTCATGTAAAGTTTGACCAGGGCTTCTGCTGTGTTTCTCTAACTTTGTTGCTGCTCATTTCTGCTTGCCTCCAGGCTGGCTTGCCTATGTTCCCAGGGTTTTACAATGAAACCTAATAATGTTTTCTATTATACTGCATTCTTTTAAGATATGAGAAACTTCATGAAATTTACCATTTGTACTTATCATGTGAGGGCTAAGATTCCTAGATATTCCTCATAGCAACAGATCTCTCATGGGAAGAGTGAATAGCATTATTATTATTATTTTTTCTTCTTGGCATGTCACTCCATTTATTTAGTGTATGCCTAATGAGTGTATATACCTACGTATTTCGTTTTCCCTGAGGTGGTTGTCAATGACATTCTGTTTTTAATTTCAATTTCCACATGTTCATTGTTAGTATATAGAAACGTGATTGAGTTTTATGTGTCGATCTAACTCTCGTGACCTTGCTGAACTCATTTATTGGTTCTAGGAGTGTTTTTTTTTTTTTTTTTTACATCTTTATTGGAGTATAATTGTTTTACAATGGTGTATTAGTTTCTGTTTTATAACAAAGTGAATCAGTTATACATATACATATGTCCCCATATCTCTTCCCTCTTGCATCGCCCTCCCTCCCACCCTCCCTATCCCACCCCTCCAGGCAGTCACAAAACACCGAGCTGACCACCTTGTGCTATGCAGCTGCATTCTACTAGCTAGCTATTTTACATTTGGTAGTGTATATATGTCCATGCCTCTCTCTCGCTTTGTCAAAGCTTACCCTTCCCCCTCCCCATATCCATTCTCTAGTAGGTCTGTGTCTTTATTCCTGTCTTACCCCTAGGTTCTTCATGACATTTTTTTTTCTTACATTCCACATATATGTGTTAGCATACGGTATTTGTCTTTCTCTTTCTGACTTACTTCACTCTGTATGACAGACTCTAGGTCTATCCACCTCATTACAAATAGCTCAATTTCGTTTCTTTTTATGGCTGAGTAATATTCCATTGTATATATGTGCCACATCTTCTTTATCCATTCATCTGTTGATGGACACTTAGGTTGTTTCCATCTCCGGGCTATTGTAAATAGAGCTGCAATGAACATTTTGGTACATGACTCTTTTTGAATTATGGTTTTCTCAGGGTATATGCCCAGTAGTGGGATTGCTGGGTCATATGGTAGTTCTATTTGTAGTTTTTTAAGGAACCTCCATACTGTTCTCCACAGTGGCTGTATCAATTTACATTCCCACCAACAGTGCAAGAGGGTTCCCTTTTCTCCACACCCTCTCCAGCATTTACTGTTTCTAGATTTTTTGACGATGGCCATTCTGACTCGTGTGAGATGATATCTCATTGTAGTTTTGATTTGCATTTCTCTAATGATTAATGATGTTGAGCATTCTTTCATGTGTTTGTTGGCAGACTGTATATCTTCTTTGGAGAAATGTCTATTTGGGTCTTCTGCCCATTTTTGGATTGGGTTGTTTGATTTTTGTTATTGAGCTGCATGAGCTGCTTATAAATTTTGGAGATTAATCCTTTGTCAGTGGCTTCATTTGAAAATATTTTCTCACATTCTGAGGGTTGTCTTTTGTCTTGTTTATGGTTTCCTTTGCTGTGGAAAAGCTTTGAAGTTTCATTAGGTCCCATTTGTTTATTTTTGTTTTTATTTCCATTTCTCTAGGAGGTGGGTCAAAAAGGATCCTGCTGTGATTTATGTCATAGAGTGTTCTGCCTATGTTTTCCTCTAAGAGTTTGATAGTTTCTGGCCTTACATTTAGGTCTTTATTCCATTTTGAGCCTATTTTTGTGTATGGTGTTAGGGAGTGATCTAATCTGATACTTTTACATGTACCTGTCCAGTGTTCCCAGCACAACTTATTGAAGAGGCTGTCTTTTCTCCATTGTATATTCTTGCCTCCTTTATCAAAGATAAGGTGACCATATGTGTGTGGGTTTATCTCTGGGCTTTCTATCCTGTTCCACTGATCTATCTTTCTGTTTCTGTGCCAGTACCATACTGTCTTGATTACTGTAGCTTTGTAGTATAGTCTGAAGTCAGGGAGCCTGATTCCTCCAGCTCCATTTTTCATTTTCAAGATTGCTTTGGCTATTCGGGGCCTTTTGTGTTTCCATACAAATTGTGAAATTTTTTGTTCTAGTTCTGTGAAAAATGCCAGTGGTAGTTTGATAGGGATTGCATTGAATCTGTAGATTGCTTTGGGTAGTAGAGTCATTTTCACAATGTTGATTCTTCCAATCCAAGAACATGGTATATCTCTCCATCTATTTGTATCATCTTTAATTTCTTTCATCAGTGTCTTATAATTTTCTGCATACAGATCTTTTGTCTCCTTAGGTAGGTTTATTCCTAGATATTTTATTCTTTTTGTTGCAGTGGTAAATGGGAGTGTTTTCTTGATTTCACTTTCAGATTTTTCATCATTAGTGTATAGGAATGCCAGAGATTTCTGTGCATTAATTTTGTATCCTGCTACTTTACCAGATTCACTGATTAGCTCTAGGAGTTTTCTGGTAGCATCTTTAGGATTGTCTATGTATAGTATCATGTCATCTGCAAACAGTGACAGCTTTACTTCTTCTTTTCTGATTTGGATTCCTTTTATTTCCTTTTCTTCTCTGATTGCTGTGGCTAAAACTTCCAAAACTATGTTGAATAAGAGTGGTGAGAGTGGGCAACCTTGTCTTGTTCCTGATCTTAGTGGAAATGCTTTCAGTTTTTCACCATTGAGGATGATGTTGGCTGTGGGTTTGTCATATATGGCCTTTATTATGTTGTGGAAAGTTCCCTCTATGCCTACTTTCTGCAGGATTTTTATCATAAATCGGTGTTGAATTTTGTCGAAAGCTTTCTCTGCATCTATTGAGATGATCATATGGTTTTTCTCCTTCAATTTGTTAATATGGTGTATTACATTGACTGATTTGTGTGTATTGAAGAATCCTTGCATTCCTGGAATAAGCCCCACTTGATAATGATGTATGAACCGTTTAATGTGCTGTTGGATTCTGTTTGCTAGCATTTTGTTGAGGATTTTTGCATCTATGTTCATCAGTGATATTGGTCTGTAGTTTTCTTTCTTTGTGACATCCTTGTCTGGTTTTGGTATCAGGGTGATGGTGGCCTCGTAGAATGAGCTTGGGAGTGCTCCTCCCTCTGCTATATTCTGGAAGAGTTTGAGAAGGATAGGTGTTAGCTCTTCTCTAAATGTTTGATAGAATTCGCCTGTGAAGCCATCTGGGCCTGGGCTTTTGTTTGTTGGAAGATTTTTAATCCCAGTTTCAATTTCAGTGCTTCTGATTGGTCTGTTCATATTTTCTATTGCTTCCTGATTCAGTCTTGGCAGGTTGTACATTTCTAAGAATTTGTCCATTTCTTCCAGGTTGTCCATTTTATTGGCATAGAGTTGCTTGTAGTAATCTCTCATGATCTTTTGTATTTCTGCAGTGTCAGTTGTTACTTCTCCTTTCTCATTTCTAATTCTATTGATTTGAGTCTTCTCCCTTTTTTTCTTGATGAGTCTGGCTAATGGTTTATCAATTTGGTTTATCTTCTCAAAGAACCAGCTTTTAGTTTTATTGATCTTTGCGATCGTTTCCTTCATTTCCTTCTCATTTATTTCTGATCTGATTTTTATGATTTCTTTCCTTCTGGTAACTTTGGGGTTTTTTTGTTCTTTCTCTAATTGCTTTAGGTGTAAGGTTAGGTTGTTTATTTGAGATGTTTCCTGTTTCTTAAGGTAGCATTGTATTGCTATAAACTTCCCTCTTAGAACTGCTTTTGCTGCATCCCATAGATTTTGGGTTGTCGTGTCTCCATTGTCATTTGTTTCTAGGTATTTATTGATTTCCTCTTTGATTTCTTCAGTGATGACTTCGTTATTAAGTAGTGTATTGTTTAGCCTCCATGTGTTTGTATTTTTTACAGATCTTTTCCTGTAATTGACATCTAGTCTCATGGCATTGTGGTCAGAAAAGATACTTGATACGATTTCAATTTTCTTAAGTTTACCAAGGCTTGATTTGTGACCCAAGATATGATCTATCCTGGAGAATGTTCCATGAGCACTTGAGAAGAATGTGTATTCTGTTGTTTTTGGATGGAATGTCCTATAAATATCAATTAAGTCCATCTTGTTTAATGTATCATTTAGAGCTTGTGTTTCCTTATTTATTTTCATTTTGGATGATCTGTCCATTGGTGAAAGTGGGGTGTTAAAGTCCCCTACTATGAATGTGTTACTGTCAATTTCCCCTTTTATGGCTGTTAGTATTTGCCTTATGTATTGAGGTGCTCCTTTGTTGGGTACATAAATATTTACAATTGTTATATCTTCTTCTTGGATCAATCCCTTGATCGTTATGTAGTGTCCTTCTTTGTCTCTTCTAATAGTCTTTATTTTAAAGTCTATTTTGTCTGATATGAGTACTGCTACTCCAGCTTTCTTTTGGTTTCCATTTGCATGAAATATCTTTTTCCATCCCCTTACTTTCAGTCTGTATGTGTCTCTAGGTCTGAAGTGGGTCTCTTGTAGACAACAAATATATGGGTCTTGTTTTTGTATCCATTCAGCCAATCTGTGTCTTTTGGTGGGAGCATTTAGTCCATTTACATTTAAGGTAATTATCGATATGTATGTTCCTATTCACATTTTCTTAATTGTTTTGGGTTCGTTATTGTAGGTCTTTTCCTTCTCTTGTGTTACTTGCCTAGAGAAGTTCCTTTAGCATTTGTTGTAAAGCTGGTTTGGTGGTGCTGAACTCTCTCAGCTTTTGCTTGTCTGTAAAGGTTTTAATTTCTCCACCAAATATGAATGAGATCCTTGCTGGGTAGAGTAATCTTGGTTGCAGGTTTTCCTCCTTCATCACTTTAAATATGTCCTGCCAGTCCCTTCTGGCTTGCAGAGTTTCTACAGAAAGATCAGCTATTAATCTTATGGGGATTCCCTTGTGTGTTATTTGTTGTTTTTCCCTTGCTGCTTTTAATATGTTTTCTTTGTATTTAATTTTTGACAGTTTGATTAATATGTGTCTTAGCATATCTCTCCTTGGATTTATCCTGTATGGGACTCTCTGTGCTTCCTGGACTTGATTAACTATTTCTTTTCCCATATTAGGGAAGTTTCCAACTATAATCTCTTCAAATATTTTCTCAGTCCCTTTCTTTTTCTCTTCTTCTTCTGGAACCCCTATAATTCGAATGTTGGTGCATTTAATGTTGTCCCAGAGGTCTCTGAGAGTGTCCTCAGTTCTTTTCAATCTTTTTTCTTTATTCTGCTCTGCAGTAGTTATTTCCACGATATTATCTTCCAGGTCACTTATCTGTTCTTCTGCCTCAGTTATTCTGCTATTGATCCCATCTAGAGTATTTTTAATGTCATTTATTGTGTTGTTCATCGTTGTTTGTTTCATCTTTAGTTCTTCTAGGTCCTTGTTAAATGTTTCTTGCATTTTGTCTATTCTATTTCCAAGATTCTGGATCATCTTTACTATCATTATTCTGAATTCTTTTTAAGGTAGACTGCCTATTTCCTCTTCATTTGTTAGGTCTGGTGGGTTTTTATCTTGCTCCTTCATCTGCTGTGTGTTTTTCTGTCTTCTCATTTTGCTTATCTTACTGTGTTTGGGGTCTCCTTTTTGCAGGCTGCAGGTTCGTAGTTCCTGTTGTTGTTGTTGTTGTTGTTGTTGTTTTTTCTGCGATACGTGGGCCCCTCACTGCTGTGCCCCTCCCGTTGTGGAGCACAGGCTCCGGACGCGCAGGCCCAGCGACCATAGCCCACAGGCCCAGCCGCTCTGCAGCATGTGGGATCTTCCCGGACCGGGGCACGAACCCATGTCCCCTGCATCGGCAGGAGGACTCTCAACCACTGTGCCACCAGGGAAGCCCTCCCGTTGTTTTTGGTGTCTGTCCCCAGTGGCTAAGGTTGGTTCAGTGGGTTGTGTAGGCTTCCTGGTGGAGGGGACTAGTGCCTAGTCCACCACTAGTTCTGGTGGATGAGGCTGGATCTTGTCTTTCTGGTGGGCAGGTCCACGTCTGGTGGTGTGTTTTGGGGTGTCTGTGGACTTTTTATGATTTTAGGCAGCCTTTCTGCTAATGGGTGGGGTTGTGTTCCTGTCTTGCTAGTTGTTTGGCATATGATGTCCAGCACTGTAGCTTGCTGGTCGTTGAGTGAAGCTGGGTGCTGGTGTTGAGATGGAGATCTCTGGGAGATTTTCGCCGTTTGATATTACGTGGAGCTGGGAGGTCTTTTGTGGACCAGTGTCCTGAAGTTGGCTCTCCCACCTCAGAGGCACAGCACTGACTCCTGGCTGCAGCATCAAGAGCCTTTCATCCACTCGGGTTAGAATAAAAGGGGGATAAAGTAGAAAGAATTAGTAGAAGTAGAAAGAAAGAAAGTAAGAAATAAAGATAGAAAGAAAGAAAGAAAGAAAGAAGGGAGGGAGGGTGGGAGGAAGGAAGGAAGGAGGGACGGAAAAACAGAAAGAAAGAAGATAAAGTGAAATAAAAAAAGATAAAATATAATAAAGTTATTAAAATAAAAAATAATTTTTAAGAGATAAAAAAACAAAAACGGACGGATAAAACCCTAGGACAAATGGTGGAAGCAAAGCTATACAGACAAAATTTCACACAGACGCATACACATACACACTCAGAAAAAGAGGAAATGGGGAAAAAATTCATAAATCTTCCTCTCAGAGAACACCTCCTTAATTTGGGATGATTAGTTGTGTATTCAGGTGTTCCACAGGTGTAGGTACATCACGTTGATTGTGGAGCTTTAATCCGCTGCTTCTGAGGCTGCTGAGAGAGATTTCCCTTTCTCTTCCTTGTTCTCACAGCTCCCAGGGCTCAGCTTTGGATTTGGCCCCGCCTCTGCGTGTAGGTCGCTGGAGGGCGTCTGTTCTTCGCTCAGACAGGACGGGGTTAAAGGAGCCGCTGATTCGGGGGCGGTGGCTCACTCAGGCCGGGGGGGAGGGAGGGGCACGGAGTGCGGGGCGGGCCTGCGGCGGCAGAGGCTGGCGTGACGTAGCGCCGGCGTGACGTTGCACCAGCGTGAGGCACGCCGTGCGTTCTGCCGGGGGAGTCGTCCCTGGATCCCAGGAGCCTGGCAGTGGCGGGCTGCACAGGCTCCCCGGAGGGGAGGTGTGGAGAGTGACCTGTGCTCGCACACAGGTGGCTTCGTGGCGGCAGCAGCAGCCTTAGCGTCTCTTGCCCGTCTCTGGGGTCCGTGCTTTGAGCCGCGGCTCGCGTCCGTCTCTGGAGCTCCTTTAAGCAGCGCTCGTAATCCCCTCTCCTCGCGCACCAGAAAACAAAGAGGGAAGAAAAAGTCTCTTGCCTCTTCGGCAGCTCCAGACTTTTTCCCTCCCGGCTAGCCGTGGTGAACTAACCCCTTCAGGCTGTGTTCACGCCGCCAGCCGCAGTCCTCTCCCGGCGCTCCGACCGAAGCCCAAGCCTCAGCTCCCAGCCCCGCCCGCCCCGGTGAGTAAGCAGATAAGCCTCTTGGCCTGGTGAGTGCCGGTCGGCCCCGATCCTCTGTGCGGGAATCTCTCCGCTTTTCCCTCCGCATCCCTGTTGCTGTGCTCTCCTCCGCGGCTCCGAAGCTCTCCCCCTCTGCCACCCGCCGTCTCTGCCCGCGAAGGGGCTCCTAGTGTGTGGAAACGGCTCCCTCCCACTGGTGCAGGTCCCGTCCCTATCCTTTTGTCTCTGTTTATTCTTTTTTCTTTTGTCCTACCCAGGTACGTGGGGGGTTTCTTGCCTTTTGGGAGGTCTGAGGTCTTCTGCCAGCGTCCAGTAGGTGTTCTGTAGGAGTTGTTACAAGTGTAGATGTATTTCTGGTGTATCTGTGGGGAGGAAGGTGATCTCCGTGTCTTACTCTTCCGCCATCTTCCCCAGCAATTCCCAGGAGTGTTGTCTGAATAGCATTATTGACGCTGGGTTTGTACAGAAACAGAAATCAAAAGACTTTTCAAGTTTATTTATTGACAGGTTGCTTCAGTGTGCACACTATATTTCCATAGCAGCATGTGCAATTCCTCAAACTATTAATGGGTACTTTGCATTAATGCAGACAGGAAAACAATCACTGGTGGGGAGGGGGCACAACAAGTAAGAAGAACTCAAGATTTTAGGCAGAGTCAAAGGGTGTTTTCCTCCATTGAGATATTTTCAACTTGAATATAAAGGTGGATCCAAAATCTCTTTAGCTCCTAAGAGAATAAATTTAATTTAGTAGGTGATGAGAAAAAATTATTTTGAACAATTTGGAGAATCAAATACTTGGAACTATTTAATTGAAGAGACATTTTATTTAAAGTATTAATCAGTTATAATAAATTATTAAACTACATGGTGTTCAACTAGATCACTTTTTTAAGCAGAATTATATGATGAACTAAAAAGGTTTTGATTACATATTTGTAATGGCTCATAGAAAGCTTTGTTAAGCTGTGCTAATTCATGATTATTTTATTTTGCCTCTCATCTGTTCTGAAACATGCAGTGTATAGAAGCTTTCAAAGACTGAGGCAAACTTCTGAAATTTCAAGTCGACAGTGCTATATTATTATTTTGGGAGGCTCAAATTTGAGGCACGTTTCAGCTGAATCTATTTACCTCATTCTACTCTTATTTCATGAATTCTTTTTTGTAATTAAGTATTTAAACTTGCATTATTATGTTGTCATCAAGGTGACCAAAATACATCAAACATACCCCTATCTTTACCAAAGAAGATTCAAAACCCTATGAATAATGTTATGGTTTCTGGCATGATCATAGCTACAAGAAGAAGAAAAGGGTATAAGCATACACATTAGAGCAGAAGTATGTGAGGCAGTCATTGAAATTAGGACCTATTAACCAGGCTTTCCCAGACAACCCAGTCCCCTGGAGAGATAGAGTAAACACATTATTAGTCAATATGTGCAATTCTTACATGCTGAAATTAAGGCACATCTGGCCCTATGTAAAGTCCACTCTCATATTTTTAGAAGCCTTAAAAGGGATGTCTCCCATTTTCCTACCTTTACTGGGATTCCCCTATCTGTTCCTGCCAACCCCCCCCCCCCCCCAGTGAGGCCACCCCTGGTGCTTCTGTTCTCAAAGCCTCCGGAGGGATCAGCAAGGGGGTTTTTCACACAGATTCCTCAAAGCCTTTTTCTGATACAGTGACTCCAAGATTATGCTCACTCACAAGGGTCATCCAGCGCTTCCCAGCAAGGTGACTGGTGCACGTGTTCACCATGGAGCTGAGAGTCTTTCTCTAACATATGTCTCCACAGTGGCTGAGGTGTGATGGGGAATTGTGGCAAGTTGCGTACTGGCTTTTAAACGCCCCCCCCCCCCCGCCGCCCCAGGGACCAACAGACATTGCTTCCACTCGCATATCACTGGCAAAGCAAGTCACAAACATGCGATCCTATTATGTCATTAGAAAGAGAAGAGTGGGCTGAGATCTCTGTAATCACTCTAATTACAGGAATTTCAAGGACCTCTTTTCTTAGGACGAATTGTTCACAGAAGAGTCCCAGATCTTTCATACTAATAGATTTCTGGTCTGTTCGCAACATCTGTCATCCAGACATTTTCAGATGTGGCGGAATCCTTGGTCAAGCACTACTGGGAATCAAACGTAGATGTGCTATGCTATGACTTTTTGTTTATTGTTTCTTTATGTCTTTGTTTTTCTCTCCAGAAAACATCATTTCTCTGCCTGTCCTAGTACAGAGACTCTTCCTATCACTGAAGTCTCTAAAAAATTTTTTTGACCAGATACTTAAATTTTTTCTGGCTAGTAACTTAGTTCTAGAGAACTAAAAATAATTTTTACCCTTTTCAGAACCACCTAGTCATACACACAAGACCATAACATGGATATTATAGAGTTTAGGTATTCATTCACTCATTTGCTCAAATTACTGATTGGTTCTACAATAAACTCTTCAGAGAAATTTTTATGGATGCCGGCTCTTATATGACTGCTGACAAAGTGAACTGCCATGCTGATCAATGAGCAATGCCCTTTCTCTTCCAAAGAACTTGCTGCTTTCTGAACAATTATCCATGATTGAGTCAATGCAAAAAAAGCTTTCCTTCTTACCCTGTGTTATTGAAAGATAGCTCATGGTTAAATACTTTAAAAAACTAGGTGGGAAAGAGTAGAAAATACATTTGAAAGAAGAAAAGGCGACTGGCATTTCCCTGAGGAGATCTGGGCCCAATTTTCTAAACAGGTTGTTATAAACTGCTTTTCTCTTGGCTGTAGGTCCTTATTTTGTTGGATTTCCCCTATATCGCCAACGTTTTCTGTCCTCCTTTTCATCTGTAGGGACTTTTTTCCAGTAGATTTCAGCCGGAAGGGCAGGAGAGCAGCTGTCTCCACTAGAGAAACCTCATATTTGCCAAATGGATGGGCTTCTGCCTGGGTTCATTGGCTGTTTTCCCCAGCACCTCAGGGTACCATGTAGTCTTTGCAATAACCTAAGCCTTGTCCAGATCTGGATCAGACCTAGTCTACCTTTTAAAAGACTTAAAATCATGTTTGTTTCTTTTCACGTTGTGATATTTGGGAACAGTGTGTTTCTGAGTAAGCCAAGGAATAACAGCTTTACTCGGAAGTTAATCAAGATTAGAAATACCAAAAATTATATAAACTTCAGGACACACACACAATCTGGATCTCTCCTTGCTAATGCAAATTCAAATTCAAATTCTTATAATCTCAGTGGAATGTAAAACCTTCATAGTCAATTACTACTGCAACTTGACTTTTTGGTTTTGTTTTTATATTTTATTTGAGAGACTCCTGAAAAGGAAATCAGGATAGTACTCATATAACACAATCAAACAATTAAGAATTAGAAAAACAAAATATTGAGTCAGTTATCTACATCAGGAAGAAGGATTTGCCTTAAAGGACTGGTGTATAAACTTAATATAATAATGGATGTAAAAATCATCTTGTATATTCCTTGGCACAAAGAAAACATTTAATAAATGTTTGTTGAATAAATAAGTGGGTGGCCAATTTACTAAATTAGTTTTGTCAGTTGTCTATAGTCTCTACTATTTCTCAGTTTGTATACCTGTTCCACCAATCAGTCTACCAAATAATATATAAGCATCTTTGATAGAGATAAAATCCTTACTTTCTCTAAAGGCAGCCACATTTATAGGCATATATTTAAAACTTCAATAATTGTTATAAGTAAATCCATCTCACGCCAGAAAACAGATTTTCACTGAAAAGCAGTGGGTGAGATAATTCCTCAGCCTTTCCTGCTGGCATAGGATTCAGTGGAAATTTATTTTTTGGACTAAAGCTTCTGTAATATTGATACTTTTGGAAAAAAAGCTTTTCATCATGCTTCTAGAACTGATGGCAATCATATTCAGTGAATTAGTTTTTGTTTAAAGTTTGTCATTTATTGTATAAGCAGAAATCTTAGCTCATTTAAGTTGAAAAAAAAGGAAATGCATATTCTATATCTCTAATACTTCTATGAAAATGTATGTACTTATTCTTTTAAATGTCTCAGTAAGATATGGAGACAAGGGACCAGGCAGATATGTACACAAATACAGGTACTTTTTTAGGGAATTAACATGAAAAATTTGATCAGATAAGAAAAAAATGCCTTTATCCTCAGATGTTACATAATTGCAGACAGGAAAATGTCCAGGCATTGTTTTGAAACACATAGGGAGTTACACTGAAATTGATACTTGGAAGAATCTGAAAACCATGACAATAGTTCTGTAAGGGGATGGTAATTTGGCTGTATAATTAAATTGGAATGTGTTCAGTAAGCAGATGTGTGCAAATAAAGAAACATCTAAGTTGTGGGTTTGCACTTCTTGATCTTTCTTTTGTTTGCTTCTTTATGAGGACACCCCATGGCTTTCTGTTGTTGCTGTGCTGTTGCTGTTTTTCTCCTCACTACATTAGCTTCTGGCACTAATACACTCCTTAGGTTTATTCAGGAGCCTTCCAGGCTGCAGAGTTCCATTTTGTCAACAGATGGCATAAGACATGATTCTCCATGCTCGACTTCAAAACATTTTGCTATCGCTGTCCCAAAGTTGATTTGAAATTGTTTCCATGCTACTGCTGAATGCAAACAAACTTCTTCTAATTTCGAAAGTCATTGAGAAATGTGACATTATTTGCGAATGACATAAAAACCAAAGTTTAAAAAATTTTTTTCCCTGAAACAAAATCCAAAAATCAAAAAAGTGACTTAACAACAGAAAACGTTTATATGGATTTCACCTACCTACCACAACATACAATCTACCCCAGCTTCCACTCCTTATACCCCACAATGCAGGGCTCAAATTGCCATGAAAATATGGATGGCAATCTGTACTCAAACAATTCTTAGCAAATTCTTAGTGACTATTATTTTGCTTGTATAAACTGATACAGTTTCACTATATTGCATTGTAGTGCCACTATAATAGCACATGGAAACTTGAGTCAATACACATTTGGAAATAAACAGAAAACAGAAAACTTTCTAATATAATAACAGAGACGAGAGAAGGTAGATTCAAAAAAATCTTAGGGCTATAAGTGCTTTATCATTGAGCTTAAGCTGTCATTTATTAATAAGCAAACTGAAAACCAGAGATAAACGCTGGCTTGTCCAAATCGCTCAAGAGTATCACAATTTCCAGCGCTCTTGTGAGTCATAGTTCCGGTAACAGAGATTGATTAAGTCTTTAATTCTAAGACTTGCCCTGCCTCAGTCTTTCTTGGGGAGACTGAGAAAGGCATACACAACAGTACTAGGCCAACCAGAGTGACTTTTTATTAATACCTGGAGATTTGATACCAAAAGTGATTTTCCGGATAAACTCTTTATTTGCAGAAGTCGGTTGGTGACTCTAGACTGACAGGGCTCCTTCTGTATAGAGTAGAAGATTTCGAGGCCTCCTCCTTCACATATCTAGCATATGGATGGCACTTTGTTGGTGGTATTGTTATGGGGGAATGAAGAGCTTTCCTCTTTCCAGAAGGGACCGCCAAGCAGTGAGAGAGGGAGACAGTGAAAGAGAAAATGATCAAAGAGACATTGCCATAATGCTGTAGGGAGACTCTATAACCTGATATCCTCCCTCTAAAACGCCTAACTATCCCTGTGTTCATCTCTGCGCCATCTCGTGCAGAGTTATAATTAAAGTTGGTATTTATTTTTATTAATACATGTGACTTTTATATCCTTTTGAAAGCTGTTTGATATTATTTTGCAATTGTATTGAGCTCTTGCTGGCAGAAATTGATTTTATAGGAAGGAATAAATAATATTGAATTTTGGAAATTTTCAACAATGTCAAGAAGAATTTTATTTGTGATACTTAAAGTGATTTTACATTATTTTCTTTCATATGATACACTTCTACACTGTATACACTATTTGCATAACAATGTTGAACGTTTATGAATAACTTAACAAATTCATATTCTCCAACAACCCTAAGGACAGCATTATTAGCTCAGCTTTTTAATGTATAATCACAGAAGGAGGCTTTTGAAACATTAAGTCTATAAAAGAGAAGTGTAAAAATTGGCCAGAAAATCAGACAGTTCTTTTCCTATACAAAGGGGTGGGATACCTTGGACTCTGTCCTTATGGTCTAAGTTCCCACCTTCTTCTTCCTTTTATTCTAGCATTTCTGTTCGATGTCTGTTATATGGACCTTCAAGTCAAATTCATTTTATAAGTAATCAGAATAATGATTGTATATTTATAAAAGAATATACAGTTTTGCAGAAAACGTAAGATTATAAGATCCTCCAGTGTCAGGAGAGGAGAGATGCATTGCTGAATATGCCAGAGTCAATCTTGCATATAAAACCATTGAAAATAAATAATACAATTTAAAATATAGTTTATTAAAATGAAACTGGTAATTTATAGTGTTTTGAATGAATTGTGAAAAATTAAATCACATAATGAATACCAGGAATGGATGAATGAACATTGAAATTTTTGTCACCAGTAATGGCTAGAATCATCCTACGATATTAGGAATGCACCACTGAAGCCCAAATGTGTGACAAATGCTTCTCTTCCAACCATGGGACAGAAGGGAGTCCAGCAGTTTCTAGATTGTTGTGTAGGAATTGGGGACATTTGTAGTATTGGGGGCATTTATAAAAGAAAAAAGAAAAATTATAAATGCTTGAAATAGGAGAACTGTTTTGTTAAATAGTGAGAAATAAAGGTTAATATAATAAAGCCCATGTATGAGGATCCTGGGATCCATTGTATTCTGATTATTGTGGTTTTTCTTTTTAGGACACAGGTGTGAGTTTTGAGAGTTTAACTACTCCTAACTCCAAAACATAAAAGTAGTACCAACTCCAAATTTCATGAAGAATCAGCTTGTAGCTCTGAATCTCATGGGAAAATCTGCAAACCAAGATTACTTTTGTGCAAGCATTCTTACACAGAGAGTAAATTAACTTGATAAAATTTATATCAGGGAAAAATTAAGAAAGCAATAAAATAACCTGATTATGGATATTTTGTTATTATTTCTTAAAATTATAGATTTAGAAATTTAAAAATTGACAATAAAATGTGATTAAATGCTCTCACACAGGGCCAATCATTACTTAAATCTACTAGGTCCTCCACTAATATTTTTTGAATTAAATTTTTAATGAAGTGCACTGATAAATGACTACACAAGACTCTGTGGACACATCAAAGGGAGGACAAATATCTCCTTCCCCAAACTATTAGATTGTAATTGTAAAATATGAAAATTAACAAGTAATTTTACAAGTTGGAGATAGAGTTTAGATACTACATTTTCCCAAAAAGAGGCTGGATTCTTTTATACAGAGAACAATGGGATGGCTCAAAAATTGGTATTTTTATTTAATTTGGATTTTATATTTTTCTCTTTGAGGTTCTGAATTAGTAAGATTACTATTTTTCCTGTGGTTCATTTTAGGGTCAAAGCATTGGGATAGAAAGAAAATGATGTTTCTATCATTGGAAAGTGATCGAGCCTTTTTTATGATAATCCCACTAATTTTTCATAAAGATAAGTTATTATAAGGTAAATTAAATGAAATTTTGTATCACTGTAAAATTTTCATGTAAGCTAATTCACAAGTATGAAAAGAAAATTCACATACAGATGGTCCCCGATTACCATGGTTTGACTTAATGATTTTTCAACTTTACAGTGGTGCAAAAGTGATAGACATTCAGTAGAAACTGAACTTCAGATTTTAAATTTTGATCTTTTCCCTGGGCTAGGGATGTATGGCATGATCCTCTCTCATGATCCTGGGCAGCACAGTTCTCTGTCAGCCAGATCACAAGGGTACACAATCAATACACTTAGTACTGTTCTGTACCAAGACAACCATTCTGTTTTTCACCAACAGTACTCAATTTTGGTATTCAACGAATTACATGAGATATTCAATACTTTATTATAAATTAAGCTTTGTGTTAGATGATTTTACTCAACTATAGGCTAATGGAAGTGTTCTGATTATATTTAAGGTAAGCTAGGCTAAGCAATGATGTTTGGTGGGTCAGGTGTATTAAATGCATTTTCAACTTAAGATGTTTTCAGCTTACAGTGGGTTTATTGGGACATAACACCATTGTAAGATAAGAAAGGGTCTGTATATATTCCAATTATTTATTCAGAAATATTACTGGAAAAAAAATCCAAAGAGCATACTTAGTAATTTAATGAGAATATAAAATACTTCTAATCTACCTAGTTGAAAGCAAAAACTGTCCTAATTTTTAAATTATTCTTATATTTCTTGGTCTCCATTTAAATGTAAAAACGTGTTGTAGACAATACTTAATTTTGCCTGTCCAACATCAATGTTTTCTTTCTTTTGGTAACAGAACAAATGTATCTTGTAATTTTCTGCTTAAAACCCATTTCAAATGGTCTAAATGGCCCAACCATTTCCACTGTTAGGAGCCAGCCTGACTGGTTCAGAAATAGGCTCATTATTCAAGCTCTCCCAATTCGAGAACTATTTGAATATTTTCTACAAGAATTATAAGGTAAGACTATTGGTAAGACTTTTGATTTCCAGACAACTTCCTTTAAATGGAGAAATAAGTGACTGGGGCTGATGGAAGACGTTGTGCTGTGGGGTTGAAACGACCTCAGTGGAAGCTAAGCGGAGGCTAGTAGTACTGAGACATGGAGACAGGAAAAGGCCTGACTATTGAATTAACAACCAGACTTAGTTTTGCTCACATTATACCTTGGATTTGTCAGATAAATTATTCCCCTTTATATTTATTATTGTTGTAATTGTTACTATTATTTGCTTAAGCTAGCTTAAGTTGGAATTCAATTATTTGCAACACTGTTTTGAGTAACGCAAAAGTCAAAGGGAGATAGAATTATTAAAACAATCTAAAATGAAAAAAATAATATTGATAAAATGATAAGATAAATATTACTTTTATCACAAAGTATGAGAAAATATTCTCACATCCAGAGATACATAGGTTCAGTTGCCTAAATTGAGATCACCTTCCTATAAAATGTATTATTATTATTAGAATCTATAATGATGTACCAGTTGTATAACCTGTTGTGATCTAAATTCAAGCTAACTCAGAGATGACGATCCTTTGGGAACTCAGGTGATTACCAAGTTGTCTTCTTCTATTCAAATTTAAAGCAGCCAGTGATTTTGGGGAAATTGTTAAATAGTATACACCTGTTTGTCTACAAAATGACAGTAATAATATTTGCATCTTAACATTGTTTTCAGGACTCTATGAGATAATAAATGCAAAGATCTCTTGGCACAATTTCTGACACCATAAACAAAACAGAGCAAACTATTTTTCTTTTTTTCCTGAACTAAGGAATCAGTGTTCTATGAAATAAGCTAGAAAAAATAGAAAGATTTCAGTTCCAGTAGAGAGAGTGGAGAATTCTCAATAAACAAGGCAGGAGTTCAGTCGTAAGGACTGGCTTTGCACACTGGGGGTGACCAAAATGAAGCAGCCCAGGTGGCGTCTAGAACAGAGCCCTACAGAACCTCCCTGAGCATGAAGCTGAGGGCAATGAGTTAATTCTGGATCTGACTTGCCTGTGTGTGAGGGTTCATTGGTATATTCATCTGCTGTGCTAAGGAAGATCCAGGCACTCTATTGAATAGAAGTCAGGGATTTTCCTGTAGAGTGACTCCTTAGTTAGATGTAGGGATTGAGAAAGATCAGAAATGCTGATCAGACAGACTTTCTGCCCATCACCCACAAACACACACACAGAAAGCCTGCTCTATCGCTAAGGAAATGGACCTATTGCTTTGATGTACTGTATGAAGAGAAGACTGTCAATTACCTCTCCTGCCTCTACTCCCAGGAAAGCATTTATCCCCTAGAAACAATGTGGCTCAAGACAAACAACAGTTAATATCTCTGACTGGACTCTAGTTCCTGTGCCTGGAAATGAAGTTGGTTCTCACAGCTTCATCCCCAAAAAAGATCCAAATTACAACCTTCCAACATCCTTGATCAATCACTTGGACTGATTATTTAGGATATCTGACCCTCTAATGTCTTCTTTCTATCAGAAGGAGGCTCCCCTGAGACCAGTTTATCTACCTCCAAAGCTATTATACCAGAAGCTAAAAATTATATTTCATTGGCTTCTTTGTTTTTACCTATTGGAAGAAGTAGTATGCTTTATCATTATTAACTCAACAGATTTATATCGATTACAAATCAAAAATTTAACCCAGATTAGGAATGAATTGTTTTGCTTTGCTCATTGACCATGGCAAAGCGGTCTCTAATTCACACACTAAAAAGAGTATATCCTAAAAGTAAGCATTCAAAATTATTTGTACTTTCCCCTTTCCAAATGTGATCATAGAATTCACACTTATAAAAAATCTGTAAACACAAGCTGTAACTTTTCTAGCATCCAAGGTTGAGGTCCTCAGCCACGAGATAACGTATCAGGACTCTTTTTAACACTTCGCAATATAACCCCCGATGGGCACAAATCATTCCTCTGGGAACACAAACTAACCAGAGTTGGAATATTCACAGTAAGCACAAGTTAGAGACTCACCCTGTATTTATCCATTGCACTTTCTGTTTGAATTTTAAAAGTCCTTATGTGGAGGAAGTTCCAATTGTTTTACTAGAAAAGATTTTTAGATATGGCCATCTTAGCTTATTCCAAATATTGTGTAAGGGGAAAGTCAGTGTCATTTTCTCTTTGATAGATGACCTCTATATTTGGGAAGAAATGCCATTAAAATATATAACCCTACTACTAGAATTGATTAAAATGAAAAGAAAAGTAGACATCAAACATAGAAACATTCTGGTATATTCTTGAAATGGAAATGTCAGGGAGCATTGAAAAGCCATCCCAATTATTGTTGACTCCAGGATGGCCTGCCTTTATTTCGCCATCAGTAGCCAAGGTAAAGTGGCCAGATGGCTCAACTTGATAGCTCAAACCTTGCTCCTTAATGGGCTGGCTCTGGGTCTACTGACTTTTGTCATATTACAGTATATTTGGATGCTGTTTCCCAACAATTCTCTTTCTCAGTGGCTTTGCCTGCTTCCAGGCCCTGCCTCTTCATCTATCCATGATGTACGTACACACAAATTCATCAAATCCCCATCAACTCCAGGGCAGCCCAATCTGGCACCTGAAGAGGATGTTCAGATGCTAAACCCTGAAGGTTGAAGTTAGTGCCAGAGCTCTTATTAAGCCAACCAAATTGTTCCAAAATATATCTACTGGGGGCACAAAAAGCTAGGGTGAGGGATCCACATGATATTTTTATATGATGTTGAATTTTCTGCAATTTTGTTTGCCTTTCATAATCAATCCTTTTTCATGTGCCTACAATTGTTAACCTTCCGGTTATAGATTTTACCTTGTCACCAATTGGAAAAATTTGTATGGACAAAAAGCAGCAATGGACAGGAGTAAGACAGTATGAAAAAGTAAATGACAAAGCGTTTTCAAAAAGGAAGTGCTTCCTTGAATGTAAAACAAGGGGACTATCCCAGGTTTAATGGAAATTATTCCATTTTGATAATTTTTATTTTGACATTGTATTCTACATTGGGATGTTCATATGTAGGGAAAAATTAATAAGCACTATCTGCTGTGTATTTAAAACGTTGGTTGATGCGTGAGTGATATAAGATATTCATGAAATAAACACTCTGTGATAGCTCGTAGTCTAGTTTGGCACAGTTTTAAAATGTGCCAAAACTTGAGAACAAGAAAAAATATTAATACTATTCAATTTTGCATAATACAAACTATGTATTATGCATTTACTTAGAAGAAAGATACCAGAGTCAACGAGAAAAACCCCCAAAATTTCATGGTGGTACTTGAAAGCACCCTGAAATATTGGTAGAATTTGAAGAGAAGGGAGGGAAGAATTTTTTTTTAATGATTTTGGCCTTGTAAGATTCTAATCAGAGAGCCCAACTGCGCCTGACCAGGTTTCTGACCTACAGAACTTTGAGATAACAAATAAATGTTGTTTCCAGCTGTTACATTTGAGGTAATTTGTTACACAGCCATGGAAAACTAATATACAAACAACAGTGTCATTATGAGTATAGTAGACACATGATATATTACCTAGAATTTGTAATCCTTTTTTAAATTAACATACTCATTGTCATTTGAGGAAATACCTTCCTATGAATTTTTTATCTCACATGTGAAGATTAGTAAGATGTTCTTCATTTTCCTAACCAAAGAGTGAACTGTGGCACACTCAAAAAAATCCCATCTGTTACTTTTTTTTCCAGGGCTTTGTATCTCAAGTAGAGTAATAACTTTAGGAACAGAGTCATCTTGGTGTGGGCACGTTTACAGTCTATCACTTTGAGTCTCTGAACTTTATATCATTTAAATATTATTTTTATCTTTTAAACCAGGTTATTTTTTGTGATTATACCAGAAGAACCATAATATCATATTGAGTTTCTCATAGGAAATGAATATTTTGAAATTTAGTCATGGTCATTTAAAACAGATAAAGCAAGGTGCCATAGAAGTGATCTAATTCAATCCCTGTAGTTTATGGTTTGGAAATCATTAAAATAAGTAGCGATTAAAAGAAATCTGCAACGTGCAACACAGGAGAAAACCTAAATGAACTTGGATATGGTGATGCTTTTTTATTTTATTTCATTTTTTTAACATCTTTATTGGAGTATAATTGCTTTACAATGGTGTGTTAGCTTCTGCTGTATAACAAAGTGAATCAGCTATACATATACATATATCCCCATATCTCTTCCCTCTTGCATCTCCCTCCCTCCCACCCTCCCTATCCCACCCCTCCAGGCAGTCACAAAACACCGAGCTGATCTCCCTGTGCTATGCAGCAGCTTCCCACTAGCTATCTACCTTACATTTGGTAGTGTATATATGTCCATGCCACTCTCTCACTTTGTCCCAGCTTACCCTTCCCCCTCCCCATGTCCTAAAGTCCATTCTCCAGCAGGTCTGTGTCTTTATTCCCGTCTTGCCCCTAGGTTCTTCATGACCTTTTTTTTTTTTTTTAGATTCCATACATATGTGTTAGCATATGGTATTTGTTTTTCTCTTTCTGACTTACTTCACTCTGTGTGACAGACTCTAGGTCTATCCACCTCATTACAAATAGCTCAATTTCGTTTCTTTTTATGGCTGAGTAATATTCCATCGTATATATGTGCCACATCTTCTTTACCCATTCAGGTGATGCCTTTTTAGATACAATGCCAAAGACATGATTCATGAAGGAAATGATAAGCTGGACTTTATTAAAATTAGAAATTCTGCTCTCCAAATGGTAATATCAAGAGAATTAGAAGATATTTTCTGGTAGAAAATATTTGCAAAAGACACATTTGATAAAGGATTGTTACCCAAAATATACAAAGAACACTTAAAACTCTATAGTAAGAAAATAAACAACCTGAATAAAAAAATGGGCCAAGGACACTTCACCAAAGAAGATACACAGATGGCAAATAAGCATGCTCCACATCATATGTCATCAGGGAAATGCAAATTAAAACAATGAATGATTTCCACACACCTATTAGGAGGGCTAAAACCTGGAAAACTGACACCACCAAATGCTGACAAGAATGGGGAGCAACAGGAACTCTCATTCATTGCTGGTGGGAGGGCAGATGGTACAGCCATTCAGGAAAATAGCTTGGCAGTTTCTTACAAAACTAAACCTACTCTTGTAGGTTTAGCAATCATGCTCCTTGGTATTTACCCAAAGGAGCTAAAAACTTATGTCCACACAAAAACATGTACATGGGTGTTTACAGCAGTTTAATTCATAACTGCCAAAAGCTGGAAACAACCAGATGTCCTTCAGTAGGTGAATGGAGAAATAAATTGTGGTACATCCAGACCATGGAATATTATTCAGTGTTAAAGAGAAGTGAGCTATCAAGCCATGAAAACATAGGGAAAAAATTTAGGTGCATATTACTTTGTGAAAAAAGTGAATTTGCAAGGTCTACATGCTGTGTGATTTCAACTTTATGAAATTCTGGAAAAGGCAAAACTATGGAGACATTAAAATGATCTGTGGTTGCCAAGGGTGGGGAGAAGAGAAAAACAGGCAAAGCACACTGGATTTTTAAGGTAGTGAGATGCTCTGTGTGATATTATAATGATGGATATATATCCTTACACTTTTGTCAACCTATAGAATGTACACCCCAAAGAGTGAATCCTAAGATAAACTATGAACTTCGGGTAATAATGTGTCAATGTAGGTTCATCCTTCATAAAAAATATGCCATTCTGGTGACTGATGTTGATAATGGTGGAGGCTATTCATGTGTGGGGGTAGAAGATATAGGGAAAATCTTCGTACCTTCTTTTCAATTATGTTGCAAACCTAACACTGTTCTAAAAAATAGTCTTAAAAAGAAAATGCATTTTTGAATGTGAGAAATAAAATGTTCTGCCCATTTTCATATCATGTTAGGTGCCAGTGGCTCAGTGAATATTACGGTACGCTCTCAGACTTTCTAATTGGTTAAAGTTTGTGCCTTCCATGTAATTTCCAGTTACCCAGATAATTCATGGCAAGTGTTTTCATTAAAGATGAAGAAACTGAGACTAAGTAGGTTAGAGATCTGCGAATTCTTAGGCAAATACTATCATGGTTTAAAATGAAATTCTAATCAATCATAAAAAAAAATATTTGAGAAAGTCATTTTCTTCCCTGGATTTTAATTAGTCATAGGAATTGTTTGGTACAGCTGTATTCTTGTCATTTTCAATTAATATTGATAAATTCCCACTCTCTGATATGAAATGAAGGAGTTCCTGTGTTTCTAACCTTTGATGTGTGTGTGCCAGATGTGAATGTTCCAGAGTCAAAATCCCTTTAATTATTAAGGATTTGCAGAAAGATCCACTAGAAATGTCACTGTGTCTCACAGAACAAGTCCAGAGTTCCTAAGTATTTAGTAAAATTAACTTTAGAAACTTGTGTAGATTTCCTTGTCTAGGGACTCTGCAAACCCAATGCCCGCATAATTTATCTTTCTTACAGTTCTTAAAAGAGGAGGTAAGATTACTCATGATTTTGGAAACATTTTTGCTCATGCTTGCTGCTTATACATTCTAAATATCTTCATTTAAACTGTAGCTAATTTAACTTAATTTCTTTGATGACTAAGTTTATTATACCAGTAGACTTCTGCGTACCTGTCTATGAATATCTGTAATTACGATCCTTAACATAAAACGAGAATCTCTTTCTCCCACTCCTCTGAAATCTTTCACGGAACTACAGTGATTCCATTTGTCCAATACTTATCAAGAATAGAGCCAGGAAGAAGATGTAAATTTCTACTGAGTCTAGTTGTTTTTCCTTTTTCAGATCTTTCAGTCTGAGCTGAACATGTAATCTAAGGGATTCTATGCTTAAATGCCATTCTTAAGTGAAAATGAAAAGTTATAAACATTTTAAAAAGGAACATCTGTCCTATGTATATGGGGTAATAAGTCCCCCACTTTTGGGTATAATGAGAACTCTGTGGAATTCATCATCAGAAAATCCTGGATTTGAATTCCAACTTCCTCATTTAACTGTGTGATCTTGAACTAGATTCTTAAACTTTCTGATTCTCAGTTTTCCAGTGCACAGATGTGACTACTAATAATTTATGCTTTTTAAAAAAATAAACATTACTTCTCTGCATTTGCTTTAGAACTTGCAGGTAGGACTTGCCTCTGTCCTAGACTCAACGGAGTCATATGCTCTAGATCCTCATCCCTCTTGTATTATTCTGTCGTAGAGAAGAACCTTACAATGCTCAAGATATAGAAGCGTGACTAATAATTTTAGAAAAAAAGGTCAACTGAATTCCTTTTGAGAGAGACATTAGGAAAGTAGTAACAATTGCACTGGAATCTTATAGTTCGAGTACTGATCTGTATCTTAGAAGCCAGATGATCTTGAATTCGTTGTTAATCTTTCTGGAAATCGTCTTCCTTGTTTTAAAGAAGATGGAAGGTGGTGAAGAATAGAAGATCTATTTGAAAAGCAAAAGCCCAATACAAATCTTAAGACCTAATATTAGTTGTTGATAATATTATCTGTTAATTTTATATTGTTCAGCAGTAATTCTATCACACGCAACTTCTTTTAAGTTTTACTCTCCTTGGTCATTGGTAAACTGCTGTCCAGTGTTCCTGTCCTCCAATAATTCACTGTTTCCATAAGAGAACAGTGGGTGAGAAGGGGCTGCCCAAATAGGAGCTACAGCTCATAGTCTTTGCTTTCTTGCATCTGCCTGGGTCTATGCTCACAGTTCCTGCTCATTGGAATGTGAACAGAAGTGATGGGGGTGGTCCTGGGCCAAGGTAGTTAAGAGACATTTCCTTAATGAATAATATATCCAGTTAACAAATATGTATTCCCTGCATTAACAAAAAAGTGACACAAATAATATGTAACTATTCCTGTGAAAAGATCTAAGAAAACTAGCCTGTGTGTTGGGCCATAGGGGAGGGTCTTGTGAAAGGGGGGCTGTGAAATCTTCTCTAATGAAGGATAAATAACTTATACAAGGGAGAGACAGATGGGGCTTGGGAAAGTGCGGGCTGATGAGAAGAAACCTTTGTAAGAAAGCTCTGAGGCACGAAGGAGGCTGGTGAGACGGATTAGCTATGGGAAGACCAATATGCCTAGAACAGAAAGAGTGAAGTGGGGAAGAGTGAGGCAATAGCAATGTAGTAACAACCATTACGTTGATTGCTTAATTATTATTGCTTTTTGCAAAGTAAAGCTAATATGCACGGCTGTAACATTCCTTTGCTTTTTATCTTCTTTCTCTGCTGCCAGAAAAGCACAAGAATAAAGGCAAAAAAGAAACTTGGTAGCAAAAATATGAGTTTGCATAAATACCCAAATATATATACACACACATATATACACATATGTGCGTGTGTGTGTACCAACCTTCAAATTTAACTAGTTTAAAGATTTTGAATCGAAACACACCACTTTTGAAAAGAGCTCATGATGAGTAAATGTTAAATTTGTAATAAGGGAGAAACACAGAGACAATGATTGACAAATGGAGAAGCCCAAAATTTTCTCCCGGTAAGAATTTGTTAGTGTTTTTATTACATGTAAACAAAGTTACTTAGAGAAAAACATAATTAGGCATCTTCATAGAAACGTCTGAAATTATTTTAGAATATTAGTGGCAGTTTTAGTTTTCAAGTCAACAGTCACTTTATTTCAAATTAACATTGCTCCCAGTGGTGTTGAGCTTGTTGTAAACACAAAAGGAACACTATTTATCTACTAAGAGAAGTATTTATTCTTTCTTAGGACAGAATAAACATAATGGGGATGACTTTCTTTCCCTGGGAGCATCCAAGCCTCTCCAAACACTTTCCAAAATCCTAAATTAAATTGTGAGGGTGCTGTTCGTTCACACATGACTGTTTGCTCTACAGTGAGCCAGCTGAAGTTCACATCAAACATATATGTCATTGTTCAACATAATTGTTTAAAAGCAAGTGTATTTTTCCTATTATGGAAATAAAGTAATCAAAACTTAGGAGATCCAAGAACACACAGCTCTTAAGTGTAAGAACAGGAATAACACCACCACCAATGAAAATAATAGCTGAAGTTGAATGCTGAGGGCCAGACACTGACGAGGACATCATGGGTTAGCTCATGTCATCTTTATGACAACCAAAGAATGAAGGATGTCCTCTCATCCACTTAGAGATTGTAAATGGAGGCACAGAGAGAGGAAGGACCCTGTCCAAAGTCACACCTCATCTGAGCCCAGGCAGCCTGCTTCTAGAGCGTGCAAATGGTTTGTCCCACACTTTGACTTATGAAGAAGCAGCCTCCCCTTCTGTAGAACAACACGTGGAGAAGGGTGTTGATTTTCATTGGAAAGGGTATCGGATCCTTCAATATCATTATCCTGCATTATACTGCAGTGTTGGCACTAAAGTGCTGGTCTGTTTTGAAATCCCAAAGGCAATGGTTATTTTTAATACACTGACCTAATTACATATGGTGATCCAAGATCAGCATAAAACTCCAAAGAGAGCCTGAAGTATCAACTAAGTTTATACTGAGCAGAGGGAGAACAGTATTCTGTTCTTAAAGAGCGTTTCTTGATTTTAGGTTTAATGGCTCACTCACAGTCATCACATCCTACTGAGTAAACTGATAATCTTTGGTAAGGGGTGGAAGAGGATTGGGGTGCTGAAGAAAGAATATACAACCACATTAGTATAAAAATATACCACTTGACATTTCAGAAGGATGCTGGCATTTACAGTTAGTATTCCAAAGCAGCAGTAGCAGAAATCTCACAGCATTATTCTGGATTATTTCTAGAGCGTTAATCTCTGATGGTAACAGGTTATTTGGATTGTGTCAATGAGGTCATGTCATAAATTACTATATCTTATTGTAGTGGGAATTGGGAATGCAGAACAACCTGCATGACTTTAAGAGGAAACTGCTGGCAATCTTTCTAAGCACAGTTCAGAGTAGCTGAAGAGGGGGCTTCCATGTACCTCTCACTGCCCAAGGCAGAGAGTTACTGATTTAGTTGCAACAGAGACAGAATATCTCATGTACAAAACAGGTAAACTACTAGAACAATGTTTGACATATACGTTTTGTAAAATGTATTTTATATCAATACATTTTTGTCTCATTAAGTACTCAAAGTGACCTTATAAGATAGTTTCATTAGGACACTGAAACAGATTTGTTAAAAGACATCTGGTTATGGACACACACGCATTTTGAAAAATATATTACTAGGACTTTCCTGGTGGCACAGTGGTTAAGAATGCGCCTGCCAATGAAGGGGACGCGGGTTTGAGCTCTGGTCTGGGAGGATCCGACATGGTGCGGAGCAACTAAGCCCATGAGCCACAACTATTGAGCCTGCCCTCTAGAGCCCACGAGCCGCAACTACTGAGCCCTCGTACCACAACTACTGAAGCCCGTGCGCCTAGAGCCCGTGCTCTGCAACAAGAGAAGCCACTGCAATGAGAAGCCCGCGCACCACATCTAAGAGGAGCCCCCGCTTGCCACAACTAGAGAAAGCCCGTGCAGAGCAACAAAGACCCAACACAGCCAAAAATAAAATAAATTTATAAAAAAAAAATTACTAAAGTCTTTGTTAAATTCTAAAGTAAGATTTACTACAGAAGTGTACCAATATATACACCTAAGAGTTTAATGTGGGAATTTTGCCTGTTATTAAATTATGCAAATAACACTGTAGAATTGAACTGACTCTTGTAATTATGAAAATATTGGAAAATGCACTGGGCTCTACTACTTAGACTAACAAATGCATCTTCATACATGAGAACTACCCTCCAGTGAACCTCAGGGCGATGGGAATCCAGCTGCATTCAAGTTCTTACTGCTTATTTCACTATGTGGGTTGGAAGGAAAGAGAGGGACGATAAATACAATGATGGACGAAGGTGATAAGTCGCATTTATCTACATTCCTTATTTCACAATATCAACAAAAGTTTCCTGGGCATTTGGAAGCATTAGCAATGGATGACAGTCTGGAGTGAGAAATAGAAAAGAATTTCTGGATCGTGCTGTGAGATGTGGTTTACGGCAAACATGTTCTGTAAATTGCCAGGTAGAAAGTGGGTCACATTGTGGGGCACACTGTCTCTGTTGTTAACTAGTCAACTCTGCCATAGACAACACACAGACAAACAGAAATAGTTGTCTTCCCATAAAACATTATTTATACAAACAAGCAGCAGGCTGGATTTGGCTTTCAGGATGTAATATACCAACTGTGATTTAGAGCATAAAGACAGGCCTGATGTGACCAAAGCTGGAGTTACACAAAAATCAATTGGGAGGAAGCTTCAGGGACCCATCCCATTCTGGGATTAAGTCGGAGGCTGGGTTGTATGAGAGTAACACCACAAACTGACTAAGAGAGAAATATCCAAATGTGTAGAAACCAGCCACATGGTATGGTCATCCCAGTGATATGGGCAAGTCATGGGTAAAAGTGTGAGATTGCCTATATAACTATACACAGCTTAAAATTATGACACATTGGAGTTGAATTTTATATTCAGGTAATTAAGGCTAATTCCCCAATGAGAAAGCTAGAAGAATCCCTGCTCCAAAACCTCTGCTGTTGACTTTTGATGCTCTGTGCATATTACAGCTGCAGACATCATTTTATAAGATTCTACTTACCATTGATTCACAACTCTAACAATTAATAATTGATTGACGCTATTGAGCCCAAACTTGTTTGCATTCGACTGCTAACTAATCAACATATTCCACATTGATAGTCCTTCAGATGTTTAAATGATACTGCCATGTACATTCTTTCTCAGTTTCTCTCCTTTGGCAAACTTGTCCCCCTTCCCTTTCTCTGGGATGATTAGAATGGAATGGAGATCATACATACCCATGATGCTCAGGATGCTACAACATATGCGTGCATGTATGTACACAGCTCTGCAAGACAGTAAAGTCCTGTGGGCAGGGATCTCTGTCTACTTTGTTCATGATAGTTAATATAGAACAAAATGTGATAGGAGTTAATAAATTCTACCATAATAACTAATATGTCTTCCTTCTGCGATGTATCTTGGCCTCTTTCTCAACCAAATATGATACTTTGTCAGAACTAAGGAACATATAGGCAAACGTATGTATGGCAGAAGGAGAAGTCTGGGTTTAGAGGTGTGTGTGCTAATATAAGTGAAAAAGAGAAAGGATGAGAAGTCAGAGGATGTCGTGTGGAGCTATATTTTTTTCTAAAATTATGATTTGTGGATTAACAGATACACACTACTATATATAAAATAAACAACAAGGACCCACTGTATAGCACAGGGAGCTATATTTAATATCTTGTAATAACCTATAATGGAAAAGAATCTGGAAAAGTATATATATGTGTGTGTGTGTGTGTGTGTGTATATATATATATATACACACACACACACAAACACACAAAACTGACTCACTTTGCCATACACCTGAAACTAACACAACATTGTAAATCAACTTAATTCAATTTAAAAAATAAAAAATAACATAAATAGCTCCTGATATGATGCCATACATATGGCAGATGCTCAGGACACATTTTTAAAGATTAATATAATAATAATACGCTTAATAACATCGACATATATTGATACCACCACTTACTAACACAGGCCTCAAGAAATCAGGCCCACATTTCAGAACATCTACAATCTAGTTGAATTTTGGCTAAAGATAAGTGGTGGAAGGAAGAAATATATTTGATTGTGAATTATTGTACACAGGGTTTATATTCATTTTAAAAGATAAAATTATTTTTAAATGATTCAAAATCATTATATTCTCACAGGATTCTCCCTCATACCTGCTTACTTCTCTGGGTCTTTGCATTTGCTCATTTAGGAGCAAAAGACGCTCTTTCCACAGTATCTCCCCTCCATTATCAACTCACTAGCATCGTGTTTACTTTTCAAAGCCTTGATGCTATTTGACTTCCTCCTCAAGGTCTTATTTGACATATTCCATCAAAATTAATTGTTCCTTCCTCAGCACTCCCACGGCAAAATTTTGTATTTAGCAAATTAAATTTCTCATGGTTTACTTTGTTATTTATATGCTTCTGTTCCCATAAGAGGTTAACTTCTCAATAGCAGTGACTATTTGTAATGCATCTTCAAAAATTCACTGAGCCTGACTCAGGACATTGCACAGAGTAGGTGCTCAAACCATGTTCATGGAGTGAAATTGCATCCCAGGGATATGATTTCAGCGATATAATAACCTGTGTTTGAATGTGGACATTTCGGCCATGGAAAATGTTGTACAGGATGTATTTTTCAAAATTAAAGCTAATTAAATTTAATTTTCTTCTGAGAGTCACTTTAGAATTTCACAAGAGCCCGTGTGATAATTAAGGACACTCAGGGGTGTCACCAAGCCTGGAGTGGGAGTTACTGTTCCATCAGAAAAGACCCACTGAAGTTGCTCCTGTGCGGCTATTAATATCACCCACTGCAAAATGTGTCAAGGTTTATTAAGTGAAAATCTCATAAAGGTTTTCAAATAAAGTAGTGCTTATGCAGTATGGATAGCATATGGTTTGGCTCCCTTCAGAAGAAGGGAATTAATAAACAACGTAAAGCACCAGTGTGTTTATTCTCAGAAATGTCCTTCAAGGATGTTGATGGGAAGTGCGGAGCACTTAATTTTTGCATTTAAGAGAAATATAGCATGAAGCGTATGTGAAGAATAGAGTCAACGTGAATCCTTTGGACTTGTAATGAAATAAAAAGATGGATCTGTGCTCACACATAAATTAGACAGCAATCAATATTTTAATTTTAGCTCTACTGAAATATAATTTTTCTTCTTCTTCTTCTTCATTTCCAGTACAGCTGGAGGGTTAGACTCAAGCCAACTGGAATATGAAAGAGTGAATAACCAAAGGACCAAAGTCCTCTGCCTGAATCCAGGAGCTCTTGGAGGTAAGCCTCAGTGTGAAGAGGGCTTGAAATACCCAAGGCTGTAGCTACTATGGTATGGAGAGAGGTGAAGGGTAACATTTCATTAAAGCTAAAAGGTGAAAAGCAATAGGTTTAATTGAATTAGATGACAGCACACATAGAGTGAGAAAGATTTCCCATAGAATCAGTGCTCTCTGGAGAAAGGTAGTTTAATTCTTACTGTCATCAGGCTGCGAGAAAGAGTGGCCCTAGTTAATTTCATTTCTTTGAGGAGGGAAAAGTATCTGGGCAGAAATAGACATACCGTTTACCAAAAGGAAGCTTGTGGCTTTCTGAGATGCGTCTGCACCTGGGAAACAGCTGCCCTGGCACCAGCTCACACGTCTGACCTTTCTGGACAAATCCTGAAATAGCCTGAAGAATGTATCAAAATAATGAGAATCATTGCTTTGTTATTTAAATGTTTAAACTTTTGATCATCCAGTGTGTCATGATATAGTCCATAGATTGGCAGTGCAAATGGTCCAGTAGCTGTCACCCTAGGGAGGTTGAACAAGGAAGATTTTATTCCCCAGTTATTCTACGGGTTGCTTTTAGGAGCAGAGATATTATATATGAAAGAATAAAGGGAAAATTAAGCTTAGTCCATACTGTGAGGTTTATCACAAAACTCACTTAAATATCAAAAGCTTACTTTTAGCTTGAAATATAGCTAAGAGTAGAGAATAGCAAAAGAAACTCTTGAAATGAGAATGGTTTAAGCTAAGTCAAGGAGTCAATAGTAGTTTAATAGCTATTAAATTATTCATTATCATTCTCTCTTCTGAAAAGAAAAACAAAACACAAAACAAAACAATTCTTCCCATGATGACCGGACCTCTATTATTTGGCCAAACATTTTCCAATTTGATAGCAGATTTCCTAATTTCAAATATGCACAATACAATATTTTCAACTATCTCAATGGTATTCAAGTCCCAGTATACTAAGAATGCCTAATATATTCTAAACTAATTAATTTGGTATAAATGAAAAAAAATGGTAGCATCAAGAAAATTTAAAATGTGCTCATTAATTTCTACTATGTTTGGAGAGAAGAAAATGGGAATCTTGAAACATAATAAACTTATTGATACAAGTGAAAGCTTTACCATGTCTCTTTGACTGGATAGAATCCCAAATTGAAGCAAAACAAGAAATTAATTATTCCTCCAAATTATAGCTATGCTTTCTTAAGTTTTATTCACTATATTATTTATTCCTTTGATAAACATAGTTGAAAGAGAGAACATTTGAAAATCTGCCAAGATCATAAAGCTATGCAAGTCTTTTAACCAATCATAATAACAATAACAATAATAAAGTATCAGTTCTCATGTCTTGAAAATTATAAAATATCATTCTTGTATGTAATATTGTACCAATATAGCATATACATTAAATGCATATATAAACTGTACATTAAATGCATATATAAACATGGAATTTTTAAGAAAAGGAGAATAAGATTCTAGAAAAATAATTTTATTTTATTTCATATATTAATGATCCAATTTTATCAATATTTTCCAAAATGAACAATGTGATTAAATATTCACTAATTTTGAAAAACAAATTTTAATGCTTTGATATGAACACGGTAAGGTCTGAATATGAGTTAATATTGATAATTAGTTTTATTATTTACTTATTTTTATTATTTCATTATCACGATAATAATTGCTTAATCTTTTTGACTAGTATAATTCCTTTTTTCTTCCCTGATGTCTATTGTTCTTGTGGATTTTGTGAATATATAATTTTAAACTAACAGCTCCGAACCTAGTGAAATTATCTACTTAGTAGATTTTCATACAGTTTAGATAAGGATGTCTCCAGAGTTTTAAAATATGCAGGAATGACATGCTTTGCCATATGATGATCAGTGAACATCTGGAAATTAATAAAAAATTTTCACAGCCATTTCCCTCTCAGTGCAGAGTATTGAAATATTCTAAATAATGTTACGGCTCGTTTTCATAGCATCACTTTGATTATACCTTGCATAGATTTGTTCATAATTGGCTTCAACTTTGACTTATTTACTTCAAAACCAAGCTTGTGAATCATCCCTTGATTGAATTTCAGGAGTGATGCTGTGTTTGTAACGTTAAAAAGCAAACTGAGGAACATGAACATTTTCAAGATTTTATTTGAGCGTAAATGGATTCGAATCAGGCAGCACCAACCAAAGGTGGTTAGGAACACTCTGAAAGGAGCTAGGGGCAAAGCTTTTATAGGAATGATGCTGAAGCAAAGCAGAGTGATTATTTGATTGGCTACAGCTTAAGAGATTGCCTTATTTGGGAAAGCCTGGTTGACCATTTTTGATTGGTTGTTCTTAAGTTTTACTTTCTCTTATTACAGCATGTTGACTCTGGCTTAGGGTCTTTTTTTTTTTTCTTAATTGCAGTATAGTTGATGTAGAGTATTACATAAGTTACAGGTGTACAATATAGTGATTCACAAGTTTTAAAGTTTATACTCCATTTATAGTTATTATAAAATATTGACTATATTCCCCATGTGGTACAATATATCCCTGTGGATTATTCTATACATTATAGTTTGTACCTCTTAATCCCCTAGCCTTTATTGCTTCTGCCACATTCCCTCTCCCCACTGGTAACCACTAGTTTGTTCTCTGTATCTGTGAGTCTGCTTCTTTTTTGTTTTATCCACTAGGTGGTTGTATTTTTAGATTCCACGTATAAGTGATATCATATGGTATTTATCTTTTTCTGTCTGACTTACGTCACTTACCATAATACCCTCCAAGTCCATCCATGTTGCCGCAAATGGTAACATTTCATTCTTTTTTATGGCTGAGTAGTATGTCATTGTAATATATACCACAACTTCTTTTTTTTTTTACAAAGAATTAATGATATTTTAATTAGAATCACATTTTTAACTTGATTTAGTGTTTCCAAAGTTCATGTGGAGAATAAATGTAGACGAGAAAATCTTGAAAAGTGGAACATTGAGTGAAGATTTCCTATACTCGACAATAAAAGTTATTATAAATCACCAAAATAAAAAATAATTTAGTGTCTTTGGAGAGGTAGCCTAATAGATATTTGGAACAGAGTCTGAAGACAGATCCAATTAAGATATAAATGTGGGAGGCAATGTGACATTTAGGTAAAGGAAGGGCTTGATTATACAAGTAAGTTAAATGGGCCAGCGGTCAAGGAATGCTAGATTTCTTTCTTTCTTTCTTTTTTTTTTTTAACATCTTTATTGGGGTATAATTGCTTTACAATGGTGTGTTAGTTTCTGCTTTATAACAAAGTGAATCAGTCATACATAAACATATGTTCCCATATGTCTTCCCTCCTGCATCTCCCTCCCTCCCACCCTCCCTATCCCACCCCTCCAGGCTGTCACAAAGCACCCACAACTTCTTTATCCATTCATCTGTTGATGGACACTTAGGTTGCTTCCATGTCTTGGCTATTGTAAATAGTGCTGCTGTGAACATTGGGGAGCATGTAACTTTTTGAATTAGTGTTTTTGGGTTTTGGAGGATATATACTCAGGAGTCATATGGTAGCTCTATTTTTAGTTTTTCGAGAAACCTCCATACTATTTTCCACAGAGGCTGCACCAATTTACATTCCCACCAACAGTGTGGGAGGGTTCCCTTTTCTCCATATCCTAGCCATCACTTGTTATTTGTGTTCTTTTTGATGATAGCCATTCTGACAGGTGTGAGGTGGTTTCTCATGGTGGTTTTGATTTGCATTTCCCTGATGATTAGCGATGTGGAGCATATTTTCACATGGCTGTTGGCCATCTGCGTGTCCTCTTTGGGAAAATGTCCATTCATGGCTTAGGTTTTGATTTACTTAACATGAGCTCAGGAGGTATAAGAACCACACCAGTCTGATGACCTCGTTTAATTACGTTAACAGTAAGTTTATACAAGATGCCTGTTTTTTTCAAAGTAGCCTTTCTATTAGGTATTTAAATGTGATCAGAGTATCAATTTTTTGGAATAACATTAATGTAGCAGCAAAAAGATTAGGAGAGAGGAATTAGGAGAGAGGAATGGTCAGCACTTCCATCCCAAGACTTGCTTGTGCTGGCATGGTCAGGACTGTCTTCAATCTGCAGAGTTTTTTCAGGACCTCATTTTTCTTAAGATGTTGCATATATATTTTAAAAATTGAAGTAAAATGTACAGAGTGGAGTTCACATATCATAAATATGTCATAAGTGATGTGTTTTCACAGATGTGTACAACAATATAACTGCTCCCTAATCAAGATACAGAACCACTGTCAATCCCTCAAAATAGCCTTTAACCCATTCTAAGTAATTTCTGCCCTCCATAGGCAATCATTTTTTCCAATTTCTAGCACCACAGATTAAATCCATCTGTTCTTGAGCTGTAGATGAATGAAGTGATGCTGTATGTCTAGCTTTTGTCTAGCTTTTTTCTGCACATAATTATGTTTCTGAGATTCATCCATATTGTTGTATGTATCAGAGTTCTTTTCTTCTCCTTCTTCTTCTCCTCTTCCTCCTTCCTTTCGCGTAAGCAGTATTGCACTGTATCAATATACAAGTTGTTTATCCATTCTTGTGGTGGACAATTTGTATTGTTTCCAGTTTTTCTTACTGTGGATACAAAAGCTATCAATGTTCCTTTACAATTCTTGTTGTGCTTTTATGCTTTCATTTCACTTGGGTAAATACCTAGGAAAGGAATGTGCCGGTAGATGTATGTTTAAGTTTACAAGAAACTGCCAAAGGATTTTCCAAAGTGGTTGGACCATTTTACATTCTCACCAGTAAGGTAGTAGAGTCCCGTTGATACACGACTGCTCCGTTAAATAAGAGTTGTTGTCATTGTTTTAAATAACCATTCTGTACAAGTAGGAAACATTCATTGAATACTCCTTTTACTGGGAAATTGCCGAGCTCCTAATTTTTATGGTTTAAAGTAATGAAATCTGACATTCATTTTTACAATATAAAATGTGTCCTGGAAGAGGGATAAGGACCTGATGGGAACTTGGATGCTCTTAATCCTTACTCTGTGATTACGATAAAGAAAAACACTTTTCTCTAGCTTTTTCTCTTTCCAGGTGGCTAAGCCATGTTTTCCTGTATATGCATCTAATTTTAGAAACATATCTATATATAGAGAGTGAAACAAAAAAATCTGTAGAAATAATTTTAAAACGCTTTAGTAATTAATAAAAATGATGAGTTGGTGTGAGTTCATTCCTGAAACCTAATGAATCTCCTAACTTGGATTTTGTAAAACTTTCTGATATTTTACTGATAAATTATTTTACTCATCCCAAAGCTTCCTCTCAATTTGATTCATTTTACTTATAAACAAAAGAATTCGAATTAAGTATTCACTTTATTCTGTGGGTTTAAATTTTGTTGTTGTTTGTTTTTTTTTTTTTTTTTTTTTTTGCGGTACGCGGGCCTCTCAGTGTTGTGGCCTCTCCCGTTGCGGAGCACAGGCTCCGGACGCGCAGGCTCAGCGGCCATGGCTCACGGGCCCAGCCGCTCCGCGGCATGTGGGATCTTCCCGGACCGGGGCACGAACCCGTGTACCCTTCATCGGCAGGCAGACTCTCAACCACTGCGCCACCAGGGAAGCCCAGGGTTTAAATTTTTGTACGTTAAAATTACCAATGTGTTGAGAACTCTCTGTCACTCTGTCTCAACTTCTGTTAGATATAAAAAAAGTCACCCAATACTATTAATGAGATCATATCTTCTTGAAATGCTATATACAGAAGAAAAAGCTTTATTGATTTAGGTATTCAATCATGTATTATACTAATGAAAAAATAATACTCAATTTTGAATCAATTAATTCTTTTTTACGTCAAGACTTTTTAAAGTCACATTCTCAATAATTTTTCACTTTCTGCTTATATGCACAGAATATGTCTTCAATTTTTCTCAAAAATAGAAAATTAATTTCATTGTTACTTTATTAAGTCAATTTAAAATTAATTGACACTTTTAATTCTTATTATATTCTAATTAGAGTAATATATGTGAATACAGTCTCCTTGTCCTTGATTAAAACATGAATAACAAAGATAACTAACCTAAATTCTGACATGTTTCATTCCCAGAGGTTTCACCTATATCAATATGATGCATAATGTTCATGTTCTTTAGCTGTGTTTAATATCTATTTATTGAATATAGATATATGAAATATACATTATTGGTTTGCATTATTTCTCTAGTATACTTTTAACTCTATAACTTGCTTAAAGGCATGGATTCTGGAGCCAGTGTGCTTGGGTCTAAATTTCAGTTCTGCCATTTAATAGCTATGTTACCTTGTTGCTTATGTAACAGATATGTTACATATGTTTTCTGTATCTCCATTTCCTTATTTATATAATGGGGATAACTGGATGGTTGAATTTTTTTGAGAATTAAATTAGCCAATATGTGTACCATATAAACATAATACTAACTTCTTAGTTTAAATACCATTGAAAGAAACTTTTACTATTACATTATTTTAGTTAAATTTAAATATTTTTAGATTTTTTATGTTAGGTTATAGAGTATCCCATTATTCTTAATTAATGCATGTTATGTCATAGTTATAGGTATGCCATAAAGTTTTAGCCATTCCTCTATTAATAAACTTTTAAAATATTTCTTGTATTATTATAAACAATGAATTATTGATGCTATTCTATATGTCTTATTATGTATATTTTTTTCTCTAGATACAAAAAGAATAGAGATATTATAGTATGCACATTCTAAATTTCACTGGATTACAACCAAATTGTTCTTATAATCATAATATAAAAGACTATTCCTTTTCTCCACACTCATCTACACTTGATATTTAATTTAGTTTTTGGTAATCTCATGAGTTTTAATTTGCATTTTCAATTAATAATGAATTTCATTTTTAATTTTAGTATTTGACTTGTGTATGTTTTGTGTCCCTGGTCTTGCCAATTTAACAACAGGTTGTTTAATTCATCTTATTATATATTTTGGACAATAATCCCATATCTGCTATGTATGTTGCAAATACTTGTTCCACAGTCTATTCCTTAATTTTTAAACTAGTGGAATTTTAAAAGGAGAAGTTTACAGTATTGGTACAGGTACACTTATTAATTTTATTATGTGTGTATTTGTGGGTACATGTGTGTATATTTGCATGGGTATACATCCACATGAACGTACATAAACATATTTTTTTCTAATTTCCGAGTTTTTGATGAAGAAGGATCAAGTGAGCTGTTGCTAAATTCAGTATCTTCAAATAAAAGACATGACAATTTTCCTATTTATTATTGAGACTATAGTGATCTAGAAATATGAGAAAAATTAAAGTCTGTGTTACTGAAATCTAAACAGATTTCCAAAAAATGTAGTCATGGATTCATCTTAAGACTTGCTTACATCTAATTCTTTATATTTTAAGTTTTTTACCTCTATATTAAAAAATGAATGGCATATATTCTACATGCGGAATGACATATTTGGAAATCATGCCCAAATCCTGGGTTTGTCTGAATGGGACATACATTTAGAACATTACCTGTCTTCAACTCCATGAAATTATGTTATATTCTATCTCAAACAGAAATTATCAGTGAGGATATGTCTAATACCTTATGAAAACTGTGAAAGACATTTTGTGCATTAAACCATATAAGGAATGCTCTCCTTTATTTCTGAGTAACCAGTCATCCCAAAACTTGGTGGCTACCAATCAATCATTTACTCTTGCTTATGTACCTGAGAGTCAGCTGGAGGTCAACAGACTTAAACATCCCATTGACCAAAGAGAATCACATAGTCATATCAGTAGGGAAATGCACTCCTTCCATAGTAGCATGTGAAGCAAATATTTGTTGAATAACATTCCAAACTATCACAGATAGATAAAGTGGGAAATTCTGGTCCTTTGAAACTCTGGGTTGAAATATGAGCATGAAATTGTTAGTCAAAGCTGCATTCCTTGTTAAGAGTAAATAAGTTATAATTATAGAAAATCAGTAACAGTAAATGAGAAACCTTTAACCAGAAACAAAATTGTGGTTCAGTTTCTTTTTCTTACATGTTATATAACATGTTTTTATACATATGGTGAAATAAAGTGAATTTTAATGAATCATTTAATGACTGAAACACTAGAGAAATGTCTATTTTATTACATATAAAAACCACTACTTATGTAACATGTTTCATGACAAAGAATGTTTCTTATCATGCTTAATAGATTAAATGCACTTTGAAATAACTCAGTTGAAAAATACATGTTATGCCTACATCTATTTCCCAAATTGTAATCTAATATTTTAGGTATAAGGGATACATAAGCAATTGTCTATGGTGTTGCTGTGAAGAATTCTCAAATAATCTTCATTTTAGGCAGTGATCATCTTTTCTTTAAAAAGTCCAAAATAAAATACATATTCAAGCTAACGATTTTTTTGAATCTTTTGAAAGGTAACAGAAGGAAAGTGTTAACATTTGCCTTAGGAAGTAAAAAATATACCATATAAATGACAAATGTTGTAACCTTCACCTCTATTATGCTGGTCTTTTTTTTCTCCAGTCCTGCTAACTAAAGCACTAATTCAAATAGTTCTTTTCAGAATTATTAGAATACAATATATGTAACAGCAGACATAAAAAATGCAAGCCTGCAACTGTTCCTTAATTTTCTGAAATAGTTGCTAACTGGTTTTGTATAAAATGTATTAAATCATTGAAAATAAGGATTCCAGGCTTTGCAGTAGAAGCAGGGCATACTAAGCATATATGTGCCAAGGAGCTTGTTTTATAACCCTAAGCTAGTTACAGCATCTTTCTGGCTCATTGTAATTGTATTTGTAAAAAGAGGCATTTGAGATAAAATTTTCCTTACTTAGAAATTCTTTGGAAGACAACTAAAATACTACTTCATACTTGTGATTAAATAAAGTTTGGAAGAATTGACAGTTTTGCAGATACTAGGTTAGCACTGAAAGAGTCATTTCTTCATTAATTCATTAGTTAATTTATTCTTACTCTCCTGTGTTCATTTATGTATTAAAAAAATACATAACTATTCTTTAATCAGGGGGATGCTTTATAACATACGCTGGGACTTCGCAGTAAACAAGGCAGGCATGGTCTCTAATGTCAAAAAACTTAGTTTGGAAGGAGTGATCAACATAAAACTAGTAATTAAACAGATCAACTTTTCTAAATACCAATAAAGAATAACTATAAATATTATGTCACCTTGTAGTAGAAGGTACCTACATTTTTCTGGGGATCAGACACCTAAATAATTCTCATATGTTTTAATTTGATTTAAGAGAGCAAAGGGGAACTTTTTCCTAGCACGGGAAACAACATGTGCCTCAGCCCTGAGATGGGAAACAGCTTAGCACCTCAGTGGGGTTCAAGAAAACCCACATTGCTTGAGTACAGTGAGAGAGGGGGGCTAGTGAGAGATGCTGGGGAGTCAGCAGGAGCCTGTGGTACAGGCTACATTATGGACTGTTGTTATGCTGGGAGAGATTGCAAACCATTGAAATATTTTAAGAAAGGATATGAAAGGATCATATATTCTTTTAAAGAATCGACCAGGGCAGATTGGTGAGAAAGCTGTCGCAATGGTTTATAAACGACTCAGGGAAGTTAAAAGTAATCGCTCACTGTCTTTGAGCATGACGTTTTTATGACATTTTTATGTGCCAGGTAGTGTCTTTGGCATATTTCCACACAGGAACATTAAAAGACAACTGCTCTTATCACTGCTTCACCTGTGGGGAAACTGAAGTTCAGAAGAGTATAAATAATTTGCTCAAGATAGTAAAGCAGATAAGTGGACGACCTGGGAGAGAAGAATAAACAGTCTGTCTCCAGAGTTTTTACTCTCAATCAGATTTTCTGTGGACTAGGGTTTAGGCACAGCGATAATGTGGAGTAGATACATTGAGATATTTTGCAGGTTGAAGTAATTGATTGAGAAGTTTCAAGTTTCATGAGTGGGTACATGGCACAATGGAGATAAGAAACACTAATGTACACATAGATTTTAAAGAAATTTATGAATTACAAATTAAGAATTAAGTTGCCAGCCCCAAGGTTATCTTTATCTTGAATAATTTTATTATGTATTTAATTAGCATTTTGCATACCAAATTAGTGTCAGTGTCAATATTAATACAATATGTCTTTTCTCCTGCAAAAGTAACTTACGTCAAAAATTTGTAAGTTTTCAGGGCTTCCCTGGTGGCGCAGTGGTTGAGAGTCTGCCTGCCGATGCAGGGGACACGGGTTCGTGCCCCGGTCCGGGAAGAACCCACATGCCGCGGAGCGGCTGGGCCCGTGAGCCATGGCCGCTGGGCCTGCGCATCCGGAGCCTGTGCTCCGCAACGGAAGAGGCCACAACAGTGAGAGGCCCGCGTACCGCAAAAAAAATAAATAAATAAAAAATAAAAAAATTGTAAGTTTTCAGAAAATGTACACAAAGTTAAGAATATTATAAGCTTGAAAAGAATATAATATATATAGTATAATATAATAGAAGTGATGAAATTTATAGCCTTAGAATTTGGTTGAGAACCTGAACTTCAAGTGAGGCTGTGACTTTGACATTCATAAAAACAGCTAGTCTGGTTATTTGATAGTACATGGTGGATCAATTTGGTAGAAGAATAAAGCAAAAATATATTTGCAAGTATTTCATATAAGGAATAATTAATCCAAATAGCAAATCCTATTTCCAAAAGACTGTGAAATGCATTTGCTTTAATTACTTCTGAAATAAGGGCATATGTAAATATATTGAAATTTTTTCTTTAATGAGCATTTATATCTCCTCTTTCTCTTAATGTTTATAAATAACAATAACAATACAGATACTACAGCAGATGGTTAAGTGATGCGACTGTCCTTACTCCTGAAGCTTATGACATCCTATTTGGGAGCTCACCTATAGCTGTGTCCTACTCAGCCGGACAGCACATTCCAGTGGATGTTACTTGATGTCCCTCAATGGGTTCCAATATCTTGATTGGGCAATCCTATTATTTAAGTATAAAACTACTTAGAAGTATTCTGTAATTCAGAACTAAAAAAACCTAGTAGTTTGATTGAGAATATTTTTCACAGTCTATTTAGGCATAATTACCTTTGAAAACATAAATGATGTGCCAATTCTACTTTTAGTCAGATGAGACTAACGGAATTAATTACAGTGACTTCAATCTGGGCCGATTTCTTTTCTTTTCTTTTCTTTCCTTCTCTTTTCTCCTTATTTTTTTCCCCGTCTCATGTGTGTGTGTGTGTGTGTGTGTGTGTGTGTGTTTTCTAGGTTTATTGAATCTTTATCGCTCTGTCCCATGATAAAGTTGTCACATAATGCAGTTCACTGGGGTAGTCTGCTCTTCACTCTATTTGTTGTGTGCTTATTTATTCATTCATTTATTCATTTTTGGTCAGGTTCCTTTTGAGTGATTGCAGAGAATTCTAAGTCTCTACATTAGTAATACAGATTTGTATTGACTATACTTAAAGGAGAGCTAAGATCCCCATCAAGCGCCTGATGACAGTCACTGATTACCGTGACTGTAATTGCAAACTGCTAATAGAATGGAAATGGCTGCTTCCAATCCTTCTCTGAGGGCTGCTGTCTTTATTGTGTTTGCATTTAGGCAGGTTTTGTCGATGACTCTTTTATCAGGAAATCCAACATCCACAGGGAAGATAGCTTTCACTCCCACAAGATCAAACTTCACTTTTAATCTTTCACTGTTAACAGCTGCAGCAGGAGTGGAGTCATTTACCGTGTCACTCCTACTCTTGCTCTGGTTTCGTGAAATCATACTACATAACAGTGAGGTAACTGTGAGTTTTGCTAAATTAATTTTAAAAAGGTAGCAAAGACACTAATTTTTCTCTCATTCTGAAAGCAAAATATACTTCCTATCTTAAAATATTAGATATTGAAAGAATATATGGTTAGTGAAAATCCCATTATATACAAATATCACAGAGAGTCACTGGAAATAATGGTGCATCTTTCCCAGTCTGAATAGTATGTGTGTGTGTGTGTGTGTGTACCTTCTATAGTATCACAAATTACATACATACATACGTATATACATATATTTTACAACTAGGTCATCGTATTCAACATATGTGATACGTGATTTTTTAACAGTCTAAGAGGACATTTTTCCCATGAATAATTACAGATCTTTCTTTCTTTCTTTTTTTTTTTTTTTGTGGTATGCGGGCCTCTAACTGTTGTGGCCTCTCCCTCTATCATACATTTTAAGATCTGCATTAGGTTCCAGTTTCTGTACTGCAACGTAATCAATTATGCCATCTTGATTTATATTTAAGTCATTTCTAATTTCATATTATTATAAATGATATTTCAATCCATTTGCTTTATATTTGTGATATTGTTTTGTTTTATGCAACCTAAGAGTACAGTTTTCAAAATCAGTTGGTAAAAGGAATACCCACTTAAATTTCTGACAAGTTAATTTTAAAAGGTTTCATTGCTTACACATCCAGGAACAGTATGTGAAAATGTCATGTCCTAGCCTCCTCATTAAAGATGTGTATTCGGGGGCTTCCCTGGTGGCGCAGTGGTTGAGAGTCCGCCTGCCGATGCAGGGGACACGGGCTCGTGCCCGGGTCCGGGAAGATCCCACATGCCGCGGAGCGGCTGGGCCCGTGAGCCATGGCCACTGGGCCTGCGCATCCGGAGCCTGCGCTCTGCAACGGGAGAGGCCACAACAGTGAGAGGCCCGCGTACTGGGGGAAAAAAAAAAAAATGTGTATTCAAACTTTGGCTTTCAAATTTTTTAGGAAAACCTGTAGCTCATGGTATTAATGCCTGTACAAGATTATGTAACTATTCTCATATTTATTTGTCATTGAGTTTATTTTTCTCTGTGTTTTACCCCTTTACATGTCTTGCATATTTTCCTTATAGATTTATGAGAGGTCTTCACAGAATAGGAATACTAACTCTTTGTGTATTACATATCTCACAAATTTTCTTCCTAATCTATTTTCTTGGGGCCTTATTTGTCCTCTTCAACAGAAATTTTAAATTTTTATATAGTCAAGCTTATGCACTTTATCTTCATGAGTTTTTCTACACAAATTTCCTAATGAAATTTAGCTGTATTTTATTAATTTTTTTGTTTCCCATTTTAAATTTAAAGAAACATTGATTTTTTTGGGGGGAGATGTAAGGGTGTGTGGTGGAGTGTGGGGTGATTAAGGAGGTTGTAGTAATCCAGTTTAGTAAAGAGATCACTTTTAAACTGTAATTGTCAGGAAGGAAGTAGGTTATAGCCACACCTTGGGGGAAAGAATATCAACAAAAGTGCAGGGATGGGAATATTTGAAGTGCTTTGTAGGACTGTGAGTTAGCAAGTTTTGTCCGACTAGAAGATTGACTTAGGAGAATAGTGGTGGAAATACTTCCAGAAACATTACAACAGGTGTTGTGGAACTACAGAATATCATTCTTTGCTTTTGCCAAGGATGTGACGTAATAAAAGTAGTGTTTTAGCATTGACTTAACATAAATAATCTGATTGTCCACTCAAACAAATCAGACTTACAGAAATCACACAAATAAGATCAAGATTCAATAATAATTTCAAAGTTATGAGTTCTAAAGACTTCAGGAAAAGCATGTTGGAATCTAGACATTGAGGACAGCTCCCTTGGTCCTTTCCTCCAGCCATAATACATGTTCTCTGGACCAGAGTAGATGAAGTCTCCAAATGAGTTAAGTGGGTTCTTATCACACACCAGAAATATTTAGTCTATTAAGTACCTCCATTTCACACCCCAGCTCATACACTCTTTTCCCAGGGAATCATGTCTCTCAACTTCATAGATTCTGAATTTAAGCCATCTTTTATTAGGGACATCCTATTAAGAACATTCTGTAATAAGGACCATTTTTCTATGAAATATCATTAGTCTGTTTGCCTAGAGTTCCATATATCATGTTAGCAAGGAAATTTAGACCAGTGCCTGCTTTACTTTCTTTCCCTTGATAGTATCGCCTGGTAAGGATGTGAATGGATCACAAGACAGTCAGTTTAACTCCATCAGCCCCAGTGATGATTATTAGAAGAGATTATACGTAGTAATCTGTGTCAGGATGGAAGATCAACTAATTCATGTGTAGGTGTAGAGAACAAAGAAATGTGTTTACTCATTAAAGAGGGATTCTATAAACCTTTTTAAAACAAAACAAAAAAATTCAAAACTACTTTACCTACAATAAATAAGCATTGGCAATGAAATTCAAACCTCATCCACTTAAAATAGGGGTTTTAGATATTGTCCCTAATCAATTGTCAGGAAAGAAAAATATATAAATATATTAGTTGTATAACAATGTGAATTAGAATATGAAAGAATTACCAAATACATACAAGTTAGAATTGCCTATTTTAAAATCAAATTCAGAAGTTTTCATCAGCAAATTCATTTGGTTCAGAGATACTTATCTAACTACAAATGAGGTATACAGACTGCATTGATTACAAAATACTGACTTTAAAGCTAAACTAAGGTATAAACAAAGGGTTGTGGAACAGAGCAGAATTCCAGATATCTGTTTGAAACAGAAAAAAGTATATCTCCCAGGAGAAAAGTCAATTCTGCCTGTTGCTAACAGCAGTCAAGTAGACTTTTACTTTTGGGGTTTCTTTATTTTTTTTTTTTCGACAAGAGCTTGATAGCATCATTTTGGACTATGGCTATTATTGCTGCAGGTGCCTTGATTTCTCCTCTGCATTATAATTACCACTAAAGGCAATGGGAGGTGGTAAAGCACTCTTCTGTCTAATTTCCTCTGATTTTCTTCTTCAGAACTTATTTTTTTCCCTTTAAACCTTTGCTCCACATATTTTATTTGTGTTACTGCACAAGCTGCAGGACATAATAAGCAGCATTTTAGCACCATTCTGTTCTTCACTCATGGTGTGTAGATCACAGCAGAGTTGCTAACAGCTTGTGACTGACAATCTTGCTTGACAGACAATCTGTGATCCTTTCAGCCTTTTACTAATAAGCTCATTAGGTGATAATGGCTAGAAATCCTTTCTGGAATATAGCAATGAACCGCAGCAAATTCAGTGCATGTCTGACCACTAAACTTTAGAGAATCAATCTTTCCTCAATCAAAACTTTGTCAAGCCCTGCTAAATGTCTACTGAAGGTTACTGAATTTTTTTTTAATAAAAGTTTGTCAGAAAAATCAAGGAAGCTCTCTTGTCTAATGTAAATCAAAGGGACATTTTTCTAAATAATGTCTTTTTTTAATTTTAGTGAATCAACATGTAAAAAATGTTTATCAAATGTTTAAAGTCGTCATGACTTTCAAATTGAAAGTGAAAGATAGTTGTCTGCTCAGTAGTTCAGTGACCAAAAGAGATAAGAAAATGGGTTTGATGAAATATTCAGATTTTTATCATTTGTTAGGTTCATTTGTATCTTGTGATGAATGGTGAAAAGTTTGCTGAAAATTACAATAATTACAATCAGAAGAACTCAATGCTATATGCATATTAGTTAATGATTAATATTCTCTTAATGAAAATATATCAATGTAAATTTTATGCACTGATATGTGTATTTAACACAATTATATTCTAGTTCTCTTTTAAATTAAATCTTGTTCTCAGATTTATACTACAAAATAAATATATAGTCCCAGCTTTTTCACGGGACCAAATTAGTTGAAATCTATACCTTACATGAGTGACTAGCTATGGTACTTTTTCATGTGACATTCTAGAAACAGGACTGATGGAAGGTGTCAGAAAATGTGCAAAGGCTTTTATTCCCCTATTCATGGAATTACTCAAATCAGTAGAAATTTGGGAAAATATAGAACAAATAATCAAAGCAGCTACAATGAAGGGCATTTAATCTTAGAGAGGAATCAAAGAAAGGGCTAGCAATTCATTGATTAGAACTGAAGTTAGATGAGCCCTGTATGTCTTTTTCATACTGAATTTGATTTAAATAGTCTTTTAATATAACACTAGCGATCATGCTACATGATGATCGTGTTCTAAACTAATTGATATTAATAATAATTAACACATGCCATATATGTGTGTGTGTATGTGTATATATATGTATAGAGAGAGAGAGAGAGAAGGTAAGTGTAAGAAGAAGATAATACTATTACATGTTCAAGTATTTTAAAAAGTCAATCAAAAAACAAAACAAAAACCAAAAATAAAAATGTCCATTTGAAGTAAAAATAATAAATTCAAATATATACCAGGGCAGCAAGAAGTGAGCATTGTTCAATCTTTTAGATATTTGAGAAGTTAGAAATATTTTAGAAATGAAAGTCAATCCATTATTAAGACCAGAGGTGGTAAGTCATATTTGTACTATTTCAAAAGTAAATATCAGGTAAACTCTGTGTTTGAAATTCTAATTCTTATCAATCTCCCAAGCAGAAATATGTCCAGGTTAGTAGTCAGCCCACAGGATAGGAAGGCATTATTCCTAACCTCAGAAGTATATTGTCAAGCGAACCTGAGCTTAGGAGATTGCATCAATCTCCTAAATGATGCCTGCCTGCTCCAATTCATATTCGACTAGCCTATATCATCAGGCTTGGACATGATATTTAAATACCCCACCATCACCCCCGGGATTTGCATGGTTTTGACAAGAGTCTCTGTCTGCAAATAACTGGAAACACAATGTTAATTTGTAATCTTACCAAACTCCAATAAATTATTGGGTTACAAATCACTAAGGTGATCACTCCTTTCCTCTCATTTTAATTTTTCTCTACAGGCTATACAAGAGCAGTTAATTACTAAGTCACTGTTATTTACAATGATGTCAAAACCTTTTATGGCATAATAAATATAGTCTACTCCATTTAGAAAAACATAGTACTTCTAAACACATAAATGTTTTATTTTTCATCATTTTATTATAATTCTAATTAAGTAAATACTACCTAATATTGAGGTAATTGGTTGTATAAAGTACAAGAATGATAGTTCTAAAGTCGTTGGAGTTCACATAAAACCAATCTTCTGAAAAGTGATGAAAGCTGACAAATTACTACCAGAAGAAATAAACTTAATTTGTTCAACAAACCAGGAATGAGGACAAAGGGAAAATCAACAAAATCATAATTTTTGTGAATTATTGCTCTATAGAATTTTTCCAAGCCTATTGCTGGATATGAATTAAACACTTAGTGTCCCATAAAAAATGATATGCTATTATCTTTAGACTCAAAGCCTTTGCATTTCTCCTGGTAGCAACAAAAATACTATAAAAAGCAGAGAACACTCATAAAAGAGATAACTCAATAGGCACTTTGCTGTGTACAAACTAGCTTCATAAAATGGAAAAATATTTCTCTCTCTCTCTCTCTCTCATCAGGAAAGCACTGTTTCATAAATTTTGCAGGGAAAATCAAGAAAGAACATTTTTAAGGTACTACTCATTTCCTCAAAATCCCAGTAACAAAAATAAAAATAAAAATCTGTTTCAACAAATAAGTACATACACAGCTACTATTACCATACTTTGGAGTTTCATGAAACTTGGAATCTATACTTGAGTGAGGAAATAGCCTGTGGACAAGTTAAGACATTAGTCTTTAAGCAGAAAACACAGACCCTAAATTTTAGTGTCATGACCCCAAAAGTCTTAGACCAAAGATATCAACGCAGCCATGTGGGTGTGAAAGAACCAGTGTAATAACTAAAGGAACTCAAGTGGACACTAAAAACTGTAGGGTATATGTGACTAAGGGTGTGGCAGGCTAGAAATACTATCCCTAACTCCTTACTTACTCTCCAGGTAATGGGTGGCGTGGGAAGTGAAGCAACATGAGGGAAACACATCAGTCAGTGGATGGCACAGCCATATTGGTATATTGTTGGGTAAGGTACATGGCAGTGAGAAATAAACTGTAACTGAAACAGCACTCCTATTTCACAAAATGAACCTGAGAATCAAGATCTGAAAGGATCAAACAATTTCCAAATAATTTAAATGTGTCCCAAGAAAAAGCTGAAGATTATTTATGGGAATACAAAAATACACAGCATCCAAGGTAAAATTCACAATATCTAGCTTATAATAAAAAATAAAAAATTACTAGGCATGCAAAGATGTAGGGAAATATGACCCATAATGAGGAATTAGATCAATCAAAACTGACTCAGATTGAATTTCCAGAGATTAACATTATTATGAGTGAGATGAAGAGCAATGGAATTTTGAGATACATTTAGTAGAATAAAGATTAGTGAACCTGAAGACATAGCCATAGAAACTATTCAAAATTAAAAGAGAAGAGAGAATAGACAACAAGAACCAAAAGAAACAGAGAATAATCTGTGGGACAACTTCAGGTAGGCTGATAGATGTACAATTTGAGTCCCTGAAAGAGAGGGTAAGGGTAGAAAAAATATTGGAAGAAAAAAATGGCTGAAATTTTTCTGAATTTGCTGAAAACTATAAACTCACAGATCCAAGAAGTTCAACAAACATGAAGAACAAGAAACATGAAGAAAATTACAACAAAACATATAATTAACTTGTTCAAAACGAATCATAAACAGAGAATCTTAATAGCAGTCAGATTAAAAAGGACATTACTAGGAGAGACAAAATTAAGGAGAACAGAAGTTTCCCACTGGAAATAATTTGAATGAAAAGACAGTGGAGCAATATCTTTAATAAACTGAATAAAAGAAAAAAATAGAAAAAACAAAAATCTTTCCAACCTAAAATTCTATGCCCGAGGAAAAAAACGAAGTTTAAAAAAATTTTTTTTGGAGATCTAAAGGCTAAAGATACATATCAAGAGTAGGATCCCACTGAAAGGAATGTGAAAGAAGTCCTTCAGAGAAGAGAAAAATGACACAATATAGAAACATGGATCTACACAAAAGGATGAGTAGAAATGGTAGTTACATAGATGAAGGTATAAGAAATTTTCTTTTTATCCAAATCTATTTTAAAAATAACTGTTCAAGCAAGAATAAAAAATAATGAAATATTACATTTATAACATACATAAAACAAAAATATATAATAGCATAAATGTTTTCAGGAGAGCAATGGAAGTATACTATTTTGAAGTTATACTATTTAAGAAATGGTATGATATGACTTGAGAGTAGAGTGAGATAAGTTAAATATGTATGTTATAAATCCTAAAGCAAGTACTAAAATAAACAAAAATGAAGTTATAGCAAATTAACTACAAAAGAGATAAAAATAGAATGATTAAGAATTCTTAACCAAATAACATATAGGTTAAAGAAGAAAACAGAATAGAAATTAGAAAGTTTTTTTTTTTTTTTTCTTTTCTTGTAGTACGTGGGCCTCTCACTGTTGTGGCCTCTCCCGTTGCGGAGCACAGGCTCCGGACGCACAGGCTCAGCAGCCATGGCTCACGGGCCTAGCCGCTCCGCGGCATGTGGGATCCTCCCGAACCGGGACACGAACCGGTGTCCCCTGCATCGGCAGGCGGACTCTCAACCACTGCGCCACCAGGGAAGCCCTAGAAAGTATTTTTAAATAAAGAAAATGGAATTACAACCTGTTAAACCTTGTGAGATGCTGGTAAAGCAGTACTTAGGGGGAAAGTTATGGCACCAAACACCTGTATTAGAAAGCAATAAAGGCCATTGTCCTCAACTTCTAGATAACGTAACTACAAAAGGTAGAATAAATTAAACCCAAAGTAAATAAAATAAAGGGAATAATAAAAATTGGTATAAAATCAATAGACGAGAACAGAAAAAAAAATAGAGAAAAATTGGTGAAACCAAAACCTTGTGCTATGAGAAAAATCAATAAAATGGATAAACTTCTTTCAGGAAAAAACACACAATTTACAAATATATAAATGAGAGAAATGATATTCCTTCAGATTCTACAAATATTAAAAGAGTAATAAAGGAATATTGTAAACAACTTTATGACAAGTTAGATGAAATAGACAAATTACTTGAAAGATACAATCTATCAAATTCCAATCAAGAATAGATTACCTAAATAGTCCTGTATATTAAAAAAATTAAATCTGTAGTTACAGATCATTCCTCAGCAAGATGCTTTCATTGATGAATTCTCCCAAACTGTTTACAAAGTAAAAATACCAATCCTACACAGTCTATCCCAGAAAACTGAAGAGATGGAAATACTTTCAAATTCATCAAATGGGAGCGATATTTCTTTGATACCAGAACCAGGCAAAGGCATTACAAGAATATAAAACTGGACCAATATTCATCATGAATATAGGTTTAAATTCTCAAGAAAACAAAGTAGGCAACATAAAAATGTTCCTGTTTCAAGTATAAATATTATGAAAATGAAAGAAAAAGCCAGAAAGTATGAGAATATATTTGCAAATCACATATCTGAATAAGGATTTGTATTCAAAATACAAAAATAACTCTTTCTGCTCATAATTAGAAGACATCCAACCCAAATGTAATTTAAGAGTGTTTTTAAAGATGTTCATCATCATTAGTCATTAGGAAAATAAATATCAAAAGCACATTGATGAATCAGTGAATGCCTAGCTCCTCTCCCCGTTTGGCAGGGACAGGTCGGATCACAAGAGTCACCTCTGGACCAAAGGCCCAGCCAGGCTCTTTCCACTCCAGGACAGCTTAGAGAGCAACTCTTTCAGTAGGCTCCAAACTTCTTTGATCACATATCACTAGCATTAAAAAAATTTTCTTTTTGAGCACACAACTTTGAGTACATAAATACTACTCTACGGATACATTAGATACATTATAAAACACGTACACACACACCGTGCACAGATCTTTCATCTCTCCGGGCCTCAGTTGACTGCTCTGCACCATCAGCCTGAGGGTGAGTCTTCTCAGAGGAGTGGAGATGCTCCGAGCCCAGACTCAGGCATCACCCTTCCAGACTCTTCTACTGACCAGCCATGTACGCTTGAGATGTGTAGTGTCTGAGCATGTAACTTTCTCCCTCTCTGCTCATGTCATTTAACCCTCCCATCAACGTAGCATTTTTCCCATACGGGATCTTGAGGCTCAGAGAGATGAAATGCTTGTGGAGGGCTACACAGCTAGTTGGGGACTGAGGCCAGGCGGGAACACAGGGCTGACTTTGAAGTCTGAGCTCAGCTTTTTACCACAGACCACGTGCTTTTCTTACTTAGAATTCTCTTGCACTTGAGAAAGAGGTTCTGTTTCCTTTAATGTTACTTTAATGCTTTTTGGAATCCATTTCCTTTGTTTATTTTACAGCAGTATAATTTGCAATAAAATAGTTTTACATTAAAAAACACATTGATATACCATTTCATATCTACTAGAGTCATTGTAATAAAAAGGAAAGAAAATAACAAATATTGACAAGAATATAAATAAAAGGGGACGCTCCTATATTGCTGGGAATGGAAAAATGGTACAACCATTTTGGAAAGTAGTTTGGAATTTTTTAAGTTGAACATATATTTACCATGAAGCCCAGCAGTTCCACTCCTAGGTATCTACCTAAGAGAAATGAAAATATATGTCGCCACAAAGATTTGTATGCATGAATATTCATGAATACATTATTCACAATAGTTCAAAGTGGAAATAGCACAAATGCCCATAAACTGGTAAGTGGATAAACCCAATGTGATATATCTTGGCACTGGAATAATACTGAACAATAAAAACAGTGAACTGTGGGTATATCCTCCAACATGGATGAACTTAAATACAGTATACTGTCACGGGTAGGACAACTTTTTCTGTAAATATTTCAGGCTTGCCAGCCACATACAAGCTCTATAACATATTTTTTTCTTTTCTTTTCTACAACCCTTTACCAATGTAAAAGCTATTCTTTGCTTACAGGCCTTGGGGTTTAATTGGCCCACAGGCTGTAGTTTGTCATTCCCTATGCTAAGTGAAAGAAGCCAGTTACGAAAAAACACAAAATTCAAAGGAATATCTACAGTGTGCTGCCTTTTGTGTAAGAAAAATGTTGGGATAAGAAATATACCTGGATATGCTTGTTTGTGTAAAAAGAAAAATTACAGGAAGATGAATCAGTAACCAGTGAGATCTGTTCTCTGCAGGGAGTCCCTGGGAATGGCTAGAAAAGGGTGAGTGTCAATTCTTTGAGTTTACCTTTTTATAGAGTTCCAGCTTTTAGAATCATGCCAACCTTTCATACACAAAAATAAAATAAAATCGGCAGTGAAGGTGGGAAAAAGGTGGAATAAAAACACAAACAAATAAATCTTACTGCATTGAAAGTGAATAACATAACTATGCTAAGTGAGAAGGAGAACTAGACCAGTTATGTTCTGGAAACAGTCTGTTGGCTGTATACTCTCAGGTTAAAGACAAAGTAAACCATACACAAATATGCAGTTTTTCTGTGAATCAAAATAATTTCTAAAAAGAAGTTTAAAAGATAAATTATTTACAAACCATTTTAAGATTATTTTCAAAGAAACTATTATCTTTTCTATCTTAAACATAAGGAAGTGGAGGTAGATATCATAGCGATGTAATCAGCAAACTACATTATCTGAACCCCCATACAATTTCTTAGTTTGTGGTACAGGCAGCTCTTAATTTTCTGTGATAGTCTGAGAAAGAAATCATAATAAGTTTAATAAATTACACAAAATCATTTTAATTTATAATTTCTTTTCTTTCTACTAAACAACTTTTCTGTCAGGTATTTTGGAGTCAAACAAGATGGGAGGGTAGTAATAACTTGAAGATTTGGATAAGTCATGCCTGAAAATGCCTGTTCTGCTTATAATTTGAACCCTAAAAAATTTACAATGACTTTAAGATCCTCAGTTTCCCTCTATAAGTTAAGATGAACAATGTTCTTGGTTAGAAGCTGAAAGCATTAACTTAAATAATTAATTTCAAGCACCAAAAATAAAGCACATGATGGGCCTTTGGGAAATGGACATTATTTTTATTGTTTATATTTGAAAGGAAGTGAGCAGTTGCCTCATTTCCTTTTGTAGGTCCTAATATATTTTGGTAAAAAATACAGACAGTGAATGGAAAGACTAAGGAATTCTGTGGAATTAGTTCCAAGGTTCAGAAGAAGAAATGAAGAAACTATCTCTTTCTTTGTATAAGTACTCTTTTGGATCTGCCTCAAGGAAAAAGAAAAAGTTTGGGGTGAAAGAAGATCTGGGCAATAATGGAGAGTAGTATGTAAAAGAGAAAGTGTCTTTAAGTGAAAAATGTGCTTTGAAACTTGCAAGGAAAGCAATGTCTTGAGATGAAGTAATGAAAATTTCTTTAAGCCAACACATGATAAATTGCCATAAGAGCTTTTTAGCTACACACCAGGTTTAATCATGTTGGGAACTAAAAGGATCCCAAGTGCATAAAATTTTCCTCTAACCAAAATGAAATTACACCATCAAATGTGAATGCTCTGTACCTGAGAAAGTGCAAACTGGAATATTTATGAGACTCCATTTGTAAATGACACAGAGTTGATTGCTAGAAAAATGGCTAAATATGCAATTCAAAAGAAGAGGCCAAACATACATTTTACTTTGGGGAGGTTGCAAAAGTTTTGAGGCATCTGTGTGCTTTTTATAGCCCAGGGAATGGTAAATGGCATTTTGGAATGAGAGGAATGTTGGTATAGTCCAGGATCTGTCTGACTCATTTCTTTTCACCTCTGAAATGGTGAGTTTAGAATAGAGGTCTCAGTCTCTCTTTTTCTAAAGGTCTGTTCTATATAAGGATACGTAAATAATTCTAAACACTTTATGAAAATAAATCAAATTTATTTTAACGTTTCACATAAATTTACCATAGGAAGTAGATGATGAATGAACTGCTCAACCAATCATCCTCAACACATAGTATGATCATATTAAAATACAGAAAAGTATTCTGGAAAGAGACATTCCTGGGTGGTAACACTTGTCTCTATGAAGTAGAATTATTTATTCTTTTTCATATTTTGCTCTTCTGTGTTTTGTCAGGTTTATTGGGTAATGAAATATGCAGATTCATCCTTTACTAAAATCTATCATCGTTTAACACAAACAATGTTGATGACAATGATACTTTTAGGGTGTCTTAACAATGACACAAAGCAATGTGTATGGAAAACCTAACATAGTTCGATATTAAGTGTATACAATTGGTAATAATAATTGGTTCCTTTTCTCTTACTTGAAGCTGATTCTACTCCTTTGTGAAATATTATCAACCCTCTCAAGGTTGTCATTCAGTCATATACACCATCAGTTTCCATAACTTTACCCTGACAAATAGCCTGGCTGAGCTACAGAATGTACCCTCTTGAGGATTCTCTGATCCTATGTCTGTTGCTCTTCCTATAATACAATCTGATCTTTCTCTGTCCTGACAAAATAAAGTATGCTCTGATGCATTACACCACTTTTAAGAGGTACCAGAGTGACAAGAAAATGACCCATCTAACCCTCTTTTATTGTTTCATAGTGTGCAGGAAGTTAAACTAATACCCTAAGCTCAGAAGTAAGTTCCACACGTAGTAAAAATTAGAAAAAAGAGGAGTCCATTTGTCAGTATGTGTTTAACCATCTTCTCCGAAATAATAGCTTAAGGGATTGATGTTTGGTTCTGTAGTAATATAAATACTCCAAATCCCTGCAGTGGCTCTCTGATGACTTCTCACACCTCTTCAGAATTACCAGACAGTTCTACCCCTGGGACCAAGGATGCTAGAGAAACAGGAAACATATTCCTCCCATCTCTCATTTCCCTTCCACCTTTGCTACCCTCCAGTGAACTTTACAAGGTTATAATAAGATGATCTAGTGAATAAATTATTTACAGTTTTAAAAATAATTTTTCATTTCTGAAGTTAACTTTCTATATTCTTAGTGATTTGTTGTATATAGAAAACATTTTTTTTTGCTAGAAGCTTAAAATACTACCTCTGTAAAACACTTATTTTTAATAAACACTTCTCAGATCAGTCTGCAATTTATTGAGCTACAGAAAAATGATTGTCTCCATTAACCACACACCTTCAGGAACAAATCACATTACACATTAGCTCTTTACTCATTTACTGGGCATTGTTTGATGCAGACCCCAATAAGCTGTCCAGCAATTTCCATGTTTGCTCTTGGCACACTGCTGACACATTTTCCAATCCCCTTTAATGCCTGGCCATGTGACTAAGATCTATGCAATGAAAAGAGCTGAAGTGATGGGTGTCACTTGAAGGCGCCCCTACACCTCTTATTTAAGTCTTCTGTGCAATCCCTCCTAATTCATTTGTCCCCAGAGGCAAAAGGATCCATTGAGTGGCTGGGAGACCCAAGGGAGGGTTAGAGCCTGAGGAGTGGAAGACCCTCCCTGCATCCTGCCAACCTACATCACTCCACTGAGATGCGGGTGGGAAACTTGTTGAGTAAGCCAATGAGATTTGGAAGTTATTTGTTACAGCAGTTAGCATGTTCTACAAATAACATGCCTTTTGTCAGTTTCAGTGTAAAAGCAAACAGGGGCTGTTACTGCCTTAACTAATGTGCTTACGACACACAGTCCCATAAACTAGAAGTTCATGTGTCAACTTGCACATTTAATGATACCACGGGCAACAGGCCGCTATAATCAAATTTGAGCTCTTACATTTCTGACTCCATTTACATAATATGAACCACATCTGGTGGAGAGGTTATATCTGGAACAGGAGAGGATGATTAGATTTTTTAAAACAAATTGCATATAGAAAGTAGAATCAGGATTGGATTGGTTCACAGAACAGGAACATTTTTATCCTGCTAGATTTTGTCTTTAGAGATGTGAAGAAATCAGAGGTTCACTCTCTGTGGCCCTTTCACTCCTCCTATTGCAGTGTACTCTTTATTTCCTAATATGCTCATAAGATTTCATACTATAGTATGATTTTCATTTAAAATGCATGCCTGGGGCTTCCCTGGTGGCACAGTGGTTGGGAGTCCGCCTGCCGATGCAGGGGACACGGGTTCGTGCCCCGGTCCAGGAGGATCCCACATGCTGCGGAGCGGCTAGGCCCGTGAGCCATGGCCGCTGAGCCTGCGCGTCCGGAGCCTGTGCTCCGCGACGGGAGAGGCCACAACAGTGAGAGGCCCGCATACTGAAAAAAAAAAAAAAAGAAAGAAAAAATGCATGCCTATTTTAGAAAATACATTAGTTGTGGTAATTTGCACTGCACTCTAAAGAGCAATAAAAAATAAACTATTTGAAATAAATATATAATCTGGAATGTATCTCATTTTAAAAGCTAACAGGTGTTTGCTTGTTTTGTAAATAGGTACTGAGTATTTCATAAGGGCACTCTGTCCCTAACACAATGCATGTTCACACATGTTCACACATATATACACATGGATGATCACTAAATAACAATTCAACCTCTCGGGCTGCTATTTAACACTGAGGATGTATCTCTCCGGAAATCTTTGCACCACTTTCTCCTATTCTAATAAAAACCACAAACAACAGAGTAGAAGATCCAGAGGTGGCACAGTATCATCTGTGACAGTTGCTTTCTTTTCCTCACAAAAGCCCTTGGCATTACCAATGGAGAAAGGCGGGATTAAGTTTTGCGCGGTAAATCACCAGGTTGTCTTTTACAACGCGATTTCCAATACTTTACCATTCCCAATATTTATCAGTAAAGACTCGTCTTCTTTTTTTTTTGGCTGCTTTGGGCCTTCCTTGCGGCGCGCGGGCTTTCTCTACTTGCGGCGAGCAGGGGCTACTCTTCGTTGCGGTGCGCGGGCTTCTCATTGCGGTGGCTTCTCTTGTTGCAGAGCATGGGCTCTAGGTGCACAGGCTTCTCATTGCGGTGGCTTCTCGTTGCAGAGCATGGGCTCTAGATGCACGGGCTTCAGTAGTTGTGGCTCGTGGACTCTAGAGCGCAGGCTCAGTAGTTGTGGCGCACGGGCTTAGTTGCTCTGCGGCATGTGGGATCTTTCCGGACCAGGGCTCGAACCCGTGTCCGCTGCATTGGCAGGCAGATTCTTAACCACTGCGCCACCAGGGAAGCCCCAAGATTCGTCTTTTGTTATTTGTTGTTTTGAAGATTTTAATCTATCGAAATGTATTTACCCATAGCTGCAGGAGGGAGCAGTGGGCATGCTGAGAGGAGGACAGGGGCGTGTGGGAGCATGGACCTGGCCCAGTCAGGCTCCAGCTTGGAGCTGCAGTGCCGGAAACATGTCTGACAGTTTTACAGCCCCAAGGTTTTATAGTTCTGCTGAGTACTTAGGCTATAGGAAACCCACAAGAGAAGGTCTCTACCACCCTAAACGTTAAAAAGCGTTTTTCAGATTCCATCAGAGCTAAGTTAGCAAGGTAAACTGAGGTGAACTTAGTGATAAGTCCCGCTGAAGAGAGACAGGTCACATACAATTGTTTCACTTTTGGCAGGGCATTGGTGGTAGAGCTGGCAGCCATAAAACCTGGTTGGAAAAAATCAGATGAAATTTTAATGAATTCTTAAAGGACAAGTGCAGGTGAGCATGAAATTTATGATCCCTGGGAACCTCTGGCTGTGGGAGTGGGAGTCCTGCCTCCACCTGCCTCTCTTTCCCATGTGCCTCCACTGGGCTTTCATCAGAAACATTAAGGGGTATGTAAAACGTCTGAGAGACAAAAATCAGTAATAATATAAAAGATGTGGACACTAGCCTCAAACCACTGGATTCGATTAAGAGTTTTAGAGAATTCCACACAACCATAGCAGAATATACATTACTTTCAAGTGCACACAGAGTATTCACCATCATTGAACATACTGTGGGCCAAAAACCAATTCTCAATAAAATTAAAATGGTTAATATATCACAGAAGGTGCTATTTGACCAAAAGAGCATAAAAGTATAAACTAAGGACACAAATATCTCTAAGGCCCCACATATAATATTAAGAAAGACATTTTTTAAAGCCATGATTCAAGAAAAAAATTCACACAGAAAATTAGAAAATAATTTACACTGGGTGACAATGAAAGCACAGTGTATTAAAATATGTGAAGTGATGCTGAAGTAGTGCTTAGATGCCTAGAACTTTAAATGCCTGTATCAGAAGAGAAAGAAATTCTCAATCAGTGGTGTAAGCTTAAACTTCAAGAAGTTAATAATAAAAAAGCAACTTAAATCCAAAGTGATGGTATGTTAGCTAGAATGCTAAAGTGACCCCCAATGACTTGTGCCATTGTATAATACACTTCCCTTGAGAGCAACTTGCTTCTAATAGAATATGGCAAAGGTGATGAGATAGCATGCCAGGTATTATGCTGTCATATGGCAAAGGTGAAAATTTTTGTGGATATAATTAAGTTCCCTAAGTACTTAGCTTTAATTCGATCAAAGGAAGATTATCCTGGTGGACTTGACTGAATCAGGAAAACTCCTGAAGAGAGAGTCTAGAATTCAGAGGCTATCTCACCTGTTCATCTTGAAAAACCAAGCAGCCGTGTTGTGAACTGGCTAAGGGGAGGGGTGGCTTCTAGTTGCTAAGGAACTCAGTCCTGCCATCAAAAGGAACTGAATTCTTCCAACAACTTGAATAAAGTTGGAAAAGCATGCTGAACTTCAGTTAAGAGGAGCCTGGCTGATATTATGATTGTAGTGTTGTAATACACTGAACAAAGGACTCAGCTGGGCTTTAATCCTAAACCCAGCAATGTATGTATTGCCCTGCTTTACTATATCCTTGGGGACACTTACAATTGCCTGAACATGCATACATGGCTGCTGTAAATGAAAAATGGTGCAGTCATGCAAAACCGCTCTAGAGTTTCTTGAAGTGCTAAACATTAATTTACCATACACCTTAAGCCAACAATTCCACCCAAGAGAAATGAAAGACACAGCTTCACACAAAGACTTACATGTAACACTTAATAGTGCTGACTCACAGCAACACTATTCATAATAATCAGGAAGTGGAAACAATCCAAATGTCCATAAGCTAGTGAATGGATAAACAAAATTTGGTATATTTCTAAAGTGGAATACAATTCGGCAGTGAAAGGAATGAGCTATTGATACAAACAGCAACATGGATGAGACTCAAGACAATAACTCTAAAAGAAAGAAGTCAGACAAAAATAAAGTGCATACAATTTTATTCCATTTATATAAATTATAGAAAACGAATCTATAGTGGCAGAAAGTGGATCACCTGGTGTCTGCAGATGAGGTGGTAGGGAGGTTTTTTTAAATTAGTTGTGAAGCTGTTTTCACAGGTGTATACATATATCAAAATATACCAAATTGAATACTTTAGGTATATGCAATTTAATCTTTATCAATTATACCCCAATGCAACTGTAAAAATGTGAATTAATTTCAAAAACTTACTCAATAGATGGCTAGTCATATGTGAATAAGCAAATAATAAAGTGTTGAAGGATGAAAAAAAATCCTGAACCATAGAAACAGCGACATAATAAACATACATTGTTTTATGCTGCTAAATTAATTACAGAGAAGGTATAAAAATAGTAGAGAAAATAAATGACACCAAAAGGTAGTTGGAAAATATGAATAAATTTGATAAACTTCTGCTGAGGTTAATTAGTAACAAAAGGAGAAGAGATACAAATTAAAAATAGCTGACGTACATGGGACTGCAATGTTGATCCTGTAGTAAATGGAAAATAAATATACATTAAGAATTTTATGCTCATAAATTTGATATCTTAGAGAAAGATAAATTTGTGAGTTAAAATCTACCAAATTTCAGTCATGAAGAAATAAACTGAGTAGTTTTCTATCTTCTAAATATATTGAGTTTATAGTTTAATTTCTTCCACAAAGAAAACTTCAGGTTCAAATGGTTTGAACCTGAAATCAACAAAATACCTAAAGAAAAATAGGAGAAATCAACAAAATACCTAAAGAAAAATAATGGCAATTCTACAACAATCATCTGGAAAACTGAGGAGGAGAAAACATTTCCCATCTCATTTTACAGAATTACCCTGATACCAGAACATGACAAAGCTATAAAAAAAAACAGAAAACTGCAGGCAAATTTTCTTCAAGGAACTAAATGCAAATATTCTTAAGAGAATATTAATGCAGTAAATCCATGTATATGTATATGTGTGTATATGTGTGTGTACATGTGTATATGTACACATATCACATGATGAGCAAGATTACACCATGATTAACATTATATTATGAGCAAGAAGAGTTTATTAGAGATATGGTTTGATATGTGAAAATTAATGCAATTCACTTTATGAACAGACTAAGAAGGAAAAACTGTATGATCTTCTCAATAGGTACAGAAAAAGCATTTGAAAAAATTCATTAGTTATAAAAGGAAAAAAAAGAACTTAAAAAAATTTAAAAACTAGGAACAGAAGGTAATTTCTTTAACTCAATAGGAAGCCATCTTTTTAAACCAATAGAGCTAGCATCATACTAAATCATGAAGGAATGAAGCTGTCTATCTAAGATAAGAAAGAGAAAGAATACTCACTCTTACCAATTTTATTCTACCTGCTACTGGAGGTCCTAGTCAGGGAAACAAATAAAAGGAAAAAAAATAAAGAAAAATAAAGAAAAGCTATAAAAATTGGAAAGGAAATAGTAAAGATCTGTTTGCAAACATGATAGCCTACAGAAAAGCCAAAGTCATCTATAAAATTGCTGCTGGAACTTTTAAAGGAAATTTGTAAGCTACTAGGGCAACATACAAAAATCAGATATATTTCTGTATACTAACAACAAACCATACCACCTTTTAATTATAAAACAATCAATTTACAACAACATTAACAAATTGGAAATACTTAGGAATAAATTTAACAAAATAAAAAAAAAATGCCCAGTGACAACTAAAAGAAAAAATTGCTTAGAGAAATTATACAAATGGAGAGCTATATACCATATTCATGGATTGTAAGATTCAATACTTTGAAAACATCATATCCCCCCAAATAGACCTACAGATGCCATATAATCCCAACTAAAATTTCAGCATGTTTTATACAATATAACAAGATGATTCTAAAATTTTTATGGAAATGTAAAGGATCTAGAAGTGCCAGAACACTTCTGGAAAGAAAGAAGAAATGAACCACCTGATTTCAAGATTTAATATAAAATTACTGTATTCAAAACAGTGAAGTATTGAAGTAGCAATAGACATAGATAAATAGAATAGAGTCTAGAAATAGAACTACACATATATATTCAATTTGTTTTAATGTGTAAAGTTAATTCAATGGGAAAGGGTAGTATTTTCATCAAGTGGTGCTGGAAAGGTTGTATATCCACATCCACTAAAAGAAAATGAACAGGATCCCTTACCTCTAACCTTCTACAATAATTAACTCAAAATGGATCATAGTCCTAAAGGTAAAAGGCAGAACTATAAAACTTGAGAATAACATATAAGAGAAATTCTTAGGAAATGTGATAGGCAGAACCTAAAATGATTCCACAAGATATCCACCCCCTGGTATACTTAGCCCTTTTCTCGAGTATTTATCAAACACTAATCTAGGGGGGACTGGGCTCTTCCTGGAGAAATATCTTTTAAGCAGGGGAGAGATTTGATGTGAGGAAGATTCTCTAATGCTGACTTTGGAAATATAAGGGGGCAGAGGCAAGGAATTTGGGCAGCCTCTAGGAACTGAGAGTGGTCCCCAGCTGACAGCTAGCAAGGAGATAGGGTACTCAGTCCTACAACCATAAGAAATTAAACTCTGCTATAAACATGAGCTTAAAAGAGAACCACCGACTACAGATGAGAACATAGCCTTGCTAGCACCTTGATTTTGACCTTGTGAGGTTCTGAGCTGAGAAGTAGGACACAATGTGTCTGTACTTCTAACTTACCTAACTAATAAATGGCTGTTGATTTAAAATGCTAAGTTTGTGGTAATTTGTTATGAAACAATAGAAAACTAATATGACTTTTGGCTAAACAAGTATTTCTTAGAACACAAAATGCATAAATACCCCCAGAATGCTGTTGCAGTTCATCAAAATCAAATACTTCTGCCCCTTCAAAGATGCTTATGAGGGCTTCCCTGGTGGCGCAGTGGTTGAGAGTCCGCCTGCCGATGCAGGGGACACGGGTTCGTGCCCCGGTCCCAGAAGATCCCACATGCCGCGGAGCGGCTAGGCCCGTGAGCCATGGCCGCTGAGCCTGCGCGTCCAGAGCCTGTGCTCCACAACGGGAGAGGCCACAGCAGCAAGAGGCCCACGTACTGCAAAAAAAAAAAAAAAAAAAATTAAAAAAAAGATGCTTACGAGAAGCAGAAGGCAAACCACAGCCTGGAATATAATACTGGCAAATGTATATCTCATAAATAATTGTTATATTAATAAACTTTTAAAATCCAATAAGTTGATATACAACCCATTAAAAATGAACAGAGGTTCTGAAAGAATATTTTACCAAAGAGGACATGACAATAACCAATAAGCACATGAAAAAGTGCTCAAGATCTTTAATTATCTGATAAATACAAATTAAAACCACCATTTAGATACACATCCAGTAGGGTGGCTAAACTCTTTTTATAAAAAGAATACAATTTAAAAATACTCAATACTATAATTAAATTTTACTTAAGTATAAAATGTTCCTCCAAGACATATGAGACTGAAAAACAATTAGTTTGTGTGGCTATTTCTTTCTTTCTGAAAAGCCCACATTCTTTTCTAAGATGCCCAGAGTCCTGTGTTGGGGTGCTTCTGTTCTGAAGATCAGTAACGGATCTCGGCTTCTAGTTGTGTGTGGTCTCTGTTCCATACCATACGCTTCGCAGGTGAATTCTATGAAACATTTAGAGAAGAGCTAACACCTATTCTTCTCAAAGTGTTCCAAAATATAGCAGAGGGAGGAACACTCCTAAACTCATTCTACGAGACCACCATCACCCTGATACCAAAACCAGACAAAGACGTCACAAAGAAAGAAAACTACAGGTCAATATCACTGATGAACATAGATGCAAAAATCCTCAACAAAATACTAGCAAACAGAATCCAACAGCACATTAAAAGGATCATACACTGTGATCAAGTGGGGTTTATCCCAGGAATGCAAGGATTCTTCAATATATGAAAATCAATCAATGTGATACACCATGTTAACAAACTGAAGGAGAAAAATCATATGATCATCTCAATAGATGCAGAAAAAGCTTCTGACAAAATTCAACACCCATTTATGATAAAAACCCTCCAGAAAGTAGGCATAGGGGGAACTTACCTCAACATAATAAAGGCCATATATGACAAACCCACAACCAACATCATTCTCAATGGTGAAAAACTGAAACCATTTCCTCTAAGATCAGGAACAAGACAAGGATGTCCACTCTCACCACTATTATTCAACATAGTTGTGGAAGGTTTAGCCACAGTAATCAGAGAAGAAAAAGAAATAAAGGAATCCAAATTGGAAAAGAAGAAGTAAAACTGCCACTGTTTGCAGATATGATACTATACATAGAGAATCCTAAAGATGCTACCAGAAAACTGCTAGAGCTAATCAATGAATTTCATAAAGTAGCAAGATACAAAAGTAATGAGCAGAAATGTCTTGCATTCCTGTACACTAATGACAAAATTCTGAAAGAGAAATTAAGGAAACACTCCCATTTACCATTTCAACAAAAAGAGTAAAATACCTAGGAAGAAATCTACCTAAGGGGACAAAAGACCTGTATGCAGAAAACTATAAGACACAGATGAAAGAAATTAAAGATGATACATACAGATGGAGAGATATACCATATTATTGCATTGGAAGATCAACATTATGAAAATGACTGTACTACCCAAAGCAATCTACAGATTCAATGCAATCCCTATCAAACTACCAAGGGCATTTTTCACAGAACTAGAACAAAAAATTTCACAATTTGTATGGAAACACAAAAGATCCTGAATAGTGAAAGCAATCCTGAGAAAGAAAAACAGAATCAGGCTCCTGGACTTCAGACTATACTACAAAGCTACAGTAATTAAGACAGTATGGTACTGGCACAAAAACAGAAATATAGATCAGTGGAACAGGATAGTAAGCCCAGAGATAAACCTACGCACATATGGTCACCTTATCTTTGATAAAGGAGGCAAGAAAATGCAATGGAGAAAAGACAGCCTCTTCAATAATTGGTGCTGGGAAAACTGGACAGCTACCTGTAAAAGAATGAAATTAGAACACTTCCTAACACCATACACAAAAATAAACTCAAAGTGGATTAAAGACCTAATGTAAGGCCAGACACTATAAAACTCTTAGAGGAAAACATAGACAGAATTTTCTATGATATAAATTACAACAAGATCCTATTTGACCCACCTCCTAGAGAAATGGAAATAAAAACAAAAATAAAGAAATGGGACCTAATGAAACTTAAAAGCTTTTGCATAGTAAAGGAAACGATAAACAAGATGAAAAGACAACCTTTAGAATGGGAGTAAATATTTACAAATGAAGCAGCTGACAAAGGACAGCTTTGACAATTTCCAAAATATACAAGCAGCTCATGCAGCTCAATATCAAAAAAACAAACAACCCAATCCAAAAATTGTCAGAAGACTTAAACAGACATTTCTCCAAAGAAGATATACAGATTGCCAACAAACACATGAAAGGATGCTCAACATCACTAATCATTAGAGAAATGCAAATCAAAACTACAATGAGGGGCTTCCCTGGTGGTGCAGTGGTTGAGAGTCCGCCTGCCAATGCAGGGGACACGGGTTCGTGCCCCGGTCCGGGAGGATCCCACATGCTGCAGAGCGGCTAGGCCCGTGAGCCATGGCCGCTGAGCCTGCGCGTCTGGAGCCTCTGCTCCGCAATGGGAGAGGCCACAACAGTGAGAGGCCCGTGTACCGCAAAAAAAAACCAACAAAAAAACAAAAAAACTACAATGAGGTATCACCTCACAACAGTCAGAATGGCCATCAGCAAAAAATCTACCAACAATAAATGCTGGAGAGGGTGTGGAGAAAAGGGAACCCTCTTGCACTATTGTTGGGAATGTAAATTGATACAGCCACTATGGGGAACAGTACAGAGGTTCCTTAAAATACTAAAAATAGAATTACCATATGACCCAGCAATACCACTACTGGGCTAATAACCTGAGAAAGCCATAATTCAAAAAGAGACATGTACCACAATGTTCACTGCAGCACTATTTACAATTGCCAGGACATGGAAGCAACCTAAGTGTCCATAAACAGATGAATGGATAAAGAAGATGTGGCACAAATATACAATGGAATATTACTCAGCCATATAAAGAAATGAAGTTGAACTATCTGTAGTGAGGTGGGTGGATCTAGAGTCTGTTATACAGAGTGAAGTAAGTCAAAAAGAGAAAAACAAATACCATATGCTAACACATATATGTGGAATCTAAAGAGAAAAAAATGGTTCTGATGAACTTAGGGGCAGGACAGGAATAAAGACGCAGCTGTAGAGAATGGACTTGAGGACACGGGGTGAGCGAAGGATAAGCTGGGATGAAGTGACAGAGTAGCATTGACATATATACACTGCCAAGTGTAAAATAGATAGCTAGTGGGAAGCAGCCGCATAGCACAGGGAGATCAGCTTGGTGCTCTGTGACCACCTAGAGGGGTGGGATAGGGAGAGTGGGAGGGAGGCACAAGAGGGAGGGGATATGGGGATGTATGTATATGTATAACTGATTCACTTTGTTATACAGCAGAAACTAACACATTATAAAGCAATTATACTCCAGTAAAGATGTTAAAAAAAAATACACTTTGCTGTACACCTGAAACTAGCACAACACTGTAAATCAACTATAATAAAAAAATTTTTAAAACATAAAACAGTAAAAAGGGCTTTTTGTATGTTTTATCAAACAGATTAGAGCTATGTGTACTGTATGATAAAGGATGAAGAAAATATTCACTACCTACCTTTTTAAGAGAGGACAAGGATGATGATTATTAAAGGAATTTCCAAAACCACTATGCAACAATTATCTTGTAATGATCTCTCTCAATCTACCCACCCCCCCTCCCCCCTCAGCTTGCTCCTGGTGGATTTGATTATGGCTGGTTCTGTGGAGGACTTTCTTATCACTTAAACGTTCTGTTTAACCCAGGACTATTCCCACATGTTGCCAATCAGCAGAGAGAGTAAGGGAGTTACACAGAGGGATAGGATGGGTATTAAAAACAACACCTCAGAAGATCTTTCTGCACTTTGTCCAAATCGATACATGTAACTATTTTTGTATAAACTAAGGCAGTTACCTGATGTATACTGGAAAGGGTCAGCAGAAAAGGCTCCCACTTCTCTCCTTAAAATTATAACATGCTACCTGAAAAGGAGACATCTAAGGCTGAATGTCACTTGCAGCTTACTTTTAAATTATGCCATGGGCATAATAAAATGACCTTGTGTTCATCAGCAAACTCATGTCTGTACTTGCTGGCAGCTTAATATGCTAAGGTTGCTACTATTTCATTATTGTTTCTACTTCTGCAAAACTGTAGATATCCCTTTCTAGGTCTCCTTTTAGTCTGGCTGGATGAATGTAGAAGGTGGAGCATAGGATATTGTTCTTCATAGAAAAGTAAACCATAATTTATATAAAATTAAAGCCTTACCAATAGCTATGGAAGTAATTTAAATCATACTTAGCTAATTTCTCAATAGTTTAAGACAGCCTTTCTCAACAGTGGTTTCAGGAGAGATTTAGGCTCTAGTACCCTAGATAATATCAATTTTGTTAACGGATTAACTTCTTTCCTGTGGAGAGTCTGGATCACTTAATCTTCCTTATTCCAAACCTTATTGTCAAATAAATTAACTTGCCCAAACGGGTTTATAGAAACAAAGACCCTTGATCCACTGGTTGAGAAGTTGACTCATTTAGGTTTTATTTAAAAGTCTTTAAGTACTTCTTAGTACAATAAACCACAAAGGAACACCACTCATCTTTTTCCCAAATAATAGCCCCTATCAAGTAAGCAAGTAATCATTAAATGGCATAATTGGAAATTTAATAATCTGTGAAAATACATAAGACTCAATCTCAAAAGGCTAAGAGTTTAAAAAGTTATATAAGTAGAACATAGAAATACTATATTTAATTGATTCATTTTTTCCATTAAAAAGTACTTATGCCTCTAAGAACCAGGAATTACGCTCTAATTTGAGAATCTGCAAATGAATAAGTCTTGTGTTTTCTCTTAAAGCACTCATGATTGTTTCAGAGATAGGAATGTAAAGACCTAATTATAATACTAGATATGATATGATATAATTGAGAGAGATATAAATTGTTACAGGATTATAAAAGATACAGTAAAGAATACTGCCATTAGCAGTATTAAATTTGACCATATGAAATTGCAGAGATTTGATGGGTTTTGACCTACAGAAATTTCAATTTTATGTAGCTCAGTCTAATATTATTAGCTCTCATAGCGTTAAAATTGAGCTTGATCTTGAAAAATGATACATGGTTAGAATTAGGTTCTGCAGCAGGTGACCTGAATATTACAATGACTGAAACAAGACAGGATGACATTTTTCTCTCTATTAAAGTGATATTGGAAGTAAGTGATCCAGGGCTAGTCTATATTCTGCATTACAAATTCCTGGTGATCTTGGCTCTTCCAAATGAACACTTTGATGTCTGATCCTGGTGTGACCCTCAGTCACCCCATTTCAGAAAGCAGGAAGGAGGCAATGAAGAAACAGAGGGCCAAAAGATACATGCCCACTGCCACTTCAGGAAAGTTTCAGAAGGAGACCATAAAACAACTGCATACATCCTATTGGTCTGAACCTAACTGCAAGGCTACACTTAGCCTCAAGGGATGTTGGGAAATGTATTTTGTAGACAGCCATTCACCAGCCAATAATTCTAGTACCATGAGGGTAAAGGAGTGTGAGAACTGGGGATGAACCAGCTTCTTTGCCACTAAGAAATAGTTTACTAATTATATGAGAAATGGGAAAGGCCTGGAAGAAAAAGCAAAAACATCTAAAAAGGTGTAAAACATTAAAAATATATGAAGCATTCTGATGACTGTTTTATCGTGGAAAAATATATGAAGCATTCTGATGACTGTTTTATCGTGGGCCAAATATTACATCCATGTCAATGGAAGGGGTTGCATTTGAAACAACAGATCAGACAGTAAAGGTCCTTAGGTGTTAGGTTAGGACACTGGAATTTATACTGCCTTCGATATGTAGCTATTGAAGGATTTTGAACTGGTGACTGATTGAATAGATCTGCATTTTAGGAAGATCATTCTGGCTACAGTACAGAAAGACTGGTCAAGGACAAGAGTGAAAAAATGATAATTATTTTAGGATAATGGGCTAATTTCCCAAACCCATTGCCTTTTAACAATATGAGTAAAAACAGTAAAGTAACAAAAATATGAAAGACACAATAATACTAAAATGCTCAGTTTATTCCTTAATTGAATTTAAAAAGGAATAAACTTAACTATAAGCAAGCTTAACAGAGAAAGAGCAAAGTAAATGGGGTGCCTATGGGTGTACAATTGCTGTCTAACTTAGATTCTAATAATGGTAGATAAAAATATATTTTAAATTTCTACAATTAAAATTTTAAAAGATCTAAAAATTGAAGCTTTCAAAGACATTATTTTATTATGTGAAATATTGATATTTAACGTTCCGTTTATTTTTTAAACACAGTGATTTTTGTAACTATTTTGGTAAAAATTGTATTTTGCAAGTAAGTAATTCTTTGGAAGTCAAAAATTTAAGAAGTATTATAGTCTAGCTGCTTTATAGTGTAAAATTTTTTTAAATTTTACATTTCTTTTTAATCCCCTCATAACTAGCTGAGGGTCAGAAGAAAGTGTTGAAGGGTAAATGATATAAAACTTGAAGTTATGTTGCTGATAGCTGTTTGGACATTTGGCTTTGCTGTTGTATCTAAAAACCAATAGAGTGGTTCATAAAACTGATTGCAGAGCACATTTCAGAACTAATAAAACAAATTGACTATTGACGATGTTCACAGGGCAAATCCAGTTATATCTCACAAAGCTTTATATTGCTCTATTTCTTCTTTAATGTTTTCTATTTATTTATTTGAATTTAAAGTTTGGGTAACAAGTTCAAAAAAGATGCAGTGTGGGTAGGCAGAGAGTGGCCTTGGACTTTAGAATCAGAAGTCGCAAGTGAAATTCTGGGTCTGCTCTTTGTGCCTCTTGGTCTTTGGGCACATCATTTACTCTTTTAGTTTCAAATTCATGAAATTAAATGTATAGCCTTCATTAAGTATTAAATAAACTGACATATGTCCACGTGTTTTGTAAACTATATAATGAAATACAAGAAAACTCTTATCATTAATTTAAACAATGAAGAAAGCTTGCATGTGATAACAAGGACCAATTTTAAAAAGCACAGGTTTTGGCACATGCAAACACACACACACATTTAGAGATTGCCCTTGTCAGACTTGACTGTCTGACTCACCTGGCTTTCTCCTAATGACATTTTGGATGAAAAGGATGGATATTCTTATCATACCTTTCCCAGAATTCCGGCCCCACTCCACATGATCATGAAGACAATATTTTATCTTTCATTGTACCCTTGTTACCTGCTGCAGGAGTGACAAATGCTACAGGGATGACAGTGCTGCTGTTTGGAACTGAGAAATATAATTAGCAGATACATACAAAATAGTTTAATGACAGCCCCCTTCTGAATGCCTACACCTGCCGGACACCGTAATAATGAGGCTTGTCTGCCACTTGGACATTGATCAGATGTCCCACTGGGGCTCGAAAAATGTGTGCTTCGGTTGTCATCATAGACCTGGCACAACCCTACAACAGGGATCAGGGCTGCTGTGAAATATTCAACAGCTGCTGCTTCACCAAGCAACATTTTGCTTTATTTAATTCCATAGGCTTATTTGCATTCTCTTAATTTTCTTATGCTAGGGATTAATCATTCATGAAAATAATAATTACAAAACTCATTTGAAAGCTTGAAAAAAAAGCAGGCTCCTTTTGATGGGCATTGCTTCTGAAAGAGGGGAAAAAAAACAAATTCATGCTTAAAGGAACTTCAAAGCTAGATCTTCTAAAATTGGGGTGGCCTCAATTTTTTTCTCCCACAAAATTGGTCATGCTGCTTATCGAGTATACAAAGGCAGGTGAAGAGAAGACATTGTATTGCCTTAAGTAGCTATCTCCAACACTGCATATTTGTAAGAAAATGGAAACAATGGGTTTATATTTTTAGATTAAACTGAGAAGTAAAGTTCAATAAAAAGAGCAAAATAATATAACAAAATATACAAATTGAATTTGAGAGCTCATTTTGCCAATGAGGATTCGTTTCAGAGAGTAACGCTCTGACATCTAAAGAGTTGATCATTCAGCATGTGCTTTTAAATCTCGCCTCCATATGAAGAAATGGATTCCTATTTTGAATAAATCAAATTTTTAGAAAATACTTTCTTACACTGAGCTCATATGAGCCGTCCACTCTGTAGTCTGAAACTGTCATTTGGGGATTGGGGGGTGTCAAAAACTGCCTCAGTATCTCTTCAGCTTAATCATTTCAGTATTTGGAGAGAACTATCATGTGCATGACAAGTATGTTCTTTACCCAAGTCAACGTACCCAGGCCTTTCTGTGTTTCTAATTTTGTCCTTGATTCCTTTCCCTGTCTTAGTTCTGACTCTCTGTCACTTGAGTCGTCCTTCCTGGGTACATTCCACTGCTTGATCCTGCCTACCCTTGGGAGACTATTAAACTTATGACTCTCATGATAACACTAACAGTTTTGCTTACAAATTTCATTTCACTTATTTAATTTATAAAATAACATTTATTTAAATAGTCATTTCAAAATAATTTACTCATTTTATCTTCACAATAAATTCTCTGAGGTAGGCATTGTTATCCTTAACTTATGCAAATAAGAAAACCCTCTCAGACCAAGTCGGTGATTTTCCAACAAAATAATAATATACAGTATTGTTGAGCTCTTGCTTCATATCAGATACTAAGCACTGTCTTTTTTGATCTTTAAAAAACTCTTTGGATTAGGTGTTATTAATATTCTCATAATTGAGTTGGCAGAGTAAGTCACAAAGTGGTTAAGAAACTTCCCCTGTGTCACGGTTAGTAATCAGGAGAGTCACAGGCATCTAAATAGTGGTAGTGGAATATTCATAAAGCATCGTACAAGTGCTCAGCTTCATCTGTGTCAAGTACTCTATTAGACACTGGAGGTGTAAAAATTAACAATGTATATGTTTCTTCATTAAAGGTGCTTTAGCATGAAAAGTAAAGACATATGCACACAGATAGATGCAATACAAATTTGCAAGGTCTATAACAGATGAATGCACATCTTAATGGTGTAGGTTAATAGCATAATAGAAGCTGGTACTCAGTTTACGACTGTGGGTCAGATGAGGGTTTAGAAGAAAAATGAAACCCTGATGTTGAAAGATGGGTCAGTATTATCTTTCTAGGCAGTCAACTTAAAAGCAAGTATAGAATTTCCTGTACAAAACTGAGGAATTGTAAAATAGGAAATGAGGGTGAAATTACAAATACTTCTATGTCTTCTGTGTATTTTATGAGTTGACCATACGTGGAAAAACAAGGTGAGCTATGTTAAAATTAGATAGAAGTCTGAGAGGTAGGAACCAGATCATAAAGAGCCTACTCGACTAGGACCCATTGTTAGAGATTATTCATTTGGGAATCATTTGAAATCTTTAAGCAAAAGAAACAGCATGATTCACACAATATCATTTATTCGTATTTATTCAGTTAAAATTATTGAGTATTCCCGTGCTAAATGCTAGGGAATCAGTAATGACAAAAAACAGCTAAAACCTTGAATTCATGGAGCCTACTTCTGATCAGCATGTTAGTAAGATAGTTTTGCAAATACCGTGGAGCTCATAATGTGAGGGGCAAGACTAGAGGCAGGAATGTTCATTTGAAGCTATTGAAATTCTTCAAATAAAAAATACAGACCTGAATTTAAGTGTTATTAGTAGGGATGAAAAAAAGGTTATATGTAGTTGAAATTTGCAGGATTGGTGATCCATAAGATCTGAGGCTAAGCGAGAATGAAAAGTATTTTAATTGGGTTTGAGTCTACACCTAGGTTTATTTGTGTTCCTTTTATTTTTCTAATTTGATTAAAAATCACATTGAAATGGATAGGTACAAACATGGAATCTCCTGACAAATTAATCAAGTATTGTTTCTCCATGTAGACACTGATACATTAATCTACAACATACGTTGTCTTTGTTCCCACAGCTTCAAAAAGCCATATTTCACCATAAAGGGTCTGCTGAGTTAAACTGAGATTCTGTACATCTCACTCATACTCAAGGGAAGACGATCACAAAGGGACAAAGACGCTCGAAGGTATGGACCCTTGGCCACCCTAAGTGTCCGCCACAGTTATCTTTCCTGTAAGGGAGGGCACTAGGAAGGCAGTGAGAATATCCTGCGTATATTCATTTACTTTCACATTTCTATACATTTACTTTGATTAGTTTCATCCACTTGTATGACTTCAACCATCACCTTCTTCATATTATCCAATATATTCCATCTCAAAATCACTTCCACAATTCAAGTCAGCTTTTCACATTGCCTGTTAATTCATTATTTGGATATTCTACCAAGCCTTAATTCTATCATGCCAAATCATTATTCCTGTATATCTGCTTTTGCTTCTCTTGAAATTCCCATCCTGTTTCTTCTGCCGTCATCCTCGGTGACCTGGGGTAATCTTCCCTACTGTCCGCTGGCATTTAAATTTTAAGTTCTCTACATTCTTCTACCATGATCTGTCTCTAGTCTTTCCTCCTCTTCATTCCTTCCAATACTTTCACACCCTTATTCTGTCCAAATTAAACCATATGAAAATAATTGTATCAGATCTTTTTAACTCCTTTTTATAATCCTCTTTAAATTCACCTTATCCAGTGGTGGGGATTAATATTCCTAAATGCTGATACAATTACATTACACTACTCAAGACCAGTTAATGGATTCCTGTTGCCTACAGGACATTGTTCATATCTTTAGTCCTTCATAATCCCTTCCTGTCCTGCCTTTTCAGGTTTGTCTCTTGCTACTTCCTTTCACACACTCACAGAGTAAAATGTTACCTAATGAGTTACTTTTTATTCTGCAGAAGTATTACATGTTTTCAGGCTTTTGCTCTTGTAACATTATCTTCAAATACCCTTTTTTTTTTCTTGCAAGAAGGAAACTTTCTCTCCCCCAAAATATATAGCTCTTCATGACTTTTATTATAGTTTTTTTTTTTTTTTTTCCGGTACGCGGGCCTCTCACTGTTGTGGCCTCTCCCGGTGCGGAGCACAGGCTCCGGATGCGTAGGCTCAGCGGCCATGGCTCATGGGCCCAGCCACTCTGCGGCATGTGGGATCTTCCCGGACCGGGGCACAAACCCGTGTCCCCTGCATCAGCAGGCGGACTCTCAACCACTGTGCCACCAGGGAAGCCCTATTACAGTTTTTGTTTGCCTTTTTTCCCTTTAATTTCCTGAGAAGAGATGTTGTTCATATAGTCTGGCATCATCCATGACTCCTCGCACGTGCCTGGCACGTAATATACACTGGATATCTATTTTTTGAATTAATAATATGTTAACTAATGAGTTTCTCATAGTAATGTCAGAAACAAACCTATTACAAATTTATGAAACTTGCACTGTGTTCAAAATGTATGAAAAATACATCTAAATAATACATTTTATTTACTATGTCATTTATTCATATGCATTAACATATTCTATATATATTAACAAACCAAAAACAGATAGTCAAGTCTTCGATTGCATCAGTATTGTCACAGTTACTTCTTTGGTTTTCATTAGAACAGCTTTCAAAATACAATAAAAATGCTCCTTTTCTTAGATTCCCCAAGAACAGTGGAGACCAACTGGGTGTACAAAATCTAAGCCGAGATCATAAACTATCTCAAAAGAGGACATTGAGCTCACCTGCCATTCAAAACCTGGTTTAGAATAACAATTCTTAATCATAAAATGAAATATTAAAGTTATGAATGAAATGAAATATTAAATGAATATTAAATGAATGAATAAAATGAAATATTAAAGTAAACTTAATAAAGTTTACGCCAAGGTGCTTGGCATAAATTGTGTCATAATGGGGAGAACAAACAAACAAAAACCCCCACAACTTTCCCTTACTGCCACAGAGCTCTGAGGTGGACCACCAAACTGGTATACCTTCAATAATGTAACATGCAGTGAAATTTCCACATATGGAAACTTTATGTCATTTACTGCCTTATAAAACTGTAAGTGCCCTCTTAAAGTCAGTATATTCTGACATTTTGCTACCCACAGATCTCATGCTGAAATCCACAGGAGTTGGGCATTAAAAATTGAAAGCAAAATGCAGTTCCTTCAGATTGGATAATTGGAAGCTAGTGAAACATGTCAAATATGGGTGTAATAACAAGTACGCTGCTGGCAAAACATGAGTAATCTGGGTGCTGTATTTAAATTTTTAACTGACCCTTTGGCAGACAGAATCATGAAAAAGTAAACTTCAAAGAAATGAGCTTTCTTTTTCCAATCTTGTGTGGTTGAAAGACTATCAACAATCTGCTGTATTAGCGTTACCTTATTAAAACAACAACAACAAATTTAAAGGTTCATAAGAACAATATCCTTACATACTCTTTACAATAATTGGTATTTTTAGGGTGCCTGTAAAAGGCATCAAGTGTCATCAAAATGTATAAATTACAGCATAACAGTATCACAGTTTGTGCGCATAGTGACATCAGTAGAACAAATGATGCTTCTATAAAATGTCATTTATTCTTTTCCATTAAGGGACTACTTCTAGAACTCATTTTCCAAAATAAGACAGTTTATGGACAAACAGCTCTGTTTCAAAATCAGGGATTACTCTCCTGTGCTATCCAGGTAACTCGCTTGATTCCTGGCTAGTGCCTAAATGTTCTCTGTTAGAGCATCATTTCTTTAGTGTTGTTTGTGTTTAAACATTAATAGCCCTGGGAGAACTATGCATAGCCAGTAGAAGAAGGTGCTTGGCATAAACACGAGAATACTTGATAGGCTTCAGGATAGAACAATGAGGATGCTCTATTTGATCCAATGCATAATTTTACTAATGTATATGCTGAACAACATAAAAGCACCGATCAAAAGTGACCTCTCACAGTTAAGACCCTGCAAGTCTAGATGGCGCTTTGATTCGAGCAAGCATAGTTATGGAAAATAAATTATCTTAAAAACATATAAACCAGGTAACCTTAACCAAGACTACACTTGTGCTGCAACACTTTAAAAATAATTGCATTATGTGACAATGATGGAGGGACTGAACATATACCATTAAGCAACTGGTTGTGTTCAGACTGGTTTTTACAAGAGTTTGAAATTTGCTTTTGAAAGTTTTTTTAAATACAGAAAACGTTTTCTTTCAGAAAGCTTTAGTTGTGATCTATCTAGAATTGTTTGTCTTTCTAGGTTCCTACGAGTGGGGAGATTGTTCATTTAAACAAATGAGAGTTTGAACTCAACAGTGATGCATTAGCATTTTGTCTAGACTACAGGAAAACTGAAACACGGGACGTGGGAAAAAACTGAATATGGCAGCATTTTAAATAGATACTTACAAATTTGTTAAAAATTCATATAGATTGTGTCCTATTTTTCAGTACCTCCAAAAAAGGAGTGATATTAAATACTGTCAATAAACGATTATTATTTCTCAACAGTAGATCTGCTTTATGTTGCTAAATTTGTTGAGAAGTGAAAATAATAATATTTGTGGAGGAAGTGGAAACCCTAAAACTCTGAAATTTTTTGTCTCATGGGATATAATCTAAGGGTTAACTAAAATATCTCTGCACAAAACTTATCCCGTCTCTGGGGAACAAATACCCCCTCGATCCTGCACGCTGCTCCAGCTATGACCTTATTTTTCTCCTTTCCTTTACAGAGCAATTTTCTTGAAAACATGTTTTATACATTTTAGTTCATTCGATGCACATGCTCCGTGAAGCTCACTCCAATTCAACTTCCATCCTGTGGTTCTAGTGAAACTGATTTAATATATGTTCCCAGTTGCTCCACGTGGTAAAATTCAGTGACCACGCGTTTGTCTTCACCATAACTCAGCTCTCAGCAGCAGTCGACGCAGGTCCCTATTTCTGCCTCCTTGAGACAGTGGTCTCTTTCATTCTGTGATGCTGCCCTCTGGGGGGCGGTTTCTCCCCTTTACGGTCTATACTTTTCATTCTCTTTTATTCATCTCTGATTCTTGCCTTGACCTCAACCATTTTAAAAGCCATCTACGTGACATCTGTTTCTCAGATATCTATCTAAGCACGATTTCCCTAAACTACAACTGCCCACTTGACATCATCCCTTCAGTATCTAATAGGCAAATATCTTATAAGCATCTACTTGTCCACATCAGAACTCTTGAACTGACCTTGAACTATCTGAAAACTTTTCTTCTTCTACTCTAGCTCATCCTCTTTCAAACCATTCTCCACCCAACAAGCAGCGTACTTCTTTAGAAACCAAATTCAGATAATTTTCCTTGCTTTCTTGAACCTGTCGCTTGTGTCCTGTCACATTAAATCAAATCTAAGCTCACTGGCTTTCTCTCCACTGCATCATGTGCCTTAGTTCCTGGGACCCCTCCTACTGCTCAATATTACCATTCCAACTACCCTTCTTTCCCTTTCTTGATTATACCATGATTAGTCAAACCTCAGACCCATACGCTAACCATTTCTTCAACATGATACACACTTCCCACCCAGACATTTTGATAGTGGCTTTAAAATGAAGATCTCACCTGAACTGGTAGTTCTTCAAAGAAGACTTTTAATATCACTATATTTAAGTTACATTCTTGCCCCAGTTACTTTTTCTTAAGTTTTTTTTACTTGATATCACTACTATTATTTGAAAGTATTCTTCCATTCATTTTATTGTTTACTTCCGACCTTCCCACACTCTAATATAAAGCATCATGAAAGCAGGGGCCTCATTCCCTCTTTTATTTTTTACCTCTGAAACCACAGTATCCGATAACAGTAGACCCTCAGTAAACATTTTTCTGAATGAATGAATGGATGGATGCTGTTGAAAAGGCAGATTCTGTGTTTAGCCTGGTTATATTTTAATTAAGAGAAGTTATGAGTATACTGAAGCCAAATTGCACTACTTGAGACATTTGCATTCTTTTTGTCTTCATTAAACTCCAAAATCTGGCAATAAGCAAAAAGAGCCCCTGTTGGCCAAGAAACAGTTTTTGTTCTTGTTTTTCAGGCTTATTTCACCTGCATCACATTACACAAAATAAAAATTATTATGCTACTGGATTTGTTTCATATATTCCCATTTATCCTGCCATTACCCAATTATGCGCTTCAATAAGCTAGTTTACAATTAATGCATTTCTATTTGTCCTACCAGAAATTCGCCTGGCCCAGGCACATTAGCTATGATATTCATCATCTCCTGGCTGAAACTTTTATGTGTATATTTTCTTTAGAACTATGGCAGTGGTCTACTCGGAACAGCAGTGGTAAACATGTGTTACTTTACAATTGATGCGAGGAAAGTACTACTTATAAATAAGAAGGGTTTGTTTAGAATAGACGTAAACAATCCTTATCCCCTTCCAAAGAAGCCAGAGGCTACTGGATAATGGGGAATTGACTTTCCCTGTTTGCATTCTTCAAAGCTTTGTCATCAGTACATTTCATACCATTGCTGGCAAAGAGAGTGCAATTCATATACTACTTGTTATCCTCAATTACCTCAGCTGAGTCAAAGTCTCTTTCATCTTTGCATCCCACAGCTTATATTGACATGCATTGCAGTTTCTCCAGTTGATCCCGCCTCATCTTCTCATCTCACTAACACAGCAACACACCCAAAACATCTTATTAATGGGTTTTCCTAACTGGAATCTTGTCTTGTTCATCAACAAATATGTCTTGAGCTTCCAGTATATGCCTCAAAATCCACTCTCCAGAACCTCCAGAGTGATCAATGACCTTCCTACTCAAGGTCACAGCGTTAGTAGTGTTCAAGTGTCTCTGAGAGGGAGGGCTTTTTAGAAAGAAATGCAGGGTCACCAGCCTCCCTCTAGAACCCCTGAATCTGAATTTTAATAAACTCCCCCAATGGTTTGTATGTACATTGAAGTTTAAAAAGCCCTGCTCTGACATCCTTCTGCATAAATCCTTCCGTGGACTCTCGATTGAATTAAATTATTAAGTTATGTAGCTCAAGCTTCTCTAAACACCCCTCTTGAGATTTCATGAGTCAACTTATTCTTTAGCAACACCACACCCTTCCAAAGTAACTCTTTCTACATTTCCACATTTTTGCTTATAGACAAATTAGTGCTCCGTAATGGTTAAAAGTGTGAGTGTTGGCATTAGAGAGAACTGTGTTAGATTCTCAGCAAAACATACTAATAGCTGAGGGTACTTGAGAAAATTACTTGACTTCTCTGAACGCTGTTTTTTCATATTAATGCTAATTTTATTTTAACATCTTTATTGGAGTATAATTGCTTTACAATGGTGTGTTAGTTTCTGCTGTATAACAAATTGAATCAGCTATACATATACATACATCCCCATATCTCTTCCCTCTTGCATCTCCCTCCCACCCGCCCTATCCCACCCTTCTAGGTGAACACAAAGCACCGAACTGATCTCCTTGTGCTATACGGCTGTTTCCCACTAGCTATCTATTTTACATTTGGTAGTGTATATATGTCCATGCCACTCTCTCACTGTGATCCAGCTTACCCTTCCCCCTCCCCATGTCCGCCAAGTCCGTTCTCTATGTCTGTGTCTTTATTCCTGTCCTGCCCTTAGGTTCTTCAGAACAATTTGTTTTTGTTTTTTTCTTTTTTTAGATTCCATATATGTTAGCATACGGTATTTGTTTTTCTCTTTCTGACTTACTTCACTCTGTATGACAGTCTGTAGGTCCATCCACCTCATTATAACTCAATTTTGTTTCTTTTTTGGCCGAGTAATATTCCATTGTATGTAGGTACCACAACTTCTTTATCCATTTATCTGTTGATGGACACTTAGGTTGTTTCCATGTCCTGGCTATTGTCAATAGAGCTGCAATGAATATTGTGGTACATGACTCTATTTGAATTACGATTTTCTCAGCATATATGTCTATGGTGGGATTGCTGGGTCGTATGGTAGTTCTATTTTTAGCTTTTTGAGGAACCTCCATACTGTTCTCCGTAGTGGCTGTATCAATTTACATACCTACCAATAGTGCAAGAGGGTTCCCTTTTCTCCACACCCTCTCCAGCATTTATTGCTTGTAGATTTTTTGATGATGGCCATTCTGACTGGTGTGAGGTGATACCCCATTGTAGTTTTGATTTGCATTTCTCTAATTATTAGTGATGTTGAGCATCCTTTCATGTGTTTGTTGGCGATCTATATATCTTACATGGAGAAATGTCTATTTAGGTCTTCTGCCCATTTTTGGATTGGGTTTTTGGTTTTTTTTTTTTTTTTTTTATATTGAGCTGCATGAACTGCTTGTAAATTTTGGAGATTAATCCTTTGTCAGTTGCTTCGTTTGCAAATATTTTCTCCCATTCTGAGGGTTGTCTTTTAATCTTGTTTATGGTTTCCTTTGCTGTGCAGAAGGTTTTAAGTTTCATTAGGTCCCATTAGTTCATTTTTGTTTTTCTTTCCATTCCTCTAGGAGGTGGGTCAAAAAGGATCTTGCTGTGATTTATGTCATAGAGTGTTCTTCCTGTGTTTTCCTCTAAGAGTTTTATAGTGCCTGGCCTTACATTTAGGTATTTAATCCATTTTGAGTTTATTTTTGTGTATGGTATTAGGGAGTGTTCTAATTTCATTCTTTTACATGTAGTGGTCAGTTCTCCCAGCACCACTTATTGAAGAGGCTGTCTTTTCTTCATTGTATATTCTTGACTCCTTTATCAAAGACAAGGTGACCATATGTGCGTAGGTTTATCTCTGGGCTTTCTATCCTGTTCCACTGATCTATATTTCAGTTCTTGTGCCAGTACCCTACTGTCTTGGTTACTGTAGCTTTGCAGTATAGTCAGAAGTCTGGGAGCCTGATTCCTCCAGCTCCGTTTTTCTTTCTCAAGATTGCTTTCACTATTCGGGGTCTTTTGTGTTTCCAAACAAATTGTGAAATTTTGTGTTCTAGTTCTGTGAAAAATGCCCTTGGTAGTTTGATAGGGATTGCATTGAATCTGTTGATTGCTTTGAGTAGTATAGTCATTTTCATAATGTTGATTCTTCCAATCCAAGAACATGGTATATCTCTCCATCTGTTTATATCATCTTTAATTTCTTTCATCAGTGGCTTATAGTTTTCTGCATACAGGTCTTTTGTCTCCCTAGGTAGGTTTATTCCTAGCTATTTTATTCTTTTTTTAGCAGTGGTAAATGGGAGTGTTTCCTTAATTTCTCTTTCAGATTTTTCATCATTAGTGTATAGGCCTGCAAGAGATTTCTGTGCATTAATTTTGTATCCTGCTACTTTACCAAATTCATCGATTAGCTCTAGTAGTTTTTTGGTAGCATCTTTAGGATTCTCTATGTATAGTATTATGTCATCTGCAAACAGTGACAGTTTTACTTCTTCTTTTCCAATTTGGATTCCTTTTGTTTCTTTTTCTTCTCTGATTACTGTGGTTAAAACTTCCAAAACTATGTTGTATAAAAGGGGTGAGAGTGGGCAACCTTGTCTTGTTCCTGATCTTAGAGGAAATGGTTTCAGTTTCTCACCATTGAGAACGACGTTAGCTGTGGGTTTGTCATATATGGCCTTTATTATGGTGAGGTAAGTTCCCTCTATGCCTACTTTCTGGAGGGTTTTTATCATATATGGGTGTTGAATTTTGTTGTAACTTTTTTTGCATCTGTTGAGATAATCATATGGTTATTATCCTTCAATTTGTTAATATGCTGTATCACATTGATTAATTTGTGTATATTGAAGGATTCTTGCATTCTTGGTATAAACCCCACTTGATCATGGTGTACGATCCTTTTAATGTGCTCTTGGATTCTGTTTGCTAGTATTATGTTGAGGATTTTCGCATCTATGTTCATCAGAGATATTGGCCTGTAGTTTTCTTTTTTTGTGATATCTTTGTGTGGTTTTGATTTCAGGGTGATGGTGGCCTCATAGAATGAGTTTGGGAGTGTTCCTCCCTCTGCTATATTTTGGAAGAGTTCGAGAAGGATAGGTGTTAGCTCTTCTCTAAATGTTCGATAGAATTCACCTGTGAAGCCATCTGGTCCTGAACTTTTGTTTGTTGGACGATTTTTAATCCCATTTTCAATTTCAGTGCATGTGATTCATTTGTTTATATTTTCTGTTTCTTGCTGGTTCAGACTTGGAAGGTTGTGCTTTTCTAAGAATTTGTCCATTTCTTCCTGATTGTCCATTTTATTGGCATAGAGTTGCTTGTAGTAATCTCTCATGATCCTTTGTATTTCTGCAGTGTCAGTTGTTACTTCTCCGTTTTCATTTCTAATTCTATTGATTTGAGTCTTCTCCCTTTTCTTCTTGATGAGTCTGGCTAATGGTTTATCAATTTTGTTTATCTTCTCAAAGAACCAGCTTTTAGTTTTATTGATCTTTGCTATTGTTTAGTTCATTTCTTTTTCATTTATTTCTGATCTGATCTTTATGATTTCTTTCCTTCTGATAACTTTGGGGTTTTTTTGTTATTCTTTCTCTTATTGCTTTAGGTGTAAGGTTAGGTTGTTTATTTGAGATGTTTCCTGTTTCTTGAGGTAGGATTGTATTGCTATGAACTTCCCTCTTAGAACTGCTTTTGCTGCATCCCATAGGTTTCGGGTCATTGTGTTTTCATTGCCAGTTGTTTCTAGGTATTTTTTGATTTCCTCTTTGATTTCTTCAGTGATCTCTTGGTTATTTAGTAATGTATTATTTAAACTCCGTGTTGTATATTTTACAGATTTTTTTCTTGTAACTGATAGCTAGTCTCATAGCGTTGTGGTCGGAAAAGGTACTCGATGTGATTTCAGTTTTCTTAAATTTACCAAGGCTTGATTTGTGATCCAAGATATGATCTATCCTGGAGAATGTTCCATGAGCACTTGAGAAGAAAGTGTATTCTGTTGTTTTTGGATGGAATGTCCTATAAATATAAATTAAGTCCATCTTGTCTAATGTGTCTCTTAAAGCTTGTGTTTCCTTATTTATTTTCATTTTGGATGATCTGTCCATTGGTGAAAATGGGGTGTTAAAGTCCCCTACTATGAATATGTTATTGTCAATTTCCCCTTTTATCGCTGTTAGCATTTGCCTTATGTATTTAGGTGCCCCTATTTTGGGTGCATAAATATTTGCAATTGTTATATCTTCTTCTTGGATTGATCCCTTGATCATTATGTAGTGTCCTACTTTGTCTCTGGTAATAGTCTTTATTTTTAAGTCTATTTTGTCTTATATGAGAATTGCTACTCCAGCTTTCTTTTGATTTCTATTTGCATGGAATATCTTTTTCCATCCCCTCACTTTCAGTCTGTATGTGTCCCTAGGTCTGAAGTGGGTCTCTTGTAGACAGTATATATACGGGTCTTGTTTTGTATCCATTCAGCCAGTCTGTCTTTTGGTTGGAGCATTTAATCCATTTACATTGAAGGTAGTTATCGTTACGTATATTCCTGTTACCATTTTCTTAATGGTTTTGGGTTTGTTATTGTATGTCTTTTCCTTCTCTTGTGTTTCCTGCCTAGAGAAGTTCCTTTAGCATTTGTTGCAGAGCTGGTTTGGTGGTGCTGAATTGTCTTAACTTCTGCTTGTCTGTAAAGGTTTTAATTTCTCCATCAAATCTGAATGAGATCCTTGCTAGGTAGAGTCATCTTTGTTGTAGGTTTTTCCCTTTCATCACTTTAAATATGTCCTGCTACTCCCTTCTGGTGTGCAGAGTTTCTGCTGAAAGATCAGTTGTTAACCTTATGGGGTTTCCCTTGTATGTTAATTGTTGCTTTTCCCTTGCTGCTTTTAATATTTTTTCTTTGTATTTAATTTTTGATAGTTTGATTAATATTTGTCTTGGAGTGTTTCTCCTTGGTTTTATCCTGCCTGGGACTCTCTGTACTTCATGGACTTGATTGACTATTTCCTTTCCCATATTAGGGAAGTTTTCAACTATAATCTCTTCAAATATTTTCTCAGTCCCTTTTCTTCCCCCTCTTCTTCTCTGGGGCCCCTGTAATTCAAATTTTGGTGCCCTTAATGTTGTCCCAGAGGTCTCTGAGATGGTTCTCAATTATTTTAATTCTTTTTTCTTTATTCTGCTCTGTGGTAGTGATTTCCACTATTTTGTCTTCCAGGTCACTTATCCGATCTTCTGCCTCCGTTATTCTATTGATTCCTTCTAGAGAATTTTTAATTTCATGTATTGTGCTGTTCATCATTGTTTGTTTACTCTTTAGTTCCTCTAGATCCTTGTTAAACGTTTCTTGTATTTTCTCCATTCTATTTCCAAGATTTTGGATCATGTTTACTATCATTACTCTGAATTCTTTTTCAGGTAGACTGCCTATTTCCTCTTCCTTTGTTCTGGTGGGTTTTTACCTTGCTCCTTCATCTGCTGTGTATTTCTCTGTCTTCTCATTTGCTTAAGTTACTGTGTTTGGGATCTCCGTTTCACAGGCTGCAGGTTCCTATTTCCCATTGTTTTTGGTGTCTGCCCCCATTGGCTAAGTTTGGTCAGTGGTTTGTGTAGGCTTTCTGGTGGAGGGGCCTGTTGCCCATGTTCTGGTGGATGAGGCTGGATCTTGTCTTTCTGGTGGGCAGGACCACGTCCGGTGGTGTGTTTTGGGGGTGTTTGTGACCTTATTATGATTTTCGGCAGCCCGTCTGCTAATGGGTGGGTTTGTGTTCCTGTCTTGCTAGTTGTTTGGCATAGGGTGTCCAGCTCTGTAGCTTTCTGGTCCTTGAGTGGAGCTGAGCCTTAGCATTGAGTTGGAGATCTCTGGGAGAGCTTTTGCAGTTTTATATTACATGGGGCCAAGAGGTCTCTGGTGGACCAATGTCCTGAACTTGACTCTCCCACCTCAGAGGCTCAGGCCTGATACCCAGCCAGAGCACCAAGACCCTGTCAGCCACACGGCTCAGAAGAAAAGGGAGAAAAATAAAACGAAAGATAGGGGCTTCCCTGGTGGCGCAGTGGTTGAGAGTCTGCCTGCCGATGCAGGGGACACGGGTTTGTGCCCCGGTCCGGGAAGATGCCGCATGCTGCGGAGCGGCTGGGCCCATGAGCCGTGGCTGCTGAGCCTGCATGTCCGGAGGCTGTGCTCCACAACGGGAGAGGCCACAGCAGTGAGAGGCCCACGTACCGCAAAAAAAAGAGAAAGATAGAAAGGAAGGAAGGTAGGATGGAAGGAAGGAAGGAGAGTAAAAAAAAAATAAAGTTATTAAAATAGAAGAAATTATTAAAAATAAAAGAATAAAAAAGAAAAAGAGGAATGAAAGAAGAGAGCCACCAAACCAAAAAACAAAACCACCAATAATAACAAGCGCTAAAAGCTATACTAAAAAAAATGGACAGGCAGAACCCTAGGACAAATGGCAAAAGCAAAGCTATACCAACAAAGTCACACTAAGAAGCCTACACATACACACTCACAAAAAGAGAAAAAAGAAAAAAGTATAGATATATTAAAAAATTTTAAAAAAGAAGAAAGCAACCAAATCAATAAACAAATCTACCAATGAGAATAAGCTGTAAATACTAAACTAAGATAAACATAAAACCAGAAACAAATCAGATGCAGAAAGGAAACTCCAAGTCTACAGCTGCTCCCAAAGTTCACTGCCTCAATTTTCGGATGATTCATTGTCTATTCAGGTATTCCACAGATGCAGGTACATCAAGTTGATTGTGGAGATTTAATCCCCTGCTCCTGAGGCTGCACAGAGAGATTTCCCTTTCTCTTCTTTGTTCTCACAGCTCCCAGGGCTCAGCTTTGGATTTGGCCCCGCTTCTGCGTGTAGGTTGCCTGAGGGTGTCTTTTGGGAGGTCTGAGGTCTTCTGCCAGCATTCAGTAGGTGTTCTGTAGGAGTTGTGCCACATGTAGACTTGATGTATTTGTTGGGAGGAAGGTGATCTCCATGTCTTACTCCTCCACTATCTTGATGGCACCCCCTCAATAATTTAAATTTTAAATGTTTTTCTACTAATTGATTGACGCTTATTTTTTGTGGTTCATTTCCAATGTCAGTTTGTAGACAATCTGTTCATTCATTGGAGTCACTCAGAAATCCAGTCAAATGGAAGCTTCCTCTACATGCCTTCTCTCTCAACTTTGAAAATGTAGTCAACTGGAAGAAGACAAGGTGGCTCCAAGCTGTAGGAGCGGAGATGGGCAGGAGGAGAAATCTTGCTGCCCTTAAGGCTAATTTTAGTACCTACCCTGTAAAGTTGTTATGAGGGCTAAGTAAGGCAGCATAAATAAGGCATAAGGCATTCAGTCACTGTGTCTGGCAAATAGTAAGCACACCGTAAAGATAGGTAACATATTATAATGACCTCCAGGAAAGCCTGCCTCCTCGTTCTTTGTGACCAAAAACATTTTGGGTGAAATGTCCTCTAATTAACTCTCCCATGTCCACTTGAATTAGGTATCGTTCCTTCACATACCTTTCATACCTTTCAAGTCTAAATTAGTCTCATTATTATTGACTTAGGAAACTGCCTCATCCATTATAATTTTAAATTCAGTCAGGGCAGTAATTCATCTGGGTGGTAAAAAATATATGCCAAAGGCATTATGTAAAAAGTGACTGAATAAAAAATAGAATAATGAAAATTTTAGTGATTGTTTCAGAAAATGCTAGTTGTCTTGGATATGCATTCTTGCCGTTGTCTTTCCTAACGATCACAGCCTTGTTTAGAGCAGCAATGTGCTTACCTCCAAGCATATGTTTCCTGGCTTCGGGTTTGTCGTAGTGACACAGTTCTGGCCAGTGAGTTTATTTTTCACAGAAGCCGATCACCTTCATTGTTCTCATGTTTTCCTTACTGCCTTCTGTGCAGACCAAAGATTGCAGCCATGTCATGACTAGGAGAAAGCTGTGGAGATGTGAGTCTCATGTCAAAGATAGTTGACCAGAAAGAAAGACCCTGAAATACTCATGATACTGTAGCATCACATGGCCAGTTCTGGACTGCCAATGCGTGGATTTCTTGGAAGGGAAGGAGGAAACATTTTTTCAGTAAGCCACTATCTATAGGATCCTGAATGCAACCAAGCACAAGCCAACAAACTGGTGAATTAATGACCTCTTCAAAGTATATTTAAAGTCCTTAAGCTATTTTATAGAAAAAGAGATTACTAAGGAAAAATTTTCATTATCATATATATACATATATAATTAACTATGTTATATACACATATATACTATCTGAAGTACTTTAAAGTTTATGAAGAAGTGTTTATTTTCTGAATTTCTCTGTATTTATACATTCTGGAATAAAAACGAATATACTGCTAGTTATGTGCTTAGTTAGATAAAAGGAAAAAGTTCTGTTCCCTAAGAATGTTTTATTTACTAGAAGAAGCCAAAAAGGTAGTTCTTCAGTCACTTTCACCTTTAGATCTTTTTTTTTTTTTTAACCGAAGTGCATCATTCCTTTTATTTACTTTATACTTTTAGGGAGGGAAGGCTACTTAACATATCAATTATTAAATAGAATTAGTCCATAATACCCTAAAATTATATGCAAGATTTGGTGTGCTTGTTTGTTTTTTTGTGGAGAGTTTCTACAGCTTTTGTTGGCTTTTCAATGCCATGTAAGAATAGCTCCACTTAAAGGAAGAAGTATTACTTTATATATAGTATTACTTCCATTTCTCAGTGTTACTTTCACTTCTCAGATATAAAATGACTAAATAAACTACATCAGGGAACAAAACATAATTTATGTAGTTTTAGAATTTATTCGTTAATCTCCATCTTCTAAAATATTTGTAATAAAATAAGAAGACAGAAAATGGGCAAATGTAGATTCCGATGCAAACTCTTAATTTATACATATATAACATCAAAAAGTTACTTCGCTGATTTTGCTCTCATTCATCTAAATTTAGACAGCAGTAATGAAAGCTGCAATTTCCCTTTGAAAATTGCAAATATGTAGCAATAATTGTATCTGCACCTACTCTTTGCCTATTTTTGCAGCGTTCAAAAATATTCATATGGCTGGACAGCAGGTGTTTGCTATGGCATGTGCTCCATGACTGCCTTCCTGTGCAAAACAAGAACTCAGCAGCATACTAAACCTACACCCAGGTGCACAGGGAGAAGGGCTTCTCCAAAGCTCAGCTCTGTGAAGCAAGCCTCATTCATATGAATCCTCAGCTCTCCCGGAAGAGGCTCTAATTCCATGAGTTTGATAGACTGGTAATGCTATAATATATCTTGTTTCTTTCAAGATGATAACAATTACAATAAATATACATTGCTTATTTTACTGTAAGATTTTCTTTTTCATTTCAGTTGTGAAATAGGCTCTGTTTCTGTGGTCTCCTGGGGAAGACTCAGGAGTATGCCAGTCAATAGTGCCATAAAGTCATGCAGAAGTTGCAGCAACATCTTTCACTAGACCGCAAGATCCTGGAAGACAAAGCCCGTAACTCACTGAGATTGGCTGTCCATTTAGTGTGTTGTACTAAACACAGCAATATAATATCCTGAGAAACTGTTTGTGACATTAAATATTAAATCAGTGGGAGCATGAGAAGACTAGAGATGGTGAACACTAGGATTCCACGTACCGGGACAACATAACATGGCAGAAAAGCAGTCAGATAATTTGCTCTTGGAGCAAGTAACAGAGAATCATATTTAAAACAGCTTTAAAAATATGAAAATTAAATAATTTACATGAGAGGATATACAGCTGTAAATGGGAGATCAGCTTTCACTGATCCACTGGCTTAATGAAGTCATCAGGGATCCAAACTCCTTAGGTCATTTTGCTGTGCATCCACAAGGTTGGCTTCATCTTAACCTAATTCCCAGGCTTGTTGTGGGATGACCCACAGAAGCAGCCAGGAACGGACACCCTCTTGTCTGTGGACACAAGGAGAGATAAAGAGGCCCTCTCGTAGGAATCAAGAAAACCTTTCCCAAAATAGTCAGAACATTTCTAGGTATTTCTTTGACGAAACTGGGTCACAGTTTTTTCCCTAATAAAACCTAAACAAGGGGAATTAGCTTTGAGTTTTTGTTACTTTGTTTGTTGCTTCTCCAGTGACATCCACCCCTCCCATCTCTGAAATAGATTAGGGAGGTACTTGAGCTGCTGCCGAGGTGGAATTGGAAGGATGGGGTGTAGATACATGGATAGAAACATGATTTGGGGAAAAATAGTTTTCAAAATAGTAGGCAAAAGAAAGGATATGCAGAGTGGAAAGAACTTTTTTCTTAATGAAGTATTGGATTAAAGAAAGCAAAATGATGCGGGTAGGAAAGAAAACTCACAACTAGCAGACGACCTTGCCAAAGCAAAACTGTAAATTTTATAGTTAACCTGACCCAAACAGTTTGTCTAAAAACGGCAAAAAATCAACAAAGACGTCTGTCTTCATGTAAAGCCCTAGAAAGAAAAGAGCTCTTGCTGAATGGATTATGCACCAGCAGTTACTCTACCCACGTGGAGGAGTAAGTCAATGTTAATTCATCCAGGACAGTCCTACCCGCCTATTTGGTGTTATGCACTTTCAAAACCTGGTCTTGTGTTCTACCAGTGCAAAGACAGAAAATCAACACAATGTTCATTCCACCCCAGATTCAAATGGTAAGGAAGGGAACCTAGTGCATTAGGATCCAACTGAAAAATCTGGGATTTGAGACTTCTCATTGGCCAAGCAGAGCTCACCCTGCCTAATCTGGCATGTGGCGTCTTGCTTGTAGATGCTTCTGTGCTCAGTCCACTTCTGTTTACGTCACTCCAGCAGCATATTTGGTGAATTCATTTTTTTATCTTTTGTTTTTGTGTCTTCATTTAATCACAGCTGTGCACTCCACCGTATATCCAAAATATAGCAAGCGGTATTTTATAATTTTGACTCATTATGTTTTGATGATGAAACCTAATTTTTAGAGATGCATCTTAAGGAAACAGGCTTTTTAAATATCAGCTTCAGAACATGCCCCAAACTTTTCCCCCAAAGCATTCACTAGTTTATAACCCAGTTATATCTAAGCAACACTTTTTGCACTCTTACCCACTATCAAATAGATAGGTGTTATAAATTTTATAGTAGTGCTCCTAAACCTGACATTGCAATATGTGAGGCACCCTCATAGTTCTCTACTTTATATATTATTTTTATGGTGAGAATTAAAACTTTTATGAGGCTGTAATTTTTGACATTACCATTGCTTCCTGGGAACTCAGTGTTATCCTATTCTACAAAGAGCTAAACAGGGGAAAGAACACATTTCCAAGGTCAAGTGAATCTTTCAAATCTGGAAGTGATAGACTCTAAGCAAAAAATATCTATGCATTTAGCCGAAAATATTTACTACATTAAAAAGAGAAACACATGCCTAATTTTTGATAACACGATTTACTTTTACTTACAAAAAGTTCTGGAAATTAAAATGCTGATGTTTGAAATACCATAACATGTTTGATAATTGTAAATAAAACCAAAATATTTTAACATAATATCAGTTATATAAACCTTATAAAAGCAAATGACTTAAGGGGATCATTAAACCCTTAAAATAAAATAATACATATCAAGAAAAAGTAGCATTATTTTATATAAGAGATATGTAGTGTTCTTGAATATGAACTTCGAGTAATTTAAAAAGGGATGTACAGGATGCCTGCCCTGTAGGAATTTGAAACTCAGTAATAGAAAACATGATGGAATTCAACTTGAAGGAATTCTGGCAATTTCAAATAAATATGGATTATGAAATATATTGATGAACAATATGGTAAGGAAATATTTAAAGGTACCTTTATTATGTATTATTGACTCTGACCTAATTCACTAGGAAGTTACTTAAGATTTATCTCATGAAACATTGTGGTATAAAGCGGATAAAGTAGACTGTAGTCAGTTCTTCTATTTCCTAGTATAGTGTTCAAGAACAAATTTTTCATCTTTCTCATTTTAAAACAGTTACATTTAAATGCTTACCTCACAGCATTATATTGAATATTGGATTAGATAATATTTTACCAATATTTTTGGAAATAAAATTCACATGACTTAAAATTTAGCAGTTTAATCATTTTAACGTATACAATCCAGTGGTTTTTAGTCTATTTACAATGTTGTGCAATCATCACCATTCTCTAATTCCAGAACATATCCATAGCCTCCCCCTAAAAAAACCCTGCACTTCCAAATTCCTCCCACCCCCATCCCCAGGCAACTGCTAATCTGGTCTCTATGGATTTTTGTATTCTGGAGATTTCAAATAATGGAATTACAATATGTAGCCTTTGGGGTCTGGCTTCTTTCATTTAGCATAATGTATTCAAAGGTCAGCTCTGTTTTAGCATCCATCAGTACTTCCTTTACATGGCTGAATAATATTTCATTCAGTATCCAACATTTGGTTTATGCATTCAGCAGTAGATGGACATACAGGTTGTTTCACCTTTTTAGTTATTATGAATAATGCCACTATGAACATTCCTGGACAAGTTTCTGTGAGAATACATGTGGAGTAGATAGTATTTAAAGCCTAATACTATCTAGTTGTACCTAATCAGAATTAATTTCTCTTTTTTAGCCCTAGGAAACCTCCACAGTGAGCTACATAACACTCAATTCCTGTGTAACAAATGTCAGAAGCTGCCATCCCCCTCCCATTCACCACCTTCTCTGCCTAGAAGACAAAGCAAGTCAACCTGTATGTTTCCATACGTCAGAACCTCTGAGCTCTGAAAGCACTCATATGTAAAGGCAGTTGTAATTGCTTTTCTGAATTTTACTTTCCTCTAAATTTCTGATTATTTCCTTAAGAATGATGACTTTAAATGTGTGTATAGTGTAGAATTTAGTAAAGAGCTCTTCTAAGTTTTGTGCAGGAAGACAAAGGAGAGGCCAGCTCGCAGCAGCAGCAGTTTCCTTAGAAGTAAACTGTACTTAGTGGAATGACACCTCCTGAGAAGCACAGGCGCCAGAGGAGGCGGTGTTCTGAAGCAGATGAAGAGGCTCACGCTGAGATTCACCTACAATGTCTTCCAGCTTTCCTTCTTTCTCCTGCACACACAGTTCTGTCCATACTCTAGGAAACAAGGGTAAATACATCTCCTACAGCACAAAAAGGTATCAAAAGTATTTCTTGAGGGGATGCTTTTGGTCCTGTCCTCACACACTGTCTACTCCATACTAATTTTTTTTCCTCAGGCCAATATCTAGGGCATTTTCAGAACTATTCTTGCCCTTAAATACTGAAATACACTGGATGATTTAGTTTCCGTACCTCTGCTTGTGTCCTCTTTCTATTTATATGTTCCTTTCTATTTATATGTATCTGTACACAACCAAGGACACTTTTTTTTTTTTTTTTTTTGCGGTATGCGGGCCTCTCACTGTTGTGGCCTCTCCCGTTGCGGAGCACAGGCTCCGGACGCGCAGCCTCAGCGGCCATGGCTCACGGGCCCAGCCGCTCCGTGGCATGTGGGATGCTCCCGGACCGGGGCAGGAACCCGTGTCCCCTGCATCGGCAGGCGGACTCTCAACCACTGCGCCACCAGGGAAGTCCAAGGACCCTTTTTTGACTGTTTATTACACTTGAATTTGGGCTTTAGTCGCAAGTAACATCTTCTTTTTGAGAAAAATGTATGTAAGACTTTTATCCAATGGTCTAAATATATTTACAAGGAAACTGAAAGCAGAATCATGTTTCCTCTGCCACTGACTCTAAAATAAGTAATAAATTAACCTCCCTTCTGTTCATACCTTTGACATCTTGCATTAAACCAGTGTCACCCGTGGAAATTTCAATGTAGCTGTAAAAATGATTCTTGTGAGCTGAGTATTTGTGAACTTCACCTAGGAATAATACCCTGTTTTGTCAGTTTCAGTTACATGCATTGTTGATGTCTTTAGGCTCTAGACACCTTTCTCTTTAGACATGAGGTTATCACGCCCTCTGCATTACTTGCTACCCAGATGCCACCCTACATTTGACTCAGGATCCTGGAGCTCCAGTTCTAGGTATTTTCACCATAAGCTTCTTTTTTGTAGACATCTTTGCTGAAAGAAAGAACTTTTGTCACATACATTTTTGCCATATAACTAATTGGCCATAAGGCAATTTTGCCATAAAAGATAAAATAATGAAAAATAAAAGAGGGGCGTTAAAAAGAACATAATGAAATATGAGAAGTGTATAATAATTAAAGGCTTCATGGTGAAATACAAAATATGTAAATACATTTAAAACGTGTGTAGATTCGTGGCAATACTGGGCAAATAACTGATTTTATTTTGTGGGTTGTACTTAAGTCCTTGTCTTCCAAGTCTCTCCTTCGTAGTATTATATACTTATTTTTGTTTGCTTGTTGGTGTGTCTCCTCATCGGGCATCTCACATTTTTGTTGCTAAAATTTCTTCCTCCATTAGGAAAGGTATCAGTTTCCAAACACTGGAATGCCTGTTTGTAACTGAGCTTCGTACTGAGGTGGGAAAGCTACACTTCTGTCTGTTGTTCGCATATTGTCACATATTCCTTGACAGATGTTCCAAAGTTCTGTGGAAACTGTGGGTTCAACTCTGCTCAAGGCCCTCAGCCGCTTTCTCCTCCGATATAGTGTGTTTCAAAATAAGAAACCAACTCCTGGGCAAATCATAATCACTGTCAGCGCCATGAAGTCAGTAATGTTGCTAGCTGGAAAAAATGTTAACGCATTTCAACCAGTTGAAACCAAACTTTCAAACCCAAACCTGTCAACCAGTTATTTTCTTATTCATGACAAAATTGTCTTATGGCCAATTATGCAGTTATGTGGCGAAAATTCTTGTAACAAAGATACTTGCAGTGAAAATTCTGGACACTCATGGTCGCTCCACCCCCTAACATGTCTGGCTTAATTGCCTATAGTTTTCTATTACCAACGCTGCTCTCTTCTTGCACAGGTATCAACAAATTTGGTTTTTTTTAATGTGATTTAAGAAATAGGAAATATGCAATAGTTACATGAAAAATATTTCCAATGAAATCTCTTATTTTTATAGCCCTCCCCCATTTTAATTTGAGAAACAGGTGGCCTATATTTTACTTGGTTTGTTTTTAGTCTGTTTGGTCTCTTGCTTCAGCACAATATACATAATCAAGATATATTCAATGCACTTCTTAGTTCTTTATCAATATTGTTTTGTGTAGAAACTGTAAAATATTTGCATGTAAGTTATTCCTTGTCTGCATGAAGCATGGATTTTCAGATAAAATGCAATGAGCAATAAAGTCAAAAACATTTTATATACATTTACATAAAATCACACTCATAGGAAAATATATATGTTTAATTGTGTGCATCAGAGCAGAATATACTGATGTAAAATGTTTTACCAGGCTGCTCTGTACTCAAAACTTATGGAAAATGCTAACATTTCTTAAATTCCCATAATTTTTGAGGGAAGTCACACACTAACTGTTTCGGCAATAAGAGATATTAGTTTGTTCATTTTTACTTGATTCATTCATTCAACAAACATCACCTACTTTATTCAGTGATTCTGACAAAACTGGGGATAAGGTGGGATATGATGACATAAGATAAAGACTCCTATCTCAAGAATCTTAAAATCTGGTGGATAAAAAAAGAAAAACAATATAGTGCAAAATTATAATTCACTGTGGTGTCATAAGAGATTTGTACATAACGACATGGAATCTTACAGTGGAATAATGAGTATGAGTTACTCAGCTTCAAGCTGGAGCATAACAGGAGGGAAGGTTTCCAAAATTGGTGACGCTTGGACTGAATGGCCCTCGAAGGACAAATATGAATTGGTCAGGCTACAAAAATTAGCCAAATGAGTGCACATAATGAGAGGGAAGAGGTCACAGTGGATGCTTAGGGACACTGACATTTAAAAAGAAAGATCTGATGAAAGTAATGAAAACAAGAAGAATATAGTGTTATCCAAGCAGAGTGAGAAGAATTTCAAAAAGGGAGAAGTGGTTAGAGAGGTCAAATGATGCTGAGAGTTCAAATAAAATAACTGAAAAGTGTCCAGTGATCAATTTGAATGCCATTAGAGATCTTTCAGTACAGCGGTTGCTGTATAATCAAACTGAGGTGGTTTGTAAGGAACTGAGGTTATAAAAGCATAAATGAGACCCTGGAGCAGCATTCCTTGATATGAAGAAGAATACAAGTATTCCAAACTAGTTCAAAATCTCTCTTCCTCCCAGGCTCTGCTGAATGCTCTAGTTTTCCATTTCGAAGCTGATAAAATGGATGTTGCTATCACACGCATCCAGAGAGAACACCGGCCTGAACACATCCTACTCCACGGAGGTAACATGTTTAGAAAAGGAATTTCTATGAAAACTAGTATAGTATTTGGAAAAAGGCAGAGAAGACCAAAAGAAAGCTTATTCTACTTGAATTTCTGGGTTCTCTGAAACATAATTCCAATTAAGTGTATTTTGTGCCACCCTATTTTTATGGTAAAATTTTTTTCCTTTTGTGGTTATTCTCAGTCTATTCTAGACCTCTGGGTACTTTCCGTATCTCAACTTGTATTAGTTAAGCTTACTCACATACTTAAATCAGGCTGATACAATTACTTTTGTAAACCAAGTTCTTTTCCCCTTAACTTTGACTGCTTTCTTAATGTCGACCTTAGTTTCTGTCCTCGTCAAGAGAAAGGCAACAACTTCATTTCTTGGTCTGGATTCCTCCAAGACAAAGTCTTTGGGTCCCACAAACAAATTTATAGGAAGAAACTTTTTCTTCTTCATTGCTTCCCACCCAAGTGAAATATCCCTCTCTGTTTTCCAGCTCTACATTGATACTCCCTAGTCAGTGCAGGAATCTCAAGGCGAGGTCTCCTAAGAACAAAAGAGTTTATATTTTGGGAAAAAACCCAAAAAGCAATGTAGCCACTTGCACATAATTAATCCCTGCCACTAGAAAAATTGCGGACCGTGGAATGTTAGGCTATTTTCATTTGTGTTGTTGTTTAAAATATTTATGGCATGTTAAATAGGAGAGTTTAAAAACCATCTTTAATTTTGGTATGGGCACGGTACCTAGATCTACCAGTCATTAAAATCTTCTGGTGGATAAGTAAAACTTACAAGTAAAATTGCTCATCATCACCTCCATTATTGTCGGCCAATGTTGGCTTATTTTAAGTTCTTCTTTATGACCATAAGCGTCTTTACTACAAAGACAGGTCCTTATCAGCTTTATGCACCAAGTGCCTAATTCAGTACCTGGCATAGGGTAGACATTCAATAAATGTTCGAATAAATTAATACATAAGCTAAGGAAGTTTTGCCAATAATTTTTTGAACTAATAATAAGTTTTAGAAGCCTGAAGAGTATGATTCTACCCACAAGTTGCTTTAATCATGAGTCAGGGCATTCATTTTTGAAACATATAAAAACATTGATACTGATACGTTCTTCCCATGATATAGACAACTGTTTAGCATTGAAGGTCAAATTCTTAACCATGTCTGATGAAGGTGAAACAGTGGTTTGCAAGGATTTGATTTCCATTTTCAGTTTGGTCTGCATATTTCCTTGAGTCAAGATTACAAAAAGTTTCACTCATCCCCAAACTCAAACTGGAACTGTATAACCTGTTAATGCTTCATTTAAGTTTATGGGTTCAATGTCTGTGCCGTTGCTTGAATGTCGACTTGTCCTTAGAATTTTTTTCTCCTGCATCAGTGTTGTCTCTCTTGACTGTCACTGAGGACTGCATCTGTTTAACTTTCTGTTCAGCAGAGATCACTTCTGTTCTGAGCTGTAGCCTAAAGCCAGAGTCTGATTCTTGGAGCAAATAGTTAGCTTTGCTTTTCTTCAATCAGCTCAAAGGTGTGTGGTCTTGCACTTGCCAGTGAGGGTGCAGAGTGGAAAGAAAAAGCTCCTGCCCTTATGAGGGCTCTCTGGCTCCTTTGAAGATTAGGGCTGAGCTGCAGTTTCTTTGAAATCATGTAGTTCTTCTTTAGTGTCAGGTTGTCAAGGGAAAATCATGTAAGGGATAGCACAAGTAAGGCATTTAGCAATTTTTCATGGTTTTGGAAGTTATGTTAACCTCCTTAAAAATGAATTCCTTTGTTCATTCTAACTGATCAATTCCTGTCATTTTCATAGGACCCTCTGCTTGCCTGTGATTAGGAGGAAGCCAGGACATTCTGGACAAACCCATGTCTTCTTAAGAGAGCCCAATCAATATCAAAACAAAACAAAAAAATTGCGTCTCATTCAGATTTTTAAATTTTCTAGCCAATTTATGAAAATTAGAACAATAAAAAACTAAAAAAGACCAAAACACAACACAAATATATTTCTAATATTTTCTGTGGTGATGCACAGAATACTGAAGACAGATCTAGTTTTGATGACACCATATTTGACGATATGCCTGGATAAATCCCCCACCAAACACTGGCACGTATTGAGACACTGGGTGTGCTTGCTCTTCTTCCATTAGACGCGAATGATTCCACACAGAGCCTTTAGAGCAGTGCTTTCTGCTTTAATGCACATCTGCAAACACATTCTCTTTCATCATCACATCCTCCAACGGTCCTTATTTGATTTGCCTTGTATGCTTTCACCAAACGCCTTCATGTATATGAAGGTACTTAATCAATGTTTCAGCATGATAATGATTTATGGTGTTTATTATTTTTTTCAGGCCTTAATGACCACTGGCAGGTGAAACCGAATCAATAAGTTCTTAGCATGTGTGGAAACAGAAGGTATTTGTCTGCTAATCAGTGTGGTTTTGAGGTGCTTTATATTTCAGTAAGCCACATGATAACAAAGGTTACTGCTACTTTGGGTTGATTTATGTTATGTCAAAAAAAATGCTAATTCTAAAAAGTCTCTCTGATGTCCTAAAGGCCATTATCTGTAAGGTTTGAGAAGTTTGAATAGCATATTTCCCTCTTCTTTCCTCTGTAAGCTGTTCATTTTAGATTTGCTCTGTGACTGCTCTAGATCACACCCGGGCCACTAGTGGCGACAGCTCTTTTCACTATGTCAGCTGTCCCTGTTAACATTCCATTATAGCAAAGCAGTCAGGAGTTCAACTAGGTAGGACACCAATCCAACAAGAAACTGGCTCTGTGTTAAAGGTGAGAACCACTCTTCAGTGAAATTGGTTTTCATAGAGCAAGATGTTTAGAAAGATACAAATTTTGATAGCAATTGTTTCTTATTCTGTGTTATTATATAGAAAGTATTTTTCCAGGTGATTAAAATTTCTTCAACAGGTATAAAACATTTTGTGCTTGCCAGTTAGAATTTCATACATCCACATGCCCTTGGAAGACATCAACTAAGGGCTTTATTTTTCAAAATGGTTACTTCTTCAGTGTATACATATTTGTCATCTGTAATTATATGTGAATGCAAGAGACAGCAACTGCATATAATTATACTTATAATTGACCAATTATGGGTCAATTAGCCAACCTTGTGTGGAATTTAAATTTATAAGGCAAAGTATTATACTTTCTAAAATGATATACTTTTTAAAATTTAATTAGATAATTTAGATGATAATTTTAAATACTACAATTAGTTGATATATTTTTATTTAACAAAAGTATTTATCAATTTATTGAAGTTATGTATCAAGGTCATTTTAGAAGAAACAATATTACGTAGCCCTAGAGGACTGAAACAAAATGAGTAATTGTTGTGTTTAAAATTAGAATTTGAAAATCTTTAAGAATGAAATCAAATATAGTAAATATGGCAAAATGGAAACGAAAAATATACTTTTATTCTACTTATGTTTCTCTGTGTATGAATATATACACATAAAGAAACTGATCAGTGCTAAATATTTAATAAACATAATCTAGAAAACTAAAAATATGTCTATGTATTTCTATTCCTTTTCTCTGACCAAATAAGGCCTATATAGTGGCTTTGGATGCTTTTCCAATATAAAATTTTCTTTTAAGATCATTCAAGAAGAGGGACAGGGTAGATTTATTTCATAGGACAGGCTTGTCTCTTTTGGAAGGATGTATTAAGTGGTTCTGCGAGTCTTACACTGATCATGGCCGCCACTTCTTCTCTATAACTTAACTTGCATGTGAGTTTCATGTGTCATAATACTTACTGTTATCAATGTTGATTTTATTAGTGGTATAAGGTTGTCTTTTATTGTCTAGAATTGTGTGTAATTGAGGTAAAATTATATGAATTTGTTTTGTGTAAATAGTCAATATTATCAAAGACTCAGTAGATTTACCATCTGCATTTTTAAGAGTTAATATTTTAGAGGACTCACTTTTCCTATAAACATTACCGCCTATTAGCATTTAAGTTACCTGACAATATTATCAGTAAGGTGAATCAGAATCTTTTGTTTTCTTGGAAATTCTCTCCATTGATAGGCATTCATTTTGAAAAAATATATTTTGATGTTAAAAAGCTAAGCATATTCTCAATGGGTATACCTAATATAATATGAACAATGAAAATCATCTGTTTTTCTTTGTCTCAATGTCTTTATTATCTATATTATACAGTATCAGTGAGCAAGTTAGTAAATACTATGAACAATATACACATATGAAAAAGTCCAGCCCACGTATACATAGAAGTCTGACTTCAAAAGCAAAATTTTCACCTATGAATAATAAAACTTTTGATTTAGAGTTATAGAAGAGAGCATAATACAACAGGCCAAACTCTTGCTGAATTTTCACATTAATGAAATGTTAAAGGTGAGATTTAAGATATCAGTAGTTGCCATTGAACTTATTTGTGAAAATGATTTTTTGTCACAGTGTTTACTTTTCATTTTTATTGTTTTGTATACTACTCAGAGCAGTCCAATTTAAAGTCACAGATGCCACAGGTCAATGTGGTGCTGGCATTCTCACAATGGCCTTGCATGTCTGTATCTAGCTAGGTCAGCAAGAGCCCCGTTGCATGTCTGTATCTAGCTAGGTCAGCAAGAGCCCCTTTGATCATTTAGAGCCATCTGTAGGGAATGACACATTGACTGGAAGAACAATATCATCTGCTTACACACAGGAATCTATTTCCTGGATCAAGTTCATTGTCTCTAGTCCCAGATAGGTCAGCATGTGATCTGACCTTCGCCAAGATCACACCAGTCTCGGCCCCTCACAGGTACAACTAAAGGTTTAGATAGATAGCTATTAAGTTCTCTCTCAGTAAACAGGCTCAGGTGTCTCTGTGCTGGAGAAACTAGAAATGGATAGTAAGTCAGCAAGCAGGTGGGGAAGGTTGATGGGGTCTGGGTCAGGACTTATCACCACCCTTGAATGTGCACACAAATAACCTGGGAAATGGTTAAAATGCAGATTGTGATTTAGTAGGTCTGGGCTGGGACCTGGGATTCTGCACTAACAAGCTCCCAGGTGATGCTGCTGGTGTTGCTTCAAGGGTCAAACTGAGTAACACAAGACATGGCTGGCATGGATGACAGTGACCAGACACAGTTAATCTCCTAAAGGTAACTCATGATCCAGCAAATAAAAATGATCCTTATATTAAGAACGTAAAGTATTCATTTACCTCTCCTGATGTGCACACTCTTTCAGCTGAGTAATATCTCTTCTATAATGTTGACATCTATCTAAGAGTCTCTAGGTGCTTTCTTCTTAGACAAATGGTTATTATTGCTGGAGTTATGCACTTTTTATTTATGTTTACCTTTCCTTATTCTGTAAGTGTAGACAACTTAAAAGGAATAAAGGTAACTGTAAGTAAAACAGAAAATTAGGATATTAAATCTAGAGGGTGGCAATAAAAAGATTTGCTATTTATTTTATTTAATTTTCTAGGCCATATGTTAATAAATAGATTTTTCATCCTTACCATCTCACACATACTTTAGACAGAATGATAATATGGCACTTAATCTATTTCTAGGTGTTATTAGAAATGAAAGTGCATAACATAATGCAGTTACATGTCACCTCAATTCGGTGGTGAGACAGAGAGACACAGCCTAGTGTATCACATCACGCTCTGTATTAAAATGGCTGGGAAAAATCACTTAATATCTCCAGGCCTCAATTTCTTTTCTGCAAAATTGGTACTTGGTCTAACAAGTTACAACATCCCTTTTAGCCCTACGATTTTATATTATAGTTTTTTTCAAGTATCCATTTTTGAAAACGACCTATGCTAAATATTTCACTTACAGGAAGTTATTCTTGGCACTGATAGTTGAATGCACCTTTTGAGACATAGTAGCTATTTTAAAATGCTCTCTACTCCTTGCTTCATCATTATTCATAGCCCCTCTGTAGTTGGAGGGTCAAAGATAATGTCTAAAGCTGTTATTTTCCCTTAACCTGAGAGGAAATATGCCATATTCTCATTTAACATGGAATAAATGGTTATAAAATAAAAGGTCATAATGCCAGTTTCAAGGACAGATCCCCTACTTTCATTTTCCTTTGAAAGTTAGAGCTGTCATATTTGTCACAAATACCCTTTGCTTTATTTTCTTGTGTTATTTTCCTCAAATACGTTCTCTGTCACACCGTTTCTTTGAATGTATTGTCATAACAGTTATGAACAGATGAATCAAAATACATAAGATAAATTCCATATATGTTTACATATTAATCACTTTGAAATTACTCAAGAAGGAAGTAAAGATGAAAAAGCAGTGGGAGTTTTTTCTTTCTACAGTGTTTTAACATTAAAAGTATGGGATGCTATATGAAATATGTATCTAATATTAGCCCAGTAGTGCTATGCAAAATAAAATGGTCAACAAAGAATCTAGATAATCTAAAAGCCACTATAATAGAAAATTAAATCAATATTTTAAAGTGTCCCTTAGAATGAAAATAATAATCTGTAAAATCACAATCTACATTATGTTTAGTGTAATATTACATTCATAAGTGTAAATTAACCACACAGAGGGGCCTCAGAAAACATGGCCATAGCTAGACGAGCCCTATCGTCCATGAGCAGCAAAATTCATCTCTGTTTTACTTCATCCAGGTAGAAACATTTTATCATGATCCCAAGAATAGAAAAACTCTTTGATATTCATCTAATTTTGCCTGTTGTTTTCAACTATGAATGAAATTTTGAATATTTATTTGAACAACTGAAAATGCATGGTATTTCTGTTTTTGAAGAGCCCCCAAAAGTTCATTCTAAAACTACACTGAATAATATGTATTATCATTTTATCATATTCATTCAGAGTTACGTTCAAAAATTATTTTTAAACTATTAATTTTCTACAAGGGTCAGGATTAATAATTCATGTAGTTTTTCAACTTTGTGATTTTCATGTGGTTTTACTTGTACTTATATAACTATTATGTTTCTTTTCCATTGTAAAGTTTCTATATTGTGGAATGGAAAAATAGTTAAAAATTAAAATAATACATATGTCAACAACATTTTACTTAAACAAAATGTATTATTTATTCCTTTGGTAAATCATTAAACCATATATATAAAATGAACGAAACAAATAATCTTTAATTCATAGTCTACCTTGTTCTTTAGGATATTTTCTCCCCTACCACTCAGGTGCCATGTTTTTGTTAAGAGTTATCAGTGATGAGATGTCAAGTGACAACACTTGACTTATTGTGGAATCCAGAGGAAAAAAATTGCTTCTTCAATTTTGAGGAGGTTATGGTTAAAAGTTGCTGCTAAAAGACAACTGAAGTAACAGTGAGCAACATGTGTTGATGATTGTATTATTATCTGATTTCTCTAGAATGAACTTATCCCAAGATCATCAACATGGGGATGTCATATATAATTATGGGAATTTTGGCCTCTAAGATATTTAGCTTATAACCTCAAATATGTTACCCAAAATCCATTTGACTCAGCAGTATATTAAAGAAAGAAAATACTCTCATTCATTTCTCAGATACCAAGTGCTACATACCAAGAAAACACAGATGAATAATATAGTGTTTATTCTAAAGGCATACAGTCTGGTGGGAGACTGAGCCTATCAAACACTCTTATTCTGTGTAATAAGCTTGTCCAAGAGTAGAGGGAATTACACAGACCCTTGAGGAATGGGGCAGGCGGGCAGTCAAGAGTGTGTGACACCTAAATATTTTGGTAAAGAAGAGTTAAATGGAGCAGAGCAATGCTTCCACCATAAACAACTAGAAAATTTGGATAAAATAGAAAGATCATGTCCAAGGTATCAGAGAAGTACTGAAACCAGGATAATTAGAGATGGCAATATTCCAGAGAGAAAAGACCTTCTGAAAACTGAGCTTTCACAGAAGTGTTTTCCCTGAGGGGGTTTGCTGATAGGCTGAAAATGTTAGCTGTGCCCCCAGAGTGGTCTGCTGCTGAGAGGAGAAAAATTAACAGAGCTTTTGGTGGTCCCATGGGACTGGGAAGAGGAAATGGAAACATGATGGCTCCTAAATATATAGATTCCCTCTCTAAAGTTGCATGGAGGATGAGGAGGCTGAAAAGGCTCAACAGAAAGCCTCTGTAAAGCAGAACAGAGCAAGTCTAGCCTTGTTGAGGAGATAATGGCTTGCTTGGTTCAACATCCAGTAAACCGTCTTGGAGACAACGCCAAGTGCTCACCTGAAAACACCAAGAGGACTGGGGCCAATGGGAGGGCAAACCAGAGGTAAAACTATACATTGCCCAAACTGCAAGCCAGCAGTCCATAAAATCCAAAACCAAGGGAACAAAAGAGATGATTGAAACAGAGCCAGAGACAGTACTACAGATAGTTAGTTAGCAGAAGAAAACATTAAAAGAACTAGGATCAAACTGTTAAAACAAATGAAGAGGTTGAGAAGGTAAAGTCGTGATGAATTATACCAGAATACGGAAATACATAAAAGGAATATAATGAAAATCTAGAGCTGAAAAAATAAAAGTTTTAAAATTAAGAAAGACAGATTTAGCAACAGATTAGACACAGCAGAACACAGGATTAGTGGTCTGAATACATGTCATTAGAAGATAAACACACTGAAGAAAAGAAAGTAAAGAGGATGGAAAATACAGAAAAGAGAAATGTCAGACACAGAGGAAATTGTAGCATACCTACAATTTCTGTTCCAGGTGGAAATTTGCAATAGAAAGGGGAAGAAAATGATATTTAAAGAGATAATGGCAGAGAAATTCCAAAAAATAAGAAAGATATTGTGAAAGGGGTCTCCAGAGTTGGTCTCCAAAAGAACTATACATCATTATATTCATGCCCTGTGTTGCCCTCCTTTATTAAATATGGACCAGAACTGTACCTTTCCTTAAGCAAGAGAATGTGACAATAGGGTCACTGTGCCAGCATCAGGCTTGAGCCTTAAAATGGTGTATTCTTCTTTTAAGTTCTTAGGATCCCTGACCCACCACATAGGAATTCCAGCTACCCTGCTGGAAAGAGGCCCTGAAGGCCAGGACACCATAGGCAAATGATGGTTTTACAGAGAAGCGCCAAGTCACCTCATATATGAGGGAAGAAATCATTTTGGACAGTCCAACTGGACTGGAGTATTCTAGCATCCAAATGACTCCATACCCAGCCACCATCTGAAGATAATGACATAATAAGAAAATCCGGGCAAGACTCACTAAAGAAATCCCCAGCTGTAATCAATCAACCCACACAGACATGAGCTAATGTAGTCATTAATTTAAGCTACTACATTTTAGAGTGGTTTGGGAAGTAGCAACAGACAGAACAAATATCAACCTATAGATCAAGAAGCTGATTGAGCCCAAAACAGCACAAAGAAAGTCACATTTGGGACTGTCTTAGTAAAACTGCTTAAAAACAAAGGAAAGGAGTTAAAATTGTCATCCAGAGAGGGGGCTCAAATTAGTTACGAGAAGCAACACAGTATCAAAAAATAATAATAAAAACAAAACCTAGAAGCCAGAAGTCAATACGTTATCATTTTTAAAGTGCTGAAGAAAATAATCTCTAACCTAAATTTATATACAGTTGACTCTTGAACAATGTGGGGGTTAGGCGTCCCGACCCCCTACACACACAAAAATCCACACATAATTTTACAGTCAGATCTCCACACCTGTGGTTCCACATCTATGGATTCAACTGACTGTGGTTCATGTAGTACTGTAGCATGTATTTCTTGAAAAAAATCCAGGTATAAGTGAACCCATACCATTCAAACTCATGTTGTTCAAGGGTCAACTGTACTCAACGAACATATACTTCAAAAATAAAAGTAAAATAAAAAGTTTACAGAGAAATTCAAAAGAGAATTTCTAGCCAGCATACCTGAATTACAAGAAAGTGAATATTGTGTGTTTAAAACAACAATAATGCTCTTCTATGAAGACCCAAATATATGTAGAGCAAAAGTGGCTGAAACAGCATGAATGGAGGAAAGGGAGCAAATGGAGTTAAATGTTCTACAGTTCTTCCTTTACTGGGAAAATTATAAAAGGGATATTATTGTTCAAGGGTAGTTAATCAAGTATTCATAAAGTATTTATATTTTAATCTGCATGAAAAACACTAAGGACTCGTAAAATAATGTGTAATTAATACTAGAGAGAAAATATAGACTATAAAATGTCTAATATGAAAGGAATAGGAAAGGAGAGAAGTAAACATGAACTAGAGGGTCAAAGAGAAAATAAATAATAGTAATATAAACCTGAATATATCAGGAATTACTTTAAATATAACTAGGCTAAAAATAATCATAAGACTAGCATTGTCAAACTGAATTAAGCAACAGCAAAAACAAAATCTATATATGGCTCACAAGAAGCACAGTAAAGTTAAAAACAAAAGCATGAAATAAGATCTGTCATGAAAACAATAACCAAAAGAAAGCTGTTATTGTTGTATTTTTATCAGCCAACTTAGGTGCTAATGAAGAAATATTACTCTGTTTCCTCATAATTTATCTTAAAAATACATAAAGCAAAATTGAGAACTGAATGAAAGACAAATCCATAAATATAGTGGGATTTTAACATTCCCCTCAAAGAGCTGAGAGAAATAGCAGCCACACACATACAAACACACACAAGAAGAACACAGAAGCAATAAACAGCACAGTTAACACACATGAACTAATTGACATATATAGAACACTGCACACAACAAAGCCAGAATATATTTTCTTTTAAGTGCACCTGTAACATTAAAAAATTTGACCATTTATTTGCTAAGCTATAGAGGAAGTCTCAATAAATCTCAAAACATTGATATAGTTCAGAGTACTTTTCCTAGATCCATAATAAAAGATATCTAGGAAATTCCCAATTATTTGGAAAGTACACTGCATACTACTGAATAACTCATGGATAAAAGAAGAAATCACCACAGAAATCAGAATTATAGTGTGGTTATGACATATCAAAGTTCATGAAATTCTAAATTGTTTAGAGAGAAATATAAAGCATGTAATACATATAAACACATATCTGTATATATGAAGACCTGAAAATGCCTGATAAATTTGGAGGCTTTTATAATGATTCATGATTGAATCTTTATCTCAAGAAGCTGGATTTTAAAAAAGCATATCAAGTTAACAGAAATTAGAAAAGAGGAATAAATAAAAAGAAGAACAGATATTAGTGAAATAGAAAACACAAACACAACAGAGAACATTGACCTAGGCCAAACTTGATTGTTTGAAAATATTAATAAAATTGATAACCCCCTAGCAAGACTAATCACTAAAAGAAAGAAAACACACATTACTAATAACAAGAAAAACATCATTACTTAGATACCCTAGTGTGATAAGGCAATAAATAAACAAATAAACCACATAAATAATCAGATACCAGACAACAATGAGAATAAACTGTACACCAAGATAATAAATTTCACAGGTACACTTTAGAGTAAAAGAAAGCAGACACAGAATGAATACTGTATGATTCATTTATATCAAGTATGAAAGCAGGCAAAACTAATTTATGCTGTCAGAAGGGAATGAATAGTCTTTAACCTCTGTGGTTTAATTAGCAGGAGGCATCTTTGGTTAGTGTAGTGGGGAGAGAGTTCCTGGGCACTTGTATTTTTTGTGATTTGATCTGAATACTAGGTACATGAATGTGCTCACTCTGTAAAAATTAATTGAGATGTACCCATAATTTTTGCACTTTTTTTGTACGCATGCTAAACTTTAAATATCTATACTAAAAACAATGAAAAGTGTTGAGAAGGCATATATCCTGTAGGTAGATATTAGATACCTAAAAGCATGTCAATGCAAGAAATTTCAGAGTTCTTAAGTATTTAACTTCTTTTTCTCTAGCTAAGGTACATAGGGTATTTCTTTGCAAGATTTCATACTGTGTTTGAGAGAATAACCAATATTTTTCTTCTGAGAGATGAACCTTTCTCTTTTCCCATTTCAGGATGTTTATTGACTCAGAATCTGTATGTCTACCCGTAGGGATCAAGGATGGGGGGAGCATTACCTGCAGCTCTTTGGGTCGTTGGTTTCTCAAAAATGATTCATGATTGCAATTACGCTAGGAACCTAAAGAAAGATTGAAGAATTTCTCTCAATCATTAATATAAATAAATAAATAGATACATACTATATAAATAAACCAACAGATGAACAGACCAATAAATAACTAAGCCTTCTTTAAGGATGAATGGGAGGAGAAGTGAGAGCGATGTGGTAGTTTCCTGTTAGGGCCAGACATGAAGGGTCCACAGTGGAAAGAGTGATGATATTCTCATTACATAAATAAAACTTTTATCACTTGGTTGGATGTCCTATTTCTGAGAACCACCACAGGATTTCAGTGATGGAATTTTCAACTTGGTTTAATATCACATCAATAAAATTGTTCTCATTATCTCATGGATTATCTAGGATACAAGAATAGAAGCAAATTTAATATTGACAGGTCTTTGGATCAAGTGATGGCTAAGTGATCTCACAGTATATTACATATAGGTAGCAATGGAGAAAGGCAATGGCAAAATGGTGGCATACAAATAGGATGGATGTCCAGATTTAGATGAATCATTATCTCACCTTGGTCACTGCTGGCAGAATCACCTTGTATTGTACATGGTAACTGAATTATAGCCCCACCCCAAAATACATCTATCAGATCACATTAATACTGCAAACCTTATTTTGATTGGTTTGGTATTTTTATTTTGCTTATACTTAATGTACCTGTGGACTGGTTTTAAAGTTGCATAAGCACTATAAGCATAGAGACTTCATTACAATTTTATGTTTGTAAATGTATTAATTTAAAATTTTAATTTAAACTATACTTTATTAAAAATAAAATCTTCTTTAAACCTTTCAGTGGGAAACCATATTTTAAAATGTACTCATATGATCTGTTCAGTTTAATCTCGGTAATTTTCATGGCAATATCTCATATTTGGAAGTAAATACCCTGTTTCAGCATATTAAGAAAACTAATGTAGAATAATCTTTTAGTTCTATGAAGGGTAAGTGTCAAGACACTTAGTAAATTTACCACTAGATTACAAAAAATTAATTACATGACAAGAGCTTGTCTTATAATACTACAATTTAAGAAGCACATTGTAACTATTAATAAAAATAAAGTCCCAAACTTATTAAGAGAGAAAAAAATTGTTTTAACCTAATTGTACAATTACTAGCAGGTGACCCAAATTTCTGTGACTATTAGGGACACAGTATATCTTTATTAAATCTACTTAAATAAGCAATCAAGTTGCATAACATTTTCACCTGTAAAATAGAAATTATGTTTGAGATCAGTCAGGATACATATACCAATCCAATATCCTATAGATATATCTCATACAAGACTTTGAAGAGTTTTTTAAAAAATAAATCTCTTGGCTTCAATTTTACGTTGTGTTTTTAAAATTTATTTATTTATTATTTTTGGCTGCGTTGGGTCTTCACTGCTGTGCGTGGGCTTTCTCCAGTTGCAGTGACCGGGGGCTACTCTTGGTCGCGGTGTGCGGGCTTCTCATTGCGGTGGCTTCTCTTGCTGCAGAGCACGGGCTCTAGGCATGCAGGCTCAGTAGTTGTGGCTCACGGGCTTAGTTGCTCCGTGGCATGTGGGATCTTCCAGGACCAGGGCTTGAATCCATGTCCCCTGCATTGGCAGGCGGATTCTTAACCACTGCACTACCAGGGAAGCCTGGCTTTGAAGATTTAATCTTGGAAAAATATACTGCATGCTTTACTCTATGTTTGTGTGTGTGTGTGTGTGTGTGTGTGTGTTTTAATTGTTGAGAGTAAGCCAAAAATTCACATAAATGAATGTGAATAATGCACAGCAATTAGTAGTTAAAGGGCAGCCAGTGGATGAGTTTGTGTGCACTGAAACTAGAAAGCCCTATGGGCCATATTTCATTGCGCCAAAGTAGATTTAAATTGTGAGAAGCAAATGTTCAAGGACAGTCCTAAAATTTGCCGTTCTACACTTAGCATCTAATTTGTGTAAGCTTAATAAGATAAAAGTGCATGCTTCAGAAGGATACATCAATAAATTAAGCAAATCTGTGTTAACAATTAATTTCTAGTCCATAAGCATTTTGTGATAACCTGTTATATATCAGGGATACAGAGTTGATTAGGTCATATAGCCCCTTCTCTCAAGAAGGTAAGTTCTAGTAGGGAGACACACACAGTCACTAACAATTTTTATTGAGTAAGCTAAAACTAAAATTTCTTCTTAAATATTAAGCACAAGTACTAAGTTGGTCAATTTAAGATCACTTGGGAAATACAATTCATGCTTTTCCAATGTCCCTATTTTGGTCTGTTTGGTAACTTCAGTAAGCAACAAAATGAAGAATTCAGAATATATTACAAATTATTACTATTTTGAGGGTCACCATTTATCATGTGAATGATAATATAAAAATGATATTTATTAAAATAACTTTGACTTGTCTTCATGATTTATTGAAGAGCAAATATCTTTTGTTTGATTACTGAATATTTTTCTCAAGATGTATCTATTATGGCTGTCTAAAACAATACATCAATCATACGTATTGATCTTACATTAATAGATAAATTAATCCCTACCAGGAAAAGAGAAGGAATAATTAACAGCTCCTGGAGAGCATAGCTGAATCTTAGGATGTTAGTACTATATGTAGTCTGAAAAACACATTCAATTATTATCTTTATTTTTGGAAAACACAAAGTTATTCATTTTTATAATATATACTACACAGAATTATTCAATCAAGTCGTTACGCCTAATCGAGAGATATGGAATATAGATTGAATACCTTCTATTCTCTAGGATGGTGTAAAAATATTATAGGTTTCTAAAAAAAGTGCATTGGGACAAAAAAAGGAAGAAAAGTGTGTTTAATTTTAGTATTGTGGAACTCAAGCAAGTAACACCCGTTTCCACCTCCAGGGGAGGAGTCCCACCTCATGGAGGATAGCAAAGAATATAACAATGCCTGTCACCAGGAACAGTTGATCCAAGATGTCAACCCACTGCATGGTTTGGGATGACCAAGAAAGGCAAGACTTACACAAGCTTTGGATGAAAAAATGCTTTACTCACACAGAGAAGAGACAGAGCAGGGTCACCTTCAATAGTGAGGGTCAGTCCCCCAAGGCCAGTGGATCTCCCCCAGCAATGTTCTCAGGGTGATGGTCTGCCTGCACCCCTCTTATGCTGCAGGCAAAGGACCTAGTTCCTGCCATGCACAGAACAGATGTAGTACTGGGATTGGCCAGGTGCCATATGAAGCAAGCGCTGAAGACAAATATGAGAGCACAGCTTGGGTCCAGAACAGAGAAAGCCATTTCTACACTAGGCGGAAAGCCCAGCTCAGACTACAAGGGCTCTTTATCTCTAGGTAGGGAAGTGTTCCAGGCCGAAAGCCCATTCTTTGGCAGCCACCTATGGTGTCAAAAGACTGCCTTTCCCAATAAGGATAGACTATTGTTCTCAAAAGTAATAAGATAAAATTTTCTCAGGGCCATGTTCAGTCACGCTACATCAGAGCTAGCTTTCTGAGGGCAAACCACTTTAAAGATGGCATTGATTTCCAAAGATTTCTTCTCTTAGATTTTACATATGCTATTATGTTGAATTGTTTCTTGTACATTCATAATTTTTATTTATTCCCTAATAAGTTTCCCTAATTCACGTCCTAATGCAGTTCGGAGTATGTGCCTTGAAATACTCCTAAAATTTTCCTCTTTTAAAAAAATCACTGTTAGCCCCACTAAACATTATACAAAAAATGAAGATGTTATGATGATGAGAGACATCTTCCTTTCATTTAATATCAAAGAGAATGAAAACAAAGTTACCACATGTGGGCATTTTACAACATAGATGTGGAATACTGTCAACACACTTGCCTTTCTTGCAGAGAAGGAAACTCTCCACAGCACTCCCAACTCTAGATATGATTACATCGCAGTGATATTTACATTCAAATGGAGATAAGATCATAAAGGGTTTAGGTAGCGCTATTTGCTCATCAGGACGATAGGCCCATCAGGACTCATCCTTTAAAGTATTCCATTTCTTTAGAACAGAATCTAATTGTTTCTTGAATGATCCTTGTGTTTTGCCTCAGCAATTGTGCCTGATAGGCCATTCCATATGTTTATTATGTTCTAAGTAGGGGAAAAAAATCTTGCAAACATCTGTTACGGGTTCTCACCTACATCCCTTGCAGTTGTTACATTTCTGGAAGTGGGCATTCAATTGACATCATATATTAATAAAAGAGTACGTGGTTTAACCAATGCAATGTCCATAGTTTTATTTGTTCAATTTTCATGATATTAAATCCTAAGCTATTAGAAATTAGAATGACCTTGATTTTGTCTTCTACTAAAAAAATAACTGTCCTTCATCAACATAAAGGAAAAATGGAAAAAAAATAATGCTGCTACTTGATGCATTAACCAGCCTTTGTTACAGACTGCACAATCCTAGGGGTGTACAAAATAGAGCTATAACAAAATAAGGCAAGTAAAATGCTTTAAAAATGGAAGAACTTGGGCTTCCCTGGTGGCGCAGTGGTTGAGAATCTGCCTGCCAATGCAGGCGACATGGGTTCAAGCCCTGGTCTGGGAAGATCCCACATGCCGTGGAGCAACTAGGCCCGTGAGCCACAACTACTGAGCCTGCGCATCTGGAGCTTGTGCTCCGCAACGAGAGAGGCCGCGACAGTGAGAGGCCCGCGCACCGCGATGAAGAGTGGCCCCCCGCTTGCCGCAACTAGAGAAAGCCCTCGCACAGAAACGAAGACCCAACACAGCCAAAAATAAATAAATAAGCTTTCATTAAAAAAAAAATTGAAGAACTCAAATTACCCCTCATTTATTTCTTTCTATGCTTTTATTAATAGTAATAATGCATTCATCTTGGCTTTATCCTCCTGACTTTTATCATTCTTTGTTTTGAATGTCTAAATATGATTTACATTTCTATGTGTTATTAGTATATTTTCATAAGCCACTTCAAACTTATATAGAAAGAGGCAAAGTATAAATAAAAATAATATTAACAGTAAGGAAAATGTTATAATATTTTTAGCACATTTGCTTACATAAACTCGTATGACTATTAACGACAGCCTGTGGAAATGAGTATTACTATTTTGCTTTTCACATCACACTGAAAAGAAGAGTAAAACTCAGAAAAATAAAATGGTTTATCCCTAATGGCAACATTGGATAGAATTTAAATCTTTGGGTTACAGGATTATTTCAGTGCATTGGTTTTCCATATAAATGTCCAATTTTGCATATTTTATTATGTTAATAATTGACTTATAACTAGCTTCAAATCTGGCTGATAGTAGGGCTATCAAATTTTTAAATAAATTTAGTGTGTGTGTGTGTTCAATCACTCCAAGACATCAAGAATATAGAATTTATAAGAACTTTAAGGAAATACATGTGACATAACACCAAAGAAAGAAGACATTCAGAGAGAAAGGGAATGAATTTTGAAGTTCAGCCCATATCTTATCTAAGTGGCCTCCTCCATTGGCTGAAAACATCAGGGATCTACAGGTGATTAAAAACAGGTTGATGACAACTGATCAGGAAACTTTAGGAAATGTTCTTGCATTGTGGTGAGGAAGGTAAATGCCAATTCTAGGTTTCACTGATTCTCACAGTAGATCATGCATATAAGTCTAAGTCTGACTTAGCAATTTAGGCCTTAGGTTCTCTAGATCCATGAACAATTCTCATGACCCTAACTATCATGCAGTACCTAGAGACCATGCTTTGTAGAAATACCAATGGTAAGTTAGTGACTGTACTTCTTGAAAATCAGACATGATAATCCCACCATGTGAGCAAACGCTGATACCATGTGATGCAAGAAGCTAAAAGCAAGAGAGAAAAGTTGGAACGAAGGATTATAGTGATTCAATTCTCATTCCATGTCAGGAAACTTACGTTAAATCTTGCATTCTTCATGTTCTTATTTTCTACATCATTCTCCTTGTCAAAGATGATCCATAGTTTCCTAAAATCACAGAAATTAGTAATTTGGTTTGATGAAAACTGGCAGTATTTATATACATAGTCTCTTACAGATTTGGTGATGGCAATAAAAGGATTAATTGTTCCTTAAGTTCTTCAAAGTGGACAATGCTATATTTTGGAAGGAGAGAGTTATGTTACTGGATCAAGGTAAAGCACATCACAATATTTTTTTTTGTCAAAGGTCTACTACACATAGTGATATGTGAAGTCGCCTTAATTTTTGGACTTAGACATAATAATGATTAATGGCATCATATCACGTAGCTACAGTTATATGCTGTATGCAGTGGAATTTTCTAATTCCTGCTGTCATCTCTGTATTATCACTGTCTCATCAAAATACACACCCCCAATTCCTACATCACCTACTTTGCTTAGAATTGCCACCATCATGCCTGGTAAACAAATTTGAGATTTTTTATTCATTTTACATTTGTTTTCTCCAATATTGTATGACAGGGGGTACTTGGGGTGATAGGAGTAACTCAAGTTTTGAAGACAAACATCTACATGTCACTCCTATTTCTGCTTTGTATGTGTTGCATGATGTAGGCCTATTTAACTTTTTGAGAGTTTGTTTTCTCAACTGTACAATGGGAAGTAAATGAATCTCATAAATATATCCTAAACTCTGGTATGACTTGACAGAATGTAGAATTCTAGCAAAATCTGGAATAGAAAAGGCACTCAATTAATTTTAACCCTGCTTCTATATTCTTGATTCATTATACATTGTTCCACTCATATACACTTTTATTCACCCTCTGTTTATCATTTCCACTGCCACTAACCATGTAAACACACCCTACTTCAACTAGTGTCAATACAATGGCAAAGTAATGGGCTACCCTGCCACCTCCTCCTGCCTACCCTCCCCAACCATGTTGTATCTTGTTTCTACAACTTTCTTTTTTTTATAAAAAAGTTGATTTTTTATAAAATCAACATTTTTTATAGTTGATTTACATTATATTAGTTTCAGGTGTACAGAACAGTGATTCAGTATTTTTACAGTTTATACTCCATTTAAAGTTCTTATAAAATAATAGTTATAATTCCCTGTTCTGTACCATATATCCTTGTTGCTTATCTATTTTACACCTTTTAATCCCATACCCCCATCCTGTCTCTCCCCCTTCCCTGTCTCCATTGGTATCCACTAGTTTGTTTTCCATATCTGTGAGCCTGTTTCTGCTATATACATTCGATGGTTTTATTTTTTAGATTCCACATATAAGTGATAACATACAGTATTTGTCTTTCTCCATCTGACCTATTTTACTAAGCATACTCTCTAGGTCCATTCACAGTTGCAAATGGCAGAATTTCATTCTTTTTTATGGGAGGGTAATACCACTTCTTCTTTCATCCATTAATGTGTTGATGGACACTTGGGTTGCTTCCACATCTTAACTATTGTTAATAATGCGGCTATGAACATTGGGGTTCATGTATCTTTTTGGATTAATGATTTTGTTTTGTTTTGTTTTAGATATATACCCAGGAGTGGAATTGCTGGATCATATGGTAGTTCTATTTTTAGTTTCTTTCTTAAAGTATAGAACTCATCATGTTGCATCTTAACGAAATACGTTAGATATCCCTCTAGGTTGCATCTAAAAAGTAAAAGCTACTAAACTTGGCATTTAAAAGCCTCACTATCTGGCCCAATGGCATTTTCAACTTTAACTTACTACCTTTAACATCCTCTTATGCATCCTGTGTCCCCTGGTTAGGCCAATCTTTTTGCTGTATTCCTTAAACATTTCCTTCTAGCATGTCAGGAGTTATTTTTAATGTAACTGTAATGACATAAAATTTATTATCAATTATTTACTTTTAAAAAAATAGGTAACATTATTTTATAGACATTGTCTAATTTAATCTTCACAAAAAATCTGCAACTTTAGCATCATATCATGGTAAAGGGAATGGGCATTGGAATTCTGCTGCCTCAGTTGGAAACAGAGCTCTGCCACTTCCTAGTTGTGTGACTTTAACCAATTTACTTAATCTTCCATTTTACAGAAGTTGGACATTTAATCTCAGAGATACGTTTAAAAAACATAAAATTTTCCAGAATCTGAATTCACTGTCCCTTTTATCAAGGGAGGCAGAATTTTCTTTCATTCGCTCATCACAAAGATTTAAGTATTTAATTGTCAACGTTAGTGATAAAAATATCAAATTAAATAAATATATAAATAAATATTAATATTTTTGTTTTTTCACTTTAAGGAGCACACACACACACAGACAACAGTCTATAGGCACACAGAAATCTGTTGAATTTCTGGAGTATAAGAGAGATTCATCAAAGGCAGTGGCAAAATGTTTGACCTTGATATTCTTTAATAATGGGAGAGGGACCAGTCAATCCAGAGAAGATAAATGAAAAGTAATGTTACAAAACACCCCTAGAAGTTTACAAAGGCAGAAGATGTTTCACTATATGTGACCTTGTGTTGTTGATTAACTTTTAAAATCTTTTCAGGATAAACCTCACACTCCTCGTCAATGGCCTACAGAGTGAAAACAGTCTTAAAATACACACTTTTCGGTGTTTTCATAATTATGCCTGAATTCTTCTTGTAAGGAACAAGAACTGTAACCGAGGATGTTTCTCCTCATAACGAAGTGTTTTCCTTCTTACGGTTCCTTCCGTCTCCCTTCCTTTTCATGTTTCTGTTAGAAAAGGGAAGGCCTCCTTCATGCTACGTCTCTGGCATGGAATGCTAATGAGGAGATTTGGGGTTGAAACTTAGCTAACTGAACTACCAAGCATCACAGCTTTAGTGGGTTTGAAACTTTGGGGAATAAATGTGCGTAATCTCTTCAGTGACATTCACCCTACACCCTCACTTCTCTAAGCAAACTGACTCTTTAAAATAAAGATTATTATTACTATATAAAAATCATAGAAGCCTGGGGGTAAAAACTCTGCAAAGCAGAGAAAAGTAAAGCAAAATATATCTGCTCATGGCCACACGATTCCGAAATTCCTTCGTTTGTCAGCTACGCATTCATTCCTTTTGGAAAGACGGACGAATAGTCTCTCCTGTGCCAAGTCCTGTGCAGAGAATGGACAACCCAGTCTGCCAGGTCACCAGGGTGTAGGTGTCATTACAATGTAAGACGTAAATAGTGAAATGCACCTCATTAACACCTAAGTACCGCCTACACTGGAGGATGTGACACCACCAAACATACCATAGTGGATGGCATTTGCTCTCAGTTTCTTTTCGGAGTTGTTCATTTTGGAAAACCTCATGATCTGTAATGTGTGTCACAAACGTGAGTGATTTCAGTTACTTTGTATTTTCACACCTTTTCTTGAAAAATTGAACTAGTCCTTTGAACTTTATTTTGAAACCCAATCCCTATTCCACATTAAGCATAAAGTTTTTAAGGTCAAGATATTAAAAGATTGGTGATAAATTCAGTGAATCCAGAATGTTTACTGCATTTATGTTATTAAGAGATTGGAAGTAAAGTAAGCTATATATTTGTAACCGAAACACTTGCTCAACCACAACTGCAGGAGAAAAATGAGATCTTGTGAAATAATACTTTCACAGATAGCAAAACTCGTTAAAGTTGGCTACACAGGCTTCTGTGGTTTTCTGTTCAATAGCAATGCAGGCTACTCAACAGAAATATTATTAGCGTAATTAGAATTAGCAGTGGTTAATGTGAGTCCAAAGCTTAGGTTCAAGTTCTGACCACGGGACCTTGAACAACTTCTGAACCTCCAGTTTCTTCTGTGAAAAATGAATTTAGTAATATTTCTCACAGAGCTGATATATAAATGAATGCCTGGCGCTCAGTAAGCACCACACGTCAGCTGTCCTTCATCTTTCCTCGCCCTATATTTCTTTTCAAGCTGCAAGTCAAGTGGAATTCTTAAAGAAAGCCTGTTTGGTTTTGTTGCTGTTTCTTTGTGATAATGCTTCATTCTTGGTCTTTGGAAACAGAAATTAAGGTTAATTTAATCAGGAAAATCTTGTAAAGAAGACTGTTACACAAATGAGAGTAGAGTGGGAGAAAGCAAACAGAATGAAAATTTAAGCCACCTTCTGGGTCTTTTAAAATAAATACTGATCCTAGACAGATTGAATATATGGGGCCATTAAGAGTTCCATATGTTTAACATGGAATTTTAAATACTTACTCTTAAATCTAGTTACTTGGCAGCCTGGAGGACAAGCTGCATGTTTTCATATTATTTTCCTGTTTGAGATCAAGGTGTTAAATTTAGTGACTGCACTTATTTAAAGCATTTTTTAAGCTTACACTTCAGCTTAATATAACTATTAAGCCTAATATTAATAACATGACTGATATTTACTGAGCTTTTATAACTACTAGACAATGCCATAAATGCTTTGCATGTATTATCTCATTCAATGCTCCAAAACGCTACTCGTTTGACATGATTTGTATTTCCCTTTTATAGAAATAGAAATGGAGGCATGGCTTCTTAGGGAACTTGTCCAGTAACCCCCTGCTAGTAAACAGTAGAGATACATTCCAAATCTAGGGTTCCTGTTAGAAGAATCAGCTGATTCAAAGAACAGCAAGAAGTAAATGCTTAAGAAGATCATGAGAAGCCTTTCCCAGATCTCAGCCAGAAGTCAGTGATTTAGGAGGAGGCCGCAGAACCCCTAAGTACACAACAGGCCTTCAGTGTCCAAAGCCAGTCTCTCACTTTTAATGCATCTTGCCTTTCATGTTTCGTTGGATCATTTTGGGTAGCTATCAAGCAGGAGTGAAAAGGCATGCTCAATGATGCATTCTTAAATTAGATTTGCTCTTATTGCTTTATTTACCCTGTCATGATAAATCATAACATTTCCATCCTCTGGTTAACTGCGTATTAAAATGACATGCGATGGCAACACTTTAGTAGGCAGAAAATTAAAAGAATGATTTTTCCCATGAGAAACATTTAACTTTCAACTCTATTTCCTTCTGAATGTATATGAGTGGGCTTTTAAAAATCCCATCCTTTAACCATGATATCAATAGTCATTGTCAGGTAAAGAACTCCGTGAAAGTTATGACAGTCCAGTCAAAAAAAAATACCAATCGGGGCTTCCCTGGTGGTGCAGTGGTTGAGAGTCCGCCTGCCGATGCAGGGGACATGGGTTCGTGCCCCGGTCCGGGAAGATCCCACATGCCGCGGAGCGGCTGGGCCCGTGAGCCATAGCCGCTGAGCCTGCGCGTCCGGAGCTTGTGCTCCGCAACGGGAGAGGCCACAACAGTGAGAGGCCCAAGTACAGCAAAAAAAAAAAAAAAAAAAAAATACCAATCAACTTAGAGGAAACGCTGTTTACTGATGAACTTACTTCAACATGACAGGACTTCAAATATATAAAGAGTTATTTTCATTTCATAAACCCATGTCTTTCTACCTTCCCTAACATGCCATCGTTACAGACATTCCTCTGTCTGTTAATGATGCCCAGTTGTATACACTATCTCTTCCATTCATAATTTCCATCTCACTGGGTCATACAGATATTTGGGGGAACTTATATATCACCTTTTGCTAAAATTTTCAAGTTATTTTGTCTTCTAAATTTTTCAAAGAATTTATGTATATTGGTACCTTATGCAACAAGTAATTCTCTGGAAACTTTTCTTGTCATTCCTTTTTTTTTTTCAAAAAACTGTTTTTATTTCCATTTTTCCCAAAATGGTAAACTAGATGTTAAGTAAAATTCCACCTGTGTAATATATTAACAATGAGAGCTTAAGAGGCATGGCTAAACATTTGGAAATTATAAAAAAAAAAAGAGGTAAAGAAATGACAACAGAAAAGTTTGTAAGGGTAAACAACAATGGAATCAGCATCTGCCTGGGTTTATTTGTCAATATCTAGGATTCTAGAAGTTGGCTCTCAGTGAACCAAGAAGAAAGTATTAAATGTATGAAATAATGGTAAATAACGTAAATGTTAAACATAGCATGAATGCAAATGATGACGATAACATCTAGGTTTTGTGAGTAAAGGATCCAAGGCAGAAAGAACTAAAATCCAGGATTAAAAGGGAACAGCTCTGTGTTATTGGGGCGGGGAAGGGGAGAGAAGGGGGTTTGGAGTAGAATAATTCTCAGGTTCTTGTATTGTCTGCGAAAAAGGAAAAGATACCATTTATGCTTTAAGTTAAATATGAGTATTAAAATTCCAAAGGCAACTACAAAATAATAAAAAAATAGTATGTGTAACTCTCATGTTAGTTAAGGAAAAATAATGAAATATTGAGTGGGAACTCAATCCAAATAAACAGCCAAAAATGAGGAAAGAAAGAAGTAGCGAAAAATAGGAAAACGGAAACAAATATTATAGTAGAAATCAAATCACGTATAACAATTCTTTTAATACAGTTTAAATGAATTGACATTTTCAATTCACATAACAACTAAAATAATTTGGGAAATTTAAATTTAAAAGATAAAAGAAATGTTTCTAGATTAAAATAGAAGATATTTCTACAATAAGGTTTAAAAGGATGTTTTAAAGAAGATGAAGTAAAAAAGGGGAAATAATTTAACAATCTTAAATTAAAAACTTATATTTATTAACAAATACCATAAAAGAAAACAAATAAAAACATAATCCATAAACAAAGAAAAATACTATCATCCCATTTTACCAACAAATTATTTACATCCAGAATATATATATATTTAAAAAAAAAACTTCCTAAAATCAGAAAAAAAGGGCAAACAAACCAGCTGAAAAATGAATAAAAGGTATAAATATAATTTCATAGAATTGGAAACAAATAATCATTATATGTGAGTATACTCTCAACTATCTTGTTAAACAAGAAATGCAAAATAAAATGTACACTCACCATACGAACAAAATATTAAAACCTGATAATAGCAAGTGTTTCCAAGAATAGGTACTTGTGGGATCACTATCCACATTTGATGGGAGGATAAAATGATACAGCCACATTAAAAATTAATTAGGCATCGTCTAGTAAAGTTGACCATGCACATATACTACAAGAAAACAGTTAAATATAGGCATATATATGTACACACACATACAAATATATATACACGTATATAAAACATGTATACATGCAAAAGGTCACACACGTAAACACATGCTACAGAATACGCACATGCTCATCAGATGACATGTAAAATAATGTACCTTTGGAAGAGCTGTCAATAACTAAAAACACACATGCACATGCACCCACACACAGCAAAAAACCCTGAACCCTGTTTCAGTACAGTAGATCCATATATTTTGGGTTATTCATACAATGAAATATTATTTACTAGTAAGATTTATGGAATAATACTCTGCATCACCTTATAACATTATTTAGTGAGCACAACTATTTTAAATCTCACACTGTGTCATTTCAGAGAAATAGGATATATCTTATTCTTCCACTGAATTATTCATAAATTACAAACATAAGAGGTGATTACATATATACCCACATACAGTAAGCACTGTATATTAGAATAACTTTTTGAATCAACGGTAAGAAATTTGGTTGTCTGTGGAACCTGCCAGTTAAAGTTGAATGACATTTCAAGCAGAACTTTGAAGAAGAAAGGAAACATTTTTCTCTGTACATTGAATCAAGGGGTAGAGTCTCACATTGAAGGGACCAAGGAGCAACGGGAGACGGTGGGTAATTTTTACTTAGAATCAGATACAGTTTTCCATTTTATACCATGAACAACATTTTAACTGTTAAATAAACTAGTATGAAGCAAACCCAATATACCAGATATAGATAGTCATGAAATTTATGATTTCCACAGAAAATTATTTGATTATTTTTCACAAACAAATTTTGGTGCTAGGTGAATTGTTTCCATTATTACAGTAAATAAATTTGATGACTTAGAAGTGATCATTTAAGCAAGTTTTAAGTAATGCTAGGCAAGAACATTTGCTTTATTATTGGTGAGGCGGAGGAAGTGGCTGTACAATTTTAATTTGTATTCAAAACATATGCTCTTTTACTGGTTATACTGTATTTTTCTCCTCCAAATGCTGTCTGGAGATTTCACTAGCATTTTATCTACTTTAGCCTGTCTGCAGCTAGTGTCACTTGAAATATCTCATAATTTAAACTTTTGCTTTTTCATTCAATCAAGAGCAAATACTGCTTTTGATTTTGTGTAATACACTATTAAGAATGAAACAGGGCTTCCCTGGTGGCGCAGTGGTTGAGAGTCCGCCTGCCGATGCAGGGGACACGGGTTCGTGCCCCGGTCCGGGAACGTCCCACATGCTGCAGAGCGGCTAGGCCCATGAGCCATGGCCACTGAGCCTGCGCATCCGGAGCCTGTGCTCCGCAACGGGAGAAGCCACAACAGTGAGAGGCCCGCGTACCGCAAAAAAAAAAAAAAAAGAATGAAACAAAGTATAGCATCATATAGGGTCATTTTGGATTGTACTGAATTCTAGTATTACCTTTCCAGGTTTATTTTTAATTACACTGTAGTTCTTGGAGTAGAATAATTCACACTACAAGTCATTTTGAATAAACATTTTGATAGCAATGTTTGACTAGCAAGTAAACATGCTGGATTCTTGAATGATTTTCTTTTGTAACAATATCAGAGTGAAATCTCTTTCCTGTAGGGGAGGTAAAAGAAACTCCCAATGTTTAGATGCAAAAATTGCCTTCAAAGGTTGGCAGTGAGGAGAGAGGGTGTCACTAAGTGGCTCACTGGCTCCTGGCCACGTGGTGGATGGCAGCAGGTCACTCAGCTTCTTGTAGCCTGAGCTCTGATATACATTACAGGGTGAGGATCCGAGTGCAACTATTGATCAGAGATGATTTTCTCTCATAGAGAGACAGGCTTTCGCTACCTTCTGGTCTTGTGAGTGAAACTAGTCAGTAAGAAAAATGTGCATTTAGTTTCAGGGTTACAGCAGAAAAGGAAAATAGTCTTCAAATGGCATCATTAGATTCTGGAAGGATGTGCTCAGAGCTACCATTTGAAATTAATTAATGGACCAGCTTGTGGGGTTTAATTTTTCCCCACCTAACACAGAGTTCTATAATCAGTTTCAAACTGAAGCACTGACTTCAGCTGGTAATTTTCTAATTTGAGGATAAACATTACAGAGAAAAACATGCTTAGGCTAAGCTTAGGGTTGCGGGATAAACGTAGTCTAGATTGAACACTGTCTTATTCTCTAAGATCAGAACCAAATCTTGCCTTTTTCAATATAACTACCCTGTGATAGTGAGAAAAATCTGGTCCAGAAAGTGAACTTGGTGGGCTTCCCTGGTGGCGCAGTGTTTGAGAGTCCGCCTGCCGATGCAGGGGACGCGGGTTCGTGCCCCGGCCTGGGAGGATCCCACATGCCGTGCAGCTGCTGGGCCCGTGAGCCATGGCCGCTGAGCCTGTGCGTCTGGAGCCTGTGCTCCGCAACGGGAGAGGCCACAACAGTGAGAGGCCCGCGTACTGCAAAAAAAAAAAAAACCCCAAAAAACAAAAACAGAAAGTGAATTTGGAAATGAACTTCCATAATGAACTATGGAAGATCATGCACACAGGATGTTCCCCAGCGCCCTTCACAAAGTACAAAGTTCCATGTTTCACATGCCTTCCAACTAGGGCAGATTTTTGAAGCTAGACCTGGTTCTCTGACTAACTGACTTCAAAACTCATGAGGAGGAGAGCTTGGAATGGAGTCCCAGGGAACTGCAAACCAAAAGCAACTCTTCCCGTTCAATCGGTTCAATCCACTCTGTAGAACTCTGGCCAAATAAAATGCTGGGTCTCTCCTTGGAGACAGAAAGCAAGGAAGAGCATGAAGCTCTATTAGGAGACACACATATGGTCATTTCTATGGGAAAATCTTATCTAAATGCAGAAAACGAGACACAAAACATTTTTTTGTCTTGTTTTTTTGCGTTTACCACTTCACCTTCCACAAAGTACACACACAAAATGTTAATTAGGTGAACATACAAGTTAACGTTTATGTTCGTTCTAGGAAAACAACTGGAGGGTACGTGGGAAATTACCTGTCCCACACTGTTAACTCTAAAGTACCTCACCGGACACCTTTCCTTCGGTTTAGTCCTCGCACTACACGTTTCACAGTGTCCTATCATAGTAAAGATTTCCTATGTTAAGGCGCCAAAATAGATACAGTTGAAACAAGTTGAGATGGTTAGAAATTACCTAATGACCTTTCTCTGCTTGTATTTATTTTCTTGTTTGAGTCCTCAGAGCGTGCTTGAATTATTTGTCTTTAACATCTTCAGAAATTTTGTTAAGACTGCTCTATTTGGAACAGAGGTAGCACTTATTTCTATTCTGTCTATGCTGCTAACCTAATCATTTCAGAAAACACAATTTTCCTATTAACCTCTTTGCATAAGGTCTTATGAAGAAATGACAACAGGGAGATACCAAAGAATTAATTGTAAGTTTTGTGGAAATAAAAGAAATTTGAAGTTACATATATATTCAAGCAAGCAAGCGTATTCAACACCTCCATTCTTACCCTAAAAATCCCCGACCTGACCCTGCACTGGAGTCGTTCCTACCGCTCCGTAAAAGCAAGTAAAGTGAATCAGTTCCCAAACAGAATGCTAGTCTCCAGTGCAAACACTGCCCAGGAAACACTTGCAAAGTTATTGCTCCTCGATTTTTATAAAATGCCACCAATTTATTGATTATTATCAATGATGATCTTGTAATTATGATTTGTCCACTAGAAAAAAAAACAACATTAAGAGTCAGAGGCAATTACTGTTTTTTAAAAAATTATATGTCAATTCTAAACAGTAAGTTAAAAGAACACAGCTTTCAGTTGTGAATATAAATATTTCACCTACTACTTTACTTGTATCTGAGACCAATCATTGGATCTTTAAATTTTTATTGTTGAAGTTGAGGCAAGTGAAAAAAAATTAAGTGATACAAAGTGAAATGCAAAAAGCCTCAGATTATAACAAAAATAGTGTGAACTGAGTTTGTTGCCAGTTACAATCAAAGCTACACATTTTATTGACTTTGAACGTTTCCCCACATTTTCTTGTGCATATTTATTTTTTTCCATTTCTGTCTTGTTTCTGTCTATTCCTTTTACTTTATGTTTCTGCTCCTCTCTTCACTTTGGATTTTGGCCCTGGCTCTCCTAATATGCATGCAATAAGGAAGAATTTTTTGAACACTTTTATACAAGACTGCTGGAATTGCAGATGCTCTGGAAAATATAAAAGAAGTCAACATTCTTGATTTCAGAAACATTATATTACAGTTTGGGGGATAAGATTAGCAAATCCAGTGCAGAAAATCAAACTAGTGTTTTCCCAAAGGACTTGGATTAGTTAACTATTGCAGAGTAATAAATTACTTCACATTTAGCAGTTTAAACATTTATTATCTCACAGGTTCAGAGGTCAGAAATTAAGGAGCAGCTTAACTGGGTACTTTCTACTCAGGGTCTCATAAGATTGTGTTTAAAATGTCGCCCAAAACTGCAGCCATCTGGAGACTTGATGAGGATGGAGGATCTAAGATCGCTCACCCATATGGCTGTTGGCTGGAGACATTATTTCCTCACTGGTTATTGTCAGGAAGCCTTGTTTGCCTTTCCACGTGCGGCTCTGAGAGCTGCATTTGCCCAAAATGACTGATCCAAGAGAGAAACAAGAGAACAAGCCAGAAACCGTACGGCATTTTTATGATCTAGTCTTTGAGGTTGTACACCATCACTTCTGCTTTATTCTATTGACCAGAAGTCCTTAAGTCCAGCGCCCTGTTGAAGGAAGAAATATCCAAGAACCTGTGGACGTGTCTTACACCACCACATGGGAGCCTCAGCACAATGTCTAACGTGTGTGTTTTTGTCTCCTTCTCTCTGTTCTCTTTGTTCCACTTAAAATTTTTTTCTCTCTGTCTTGGTTGTACATCATTTGGCCAGTCCCATAAAGGCCATGTGAGGCATGACAAGGATGAATTTTGTCTGAGCCCTGTGATTCTGGGAAACAACAATGGTTAAAGAACACCCCACACACACCCCACACACACCCTTGTGTCCCAGGAAATGGCTTACTACAAAGAACCACCCTTGCCCACATAACTTAGACTCACAGATGTCCTCATGCTTTTCTATGACAAAGCCAGACACAGACCCTCCAAATTCCCATTTTTTTGCCTCATAAATGATTCACTGAACTAGTTGGTCCTCACTGATCAATTGGAACAAATGCTTGCTAAGTAACTTTGTTTAAGCTTCTCTCCTTTACTCAGGTCCCTGAACCTTACGCACCCTCAGCCTGAGCTGGCGTACAGCCCCTCCTTAAGAGTCCACTCCAGGAATAGGCTGGCCACAGGGTAAAACAACCTCTGATCTACAGACAGCACATCTGCCTTTTCAACTTGCTCACCCCTTTTCCTCACTATACCCAAAACTTTGAATTTGGGGGGATTCCAGGCATTTGTCTTATGGATGTCTCTTATTCTATGTTTATTTATGGCTTCCACATTGTATTTAACTTGTGTCTAAATGTTCTGTATCTGCTGTAAATTGGAAATTAAATCTAAATCTCTGATTAGATCTTAAACATTTTTGCAAGAATATGTCATAAGCTATAGTGTATCCTTATATTGTATAACAGCAGAAACACACAATGACTGTTTTTTATATTATCTTTTTAGGACTGTTTGGATATTGAGTCTATAATATGTTTCAGAAACTGTTCTAGGTATGGAGAAAAGCAATGAATAAGGAAGCAAAACTGTCAAGCAGGTGAGAGGATATAGAAAATAGACAAACAAGATAACTTTAAATATTAATAAAGGATTAAAAATAGGATACTATGATGATAAATATGGTAGTTTTACAGCAAGTATTTTTCTGTGAAGATTATAATTTTAATTAAGAATATAAACAATATATAAGCAATATAATGACATTTTCTAGTTTCCTAATGATAAAAGAAACAAACATTTAAGATAAAATTTCTTGAATTTTTCAAGTATCATATTAGGAAAGGATGTAAAAATAATGAGTAGCTATTGCCTCACTATTTATATTTATTTTTTCAGTCAGGCTGTCTCATAATTACATGATTTATATAAAAAGTATATTTGCTTTGAAATGTAGGTACTAAAGCTTATGAGAAATTATTTATATGACATAGTTATTCCCTCCTTCTGTTCCTCTTAGTTTTAACTTTATTTCCCCTTTGATTTAAGTACAACTAATAGTTTATTTTAATTTGGAGAATAACTGCTCTAGCTCGTGAATTACTTGCACCTCTGCATCTTTGAAAGATGCACTTTTAGACTGTTTCCATGTAGAGGAAGTTGGCCTGAGGGTTTTTTTTGTGTGTGTGTTTTTTTATTGTGAGTAACTTTCTGATTAAGTGTGAATAACGAGGCAGGACAGCCGGGGATTAAATGAGAAATCCAGGGTCTCACTTTCCCCAAGTCTGGATGTGTAGCTGGGTCTCAGAAAAGGAAGAAAGTAAGTATGGATGAGAATCATAAATGAAAAGAGCTTTTTTCTCTCCTTCTCAAGCGTTATGGTCTCTCCTCCCTGTGCATCTGCTTTACTGTATCCTCTCATATCCTCTCATATCCAGACATATTGTCCTCAGTGGGTCAGGGTCAGGTAAAACAAATTTAGCATATTATGAGAGTTTGCCACATTGGCTGCCCCAAGGCCCAGCCTCTTATGTCCTGCTCCAGCTTACTAAGATACATGCACTCCTTGCAAATTTGACAACTTGTAGAGCTTTCCTTGTGTTTATTCAAAACGGAGGGGGATAGCAGAGTCTGAAGAAGACTTGAGAAACTAGAATATTATACATATGAATGGTATTGGAGAGGAAAGTTTCCATAATGAAGTGGCACTCATATGGCACAGAATCATTTTGGAAATGATGAGGGGAGAAAGAGGACTGATTTTTGCTATGGATGTGGTGGTCAGTGGCCCTTTGGGGAGAGAATGCGGAAGTGTGGTTATCAGGAAGTCCCTAGTTTTTTGATGCAGTAAAATCTTTCCTTTGTTAGGCCCCCAAAGGCACCTGTATTAAAATGTTATATTGCCTTTCTATGCTTTTTGGATTGGATTTGTAATTTTTTAAATTTTAGAGTGACACCATGCTGAATCTAGTCTCAATTTGGCCTGTTTTATCCAGGTAATATTTGCTTCCCTCTGCAAATGACTATGGTTTTTCCCAGTTTAACCATCCAAAACTTAATAACAAGAGTCATTCTTTTTTTGTAGTCCAGATTCCTAAGAGAGAATACTGTTTGGCTCATTTTTGTCAGTTGACTTTTCTTAGCATCTTTGCCTGTTGTTGGTATTGTGGGAAGTAGATTTAGGGGACAGAGAAAAGAGGTAGAAAGATTTATTAATATAATATTACTAAAGGGGCTTACTTGAGTGGGTGGGAGCCCAGTTCTTGAAGAAGATCCTCTGTGATACCCTACAGCTCATGATTTTCTAAACTGTGTCATGCTGTTTGCTTAGGTAGTATTCCCCATCATTTACTCAAAATTCTTTATTATTTGCAAAATAAATGCTATAAATCATTGTATATTAACCTTATGAGTGTTTTTACAGATAATACTTGATAACCTTACTGTTCTATTTGCTTCTACTTGCTTCTCATTCAATTGCACCACACTTCCCAAATATTAAAGTATCATTTTCATTTTCTGTTGGTCAGTACTCAGTTCAAAACCCTGAATGATTCTCTGCCCATTATAGTAAAATTATCTGGATTTATCTCTGAAGTCTCCACCTAATTGCACCAGACTAAACCCTCATTCCAGCCTGGATTCATCATCTGCCCCAGACACATAGTGTTTTATATTTTACATTTTTCAGCTAAACTCAGTTTTCAAAGATTTCCACACACCAAAAAATAGAACTAAAGCCTTTTTATTTTTGTTTGTTTGTTTGTTTTTTAACTAGAAGGGACCTCTGAGTAATCTAAGCCAGCCTCTTTCATTTTTTTCTATAAAGAAATATTATACCAGAGTGTTTAATTGACTAAGATTCCAGTTAGTCAGAAAGTGGGGATGAAAATGGAAGTGTTCCATTTGCCAGACAGCCACATCGCAAAAACACTGCATCAACAACTCCAGTCTCCTCTTTTTATTCTCAGCTCATAGTAAGCAGCTCATGTATTTATTACCCTTGGGAAAAAGGATAAGGTAAAATTAACTCAGAACAACTCTACAGATTGTCGATTTTGTATTTCGATGTTTAGATGACAGATATCAATAAAAGCAGGCCAAGTTTCAAATCTCATCTGCCCTCTCGGCAGGGAAAAACATCTCATTGAAAACTCAAGATTTTGATATAGAAGAGCAAAGTTAGAAAAGAATGAGATGAAACAGTTTATAGAATAAGAAACAAAATATCCAGACCAGCAAAGAAGCCAAGGAAATGGTACAAATCATAAAAGTATCAAAAGAGGACAATAATTGAACAAATTAACTTATTTTAACCAAATCTTTAAAAGCTCCAAAAATGACAATAAACTTGGACAAAAGAGACACAATAATTGGGACTTCTACCAAGTCCCTTCTATCCTTACTAGACATAATAATTGTCTGAACAATTATTACATAAATACCCTGCTCATTAAAGGCAGTGTAAAAAGTTCCAAGGAATGAACAGGGTAGCCTATATCGAGTAGACGGACAAATTAAGCTGAACATTCTGATTATGTAAAAGAAAAAGGCTTTTGGCTGTGTTATTAAAATTATAGGACATGCAGCAGAAGGGAGAATACTAGCTACTAGTTATAAGTGTCCATTAGGTGCTATGTAAAGGCAAGTAACTATAAAGCTATAAAGGCAAGTAACTGTTTTCATTCACTGTATCAAGAGTGGATAATGGGGCTTCCCTGGTGGCACAGTGGTTGAGAGTTCGCCTGCCGATGCAGGGGACACGGGTTCGTGCCCCGGTCCGGGAAGGTTCCACATGCCGTGGAGCGGCTAGGCCCGTGAGCCATGGCCGCTGAGCCTGCGCGTCCAGAGCCTGTGCTCCGTACCGGGAGAGGCCACAACAGTGAGAGGCCCGCGTACCGAAAAAAAAAACAACAAAAAAACCCAAAAACAAACAAACAAAAAAAAGAGTGGATAATGCATGTGAAAGAGTATGAAGAAATTAGACCAAAGAGGAAGTCTGGGTAAGGTTATAAATTATGTGTTTATCAAGTTATGACATCTTAATTATTAATTAGACTCTGGCAAGGTAGTTTCTTTGAGCCTCAGTGCTTCCATTTATAAAATAGGAAATATCTGACATAATTTTCAGAGTTTTAAGGATAAGCTTAGGGATAGTGTGTATAAAAATTGGCTCATGTTATATGGCACAAGTAATTAATATTATTTTACAAAAGAATATAGAAGCATTAAAACTCACTGATTCTAGCAGTAAATTTCATATTTTTAAGAACACCATTTTTGTTTACTACAGTAGAGAAAATGTATTTCTTGGCAATTCTCTCTCCTGTGCCAAACAAAACAACCACAAAACAACACCGAGTTATCAGGAAGGAAAATATTAGATCATCACGATCTCAACCAAAATTCTATGGAGAATACTCAAATATTACAATGCAATTTTGGCCAAATTCAAAGAAATCCTTGAAAGGCAAGATAATCCTCTTCAAATCTGTTAGAAAGGTAAGAATTAAATAGCAGAACTCTAACTGACTAAACTAATGGCTGCTTACTTAGAATGGGGGAGTCCAGAGTCCAGATGCAGCCATGAGAGTTCAAGTGAAATTCATTACACACCGAAGAGTGGCAAGTAAGATAAAATTAAAGGATAAGTTCAGTAGTTATAGACTTTTTACAGGAAGCACCTTCAGAAATTCCTAGAGAAAAAGACAGCAAGAAAACTTCACATAGGCTATCCAAGGTTAGGTTAAACAATAAAGTAATAATAATAATAACTTACTGCAAGAAAAATCCACTAGACATAGGATTTCTCTGTAAGCTTTCTGCACTCTGTGGATAGAAGGAACACATGGTTTATAGGAGGTGACGTGTCCCCAGGGAAGAGATCAGAGTTTTCTGGATATGATGTCAAAAGCTCAGGCAACAAAACCAGAAATAAATGAGTGGGACTGCATCAAACTAAAATTCTTCTGCACAACAAAGGAAACAGTCAACAAAATGAAATGGCAAGCTACAGAACGGGAGAAAATATTGCAAAGCACGTATTATCCCCTAATAAGGGGATAATATCCAAAATATATAAGGAAGTTATACAACTCAATAGCAAAATACAAAACCAAATAACTCAATTTAAAAATGGGCAAAAGACCTGAATAAATAGTTTTCCAAGGAAGACATAAAAAGCGGCCAACAGGTATGTAAAAAGGTGCTCAACATCATGAATCATCAGGGAAAGGCAAATCAAAACCACAATGAGATATCTCCTTAAACCCAGTAGGATGGCTGTTATCAAAAGGGGAAGAGATAAGTGTTGATGAGGGCATGGAGAAAAGGGAACCCTTGTGCACTGTTAATGGAAATGTAAATTGGAACAGTCATTTTGGAAAACAGTACAGAGTTTCCCCTAAAAAATTAAAAATAGAACATTAAAAATAGAACTACCATATGATCCAGCAATCCCACTCCTACGTATAAATTCAAAGGAAATGAAATCAGATCTCAAAGAGATATCTGCTTCCTGAAGTTTATTACAGCATTATTCACAACAGTCAAGATATGGAAATGACCCAAGTGTCCATAGACAGATGAATGGATAAAGAAAATATGGTATAAAATGCAATGGAATATTAGCCATGAGAAAGAAGGAAACCCTCCAATGCGACAATATGAGTGAAACTGGAGGACATGATGCCAAGTGAAGTAAACCAGAGTGAGAAAGACGAATACTGTATGCTCTCACTTATATGTGGAACCTAAAAAGAGTTGAACTCACAGAAACAGAGACTACAATGGTGGTTTCCAGGGGCCTGGAATTGGAGGAAGTGGGGAGATGGTCAAAGAATATAAACTTTCAGTTATAAGATAAATAAGCGCTGAGGATCTAATGTACAGCATGGCGATCACAGTTAACAATACCGTATTGTATACTGGAAATTTGCTGGGAGTATATCTTAAGTATTCTCACCACACACACACATACACACACACACACACACACACATGCACAGTATGGTAACTATGTGAGATGACGCATGTGCTAATTTACTTGACTGTGTTAATTATTTCACGATGCGTGAGTACCTCAAATCATTATGCTGTGCAACTTAAATATTTATAAATTTTATTTATCAGTGATACTTCAAGAAAGCTGAAAAAACATGCTATTAAGAAATTTAGCAGCCACACAATGCTTGACAAACATACATCTCCCTTTCTACACCCACAGGCCCAAGAATAGCAGCGATTCTAGTATTTGGGTATCATCAGTATGCTTCTGAATGGGTCACATAGTTTTTCATTACTCCTATATTTGCCTTTTAATTATAAATTACTATTAGTATATTTGATATTAATGAAATGTATGTGGGTCAGTTGTGAGACTTTTAGTTAAACCTATACAGTGTGTATTTGTATCAATTATACTTATGGGCTCATTAATTCCAAATTATTTAAACTTTGACACATAAATTCAATGAATTTCATACATGAGTAATTTATATTTCATTAAGAGATAGATGCAACAAGTGTATCATGAGAGTTTTTTACCTGAAATATGAAAAATGGAAAAGAAGGTTAATGGTTTTATAGCTCATCTAAGAAGGCCCATTGATCAAAATAAAAAAAATTCAGAGCTGTTTATAGACTATATAGCTTATATCCTACGAGGAACTGATGAAATTGGGATAGATTGTATAATCAATTCTTCTCCATTGGACGTTTTTTTTGGATTTAGTTTACCATTAAAAAATACACCAACATGTTAGCATAAAACACATGATATAAAACAGGCACCTTTTAAAGTCAAGCCACAAAAAAAGGCTTGAATTTACAGGCCATTTACTCACACATAAAGATTCCCTTAATGGAAACCTGCAAAACATAGGGTGGTGGTGATTTATCCTATATTTTACAATGGTGGTGCATGGCATGGGCCCCTGCTGACTTCATTTTCTGTTAAGCCCCTCTATCGACATATTTATGCTTGTTTGCTACATATATCTTTTCTTCTGCTCTTCCCACCTCAATTTTATTTTTTCCACAACAGAATGGACTTGAATAAAACTGCACACTTTTTCAGAGTGTAGCAAGCCATTAGAAAATACTACGAAGCAGAGTCGAGGAGGAATTTCCTATGAATTACATTATCACTGAAGCGGGGGAAAGACTTAAATGGAGCACTGCCCACTCTCATTTCGTGTTTATAGTAACTCCTAACCCACCTGCCAATGAAGTGGAAGGCAGGGAAAATGAGTACTCAAATAATATATTTCACAAAGATTGTTATTTAGAAGTACCTGTATCTCAAGCCGATTTACCCTAATATGGAAGTAATTCCTGTTGGAGGTATAAATGTCCACATACGTTCTGTAATGTGCAGCAGATGAATTCAAATCAGGTGTTACCAGAACAATGGAGTGTTTTTAAACTCGGGGAGAAATGTAAGATTGTTTTCCTCCTGGTTTTTCATAGTAAAATTGCATGAGGTAATAGAAAGCAGCATTTTACTTTTTAATTACATTTTTTTTCTCGTTTAGATTTTTTAATAGGTAGAATTCACGCACAATAAAAGGCTCAAATCCCGGGTGCACAAATCGACAAGCTTTGACAAATGTCCACGTGGCCATCGCTCAGTTTTGATTCCCTTTATATCACGTTCGGACATCTGGTATTTTGGGTTTGTTTCTATTGCCTGCCTGTCCCCTTCCAACCCCCCACAGAATGTAAGATCCTCCAGCGCTGGTATTCAATCCCCATCGTCCCCTGGGAAAGTGACAAATCCAGCGTATTACATGATGAATTAATACAGTGGGTCCTTCCACTGTAAGTTCTGGACTAGAATACATTTCACCGTGTTTCTGAAGGGGAGGGACAGATCAGGGCAGAACTAGAAACCTGAACAAGAAGAGTTCACTGAGCCCCCTGGGGGAACGTGCTGAATCACGTTTGCCTACTACTGTGTCCCCCCCCCCCCCACTGCAGGGGCCCAGTGCTTGGGTCCTTTATGAGGCAGGCTCATGGGGACAGGGGACCTTGAGGGTCAGTGATCAGTGTAGGTGGAGAGTCTCAGAGGAAGGAGCTCCTGGGAGCTGCCCCCCCACCCCCTCACCCCGTCCCCCAGGACGCCATGGCGAACGTCGTGGTGAAGACGATCTGGCAGTCCAAAGAGATCCATGAGGTCGGGGATGAAGCCGGGGACCCGCCTCCCCCCAGCTGGTCCCCGAGGCTCCTGGGAGGGGTGGGGGTGCCCAGCCCAGTCAAGGGGATCGCGAAGAAAAAGAAGGCCCTGTCGTTCCACGGGTGAGCTTATCGCACCCTGTCGGAGACGGTCCTAGTGCCCAGCGCTGCCTGCAGCGGAGCAAGGGTCCCACGTAGATGCTGGGGGAAGGGGGGTAGGAGAGGAGGGGGCAGAGGAGAGGCAGGCAGGAGGGCGGTGACAAAGGGGGAATCAAGGGTGTGGGAGGTAGAGAGGAAGAAGGTAGTGAGAATGGAGGGGGGGGGAGCAAAGAGTCAGGAGGGGGGCTGGCTTGGATTCCTCCTCCCAGAGAGTGCGGTGTTGAAGCATTGTGTTCAGGATGGGGGAGGGGACTGCTTTACTAAGGTGTCTACCTCCTCCAACTATACATGGATCTCTAACACGCTGCTTTCTTTGAGACCTATTGCTTCCATAATGGGATCCATTGCTTTCCTAAGCAGCCTTTGTAATTTTCAGCAAGGTCCTTTAACTCACTTAATGTGAAATATTCGTTCATGCGTAATGTGTCTCAGCCGGGCCATGTTTGTGTTTTCCTTGAGTTGCAGAATGTTGATTGTGGGGTTAAAACTGCCTGCCTCGAGCGACTCCGTTTCTCACTGGATTGTAGTAATTACTGTGGGTTTCCTTTGGTTGGTGGTCTCGGCAGCGCCCTCCACGACAAGGTTAGCCAGCAGAAGGCAGCTGGACACGGGAAGATAAGTGCCTCATCACACAAGGCAATTTTGACAGTGTGATATTTTTCCTCCCGTGATTATGATAAGGTTCCATAAAGGATACAACTGTTAAATGCCCTTGGAATTAAAATCCAGAATCCATAATTTAGGAATAATTTCAATAAAGTAGTAGTATTTTTCTGTGCATCCTGGTATTAAGATTGTCCTCACCACATGTCTTTAAAATATTAGATAATCCCACTTTTATGGAATTCTGGTAAATCTCACATTATTGTTAGTCCAATTCAGACTCACATCATATCTTCCTGGTTTGGTACTTTTTATCCAAAGAGAAGGAAGAATAATCTTTGGCTACAATTCAAAATGACAGCTTAATTATTTAAAAATTTTTTTTCTCCTAACTTGGGACATCAAAACTGATCTTGTTGCTTGTGTACCATGAAAGAGAGCATTTATTTTATTTTACTTTGTATTTATATACGATTCAAATTAGTTCCTTCCTTTCTCTTTCTCTTGTATCTGTCGAGGCTGGAAGGCTATTTTTTTCCAACTCTCTAGCATTATGGTGACCTTAGACTCTTAGCTGTGCAATTGTACTAGAAAACTAACCTTTAAATAATTTTTAGATTGGTGACAAGTGCATAATAGGCATACAGACATTTGAATTTTAGCATAATCTTCCTTTGAAGTTTTATTTTAAAACTGTACCTGTATTTTATCATCACACATAATTTAATGAAGTATGGTGTGGAATATATAAAATAGTTTTCCACGGGAGAAAATTAACTTATTTTTAAGATGTATGCATCTGGTGCATCTATACGGAAGATATATCCCACACTTTATATTACTAACTGTGTACAGTCACATGGCCTGCTATTATTGCGATTTTAGAAACAAACATTTGAGCTGGGAGGTTTGAGTAAATGCCAACAGTACGTATGTTCCATAACTAGTTTCCAAGCCCTAAAAATCAACCTATTAAATACGTTATGAAGGGACTGTGATTTCGAAATATAACTTGATTATAGGTGGTCATTCATCCCACAGAAATGACATTTCATTAAAAAGGGACCTGAGAAGTGATAGTACACAACCAAAGAGGGAAATCATGTTTTACTTTCTAGGTAAGAAATCAGGGAATGCAAGTTTATTTTGCTCTTTATGAGAGAGAGAGAGAGAATGTGTAATATTCCTTAAGGAAGGATCATAATAAAATCCTATAAAACAGTATACAGGTAGATATTTCATTTCTCGAACTTCAAAGGAATTTCAGATAAGACTTACTTCAATAACATTATGATGTAAAATGACATTGAAGAGATAAAATTTCCACAAATATAATGGGTCACATGGGTCAAGAACTAATAAGGAATGAGCTAAAGTAGAGCAATAAGGAGAAAGGATGCAATACAAACGAAATTTAACCAAGGAACTGTCCAATGAGAACAAGAAATGAACAAAGAGACAGATACCTGGACACAGTGGGAAGAGTCACTTATTTAAAACTTCCAGAAAACATTCCCTGCCTTTTTAAAAATGTCATTTTGCTTTAGTCAGTGACAAGCTCCTTTTGATAAGGACAGATAACTAGGTCTTTGTTCTTGATTTCTGCAGTCTACATGTAAGACTTTTCGCTCTGAACTACTATGGAGTCATAAATAACACTGGCTGAGCCTTGGCCTTGTTCATATTCAGATATCAGCTCTCCAGTATATAAAAATAAAACTTTATTGTCTTCCATGTCTTAAGCCTACAAACTAAAATTTTTAAATTTTGGTAAAAGCAGTTTAACTGTGTGTGTAATTTTGAATAACCGTCTCCACATAAGGCAGAAACAACGTTGTGACCTAACACGGCTTTGCTTTTGTTGAAATTTCTGTCCTGAGAAGTACACTGCTTTCCGTGGAAGAATTTCGTCATCGTTAACATAAAAATCTTGTAAAATGGATCAGAATGAAAAAAAATATTACAATTCAGGCAAAATGGGCTGCAACACAAACATGGAGGTGATGTGACTTTTTTAAGGGTAATTTCCATTAATCTATCCTTTAACTGAAATTTATGATGTAAAAGTGTTAGAATACTTTCATAGATATGGAATCAAAATTTAAAAATTTATATAAGCAAAATGAGTGATATTTATTGTTTACTTACCTACATGGCAATACATATTGACAGAAATATTTCTGAGTGATTATCACTTAAATCATTGAATTGTCAAGAGAATGCAACAATTTTATCTCTGCTACAGCCAAATGGAATAAACCTCATGTGAGGGCCTATTATGTTCTAGGACTTCTTAAACATTGTCATTTATTTCCTAAAATTATCCTAAAAGACAGATATTTCTTTCTTACTTAAACACAAGAATACATGGTCCAGAAAGGTTAAATAACATGCACTATATCCCAACTACTGAGAATGGAAACTCCAGGATTTGGACCAGGTCTATCTGAACAAATAGCTTGTGTTATGTCCACCCTAAAACATTTTGAGGATGAGTATAATTGAGCAATGCATAGAAAATATAAGCCTCTGAAACAGACTGAATGAAAGAAGCCAGACATAAAATGGTCACATATTGTATGACTGCATTTACATGAAATATCCAGAATGGATAAATCCACAGGGACAGAACTTAGGTTGGTGGCTGCTAGGGTTTGCGGGGGGGAATAGGGCAATGAGGAGAAACTTCTTAATGGGTTTAGAAATGTTTTGGAACTAGATAGAGATAGTGGTTGCACAACATTGTGGACGCACTAAATGCTCCGTAACATCATATTAAAAGGGTTAATTTTATGTTATGTGAATTTCACCTCAATAAACTATTTTTAAAAAGAAAATATAACTGTGATGACAAAGGACATTAGATGTCTTTTCTGCCATTAGGACAGTCAGTTCAGTCAAATAGAGATGACATTCACCTCCCTTCATAAATCCATATTCCCAAAGTTAATACCCAACATTAACTCTTCATAAAAGAGCAAATACTAATGGAGGATAAACACAGCCCCTAGACTATGTTCCTGAGGACAGAAGCTCCATATGTGAGCCACTGTGATTTATATTTGTGTCTTCCTAAGTACCTAGCACAATACCTGGCAAAATACACCAGCAAAGTTTGGAGAATTCACTTTTGAAACCCAGAATCAGTATAAATAACTAGTTACGAATTTTTTTTTTTTTTTTTTTGCGGTACGCGGGCCTCTCACTGTTGTGGCCTCTCCCGTTGCGGAGCAGAGGCTCCGGACGCGCAGGCTCAGCGGCCATGGCTCACGGGCCCAGCCGCTCCGCGGCATGTGGGATCTTCCCGGACCGGGGCACGAACCCGCGTCCCCTGCATCGGCAGGCGGACTCTCAACTACTGCGCCACCAGGGAAGCCCAGTTACGAATTTTTTACAAAGACACCACATACGTATTTCAGTTTTGCCAAATATTTTAGCAATCATGGTTCAACAGCACATTTCCAAGCTTAACTAAATATATGTTCTCCATTCTTCAAAGACAGAAGAAGAAAGAGGGCCAATTGGATTAAAATTTTTTAAAAATATAGCTCTTTGAGGAAAGTTGAATACTTTGGCACCATCCATCATGTAATTGGCCACTTTATGGCTACGCATGGGTTACTTACACTATAGTTCATCTCAGTCAATGGTGCCTTTTTATTTTAAATAGCTCAATAAGCAAAATCAAACTATTTTGTTACATATAATCAGCTACACTTTGCTGCTTGATTAAAAATGAGATTTCAGCTTTCACCGGACAACACTTTAATGAAGGAAAAGAGAATGTTGTTGCCCGTTAGAAAATGCAGATAACAAATAGTTTTTTGCAGATGCCAAGGCCTTGGTGAAATATGAGCAGTCAGGAAAAATTCCAAATGGAGAAGAGCATTCCTCTGCTATTTATGGGATCCAGCAGAACACAATTAGGCATGGCTAATTGTGGCCACAAGCAATTAAAGAATTATAATTTCTCTGACCTCATGTCAGACAGCTTCTATTGTTTAAGCCATTTTGTAACTACTGACAAAAGAACTCTAAGTATAAACCAAGCATAAGACATAAACCAATCAGTGACTGCATCCCTAAAACCTGAAGATCCCTCAGATTTTAACCTGGATCAAAGATGACCTATTTTATGAAATTAAATAAATGAAAACAGGGTGATCCATTCAAGGCAGAATAAACAAATGGAAAAGTAAAATGCCCACTCTCCATATATACCCAGATGTGTTCAGAAGTCACTTTCCATCAAATACAATTTATTTACACACGGTGTGCTTCCTGGCTTCCGAAGTCAGTAAGGAATTATAAAAGAAATAGTCATAGGGAATATATGTATAGGTATAGCTGATTCCCTCTGTTATACAGCAGAAACTAACACACCATTGTAAAGCAATTATACTCCAATAAAGACGTTAAAAAAAAAACAGTCATGACAAATATGCTGAAGATCTCCCTGTGCCGTGACATATCTTGGCTCCTTTCTCTGTTCTCAGTTCTCTCTTCTGCCTGGTTTCCTTCGCTTTCAGCCATCAGCTGGCCAATCTGTTTTGAACTTTTGGGATTGTCTGATTTTTCAGCAGGGTGGTTTTTAAACAGAACTTTCAAATCATAGCTACATACCAACTTTAAAGGTCAATGTAAAAATAATTTAAAGTATGAAGTTTTAAAAAAGGGCAAAAAAAATTCCCCAATTCTGTTCAGTCATCTCTGCAATAGTGCAAAAACACCTAATAAATAGCAAAACCTGGGAAAGGTCAAAATGGAAATTATTAATAAATACTAAATAACCCAGAGCCAGTGCCCTATTTCAAATGATGAAATACCAGTTTAAAACCACCATGCGAAGCAAAAAAATTCTTTATATTTAATTGAAAATGTTCATAAGAGGGAAAAGTAAAACAAATTTTCCAAGTCCCAGCTTTGCAAAGCTTGATTACTAGATAGCTGTCAGGAATACCATTTCTACTTAGGATCCCATAATGCTTACAGGGTTTTTATCTTTCATAGATGGCTGTATATATATCATTAAAATAAATGAACTAACTCATCAGGTGACCTAGAATTTTTACAAAATTCCGCTAATAAATGAGAAATGGAAGAGTAATTTATTTTTTTTTAAAGGCCTGGGAATTCTTGCCTTTAACTGACAAACTGGTGGGCATTGGTTGCTCTCCTACCCAAGGTTATTAACATCATAACACTACATATTCCAGCTGTAGTTTATATGTTTCTTCAAAGTAAGCAAAAATTTAACATTTTGTATTTTATGCAATTTTAAACTTTCAGGTGGTTTTGTGGAGCTTAAACATAGTGTCTTTAAATCTAATAACATTAGAAAGTGCTTACTTTGCAACTAAAAGTATCTGCTTTTTATGTGCTTATTTATCATTAGTATTTAGTAAACTAGATACACTAAATTACTGTTTATCATTTCTGTTTGTGTTTGAAAGTAGCTTGATAAGAAAAACTAGAACTTTACTGCGGATTATTGTTGTCACTTAAAAAGACAAATCAAAGATGGATGGCTCATGATTTTATATATATATTCTTAAAGTTGCTTTACCGGAACTATATTCCTATTTTCTGATTTTTCAGACTCCCTTTATTTCTCTATTTCATTCTCCATTCTTCCTAAAATGTTTTTAATTTGTTGAGTGACTCATAAAAATCTCACCAAGATAGTTAAAACTCAGATACCTAGAGAATAAATGAACCTCCCTATATTATAAACAATAAATTAGATAACTGTAAAATCATAAAAAATGTCCTTGGCTTGCAGAGACAATGGTAAGTGGCAGACTATGAAAATGTTTTCATAACTTTTAACTAAAATGTTTTTGGACCCGTTTTATTATTGTTCTCTTCATGCATGACTTTTCTGAAATGAGATCTGGAAGGAATAGTACTTCAGGAAAACCCAAAGTTTTAATGATGGATGTTTTAAATAATAAGGATAAAAAGATTTATTATGATTACATTTAAACATTTTCCACAGTGGGTGCCCTTGGGGGAAATCTGCATTCTTTGTGGTAATTAAAATTCTGCACATGCTATAATGAATAGAACAATGTAGAAATAACTCTTGGCTCTAGAGTTGTATTTAGTGGTACAAAAAGATCTCCTGTGAAAAAATAGAGTGACATCGCTGAACTGCTGATTCACAATTTAGAAAAGTGGTATATAGGGTGATGAATAAATAAAAAATAAAATCAATTGATGTAACAATAAAATAGGACACCCTACTTTCCCCATTCCTAAGAACTATGAGAATAATATAAGCATGTTTACATTATAAAAGTACAATAGCAACATTACTACAAGTTTGGAAAATAGTTGTAAAGAAAAATATCAGAACCTAGAACAGCACCTAGTAGGCATTCAATACCAATTTTTGTTGTTGTTGACCCATGTGAATGATTTGATAATTCAAATCATTTGATAAAAATTTTTCAGTATTGAAATCAGGTCATAGAAAAGTTATAACATATTACAACTATTTATGGAATGAAAAAGGAAATGTAGTTGAGATAAAAGCAATTCTTAGAGACCAAATGCAATTTTGGTACACATAAGTAGAGTTTTTAGAAATCCTAGTAGATTGTAATACCTTTACGGAAAAATATATAAAGAATGACTGAAAGCTCATTTATGTCGAGAATCATTTAAGCATGTATAAATATCAATTCATTTTTGTGGCTATCTTAAGTAAAATTTTAATAAACCAATTATGAATGTGACAATGCTTAGAAAATATGTTAGAAAAAATATCAGAGATTTACCCATCTCTGGGAAGGGCATTATACATAGAAGGGCCCTATACACATGGGAAAACTCAGAATACAGTAAATTTGATAAAGCTGCCTGGAATAGAAGGGGATAATTGTGAAGTGTCTAATGGTGGTATTCATGATGAAGTATAAGAAATTCATCCTGAGATTCTGGGAAATTTAGAAGCTTCCTAGGCTTTTCTTGGCAGTATTCCATGGAGAGAATTAAAGAGACAATAGAGGGAACTGTAGAAGACAGAGGCAGAATAAGACAAAGTGGTATGTGAGGGAAAATAAAAGCATAGTTGAGAAAAAAATGTTAATATATTGTGTTTCAAAGAAGGGTTATTTATTACTTTTTGACCGAATCAGTGATGTAACTACATAATGCAATTTTGCTGCAACTGCTATAATTTAGACAAAATTACTTAATGGAATCTTCATACTGATTGATATATTTTGCATTCAATATCTGATATCCACTAGGATGTAATGTGATTGTACACAGCTCTATCAAAATAACACTTTTGAGAGTTATTATAAAGACTATTATTAAAAATAATAATATAAAACCGACTTACATGTGGAAAACATTTGAGAAGAAAAATGAAAACTTTCTCTTAATGGCCAAGCAAACCATGCCAGAACCCTCTCTACCTCCCTATGGGTGGTGAGTAACACTGCAGGTGGCGGTGGCTCTTTGATCTCAAAATTGAAACTGCAGACACCCATTCTCCATCCTCTGCATATAAGAGGCAGTTGTTCTCTGGAACAGTTCTGCTGGAATTGCACTGGTAATATCACTGACTAAATGCATTGGCCTAGAAACCATCTGTCATGTTGATGAAAGTGGGTTAATATTCAAGCTTATATATTTTGATATATTGGCTCTTCAATCCACAGGCTTCATTTCTAGCCCTGTCACTTTAAAAAAATATACGATATACATAACCCATTGAGATAATTACACAGAAATATAAAGCTGGCTTCTCACTACATCCATAGTATGTTTGTACTGAAAACCCTAACCATTATCTGTCCTACCAACATCTGTGAACTATATTTAAATAAAATTAAATTGAATTCAAAATTTCACCCTTTTATTTAGCAACACACTCTGATACAATGGTGTTTTAAATATTTAATATATGGTACCGTGCAGGGAAAAAAATGACTATCCTATTTGCCAACTGAAACAACATCAACCTTTCCTTTTTTCTCTTAAATGCTATATCATTTTGCTCCAGAACAAAATGATTTACAATGACACAGAAATGAAAATTCTGTGTAAATGAAAATTCATTTTGCACTTTTGTCTCATCTATGATAATTCCTTCAGTGCCGTAGTGCCTCAAGTGAGTTACCTGATTTAGTGTTTGTCTCAAACGCCACTCTCCAGAATCTCACATGCAAAAATAAATAAATTTATTTATTATATATTAAAATAAATGTATATTTACTGGTATGTGTTAATACAAAAGGTGTGTATCTGTGTTGGCTTCTATCTTTCTTTCTCTTTTGTCACTGGATTCTGATCAAGCATACAATTACATTTAAGGTCAAATTTAATTTTTTCTCTATGTTAAATTTCAATAGATTTTCCCATGAATATTTGTTGGATTTACAAAGCAGAGTCTGTTGTTTGTAGATTGAAAACGTTGATATGGTAAGTATCACTTCATTTTGAATCACACAAATTTCGAAGTGATACGGCAGCATGTTTGGGAATATCCTGCCAGAAAAATGAGATATACAATATTTTATATTCTTTGGAATTACCCAAATCTGATAATATAGACATATTTTAATAAAGATTCTTGTATTCATCCAAGATTTTGTCTACTCTTTAAATGTTTTTGTATATTAAGGAAAGATATTTGATTTACAGTTGTGTGTTTCTTGAAATAGATGACTGGATAAATGTGAATTAAATAACTTTTCAAGATGTCTTAAAAATATTAGTGTATTACTCTTGCTATGATTTATTTCAACCAAAATTTCCTTACTAACCACGATGTATGAAGCATTGGATGAGGGCATCTAGGAGACACACGTTAAATAAGAAATGACCCCTTAATGGCTTACACACTAAGAGAGTTTGATAATGTTTCCAACATGAAAAACACCCTTAAGGGAAACACCAAATGCACTGTCATGAGAATTCAAAAGAAGGAGAAATCATTTCTGGACGTGGCTGCATTTTCAATGAATCAAGGAAGAAAACCCAGTAGAGGTGGATTTTGATCTGCTCTTTACACATTGGTAAAGTAGGAGGAGTCCAGGGGACTGTCTCCTGAAGGGAATAGCAGAGAAGGGGTGCACGATTTGGAAACACTGAGAAGAGCAAATGCCTTAAAAGTAATTAATCCATGAATGGTAAATTTAAAGCACCTCTATGAATGCATAGTAAAGAATACACTCACATTTGATCACAAAATATTAATATCTAGGGGAAGAGTCAAAACTTATTGTGGATTATCAAAATTTCCCACATTAAATTAAATATATTTTTAATCATTGCCAGAAAAATTGTTTGACATGAAAAGTAAACCTGTACCAATCATGGATTTTAAATAGTAGTTTCAAATGAATGACAGGGAATATATAGAAAAAGCCTGAGATAAAGAACTGACCCCAGTTTCATACCAAGAAAGTATTTGATATCACTTCAGAAAATTCTGTTTATTTTTCTTCGTATTCTTTCACTAAAAATTGGAATATTTTCCAATAATTTTTATTCTCTTTTCTTGAAAATTAGGCCTGTTTATTTGGAACTTATAGCTCTTGAGAAATTAAATGCACAATTTAAATTATATGACACAGCTAAAGATATTGTTAAAGATAAATCAAGAGTTTTGTAGGTAGAGTTATGGTCTTTTTGTTGTTAGCAGAATTGAAATAGTGGGATCTATACAGACATGCAATATGGAGGTTAAGTTTGGATGAGAAAAAGATAATATATTGCCTTCTAGAACACAAAAATGTTAAGTACCCAATATATTATTTTAAATTGTATGGAAAAGTTTAAGAGAAATTATTTTTTAAAAAGACAAAACTAAGTTGTCTGTCCAACTTATCAAAGATACCAACACCTATATCAACATATATTACAACAAAAAAATAAGCAAACAGGCACACACCTAGAATAAATACCTAGAATAAGCTATTAAATATAACAGGTATAGTGATTTAGACATAATAATACCAGAGTCTTAGAAGTCAGAAGGACAGAAAAGAAGGGAAATATTGTGCTATTTTGTAGGCCTTTAGTCCTTACAGAAATTAATAACCAATGAGAGCAGTGAGATTTCCTATCCAATGGCTCCTTGCTACCATAACTCTCAAACAGGAATCATCTGCTCTGTCTTGCCTACAAGCCACTTCAAACGGGAAAAGAAAAAGGAGAGAGAGATCTATTACATCAGATGATGACGAATTAAAAAGTACAGCAAATAAAAAAGAGACCATAAAAATCTAGAGACTAGTGATCTGAAACATAGAATCTAGAGGGGCATTTTGTATCAGCTATGTGTCTATCTAGATCTCAGTTGTCATACTTACATAATTCTTAGAATGATACTTAATTCTTAATAGAATAATACAAGTAGACAACATTAAACAAATTCTAAATATGAAAAAAATAGGAGCCAAGAATCAAACCCAGATCTGTTTATATCAAAACCTGATATATCCATCCCGTTACACTACATTTCTATTAGACAAAACCCCAAAATATCCAAAATGTCAAAGTGATTTTTTTCTTACTTTTCATCTAGTTATGTTGGCATGGGGAGCCATGACCACAGATAACTTGTAAAAATACATTTACCTATTTTCCTTCTCTAAGTTGGGGCTCTGGTATTTTAGTCTCTGAAATCAGGAAGGATGTCAGTTTTGTTTAGTTTTGTTTGTCGTTTTGACTTTTTCCTGAAGCTGTTATTCTCTGATTTTATAAAAAGTATTTTTGAGCCAGAATTTTAGATAGCTTAGAAGTGTCCAAATAATATTCTCTGAGTGTGCAAAGGGCTTTTGAACAGAAAACGATGATACGTTTTCTCCAGATCAATTGTAGAGAGACTAGAGAAATTCAGCCTGAGATTATTCGGTTAATTACAAGGAGCCTCATGAAGGCTACTCACCACCGAAGTGGGAGAAATCCTTGACTGGAGAATTTTAAAAGTAAAAGATATTTTTCAGTCTTTTACAAACAACATTTTAGGTATGATCTTCTTGATAAATGGCTTATGAAAATAAATCTCTTAAACGTCCTCTAATTTCTGAAGTTCTTATTTTTATATATAGAATATTTCTTATCTAGAAGAGAAGAAGGGACCAACGTATTATCCAGGCCTCTTGCATTAGCACCTCATTAGAGTTTCAACAATTTCCTGCACTGAGTATTTTTACCCATTTTTTTCCAGATGAGAAAATCGAATATTAAGGACTAAGTAATTTTCCAAACTCACACTGAGGTGGTATTGAACTCAGGTATATATTTTTCCTGAAGCCCATTTTTCTGGCAAATTTTGCCATGTTCTTTGTGGTTATTTTCCTTTCCCACAAATACTTCTTTGTGGAAGTATTTTACTGGGTATGTGGATTAGAAAAGGAAGACAGGATTATTCGTTTGTGCCCACAAGTGAGTGCACTGAACAGGATTATTTAGATTAAATCCATAATGGAATTTTCAGTTGTGTGTGTGTGTGTTTTAATTTAGCACTTTGTCTCACTCAATAACCTATTCTGCTTATACCTAATTGCCTTATGACCGAGAGTTCCCTCTGGTATATAAAAGCACTACTAAAATATGATATTTCACATGCTTAAGGACAGAACAAAATAATAGTATCTTAAGGTAAGAACTGATGCATTTATAGGCTTTAATTTCATACATTATTCCTTTCTTGTTACTTTTTGGAAGTGAAGGAAGGAAATCAGGGGCTCAGAGGAAGTGAGGACTATGATTCCTGGGTCTCATGATATATGACTTCCAATGAAACATCATAATTCTGTATTAACAAACTATATAAACAATGATCAGAGTATTCAGTTGAACAACTGTCTTAATCTAGTTTTAAGCCAAAACATTTTATTTTTGCAATGGAGGCAAAGTATTTTAAGTTAAAAAAAAGAAGAATTATTTAAAATGATAAAAATTTAACACAAAAAAGTTTTAAAAACATTCTTCAAAGTTAAAATACAAATTAATCTTATAATCAAAACTGGCACTCCAGGAAATCTGCTGTTTTTATTTCAAATGTATGAGCTCATGAGGTTTTGTGACCTGCTTTGCAAAGTATTTTAGAAAATATCTTAGGAATTTCAAGTGTAGTAAGCGAAATTTACACAATTTCCTGACTCAAACTCTGCTTTAAAGAAGGGTATACAATGCTCCTCAGGGTTAAATTAATTTGTTTTTAGCTTTCTCTATTATTTAAAAATTTGGTGCATTCTATCTGAGCATGTGTTTATGAGCTGGATTTAGCACATCCTGGCTTAGAATCAATTGACTATTGAAACCATGAAAACATGTAAATCTAATCTTTGAAGTAACACTTGAGTTGTCAGTTTTACTTTTTAAAATTGTCTCAATATTCAATAAATATAAATTTCTACCAATTGCACACTTGAATGGTATTTCAATAATTTCAAAATATTTCAATTTATCTGTAAATTGACAATTATTTTTTAATGTTGGGTGAGAGTCTGAGCTCATAAAATTGAAAACAAATGCCAACAATGTTTGCCTGGTTATAATCATAGAACATCCAAAGTAAATCTATATTAGCACAACTCAATGTGGTAATTAAGATAGAAAAAAGCAGTACTAAGCTGCATGTCCTATCAGGTTCTTTGGGGAGCAAAATTAACTGACGTGACTTGAAATATGTCCAAGGAGTTTAGTTAGCCTCCAATTAGCTGCAAACTTCTGCTATTAAAATGTATAACAAATACCAGCCGCCGTGTCCCTGAACCCTTCATTATTTAAGTCCTAATTTCAGATGGCTCCTTCATCAGAGTATACATCGCCAAAGCTAGCTTTGACTTTTAATTACACTGTACAATCAGTGCTGTCAGGTGATAAGTTGGAAGGACAACAGACTCTAGGGCATACGTTTGTGAACCTCAAGGGCCCAGCTCTTAACCAAAAGCAAACAACAGAACAAAGGCAAACATTTTAGGAACAATCTACCATGAAATTCTGGCTGAACTGTCGCCCCTGTTTAATCTTGCCATTTACACCTGTCATGAAATCCATACAGTAAATTCAACAGGCCAGGCAGAGATATGAACACAGGGGATGCTTTAAGAATGGGCAATTGGCATATGTCTTTTCTTGAGTTGAGAAAGCACATGCCCTGTTCTTATATCCCTGTTTATTTTCTATATCAATATTTCCCTTCATAAACATAAATGACACGTTGATAATATTCCAGGTTGAATGACAAAAAAGTAGGCTTGCTAAATATTTAATGAATACTTTTGAGATCATAATTAGTTTATTTTTGGGATACATTTATTTCTATATTAAAAAGTCTACTTGTAAATCAGTTCTCTGGAAATCATGGCATATTTTCCTTTATAGGAGATGTTTTAAAATGTCCAATTCTCAGGACAGGTCAGTAGTCTACTTAACCCATGGTATAACTTGAGCTGCCTTTGCAATTCAATTTTACTCATTTGTAACAAATTTAATACATGAACATTTTTCTTTTGATTTCTACTTCACGTCCTAATAATACTCTTTGCCTCAGAATAAGTCTATTTTAGAAAATAGCTGATGCTTTGGCCATAATGGCTTCTCTGACATTGTCAGCAGATGCACTAGAGTGGGTGATGGGATAGATTTCCTATATAGAAGCAACTTTCAAAATCAATATGATTTCATAAGTAAAGGAATCTTTAAAAATTTTAAGAGAAAAACTACTAAGAGTAATAACCTCTCACTTGCTCTAAACTAGAGAAGCTGTGTGTGTATTTATCAGAGTGGGAGTATGTGTTTGCGTATGAGAGTACTGGAGTGTGTAAGCACCTGAGTTTGTGCTTGAGTGTGTGTATATGGGAACATATGTGTGTGAGTTCATGAGCAGGTGTGAGTGAAGGTATGTGTGTCACATGTGGAAGAAGAATGCAGTGTTTGTAGGCTGAGGTTAGCGAGTGAATCACATAGATGCAAGTGGAATAGTTATAACCTAAGAGCAATTCACAGCAATTCAACAACATATGAAGGAATTGCTAGCAAAAGCTGGTGAAGGAATATGTTGAACTTGATTGTTCAGATAGTTTTTATTCAAGTTGTATAATTTCCATACGATCTCTGTATTAAAGGTAAATCAAAAGTTTCTAAATAACCATATGGAAAGAAAGTGATGAATCAGACTGCATTAAAAAGACACACCATTACGAGAGTAAAAAGGAAAGCCACAAGTGGGAGAAGGTATTTGTAATAACATGATTATAGCAAGAATACACACACACACACACACACACACACATATACATATTCTCATATAATTAAATTTCTTAAAAATCAGGCATTCTCTTAGGAAGAAAAACACACAAAAATTGAATAGCTACATCTCAAAAGAGAATATCCAAAAGACCAACAAACCTGAAAAGTTTCTCAATCTCATCAGGGGAATGCCATACAAAACCATGGTGTGATATCACTACACACTGGAAGAATGGCTAAAGTAACCCCGATGGCAGTAGCACTTGCTCTGGGCACCTCGCTTTACAGCACCCCACTCTAGCCCTTGTCTGGGCCTGCATCCTTCACAGGGAAAGGAGTCTGTAGGCCAAAGGTGTGTACCCATCCAGAGTCTGCCACCCAAGCCCTTTTAGACCATGCGTTAGCTACCTGAGCCCCAGATTCCCTGTCCAAATAGCCTAGAGCCTGCTTCGAAAATATGCTTGGGGCTTCTCCGTGGAGTTTTCATCCAAAGGAGAGATGATACTACCTATGTGTGTAGCACTAGTCCCAAGGGAGGGTCAGTGCTCCAGAAGTGTGAACAGAACTTCAGTGTGTAGACCGGGTTTCCATGAGCTTAGCTCTCCCTTTGCATGTACACCACTTTTTCTCATTAATTCCTATCAATTTTAAGTTCCATACTTCTGGTATGTTTCTACTCCTGTCTAGCTACACCTAAAATATCCTTTCTGTTTTCATTCTTAAGATTCCTCTTTTTTTCCTGCCTAAGACAATCCAGTGGCTCAGTATTGCTCATGAGATAAAGCAAAAAGAAATCCTTAACATTACAGGAGCCTACATTTCCTCTGCCTTGAAAAACCACCAGCCTCTTAAAGAACTCTAATCTTCACTCTGCTTCCCAGTTCCATTAGCCGTCGTGAAATTCCTCCATCTTGCTCTTCTCTTTGCTACCTCAAGATATTGGTTCATTTTGTACCTCTGCCTAGAAAGTCCCCCTCCAACACACTTACATTTTCACCTGATTAATGTCTACAAATTATTCTTAGCTCAATTCAGATATATTTTCTTCAAAGAAGCCTTATCTACCCCCACCAAATTATGTCAGATCCTTCATTATAAACTTCTCATAACATCCTGCATTACTTTCTTAACATTTACTACCATTTTAATAAAATATTTCATGCTTTGTTGTTCAACATCTGCTTCCCAAGCAAAAATGGAAGTCACTTAGGAATTTCATGCACAAAACTTTTCGTAGATAAGTGCTTAATAATTGTTAATGAATGAATACAAACATTTACCTATGTAAATGCTTAGTAAAACCTGCCATATTTGGCCTTTATGTAGGAGGGTTAAATAATGAATGTCTTAAATAATACCCTAAAATTTTCAATCATCTGTTCATGAGTTATTTAAAGATAGTGCTGTTATATATATTAATTAAAAATCTCTAAGATTCTAACTTTAGGAAGGGTTAGGGTATAAACAAAATAAATGAAGATATATTTTCATACACTAAGGATTATATTTAAATCAAATATACACAGGCATACATTCAGGATTATCATTTAAAAAATATACATAGGCATAAATTCACAAGTCATAACTTTTCATATTTGGGTAGCAATTGTAATGTTTAAATACACATGGTAGCCATTTAATATGTGTTATTTATTATCCTTTATTGAGAATCTACCAAGTATCAGGCACTTTATATTATCTCTAATTCTTACAAAAACTCCATAAAGCTGATATTATTATCCTTACTTCACTTTTGAGGAAATTAAGATTAGAGTTGTACAAAACTTGCCAAGGTTATGTTTATCCTTAGGCTCTAGAGTACTGGAGTTTGTAACTTTGTCTGACTGATTCAAAAGCCTGCATTCTTCCCATTTAGTAAAAAAAATCACTTTCATTTTTGCCAGAATTATATTTTTCAATCTCCAGATGAGTATTTTAATCAGACCTTAATGTTTCCAAGGAAAACTCACTTCATCAAATCCATTAAATAGGCTAGCATTTAACATACATTGTGACTACTTCACAAAATAGAAGGAAAAAAGGCAACAGAAAAACAACAAACCAGTGAACCAACTAGCAAACAATAAATTAACTTGTTAAACAACCATTTGAGAGGAATTTCAAATTAATCCTTTCCTTCTAAAGTGGGAACCTCTAGTAGATGATTCTGCATTTGTTGCATTCTGCATTGGAGAATAGATACAAAATCAGTTATAAACCAGGAAGATATTAACAATGCAATACTAATGTACAAGAGAATAACCAATAACACTAAAAATGACTACAATCTCTTAATTATTGAGGCTTCTTACGTTAATTTACATATTTATTCTTTTCCATGACAAGTGAACTGGAAACTACCGAGGATCTAGTCCAAGATAAAAATCAGTCTTGAATACTGCAGTTCATTTTATGCTAGAATCTCAGTGTGAAATCTATTTCAGTTCTGGTCCTTCATCTATGGAAGAAGGATACACACATGCATGATAATTTGCCAGACTGTTTCTTACATTTTCTTAGGAATATAGCCATATTGAAGAGACAATTAACCACATGATGTTAATTACTGATGAAATTAACATTACTAAAATGAGAACTATCATATATAGGTATATAGAATTTTGAAATTGCAGGTAATGTGCCATATATATTCTTGTGTGAATATATGGAATATATGGAATATATATATATTCCAAACAAATTAATTCAAACTAATGAGCTATATCTCATTAGAGTTAATGTAAGATGTCAAATATGTCAATGATTTGGCATGGGTTAATATCCAAACTGTAAAATCAAAGAAGTTTCCACATTGAAATCAATAAGACTTCCATATAATCCTACTTTTTTTAAACATAAAGTTGTGGCTAATATATAGATGAAATTGGAAAGTGAGCCCTTAAAACATGCCATTAGTTCAGACAAAGCAAATGTAAGAAAATAAGTTAGGTGTGCATAAAATGAGGAACTGAAAATACAGTGAATACTTTTATATAAGTGGAAGCAAGAAGAAAAAAATGTAACTCAAGTAATGTTTGTTATAGATGACTTATTTCTAGAAAGGAATATATTTTTCAGTTCATGCAATAGATTTTCCCTATGATTCTCAACAACAATACCACCTGAGGAGCTATTTGCTGAACTATGGGGGTATTTCTGCTTTTCTCCATGATTGAGGATATAATCGTGGCAACTAGGTTAAGGAACATCTTAGTATGTTCCTCTTCAATTTTTTGATATCCTTTTCAGCATTATGGTGACATATGTGTGTATAATCATGTGATAATAGAACAGAAATTAATTTTACATTTAAATATCCAGACTTCATTATAGAGTTTAATATGAATATATTTTTTTAAATCAAAGGGAGATTATGCATTGTTTTATTAGAAATACCTTTAAGAGATGTTCATAATTTCAGATAATCACATCAGTGATGCAACATAGCTTGTCCCATTGGAGTCATCAATATATACCAGCAGATTCATGGCTGTCACCGTCAAAGGAATTCTACATGTATTTTATACCAATCAGCTCAACACTGGCTATCTATCAGAATCTTCTGGAAAGTCCTTAACAAATTCTAACTCCCAGGCTGCACCACAGATTATTTAAGGCAGACTGTCTGGACATGTGGAGCCAAGGTCCTATACCATTTTCATCCACATTTGTTCTGGTCACAATTATTTACATATTAAGGCATATTATTTTATTAGATATTGCATTCCTTTCTTCATCGTGACATGAAAATGAAGACATCATATGTTGTTTTGAAGTTATGGGTAAAGGCACATCACAGAATGTTTGTTATAAAATGGCAGCACAGCCTCTGATAATGCTGGAAACCTCTGACCTGTGGATCCTCCCCACTCCAGCATGTAAACAATCAAATGCAGCTGAATATCCAAGGTGACCTTTAGCATCTGTGGCAAAGACTTTTCAGCACAACAGTGAGTTCAGCGGCATGTTTCATTTATTTCCCTCCCACACTTTCAGAGTATGAGAAGCTATTCTCAATCTCTGTCTGAAGGAAGGTATCTATCAAGAACTCTTGTTCTCCTTTGTAAATGCCTCAGTCTCCCACTTTGAAGCTAATAAGGTATTGTTGTTTTAGAATTCTAAAATGTCATTAAAATTACATAATAGGGTAAGCACTAATTTTCTAGAATATCCTGGAGGCTAATTTACATATAAATTAGCATTACATAAAAACATTATGTTTTTCATAAGACATAATGAAGAATATGATTAGAAATAAATGTAGAAAATTAAATTTAGGAAACCTGCTCTTAGCAAAAGTCATTTCCCTTCATTAAATTTCTTTTAGCCAATTCTACAACAGTGTCTCAACTCAAACATTCAGAAAACTCTACTTTGGGAACGACTAGAGTAGGGATAGTTGCTTTTTTTTTTAGTTAACGTGAAAAAAATGAGAGACGATAGAGATGGCAGGGGGCGAAGAGGGAGAGGGAGGAAGACAAAACAATGTTAAATGTTATATAATGTAATGTTTTATACCAACTGAATGGAGAGGACTCGGGGTAAATCTCTGACACTGAAATTCTTTCTAAGTCAGAGTTTAACCATTATACCCATCCTGTGAGCCAGAGGACTATTTACCTTTGCTGTGTGATGGCAATTCAAGAGAAGAACATGTATTTACCTCTTTGGAGGGGAATTAAACAACATCTAGAACTATACAAACTATGATACTAAATTTGGAATAAGTGCACAAGATATCCATTTTACTTACACTATCACTATAAATGCACCTCTTTCACAGATAAATGATTTGCACCGATTACAGTATTTCTCCGTGACTTAAAGTTATTATTTTGATACCAGTTGCCTGGAAACATCAATAGGCCTAAAAATCTCCTGCTGAATATGGACACATGTTTCAGTGCTGTTAGCCATCTGGGAATGTGGAGTTCTTCATGGGAATTTTATTTCCCAAACTCTGCCAGTGTCTTACTGCTTTTTCACCTAGCCTAAGTACACCAAGCTCCAAGAAATTATTAACTATTTCATGTCCTGCAGGGAACAATTGACCTCAATCATTTTTAAACTGACAAATGACCTTCGATCATTTTAAACTTTAGTAGATTAAAGGAGGACAGAAGAAAATGGATAGCATAAGACAAAAAGTATGCATTCATGAAGACTGGTGGAAAGAATAGATATTTTAATAGAACGTTCTACATACTTTTCTCAGCTTTCTGGCACCAAACAGAAACCTAGGTGCAAAACTGGCATTTATCTGCAAAGGATCACCTTTGTTTTCTTATAACCACTTATGAAAGAAAATTATTGTCATTTTTATCATGTCTCAAAATTTGTAACATCGACCTAGAGGTATGAAAGGATGAATTCATTTTTCATGCATTTAAATGACAAACTAAAAAAAATTCTGTTTAAATCACCTAATAAATTCTATAATATGAAAACAAATATCACTCCCCCCAAAATAATACATTTATGTTCTGGTCCTGTAAGAGGGCTACAGGGGATACCGCCTTTCTGAATATCAGTATAACTCAGTATCATTTTCTTGTCTTTAATGGTATGCCAGAAAACACATTTAAGGGTTGAGCCCCATGTAGCCTCTTTCCTAGTGCCCTTATCCTTGCTGGGACTGCCCTAGTTGGCTAGTTGAGTTGTCCATTCTCCCACACCCTTTTAGGGACTATCCTGATATATATATATATCCTTAAACATATGCATATATATACTCATACATATATCCAAACACATACATCTATACACACCATATCCATGCACACATTCACACATTCCTTATCTTGGAGGGAGTTATGTGGTATTACAGGGATTTTTATATTTTAAAATATCCCGTAACTATGTATATAAAGAAAGTTAAAAATATGTCTTTTCTTTATAGTACTTGGCTATTTTAAAATTAATTACAACACTTTTGGTTTTAGTCCAATACAGCAGATGTGGAAGATAAATTACTTACTCTTCGCTCTGAGGTTAAAAGCATCACAATAAAGCAGAAAAAAAGAGGTCATTTGTGAGTGAGTGAGTGTGTGTATTGGGGAGAGAAGGGGAGAAAAAAAGCATGCTTAACTTTAAATGAACAAAATAACAGGAAGGGGGGTGGTGAACAGAACTGGTGTAGTGTTATCTCTGCATGAGCTCGAGGGCCTCTGTTTCCTTCCTTTCCACCCGTCTTCAATACCCAGCCTCAAAAGTTTCTTCCTCAATAAAATGTCCTTCATAAAATCCAGGTAACTTTAATTACTCATTCTTTTTCTAGGTATGCTAAGAATTTGCTTACATAGTGTATGTTAGTTGATGGAGTTCAGGACCCACTACCTCAAAATATGGCAACTTAGCTTACTATTTTAAGCTGAAGAAGTCTGAGAAAATGGCAGAAGCAAGAAGGTTACTCTGACCTTCATAAAGCCTTTATGTGGCAGGTGCTCTCTATACCCTGCCAAAAGGAGCATCCTTATCTCTGAAGGCAAAGGGACACTGAGAAGACTCTAAAGAAACAAGCCTTGCTGTGTTTCCCCGTTTGCTACAATTACCTCATGCTCTTTGACCTGCCGTATTTCTCCACTTGTCATCAAATCTAGCATAAACATACTAAGGTTCGACCATTTTTTTGAGTCTTCATTTCCTTATGACAGTGCCTGTGTCACATAAAATTTACATGGATTAAATAAATATATATGCTTTTCTCCTGTTAATCTGTCTTTGTCAGTTTAATTTTCAGACCTAACCAGGGACCCTAAAGACTGCTGAAGAAAATTGTTCCCTTCCTAAATAGTGCACAAATATATATTAATGTTTTATGGTTTTTATCTCTTATCCTGGACTTTCTCTGATGTCCTCAATGAGGTCAACTTTATGATATGCAACAGGAAGATAAATCAGAATGCATCAAAATGCAACTGAGGCATCAAAATACGAAAAATGATAGATAGTAAAGAAAATTGTGAGATAGAAACCTAAAGCTTGCACATCACCATAGTGTGGCTACAAATGAGTTTGTCAGGACTACAACTGAAAACAAGACTGTAAAAGAATCAGTAGAAACTATTTTGAGGAGGATTTCCTTTAAGAGAGCTGCTACTGTGTTGTAAGTTACAGGTATACTCCTCTGTCCATTTGTTTTGTCTTAGAAGAGTTGTGGGGGTTTTTTGGGGGGAGGTGGGCAAAGTGCATGGTATTTTAACTTCCATCTAAGAAATAAAAAGACTAGCTTCTAATCTCATCCTATTTACTACTTACTTAGAATAACAGTTATATGCATCCACATGTAAAGTTATAGATGTTCAGAAATAAGTAAAATACATCAAGAAATCAACATGCCTGGTTTGATACAAAGCGCCTGTAAAGACTGAAAAACTAATGATAGTGACCGTCATTTAAAAATCTCTAACACCTTCCAGGTGGTTTTCATATTTCATGTCAGTCTTCATGTTAGATATTTATAAATAATAACACCTGCCATGAAATAAAGTATAAATTGAAAGGAAGTGAAGATAATAGTAGAATCTTGAAATCATTGGGTTCTCATTCCCTAGATTTCAACCCCTTGCTTATGTCAGCTATATTGATAGAATATGAAAATTCTATGACCATATACATTTGCTCCTTTCTGCCCTTTGCCAAGTAACTTTTACCTTTCCTCCGAGGAACAGCTATGTTTCAGGAGTAATTTATTCACACTATTTCAGAGTCAAATGAATACCTTTCTTTGCTATATTCATTGAACTTTTGCACTTTCTATTGTCTTTTGAAGCGGTGACATCATCCTGGTGCACTTATATTGATTTGTAATTATGGAATTTAGTTTGCTTTCTTTAGAGTAGCTGTAGTTTATGGATTAAGGATGAAAAGGAAGCAGAAGCATTGTTCATAATTTCTCAGGGTTAAAAAGAAATAATGTATATTCTAAAATATTTTATATTCTAAATATTTTACATTTTAAATTCTAATATATATTTTATATTCTAAATAAATGTTTTATTTATAAAACAATAACATCTTTAAAAAGATAAACTATAACAGTGTCAACATATATTGATATTTCTTTAAATGGGTGTCACTATAAAGGCTGAAGTCTTCTTGGGAGGTGAAGATAGAGAAAGCTGAATATATTCACAGAGAAGCGAGAAAACTTCAGCTGTGTTGTTGCCATGGAATAAGTTGGCACTAATTAAATGACTATTCATTGGTAATGAATGCCAAACAGCATTAAACAGTTAGTAGAATATTTATCACATACTTAAGGACTAATTGTACCATATTAACAATCAATGGCACTATAAGAAACTAGATATATGATAATACATAATTGGTGTTAATTGAAAGCTCTTCTAGGAATGTGATTTTCTATTTCCTAATGGGACAGTAGCACAATATACACATAATTACTGAGTTTTTCTTTCCTGAACATCATGGTATGTATTTGGGTACAACCGATCTATCTAATTATAATTCTATTACCATCAAAAAGTGAATGGTACAAATTGTGTTCTTTCCATTCTTGCCTCTCTCTGGTAAAAGGAAACCTCATTTCATGACTAAAATTGCTTTCTATTTACAATAACATGATTATTCAATTCATATGAAACTTTATGAGACACCCAGCTTGAAGAAGGCTCTCTCCTCCCATGTATCTCTCAATTTTCTCTTTGGACAGAGTTGGAGTATGTGGTAAATACAACAGCAGAACAGGACCCATATTCAGTGAAAATTAGGACACTTCTCCCTCTCTGGAACCTGGTCCAAACACTTCCCCATTCCACATAGATAGATGAAATGCCTGTTACACCTGCTGCCTTAATACCATGAAAGGATTTTTTGATATGAAGGTAGAGGAAAGGAAGTAGATGATGTTTTGACACTAGGAGCTCTTAAGGTAGACTGACATATTGATCACAAATACGCATCCTCTCTGCCCTTTACAGTGTAACTTTGCAGTTTTTCTCACTGGTGGGGGAGTTCACTTTTCAGTCCCCTGACTTTGGGCTTGGTCAAAGGGATGTTGGCAGAAGTGATATAATGTAACCAAGACTGAAAATGTGCTCAACAGTAGGGCTTTCCCTCTCCTGTTTGTATTACTGCCACGTATGTAAAAATAAAGATGGCCACATGTTCTTTGATATTCTTCCAATCTGAAGAGGTCTGTATCCTCTCTCCTCAATCTTGAGAGTGTTCACTTAAATTTAAATATACTTACCTAGCAGTTCATACAACTCAATAACAAAAAGCAACAACCCAATCAAAAAATGGACAGAAGACCTAAACAGGCATTTCTCCAAAGAAGACATACAGATGGCCTATAGGCACATGAAAAGATTCTCAATGCTGCTAATTACTAGAGAAATGCAAATCAAAACTACAACGAGGTGTCACCTTATACCGGTCAGAATGGCCATCATTAAAAAGCCTGCAAATAACAAATGCTCGAGAGTGTGTGGAGAAAAGGGAACCCTCCTACGTTGTTGATGGGAAAGTAAAGTAGTGCACCCACTATGGAAAACAGTACGGAAGTTCCTTAAAACACTAAAAATAGTTTTGACATATGATCCAGCAATCCCACCCCTGAGCATATATCCAGATCAAACTCTAATTAAAAGAGATATACGCACCACAATGTTCATAGCAGCATTATTTACAATAGCCAAGACATGGAAGAAACGAAATGTCCATTGACAGATGAATGGATAAAGAAAAAGAAGATGTGGTATATATATATATACACACATATACACACACACAGTGGGATACTACTCAGCCATAATAAAGAATGAAATAATGCCATTTGCAGCAACACAGATAGACCTAGAGACTATCATACTAAGTGAAGTAAGTCAGGAAGAGAAAGACAAAAATCACATGATATTACTTATATGTGGAAGCTAAAATATGACACAAATGAACTTATTTACAAAACAGAAACAGATTCACAGACATAGAAAACAAATGTATGGTTACCAAAGGGGAAAGGGGGTGGGGGAGGGATAAATTAGGAGTTTTGGATTAGCAGATACAAACTACTATATATAAAATAGATAAAGAACAAAGGTCCTACTATATAGCACAGGGAACTATATTCAGTATCCTATGAACCAAAATGGAAAAGAATATGAAAAAGAATATATATATATATATATATAACTGAATCACGTTGCTGTACACCAGAAACTAACACAACATTGTAAATCAAGTATACTTCAAAAAAAAATTGCCTAGCATAGAGTACATGAAGTTAATCTTTACTAGGAGTGTATAACAACTGAAGTGGTTAAGTTTGTATAGCAGATGTGATCTAGATGTTTATCCCCCATTAATATCCATTCTCCCCTTCTTCTAAAGTAAGAGAAACCTAGATTTTTAGTTACACATATGTATTCTCTGAAAACAGCTACAATTCCCAGGGCTCCCTTGAATACAAATAGCTGTGGCCAGATGGCTAAGTACTAAAATGTAGGATATGAAAGAAGTGGAATGTGCAAATTCCCAGGAATGTGCTTTTAGGCAAGGGCTGGCCTTTCTGATACCATTTTCTCCTTCCTACTGATTTGGATGTGATCATCAAAGCTGGTAGGTGAAGAATCCATCTAGAACCATGGGTTGATTTGGGGAATGAAAATACAGCAAAGGAGTCTGGGTTGAGACACCATGGAGCAAGAGACAGTTCTAGACTGCCTGCCCTTGAACGGTAGGTCAGAGGAAATACAAACAAGCAGACAAGAAAACCACCACCTTCCAAAACTCTCTCTTCTTTAAACCACTGTTAAAAACTAGTCCTGAGACTAATTTTAACCAATACAGGACTATCTAAATTGAAATATCTAAGCAAATACTTTTTTTTCCTAGGCATTATCTTATTTAGTCCTCACAATAATCTACAAGGAACATAACATTATCATCTACCTTTTATATTAGATAAACTCGAGGCTAAGAGAATATACGTAGCTCACCCTAAATCATATTGTGAAACCCAGATTATCTCATGACAAAGCCTGTGCTTCCAACTTCTATGTCACCGAGCTCACCTAACTGTCATCATGTGCTGAGCTTTGCAATAATTGCTTGGGACACTGGGATTAATTAAAACAAAAACAAAACAAAAAAGCAAACAGGTCATTACCTACGCTCCAGCATTACATATTCCTCCATATATTTAAGAAATGTGGTATTTTAGAATATTATTTACTGGGTTCTTCCTTAGGGACTATGGTTATAAATTTCTTCCTAGGTGCTGAATTCAACGTTAAATTGAGTAATCTTTATGACTATCGACCACTCATCGAAGCAGAGGTTCTGCTTTCCAAATCTACTAATACTTGTTACACTATATACAACACTACAACATACGAAATGCTGATTTTGAGGAGTTATAAAAGCTGTGACTCTGTATTACAAGTTTTAAAACATAGCACAATTAATTTCTTCTAAAACCTGATCAGTGATTTTGATAATTTGGTAGATACTTACTTCCCTGTGATAGTGGCATAGTCAGAAATCTTTGAAATGTGTTGATCATCTAATTCAAATTCTTACCATGTTTGATATTTTCTTTGATCATTTTGATGGAATTTCTCACTTGAATGAAAGAAACTGAAGAGATGGAAAGGAAAATGGCTGCGAGAGCTTCAGAAGCACCTGTCCAAAAAGAAAAAAAAAATGACATGACTTTTAAAAATGACTATCACAGAACAAGGAGGTAACTACATTATTGAGATTGTAGGAAATAAGAACACATCACCTCTTTTTCTTATTTGTCATGTTTATGTTTATAAAAGAGTAGTCAAAAGAAAATGATAGATAATAACTAGCATTTTATGGAAGGTTACAATTTAGAAAATATCTTCATGCACATCAACAATAATTACCAAGGATACTTTCATTTTAAAGTTAGGGAAATTCAGGTCCCAAGAGAAGTTAGGTGACTTTCAAAGTCAAATAAAAAGTGACAACAGGGCTTCCCTGGTGGCGCAGTGGTTGGGAGTCCGCCTGCCGATGCAGGGGACGCGGGTTCGTGCCCCGGTCCGGGAGGATCCCGCATGCCGCGGAGCGGCTGGACCTGTGGGCCGTGGCCGCTGGGCCTGCGCATCCGGAGCCTGTGCTCCGCAACGGGAGAGGCCACAGCAGTGAGAGGCCACAGCAGTGAGAGGCCCGCGTACCGCAAAAAAAAAAAAAAAAAAAAAAAAGTGACAACAGAACTTAGATGTAAGCCTGGGCCTTTGACCTCAAAGTCTGGACAACAGGTAGGTGTTTGCACCACCATCGCCAAGTTGTGTCCTAAGTTAAGATCTAGCAAGTCTAGGTTTCTAGTCCACGAGCCCTTTCCTCCAAATAATTAACTCACAAGTGTCTATTATGGTTATGGTGAATATTTCAAAATAATTTTCATGAAATAATTTATGTTGAGAAAATGTGATTTCAGTCTCAAGGACTACATATATCAAAACGTAAAACAGTGGAATTCATACATGTTTACTGAGTGATAAAATGTTTGTCTTCCAAATCTTTAGAATAATTAGGTTGTTTATTTTGGTTTGGAAATTATGAGGTTTAACAAATTTCTCAAAGCTTAAGGATGGTCAAGCACTCTTATATATGAAAAACATTATAGAATTACAGATCTTATAGATCCTGCATGGTTTTAATCCTTTATTTTTCAAAATAGTAAATTAACAATATTGATAACTAATCACTGAGTTTTACTATGCACAAGTTATTCTGCATGCATTGTTTCACAAGTCATAAGAAGCTGATTTACAAATTTTACAGTTGCATTCTTTTTCTATTGTTTAACAAATTGTCACAAACCTAGCGGCTTAATACAACACATACTTGTCATCTCATAGTTTCTGTTGGGTCAGGAGTTGGGATGAGGCTTGGCTGAATCCTCTAGGGTCTCCCCTGGCTGCAATCAAGATGCCATCCAGCTGTGTTTCTTCCTGGGATAGGGGTCCTCTTCCAAGCTCACGTGATTGTTGGCAGAATTCATTCCCTTGCAGCTCTATGACTGAGGTCCTGTTTTCTTGCTGGCTGGCATGCACGGACGACTCAGCTTCTAAAGCTGCCCTTCTCCCTCAGTTCTTCACCACGTGACTCACTCACAGGTCCTCTCACAACATGGCACCTAAGGTCTTCAAGGCCAGCAAGAGAATCTGTCTGGTCTGCTGAGATGGAGTCTCACATGATGTAACATAATGTGGGAGTGACACCCCACCACCTTTGCAATATTCTATTGAGTAGAAGCAAATCACAGATTCCACCCACACTCAAGGGGAAGGTATTGTACTCAGGTATGACTCACTAGGGTGCACCTTAGTGTGTATCTGCCGCCATACATGAGAAAGAAAAGTAAAAAATGGTGAACTTGGATTCCCTTCCAGATTTTCAGCCCTCAAGTTCTATGTTCTACCTATTAAACCACACTTTTGATTTAATCTCCTGTTCTCTTTCCCAGGGCAGTTTTTGAACGGGTCCATAACATAAAGTGAGCAGACAACTTCACATTTGCATTCTTGTAAACAGCTTGACCTTTATTCGATTCAAATTATTGCTCCCTGGAGACTTCCCAGTCTTGATTAGAATTTGGCTTCTAACACCAGACAGGAGTGCCCTGTACATAGATGGGGGTGGTGCTGGGGGAGCAGATGTGAGAATAAGAGCTTGGGACATCTCACCTGCTTTCGTTTATCTTCTCCCCCAGGCCTGCTAAAGACTGTTCACAACAGAATGGCTGGAAAAAATTTACTGTTAGGTACCCTCATTATAATCCTGGGAATGTCTCTGTGCAAACCTAGCACTGTATCTACCTTAAGTAATAGCTTTATTTTAAATGAGTGTTACAAGATATAGAGAGAAAAAAATTAGCAATGAAGGTTGTAAGTTGGAACTAAATTCCACCGGGAGCAGCCTGTTATTGAGGAAGTTATGTACAGATATCCTGGACAAGCCATCTTCAAAGCTACGAGGAAAATGCCAAAAATCCTGCCAATGTCTAATTTTCTTCTCTCCAGGGCACAGGTTAGATAACCTATTACATAGTTCCTATTTCTAATGAATTTAACAACAGAAACACAAGATGATCATAAAAAGATACTAAACTTTTCAGTGAAACTTTTCCTTGAGAGTTCCAGGTAAGGACATTGTTTAATTTCAATATTTTTCTGATTAGATGATACCTTGTACGCAGGCCTCTCACTGTTGTGGCCTCTCCCATTGCGGAGCACAGGCTCCGGATGCGCAGGCTCAGCGGCCACGGCTCACGGGCCTACCCGCTCCGCGGCATGTGGGATCTTCCCAGAGCGGGGCACGAACCCATGTCCCCTGCATCGACAGGCAGACTCTCAACCACTGCGCCACCAGGGAAGCCCTAGATGATATCTTTCTTAATGAACATATCTATTGCTATTGTATTGATTTTCTATTGCTACTGTAACACATTACCATAACATAGTGGCTTAAAACATTAGACATTTATTCTCTTACAGTCCTAGAGGCCAGGTGACTGAAAAGAGTCTTTGGGGGCTAAAATCGCAGTGGTGACAGGGCTGGCTCCTTCTGGAGGCTCCAGGGGAATATCTATTCTCTCTCAGCTTCTGGCGGCTGCCCATTCCTTGGCTCAAAGCCACATCAAATTTTACTTCCATGGTCAAACTGACTCCTCTTCTGTAGTCGATTTCCTTCTGCTTGACTCTTATAAGGACTCTTATGATCATATATGGACCCACACGGATAATCAAGAAGAATCTGTCCATCTCAACACTGTTAACTTAATTGCATCTCCAAATTTCCTTTTTCCAAATAAGGTAGCATTCACAGGTTCCAGGGATTAGGATGTGGATTTTTTACGGGGGTGGGGAGTGGGAGATGTTATTAAAGCCTACTGTAGTTATGTACCCAGGAACCTACAGGGTTCAAGGTTCATGTATATCAGAATGAAATTTAAATAAACTCCGTATTTCCCTATTGGATGGATTTTCAGTCAGGTGAAGAGAATTTGACATCCCGGTGAAAGACAAATATTTGTAATTATACAAGCACTTGTTTTTACTTTTTAAATTCATTTTTAGATTTTTGGGATGTCATCCCTAAAAACAGGAACTCAAATATACAACCTCCTTGATCACAATAATCCATATGAAGAATTGTAACTGTGTTGGTTTTTGCCTCCATCTATGAAAAAATGTTATTATTTATATATTAATTTTTTTACTTAATTTTAATGATTGGACATTATGTAGTTGGTGCTTATTTCAGGATCCATGATTTTGTTCTAATATTTTTATTGCATTTCCAAGCCTTACTGGTTTTTTATAATTTCATCTTATGTTTATTTTTCTTTTTTAGAAGTTTGTATCAGCTTATATATATATATATATATATATATATATTCCTTACTGAATATATAGAAAAACAGCACAGAGCACAGTCACTATTACTGGCACGTTTGTTCATAGAGTTTCAACTCTGTCTCTGCAACTCAGAAGGGGACGTTTATTTACAACAGATATTTCTGAAAGACATCAAATGAGTTTTTCACCACTTGTTCTGGACCTATCACTATAGGAAAATATAAAAATGTATTACCACCATAGTTTATTCTTTCAGCCTAGTGCATGTGACATGTTTATAGAGCAATGAGCTCTTGTTTGGAAGCATTAGTACAGAACTGTTTCTGTGGAAAAGAGGGAGACAGATAATGCGAATTGGGAACTTCACTGATACAGGAGTCAAAACACGGGTTCACATCCCGATTTCAACATTAATTAGTTTTGTGACCTTGTAAATCATTTAGTTTTTCTAGATCTCATTTCTCTGATCTACGAATTAAATGGGCGTAAATAAACTATCTTCAACATTTTCGTGATATTGAAGTATGTGACTTTGGCCACTGCTAGTTACTGTCGCAATTGCTTTTTATTGTACCTTTGTTATATACCACAAAGCTATAAATTGTTTAGTGACACTGGGTGATTGCTTAAAGATGTGGTAAACCATTGAGAGTTGGGAAGTATAAAGCCATCCAAAATCAAACCACTCCTTCTTTCCTTGCTTTTGCTTAGAATCAACTAAAAGTGAACAAGGAAATAAAAGTAGCCTTGCTTTGGGTTTCCCTGGTGGCGCAGTGGTTTAGAGTCCGCCTGCCGATGCAGGGGACATGGGTTCGTGCCCCGCTCCGAGAGGATCCCACATGCCGCGGAGCGGCTGGGCCCATGAGCCATGGCCGCTGAGCCTGTGCGTCCGGAGCCTGTGCTCCGCAACGGGAGAGGCCACAACAGTGAGAGGCCCGTGTACCGCAAAAGAAAACAAAAAAAACTAGCCTTGCTTTGATTTGTTATGGGCTGAGGTAGGTTCTTATTTTTCCCAAGCCAAATCCTTGCTCCTAATTCTATATTAGTTACAAGAAGAAACACTGGAGCAACTGGATTCATTTTTTATTTTAAATCACTGTGGGCCCCAAATTTCAGATGAACCACAGTATTTAAATTCAGCCTTCACTGACGGTACCACAGAAATGTTTTCAAAATGCCAACCGAGCCTCGAAACACATTGCATCTGTAACTAAGCAGCTGGGTGTGAGATTCTTTTATCTCCTCTTCTTGTATAAGTATTCTTTAAGAATACCGTCACTATCCACTGTAATGGACACTTTGAAGTAGAATGGAGGAGACACACCGCTGAAAACACTAGATACACATTCTGCTTGGAATCTAGACGTGCAACAAGGAGAAAGACTCCTTATATATAAAACCCTTGATCCCACCCTCCGCCGAGGATCTCTGACAGGGAGAACGCAATGGGATTAATTGCCGCAAAAAAACAGAGGCAGGTTTCTGACCTCCCCGTTCAGAGGCTGAGGTGACAGCTTCCTTTTGCCTCCTCCTTAAGTAAGCAGTGATTAAACTCTCAAGGTGCCAGGCTTAGACATTATTATATCAAGACTTCCGTTCTGGGTGGCAGTGTCTTTTTGCCTTTCCTCTTGCTCCTTGTTCTTTTCTCTTTTTTTCACTCTCCAGAGAAAGTGATCAAGAGGCAGCTTTCCCTTGAACTACACTCTCTGTAGTTCCCTGATCTTTAGTAGGGTTTCAGACCTGTACTTGCAGTTCCTTATGCTCTGCTTTGACTTTGCAGACTCCGGGGATAAGCTGCTTCAGTTAGCGCTGAATACAAAGGTGAAGCCCACATTAGAATCTGACTTAAGAGACAAAAGACACAGCTTTGGTAAGGAAGTTCCACTGTACACGGTAGAGTGCTTTACGATGATGACGATAACAAACCTGATTACTTAAAGATAACTATAAATTTCATAAAGTTGTTTCACAGATATTATCAACCCTGGTCCCCCCAAAGCCTCAGGGAGGTAGACACAGTCTTTATCCTTATTTTACACAGGTGAAAACCAAACCTAAGGAGATTAAGTGAATTCCCCAGGGCATCACTGTTAGGAAGCATCAGAATTGAGATGAAAATCCAGAAGATCTTGTTCCAATTATTTATCCATTACACTCATCGCTTTATCTTCTATATGCTGTCTCAACTAGCATGTGTTTCCAGGTTGCTACTAGTTTTAATTTCATCTACAAAGGAAGAGAGTTCAGGCAGACCTCAGAGATACTGCAGGTTCAGTTACAGACCACAGCAATAGAGCGAATATTGCAATAAAATGAGTCACATGATTTTTTTTCGTTTCACAGTGCATTTAAAATTTATATTTATACTCTACTATAGTCTATTAAGTGAGCAAAAGAGTTATATCTAAAAAAACCAATATGCGTACCTTAATTAAAAATTAATTGCTAAAAATTACTAACCATCATCTGAGCCTTCAGCAGGTCGTAGTCTTTTTTTTGGTGGAGGGTCTTGCCTCAATGTTGATGGATATTTACTGCTCAAGTTATCGGATGCTGAAGGTTGGGATGGCGATGGCAATTTCTTAAAATAAGACAACAGTGAAGTTTGCAGCATTGACTGACTCTTCCTTTCACAAATGAATTATCTGTAACATGCAAAGCTGTCTGACTGTTTGATAGCATTTTACCCACAGTAGAACTTCTTTCAAAATTGGAGTCAATCCTCTCAAACCCTGCCACTGCTTTATTAATTAAGTTGATGTAGTATTCTAAATCCTTTGTTGTCATTTCAACAATCTTCACAGCATCTTCAGCAGGAGTAGTTTCCATTTCAAGAAGCCACTTTCTTTCCTCATCCATAAGAAGCAACTCCTCAACCATTAAAGTTTTATCATGAGATCACAGCAATTCAGTCCCATCTTCAGGCTCCACTTCTAATTCTAGTTCTCTTGCTACCTCCACCACATCTGCAGTTCCTTCCTCCACTGAAGACTCGAACCCTTCAAAGTCATCCACGAGGGTTGGAATCAACTTCTTTCAAACTCCTGTTAATGTTGATGTTTTGACCTCTTCCCATGAGTCACGAACATTCTTAATGGCATCTAGAATAATTTTCACAGGGTTTTCAATCGACTTTGCCCAGATCCATCAGAGGAATCACTATCTATGGAAGCTATAGCCTTTCAAAATGTATTTCTTAAATAATGATTTGAAAGTGGAAATTACTCGTTGGTTGCAGAGTGTATCAACATGTTGTGTTAGCAGGTATGCAAACAACGTTGATCTTGTTGTACATCTGTTAAAGCTCTTGGGTGACCAGGTGCATTGTCAATAGGCAGTAATATTGTAAAGGGAATCTTTTTGTTCTGAGCAGTAGGCCTCAACAGTGGGCTTCAAATATCCAGTAAACCATGTTGTAAACATCTGGGTTTTGTTGTTCCATTTACAGAGCACAGGCAGAGTAGATTTAGCATGCTTCTTAAGGACCCTAGGATTTTCAGAATGGTAAATGAGCATTGGCTTAAAGTCACCAGCTGCATTAGTCCCTAATGAGACAGTCAGTCTTATCTTTAAATATCTGAAGCCAGGCATTGACTTCTCTTTAGCTATGGAAGTCCCAGATGGCAACTTCCAAACTAAGGCTGTTCTGTCTGCACTGAAAATCTGTTGTTTACTGTAGCCATTGTTATTCCTTTAGCCAGATCTTCTGGAGAACTTGCCGCAGCTCCTACATCAGCACTTGCTATTTCACCTTGCATCTGTGGAGATGACTTCTTTCCTTAAACCTCATGAACTAACCTCTGCCAGCTCCAGACTTTCCTTCTGCAGCTTCCTCATCTCTGTTGGCTTTCATAGATTGAAAACAGTTTGGAACTTCCTCTGGATTAGGCTTTGGCTTAAGGGAATCTTGGCTGCTTTTATCTTCTATCCAGACCACTAAAACATTCTCTGTATCAGCAATCGGGCTGTTTCACTTTCTTATTATTCATGTGTTTACTGGAGTAGCACTTATAATTTCCTTCAAGAACTTTTCCTTTGTGTTCACAACTTGGCAAACTGGCACAAAAGGCCTAGTTTTTAGCCTGCCTCAGTTTTTGACATGCCTTCCTCACTAAACTTAATCATTTCTGGCCTTTGACTTAAAGTGAAAGATGTGTGACCCTTCCTTTCACTTGAACACTTAGAGGTCTTTGTAAGGCTATTAATTGGCCTAATTTCAATGTTGTTGTGATTCATGAAAGAGATGAGGAACACCCAGCTGGTGGAGGAGTCAGAACACACAACATTTATGGATTAAGTTTGCCGTCTTACATGGGCATGGCTTGTGGTACCCCCAAAACAACTCTAAGAGTAACGTCAAAGATCACTGATCACAGATCACCATAACAAATATAATAATACTGAAAAGTGTGAAAAGTGAGAATTACCAAATGTGGCACATACACAAAGTAGCAAATGACATTGGAAAAATGATGCCAATAGACTTGCTGGATACAGGGTTGCCACAAACCTGCAATTTGTAAAAAATACAATTTCTATGAAGTTCAATAAAGCAAAGCACAATGAAACTAGGTGTTGTTTCAGGAGTGTTGTTTCTTTCATTCTACTTGAGACACTTATTTAGTGTACTTTGCTACCAATCTACAAGATCTGACAACTGTTAATTGGGCATTTTGGTCACTAAGTATATGGCTGTTTATCTACGAGATGCAGCAGATAAATTCAGAACAGGTGCTCGTGGGACTCCACAAACATGTGGTTCTATTAGGTAAGGACACAAAAAGACAGTACTAGTTGGAAGACTTCCTGGGTCTTTTCTAATGCCAATCAGGTAATAGGATTCAACTATATTCCACATTTGTTTCTTTATTTCTCACTAAATTAACTTTCTGGTTTTTTTCATAGTGTGTGCTTCACACTACTTTGGTTAGACCATAATTGGAAATTAACAACCTCTCTTGATCTTTCTACGTAATGACTTCTCAATTTAAATACCTACTGTCAACTGATGAGTTCTTTCTGCAATTTTGGTCAAAAATTCTCAAAAAAGAATCTGGCACAGGTTCTAGATTCATTCATTCATTCATTCATTTCTCTGAACACAGAGAAAGGTTGCTGTGCTCCAGGTACTGTTTCACGTGTTAGGGTTAGAGCAGTAAACACAACAGACATATTCTCTGTGGTCGCAGTCTTGTATTTTTGTATTTTAGTAGTGAAAGTTGCTTTCTAACTCAAGCCTAATGAGAAGGTGCAGACAAAGAAGAAGAAGAAGAGGAAGGAGAAAGAGGGGAAGAAGAAGGGGAGGGGGGGGAGGGGGGAGAAGGAGAAAAGAAGAAGAAAGATGAAAGAAGAAGAAGGAAAAAAGAAAACACTAGAGTGTTGAGCTATAGAAACTAAGGGAAGGGTCTGTTTCTTTTTTTAGCTCCCAACACTTTTCAAGCTGCTAGGTTTGGAACTGGCAAAACATATGGAAGAAAATATGTAGGGATCAAGGGTGGTATTCTATTAGAATGAGTTATGTATAATGGAAGTGAATGGATCTATTTGAAGGTTCTGTGTTTTTATTGATTGGAACTGTGTACAGCTGTAATCTTTCCATCATATATATGATATGCATCAACCAAATAATATACATATAATATAAATGGAAATGAATGACCCACTATTGATCAGGCATACTCTGGTAGTTATAGAGTATTATTTTATTCTTTCCTTGATAATTTTAAGTTTGGCAGAACTTCAGTCCTTTATTTAAGCTGGTGCATATCTAACTATCCCACTGAAATTAATTCAGTAAATGGAAAAAAATATTTATACAAACTTGAAGGAACATGCTAGGTTTATTAGAAGAGTGACAAGAACAGAATTCATAATTACATTTCAAAATGTTAATCTGGCTGGATTTTGTGGGTTAGATTGATAAGGGGCAATGCTTACGCCAGGAATGCGCTAAGGATGCTGGCAAAGAAATGCAAGCAATTAATAACTGTTGCCTAGATAGTTTGCTGGCAAGAAAATTGAAGGAACAAAACCAAAATAGGTGCTTATTTAGGAAGCAGATTCTACAGGGCTGGGACCACATGGAGAGGGAGAATTCAGCATAACTCGCAAATTTTTCTCTGGATCTCCTTTCGGCTGGGTCACAGTGTTTTCAGACTTGCACTGCAATCTGAGATGCTTCCGATTCATGCCTCTTTCCTTCCTTCTCTCCCTATACAGGTGTCAGAGCTACATCATCAGTACATGATGGCAGTGATTCTCATGCAAGTGCTCACAGATCACATTTGGAAAAGATGAACTGTTCTACAATAAAGGTCTGTACATGGGTTGAAGGTCTCCTATATACCCCATTGTTTTTTTCTACCTCTGCCATTCTGGCTTGTCTTTTAGCATATACATAACAGGTTTACCTAAGTGAATTGCATCTGTTATCCTGTTTATCTGAAGGATAACAAGACCCAACAGGGAACACTTCGTCACTCCCATTCCAACACCGATTAAGCAATTCTGGACTGAATCAGGTTTATTTTCCAGATATAGACTTGTAAATTTAGGGTGAATCCTAATAGCATAAATGTGTTCAACCTCAAATATGAGTTTTTAAAATATTGTAGAAATATTGGAGGAATGTTATATTTGACAACTAAGACATATGTTTCTCATAAATAGTTGCTGGAAAGATGCACATGTTGGTATATAAATAAATATGAATATATACATATAGTTATATAACTTCACACACACTATACTGCTAAGGAATAAACTATTTTACATAGAGAACTTTATAAATAACTAAAGTTTACCCCAAGTAACATTTTATTATTGTAAGTCTTTATTCATAACCTTAGGTAAATTATAAGACTCACATTGCTTCAGCTTTTCACCTGCAAAATGAGGATTTATAGTCTCAGATAATCTCTCACCTCCTTCCCTGGTTTAATTTTCTATGGTTTTATGATGTCTTTTAAAAAATGGATTATAAACTTTATGTAAACAGAAGACATCAAAGACGGTTTCATATTTTTGTTTTGTTGTAGATTCAGGGTCAACAGTAGGAAAAGTCACCATATTGCTTCAATTTTTTATAACTTTTCTGTCATATTTTTTTGATACCTGACTGTCAAATTGACATTTCTGATCTATCCCTGGGCTGCGCTTTTCCAGGTGTCATCATTCTCAAGCTGTTTGTGCTCAACTGTTTCTTACTTGCTGTGGATTGTGAAAAATATAGCCCAAACTGCAAACAATGTGTTAAATTATCTATAGTCAATAAGATTCTGAGTGAAGACAGAAAACAATAGCATAGCTCTATAGGTGGGCCTAACAAGAGCTATTTTAGGTGATTGACATCTTTTCTCACATTTGACTCTGTTACAGAGAAATGAAGTTTCTGGAAAACAAGCCACTGGATAAGTGGCATAGCACTGGACACTGACCTTTTCAGAGAATGTATAGCATGTAAATTAGTGCCTTGGCATTTTATGCATGTTGCAGCATCTGACAGAAAAGATGGACAGAACTTAAATTAGCCTGGTTTTACACTTCATACAAATAATGTACTAGATTCTTATTTTTCAGTTAAGTGTGCTTATTAATAGTACTATTTCTTCCATTTAGGAAGTATTTCTGCCTTCAAAGTGACTACACTAAAATCTAGAACTATGTGAAACAGAGAAATATTTTACCTTTTACAAAGTATAAAGTAGAGGCAAAATGAAGAAAGTGATTTGCCCCAAATCACAGAAAGGATGATGGATCCAAAATTACAGACTGAGGACTTTTGATTCTCAGCTACTGCTACCTACGTTGATTAACATTAGTTTCCTATTGTCAACCTGAGTTTGTAAACTTTAGAATACATGAATTTCCACCATTTAACCTCATTTATATAGATTACAAATAGCATTTGAAAAACATACTCAAAAAAGTCTAGTTTGCATAATTTGAGAACATTAAACATATTTTTTTCTTAATGGTGTGTTAAAAGATGCTAATCATATTGGATACAGCTAGTTAACAAGACAAGTGGTAGAAACTAACTTTTATGTAGTATTTTAGCCCTAATGTCTATCAATCACTAATCAATACTTAAACTTAATTCTACTGTGCATCCATTATGCACAGTAATTAAATGAATTTTCAAAGCTAAATAAAATGGGAATCCATTTTCATGAAGCCTAGTCATGTATCCATGTAAATCCATTTGTAAGCAAAAAGCTTTCATTAACAGATTTAGATTGCTATGTTACCGCTTCAGCTGCCAATACAATAAAACAAAAAGTACAGAGCTACTCGCAATATCTAATTATGTTATGGAAAATTAAAACATCAGGAAATCGTTGTCACCTAAAACAAACAGTTATTTACTTTGTTTGAGAATGGCAGTGCGTGCATAAATATGAAATAGATGTGGAGGCTTTTCAGTAAGTAAAGGCATGCGCGTGTTAGCATGCACAAAATTCTTTATCCCTTTAAGCTGTGGATGAGGCATATAAAACATGTTAAATGAGTGTTTTCCTATTAATGAACTGTTACAGAGTTTTTTAAAAAACTCTCATGGGCAATTCATAATCAGTGAACGGTTATAACCTTTCCTTTTTCTTGGCTTCTTACATATATCACTAAGTATGCAAAGTGCTGCATAAAAGAAAATCAATAAATGCAATGCTTAGATGATGAATGTTTACCATTTACCCTTTCATTGCTACTGTGTGATAATAAAAACTGCACCTAAAAAAGAAAACTGAGGATACAAACATTGAATAGCTACCTGCCCCCAACTAAATATTTTCCCTGTAGTAAAATCAGAACACTTTCATTGTTAGCATTTTACCTCATTGCACATAAATTGAAGATTTTATATAACTCATCTATCCCATTCAAAAGGAAAATGCAGAGAGTTTAGGGAAAACTTGGAATAAACTTCATTACACAGTTGGGCAAGTCAGTTTTACATTCAACAAAAGCAACAGTAAATATGAATGAATACAGTTGGGTTATCTATAACTCTGTCTCCAAAAACATTTTTTTAAGGATGAAATATCTCAAAAGTTAAATTACTCAGTGTCACAATACTTTATGTGAAACAGCTGCAGAAAGTTTCACATCTTTTTGAAAGGTAGGACAATATCATCAGCATTTGCAATGTGTCAAGGAGTTTTCATTACTTACGAGTGCTTTGTAGGAGTGCTTTTTAAGCCTCCGAAGTCACTTCTTTCCTGCATTGGGAAAACTGTCTTGCAATTAAAGTAATGAAAGCAATCCTATTTCTCTCCTGCTGAAAACATAGTTTTCTAGAGTAACAAGACAGTCAGAAATCATTTCCCTTGTTAATACTTAAAAAGAGAGAAGAACATTTTCATTTTGAACAAGGCTAAACAATGCCCCAATAGATGCAATTTTTCTATTTTGAAAACAATGCCATGCATAATGATTCTCTTCTCTATGCATTTTTAGTGCAAAAAAAATCCAATGTGTACTTCACGGTATAAAGCCTGATTTCTTTCCTTTGAGGTTGTGTTTATTATTCGCTAAACCTGACATGAATGGAAGTGCCTTATAGAGTAGCCAAGCAGAGACCAAGGGGTCATGAATTCCTACAGCTTAAGGTCACAAAGTGCTGTGAGAGCTTTCCATAAAGACCAGCCCCAGGGCCCAGGTCACTTGTTTTGATATATTGCCATTTACTCCCCTTGCCCCAATGAATTTACATTTTTTTAAAAAAAAGTCATTTAACGTAGATTTCTACCCACTATCAAGGGAAGACCAAATAAAATATTTGGAGAATCAGACCTTTAGAAAAGGGAGCTTAGAACTGATATATGTAATAGTGTACCAGGCAATCCAGAGTTAAGTCAGATATATTCACATAAGGAAAGTTATGCAAAATGATTATTGTTATTAAAATAATCTTCAAATATGTCTTGTACTTTTACTACCACTTCCTTTTCATTCTTAGGTTTTCAACAAAGAGTAAATGTTCTATGTATCCATCTACCTCCCTATCTATGCTTAAATTGGTGAACCTGAAATTCTGTATGTCTTCATCTATGTCTGGCTTGATTAATCTTTTATAATTTTTTCAGTGAATAAATATACTGGTTCAATTAAAAAACTGTATTGCACTGAGCAATATCTGAAAAGGATCCTGAGTGTTTACTGTGGAATGACTAAACAACCAGCTTTTTGGATCCAAGTATACATATTTATCTAGATGTTGGAGCAGCACCCAAGCTCTGCCCTCTATGTGGATGGGGGTGGCGATATCCTACAGTTGCCAAGGTCTCCCAGATAATTCCTGTAAACATCTGGCACCCCAGTCGTGCCTTTTCTAGTGACTGGATGTCAGCAGTTCCAGTAAGGGTATGGCATCAGGTGAGGGGGTTCTCTACAATTTATGCAATCCCCAATCCCCATAGCTGCTGAGAGCTGAAAGTTGATACCACTCCCTGCACTGGGGGAAGGAGTCCTCCCCTGAAAGCAGGTATCATTGGGGCCTCATGCTGACATCACAGCAGAACCAAAGCTTCTCATCTCTTCTTGCTGACCCCAGTCTTGTAAGATTCCCTTTACCACAGCAGAGAGTATTCTTTCATACATTTTATGTGATATTGTGGAATTTTCTAGGATCATGGAGTTGTGATCAGGATCCAACATCAAGGATCCTACCTGACTTGACATCTTGATTGGGTAGTTTTTCTAAATTGGCTAGTCTATTTTTCAAAATGGTTAAGTTAGATATGTTATGATACAAAATCTGGTTGAGTTCATAAGGAACCACAGGAACCTATGATAATTGCCTTAATGTTGACATGAAAAGATTTTAAAAGAACATCCTTTGTAACATGAAAATTAGTGCTTGTAAGCACTGATAGCTTTTCCTTGATTATAAAACCTGCAACTAATGTGCTAAAAATAGCTAAATTATGCTATGCTAGGTATGTAGCAGTTATCGTGAAAACATTTGATTATATTCATTCATATTAATGGTGCAGTCTTCATTTATAGGTTTATAAACATTTCAGATGCTATTACCTAGTAGCATTATTTCAGTCTGTTGACAGAATAAATTATCTTTTGTTTTATGGCTGAAATAGAGTACAGCAGGTAAAGAACCAATAAAATGTACATAGTCAAAATACTTGGAATACTGACTGTAAAATTATACTAAACACTGGCTACATGATAACAGGGTTTGCTTGCCTCTTTGTGCGTTATTTGTATTATTTTGTAAAGATAGGGTCAATGTGAGAGTGTCTAAATAAACTAATCATCCCTTTTATCAGCTAATATTCAGGATAATGACAATGAAAGGGACTGTCAATGCAGCTAAAGTTAATTTTCTATTTAGCTAATAGAGGTATCAATGATAGTTTGAAGATGTTTTTAATATTTATTAACATAAAAAGTAGTTACATTGTGAGTTACTTTTATAACGGTCTTGCTGGTTTGAGTAAATCAATTTTCATTTTTCTCACTTAAAATATTAAAAAAACATTTTAAAGCTTTCTCCATCAATAAAGATCAGTGCCTTGCTGAAAAAGGGAAAAATATTAACAAAGTAAAAACTGCTAAAAATTTGAATGATTACAAAATTTTAAAGCACATTTCTGTAATTATTTAGTTTGCCAAAACGATGTTAAACTATGGATCCGTTTCTTGAAACATGGGTGATTGCAATTTAGGATATTACCATTAAATTAAAACTCTCTAAATTCTTTTTTATTTTGTTTTTTTAATTTAATTTAATTTTTTTTATACAGCAGGTCCTTATTAGTCATCAATTTTATACACGTCAGATACATGTCAATCCCAATCTCCCAATTCATCCCACCCCCACCCCCACCCCCACCCCCCAGCCGCTTTCCCTGCTTGGTGTCCATACGTTTGTTCTCTACATCTGTGTCTCTATTTCTGCCCTGCAAACCAGTTCATCTGTACCATTTTTCTAGGTTCCACATACATGCGTTAATATACGATATATGTTTTTCTCTTTCTGACTTACTTCACCGTGTATGGCAGTCTCTACATCCATCCACGGCTCAATAAATGACCCAATTTTGTTCCTTTATACGGCTGAGTAATATTCCATTGTACATATGTACCACATCCTCTTTATCCATTCATCTGTTGATGGGAATTTAGGTTGCTTCCATTACCTGGCTATTGTAAATAGTGCTGCAATGAACATTGGGGTGCATGTGTCTTTTTGAATTATGGTTTTCTCTGGGTATATGCCCAGAGAAAATATATGCCAGTGGGATTGCTGGATCATATGGTAATTCTATTTTTAGTTTTTTAAGGACCCTCCATACTGTTCTCCATAGTGGCTGTATCAATTTACATTCCCACCAACAGTACAAGAGGGTTCCCTTTTCTCCACACCCTCTCCAGCATGTGTTGTTTGTAGATTTTCTGATGATGCCCATTCTAACTGGTGTGAGGTGATACCTCATTGTAGTTTTGATTTACATTTCTCTAATAATTAGTGAGGTTGAGCAGCTTTTCATGTGCTTCTTGGCCATCTGTATGTCTTCTTTGGAGAAATGTCTATTTAGGTCTTCTGCCCATTTTTGGATTGGGTTGTTTGTTTTTTTTTTAATATTGAGCTGCATGAGCTGTTTATATATTTTGGAGAATAATCCTTTGTCCGTTGATTCCTTTGCAAATATTTTTTCCCATTCTGAGGGTTGTCTTTTCGTCTTGTTTATGGTTTCCTTTGCTGTACAAAAGCTTTGAAGTTTCATTAGGTCCCATTTGTTTATTTTTATTTGTTTATTTTATTTCCATTACTCTAGGTGGTGGATCAAAAAAGATCTTGCTGTGATTTATGTCAAAGAGTATTCTTCCTATGTTTTCCTCTAAGAGTTTTATAGTCCTCGGTCTTACATTTAGGTCTCGAATCCATTTTGAGTTTATTTTTGTGTATGGTGTTAGGGAGTGTTCTAATTTCATTCTTTTACATGTAGCTGTCCAGTTTTCCCAGCACCACTTATTGAAGAGAATGTCTTTTCTCCACTGTATATCCTTGTCTCCTTTGTCATAGATTAGTTGACCATAGGTGTGTGGGTTTATCTCTGGGCTTTCTATCTTGTTCCATTGATCTATGTTTAAGTTTTTGTGCCAGTACCATATTGTCTTGATTACTGTAGCTTTGTAGTATAGTCTAAAGTCAGGGAGTCTGATTCCTCCAGCTCCATTTTTTCCCCTTAAGACTGCTTTGGCTATTCGGGGTCTTTTGTGTCTCCAGACAAATTTTAAGATTTTTTTTTTCTAGTTCTGAAAAAAATGCCATTGGTAATTTGATAGGGATTGTACTGAATCTGTAGATTGCTTTGGGTAGTAGAGTCATTTTCACAATATTGATTCTTCCAATCCAAGAACATGGTATATCTCTCCATCTGTTGGTATCATCTTTAATTTCTTTCAACAGTGTCTTATAGTTTTCTGCATACAGGTCTTTTGTCCTCCGAGGTATGTTTATTCCTAGGTATTTTATTCTTTTTGTTGCAGTGGTAAATGGGAGTGTTTCCTTAATTTCTCTTTCAGACTTTTCGTCATTAGTGTATAGGAATGCACGAGATTTCTGTGCATTCGTTTTGAATCCTGAAACTTTACCAAATTCATTGATTAGCTCTAGTAGTTTTCTGGTGGCATCTTTAGGATTCTCTATGTATAGTATCATGTCATCTGCAAACAGTGACAGTTTTACTTCTTCTTTTACAGTTTGTTTTCCTTTTATTTCTTTTTCTTCTGTGATTGCCGTGGCTAGGACTTCCAAAACTATGTTAAATAATAGTGGTGAGAGTGGACATCCTTGTCTTTTTCCTGATCTTAGAAGAAATGCTTTCAGTTTTTCACCATTGCGAATGATGTTTGCTGTGGGTTTGTCGTATATGGCCTTTATTATGTTGAGGTAGGTTCCCTCTATGCCCACTTCCTAGAGAGCTTTTATCATAAATGGGTGTTGAATTTTGTCAAAAGCTTTTTCTGCATCTATTGAGATGATCATATGGTTTTTCTTCTTCCATTTGTTAATATGGTGTATCACACTGATTGATTTGCATATACTGAAGAATCCTTGCATCCCTGAGATAAATCCCACTTGATCATGGTGTATGATCCTTTCGATGTGTTGTTGGATTCTGTCTGCTAGTATTTTGTTGAGGATTTTTGCATCTATATTCATCAGTGATATTGGTCTGTAATTTTCTTTTTTTGTAGTATCTTTGTCTGGTTTTGGTATCAGGGTGATGGTGGCCTCAGAATGAGTTTGGAAGTGTTCCTTTCTCTGCAATTTTTTGGAAGAGTTTGAGAAGGATGGGTGTTAGCTCTTCTCTAAATGTTTGATAGAATTCACCTGTGAAGCCATCTGGTCCTGAACTTTTTTTTGTTGGAATATTTTTAATCACAGTTTCAATTTCATTGCTTGTGATTGGTCTGTTCATATTTTCTATTTCTTCCTGGTTCAGTCTTGGAAGGTTATACCTTTCTAAGAATTTGTCCATTTCTTCCAGGTTGTCCATTTTATTGGCATAGAGTTGCTTGTAGTAGTCTCTTAGGATGCTTTGTTTTTCTGAAGTGTCTGTTGTAACTTCTCCTTTTTCATTCCTGATTTTATTGAGTCCTCTTCCTCTTTTTCTTGATGAGTCTGCCTAATGGTTTGTCAATTTTGTTTATCTTCTCAAAGAACCAGCTTTTAGTTTTATTGATCTTTGCTATTGTTTTCTTTGTTCCTATTGCATTTATTTCTGCTCTGATTTTTATGAGTTCTTTCCTTCTGCTATCTTTGGGTTTTGTTTCTTCTTTCTCTAGTTCCTTTAGGTGTAAGGTTAGATTGTTTATTTGAGATTTTTCTTGTTTCTTGAGGTAGGCTTATATAGCTACAAACTTCCCTCTTAGAAGTGCTTTTGCTGCATCCCATAGGTTTTGGATCGTCGTGTTTTCATTGTCATTTGTCTCTAGGTATTTTTTGATTTCTTCTTTGATTTCTTCAGTGATCTCTTGGTTATTTAGTAACGTATTGTTTAGCCTCCATGTGTTTGTGTTTTTTACATTTTTTTCCCTGTAATTCATTTCTAATCTCATAGCGTTGTGGTCAGAAAAGATGCTTGATATGATTTCAATTTTCTTAAATTTACTGAGGCTTGATTTGTGACCCAAGATGTGATCTATCCTGGAGAACGTTCCATGAGCACTTGAGAAGAAAGTGTAATCTGCTGTTCTTGGATGGAATGTCCTATAAATATCAATTGAATCTATCTGGTCTATTGTGTCATTTAAAGCTTCTGTTTCCTTATTTATTTTCATTTTGAATGATCTGTCCATTGGTGTAAGTGAGGTGTTAAAGTCCCCCACTATTATTGTGTTACTGTCGATTTTCCCTTTCATAGCTGTTAGCAGTTGCCTTATGTATTGAGGTGCTCCTATGTTGGGGCATATATATTTATAATTGTTATATTTTCTTCATGGATTGATCCCTTGATCATTATGCTGTGTCCTTCCTTGTCTCTTTTAACATTATGTTAAAATCTATTTTATCTGATATGAGTTGCTACTCCAGCTTTCTTTTGATTTTCATTTGCATGGAACATTTTTTTCCAACCCCTCACTTTCAGTCTGTATGTGTCCCTAGGTCTGACGTGGGTCTCTTGTAGATAGCATATAGATGGGTCTTGTTTTTGTATCCATTCAGCAAGCCTGTGTCTTTTGGTTGGAGCATTTAATCTTTTCACGTTTAAGGTAATTATCGATATGTATGTTCCTATGACCATTTTCTTAATTGTTTTGGGTTTGTTTTTATAGGTGCTTTTCTTCTCTTGTGTTTCCCACTTAGAGAAGTTCCTTTAGCATTTGTTGTAAAGCTGGTTTGGTGGTGCTGAATTCTCTTAGCTTTTGCTTGTCTGTAAAGCTTTTGATTTCTCCATCGAATCTGAATGAGATCCTTGCTGGGTAGAGTAATCTTGGTTGCAGGTTCTTCCCTTCCATCGTTTTAAGTATATCATGCCACTCCCTTCTGGCTTGTAGAGTTTCTGCTGAGAAATCAGCTGTTAACCTTATGGGAGTTCCCTTGTATGTTATTTGTCATTCTTCCCTTGCTGCTTTCAATAATTTTTCTTTGTCTTTAATTTTTGCCAATTTGATTACTATGTGTCTCAGCGTGTTTCTCCTTGGGTTTATCCTATATGGGACTCTCTGTGCTTCCTGGACTTGGGTGGCTATTTCCTTTTCCATGTTAGGGAAGTATTCGACTATAATCTCTTCAAATATTTTCTCTGGTCCTTTCTCTCTCTCTTCTCCTTCTGGGACCCCTATTCTGCGAATGTTGTTATGTTTAATGTTGTCCCAGAGGTCTCTTATGCTGTCTTCATTTCTTTTCATTGTTTTTTCTTTATTCTGTTCCACAGCAGTGAATTCCACCATTCTGCCTTCCAGGTCATTTATCCAGTCTCCTGCCCCAGTTATTCTGCTATTGATTCCTTCTAGTGTAGTTTTCTTTTCAGTTATTGTATTGTTCATCTCTGTTTGTTTGTTCTTTAATTCTTCTAGGTGTTTGCTAAACATTTCTTGCCTCTTCTCGATCTTTGCCTCCATTATTTTTCCGAGGTCCTGGATCATCTTCACTATCATTATTCTGAATTCTTTTTCTGGAAGGTTGCCTATCTCAACTTCATTTAGTTGTTCTTCTGGGGTTTTATCTTGTTCCTTCATCTGGTACATAGCCCTCTGCCTTTTCATCTTGTCTATCTTTCTGTGAATGTGGTTTTTGCTCCACAGGCTGCAGGACTGTAGTTCTTCTTGCTTCTGCTGTCTGCCCTCTGGTGGATGAGGCTATCTATGCGGCTTCTTCAAGTTTCCTGATGGGAGGGACTGGTGGTGGGTAGAGCTGACTGTTGCTCTAGTGGGCAGAGCTCAGTAAAACTTTAATCAGCTTGTCTGCTGATGGGTGGGGCTGGGTTCCCTCCTTGTTGGTTGTTTGTTTGGCCTGAGGCAACCCAACACTGGAGCCTACCTGGGGCTCTTTGGTGGGGCTAATGGTAGACTCTGGGAGAGCTCATGCCAAGGAGTACTTCCCAGAACTTCTGCTGCCAGTGTCCTTGTCCCCACAGTGAGCCACAGCCACCCCCTGCCTCTGCAGGAGACCCTCCAACACTAGCAGGTAGGTCTGGTTCAGTCCCCTGAGGTTACTGCTCCTTCCCTTGGGTCCCGATGCACACACTACTTTGTGTGTGCCCTCCAAGAGTGGAGTTCCTGTTTCCCCCAGTCCTGTCAACATCCTGTAAGCAAATCTCACTAGCCTTCAAAGTGTGATTCTCTAGGAATTCCTCCTCCCATTGCTGGACCCGCAGGTTGGGAAGTCTGACGTGGGGCTCAGAACCTTCACTCCAGTGGGTGGACTTCTGTGGTATAAGTGTTCTCCAGTCTGTGAGTCACTCAGCCAGCAGTTATGGGATTTGATTTTACTGTGATTGTGCCCCTCCTACCGTCTCATTGTGGCTTCTCCTTTGTCTTTGGATAAGGGGTATCTTTGTTGGTGAGTTCCAGTGTCTTCCTGTCGATGATTGTCCAGCAGCTAGTTGTGATTCTGGTGTTCTCATTGGAGGGAGTGAGCACACATCCTTCTACTCCGCCATCTTGGTTCCACCCCTAAAACTCTCTAAATTCTGCAAGCACATTGTACGTGGTTGCATCTACAGTGTACAGATCTGTGGCCTACCTATATCCATGGCTAAACCTAAATGCAATATTGGAGTTGACCTTTCAGTGTTGAGCTACTTGCCTCCACCCTCAAATATGTGACCCATCAAGTTTTCACGTTATAACAGTTATATAGTATTACCTGACAGGAAAATATACCGACACCGAAGTTAATAGAGAATCAAAAGTGCATTTGAATTTTTAATCATTGTAGAGGCTTTTAAAAGCCAAAGCAGAGAATGCCAAATATCTAGACTGATAGGTCTATCAGAGAGGTTAATCTGCCCCCTTCTACAACTCCCTTTAAAATAATCTGCCTCTGCTCTCAGCCCTGAAGGCCCTTTTACACTATGTGAATCTTTCCCTTTTGCACAGGTAACTGAACATATCAAAGACAACTGAACTAAGGTGGATTAATCCACTTCTTAAATCAGCAAATCTAATTTTTTTTTCATTGAAAATCTAAGTAAATAAACAAGTGGAACTTCACTGAACTAAAGAACTTCTGCACAGCAAAAGAAACAATCAGTACATAGAAAAGGCAACCTACAGAATGGGAGAAAATATCACATCACAAATTGTATCTGATAAGGGGTTAATGTCCAATGTAAATAAAGATCTCTCAACTTGATGGCAATGAAACCAAATAACCCAATTAACAATGAGCAAAGGACATGAATAGACATTTTTCCAAGGAAGACATACAAATGATCAATAGGTTATATGAAATTGTGCTTAACATAACCAATCATCAGGGAAAAACCACAGTGAGGTATCACCTCACACTTGTTGGGATGGCTATTAAAAAGAAAACCACAAGTGTTGGCAAGGATGTGGTTGGTTGAATCCATGGATGGGGGACCCACAGATACAGACGGCCAACTGTATTATGCCATTCTATATAAGGGACTTGAGCATACGAGGATTTGGGTATCTGCAGAGGGTCCTGGAGCCAATACCCCCATGGATGTTGCAGGATGACTGTACTCAGTTTGTTTCCTTCTGCCCCATCCTGCAGCCGTTACACCTTCACAAATGTCTTTCCTACGGTCACTCACCAATATACTTGCTGCACACAAACCTCAGTCCAGAATCTGCTTCCTGGGAAATACAACTTCCAAAACTATATTAAGATCTATGTTATTTCTTAGTGTTTAAGACCATGGCCTCTTGAATAGGACTTGAATTCTAGTCCTAATACACCACTTTTTAGCTGTGTAACTTTAGAGAAGTATTTCACTTCTTCATGCTCACTTATATAAAAGTAATTATTATAATACCTTACCTGAGGGTTGTTTGTAAAATTAAATTAGTAAATGTGTATAAAGCACTTAGAATTAAGGTGCTTAGATAAAGGAAAAGATAAAGAATAGTTACAATTATTCAATTGATTAATTATATAATCTTAATCATAATAATGCAACTAATAAGATTAAAAGTGTCTCTGCTTATTATCATGTCCAGTGACTCATTTAGGATATACACACGTGCACATGCATACACACATATTAAATCAAATTTTATCAATAATTCAATCATTTGTCAATCATATCAGTCATTATTATGACACAAAGAGAGCCTGTCTTGTGAATTAGGACTTGTGCAAGTCCCAAGTAGATCCTGATCTTAATCCCATCTTCCTGAAAGCTGCGGTAGAAAACATGTAAGAATGGTGTTGGACCTATCTGTGGAACCAATGAATAGCAGTAAATATTTACTATGTGGTTGAGAATAGTAAGTTTGATTTACACTGCAATTGGAGAGTGATAGAAGAATAATCCAGTCAATGTTAGCCTTTGCCATTGTTCAGAACATCTACTTAGCATGATGGTGAGGACACAAGGGCCACACTTCCTCTGATTAAGCTAAAACTATCACTGATAATGATGGGGCAGATAGTGACATAACATTACCAATCTTCTAGGATTGAAAAACAAGTGAGACCCCGCCTCTCCCCAGTATAGCTTAGGCAGCCTTATGCAGACTGTCACTTAGACAAAAATTTTACTGTTGAATATACTTTGAGTGATAATTTTTTCTTATTTACTTTTTCTCTGATGTTAATATGCATGTGAATCACCTAAGCATATTTTTAAACTGGGTTCTGGTTGATGAGATTATGCCTTTCCATCAAGCTTCCAGATGAATGTTAATGTTGCTGCTGACCCACAGGCCATAATTTGAGTAGCAAAGTCTTAAGCAGAATCTTGATTTGTGTTTAGGATCTAGGAAGACTCATGTCTTGCTGGACTTCCTAATGTTATATTTTAAAGTCAAATAACTCTTACTTATATCATCTTCTTCTACACACAAGTACTCCATCCATAGTTATATTACGGTGCATTTTTAGAGCCCTGAATCTTAACATTGACTTGTCCTAATACCAAATTATAAGATATGATTGCTCTCCCGGCCCTTCTAACCTTCCTGTATCTTAAGGATTAAAGAAAAAAAAAAGTTATACTAATGAGGAACACATGTGAAGGCCACAGTCCAGGAACAGAGACTCACTGAAAGTCTGCTATTTAATCATAAGAATATAGAATAGTCCTCCCCCACAACCGGCCACTACCACAAGTCACTTAGTATAACTGCAGTGAGTTGCAGCTAAAAGGCCTTCATGACACAGAATCTGAGGAGTCCTTAGGAAAGCCCAAAGTCAAAGAGGGAGACAAAAAAAGGAGAAGATACTTGAGGAATTTAAAGCCTCTGTTACCTACACTATAGAAAACATAACATAGAGACAACTCCTAACCAGATTAATATAAATTTTCTCATTAAAAGGACATATTTATTTCAGTTTCTGTGATTGAATTCGTCTGGCTGTGAACAAAAAATAAAATGGCATTCCAAAAGTAAAAAAGAAAAGTTTCACAACTCACTCTGAAGAAGTACAATAATAATGAGAAATAGATTCATTCCAGACATAGATGTTAGAATTATCAAGCAGAGAATTTAAAGTAACTAATATTAGTATATTTAATATTAAGGGATGTAATGGAAAAATACATGGCATGCAAGATCAGATCTAAGCAAGGAGACAGAAATTCTTAGAAGGAAGCCCAAAAAAATGCTAAAAAAAAAAGAAAAAGAAAACAGAGCAAAACATCCAAGAACTATGGGGCAATTTCAAAAGATGTAGCATACACATATATACAACGATAAGAATTACAATGGACCTCTTGTCAGAAATCACAAAAGCAACAAGAAGAGAGAGGAGTGAAATATTAAGGAAAAGAAAACCTGCACCAACTTAGAATGCTGAATCTAATAAAATTATACTTCAAAATTTAAGAGAAATAATGAAATTACCTGACAAACAGAAACAAAGGGAATTAATTCATCACTACCAACTTTCTTTGCAAAAAATGTTAAAAGAAGTTCTTCAGGAAGAATAAAAATTATATACATCAGAAATTCAGATCTATATAAAGAAAGGAAGTGCATAGAACTTTAAGACTTACTATAAAGCTATAATATTTAAAACACTGATACTGGAAAAATAATAGATCAATGGAATAGAATAGAGTTCAGCAATATATATATATATATAAGCAATATATATATATATAAGCAATATATATATATAAGCAATATATATATAATATATATATAATATGATATAAGGTAATTCAACAGATAAAAGATAATCTTTCAACAAATGAAGCTAGATCAATTTGAAGCCCATAGGCAAAAAAAAAAAAAAAAAAAAAGTGAACTTAGGCATATACCTTACACCTTCCACAAAAATTAACTCAAAGTGGATCATAGGCCTATATGTAAAATACAAACTAACATTTCTAGAAAAGAACATAGGAGAAAATCTAGATAACCTTGGATTTGGTAAGAAAGTTCTTAGAATTAACACTAAAAGCACAGCCCATGAAAACAAAATTGTAAAGTTTGACATTATTATTATTTTTTTAACATACTTATTGGAGTACAACTGCTTTACAATATTGTGTTAGATTCTGCTATATAACAAAGTGAATCAGCTATACATATACATACATCCCCATATCTCCTCCCTCTTGCGTCTCCCTCCCACCCTCCCTATCCCACCTCTCTAGATGGTCACAAAGCACCGAGCTGATCTCTGTGTGCTATCTGGCTGCTTCCCACTAGCTATCTATTTTACTTTTGGTAGTGTATATATGCCCATGCCACTCTGTCACTTTGTCCCAACTTACCCTTCCCCCTCCCCGTGTCCTCAAGTCCATTCTCTACGTCTGCGTCTTTATTCCTGTGCTGCCCCTAGGTTCTTCAGAAACTTTTTTTTTTTTTTAGATTCCATATATATGTGTTAGCATACAGTATTTGTTTTTCTCTTTCTGACTTACTTCACTCTGTGTGACAGTCTCTAGGTCCATCCACCTCACTACAAATAACTCAATTTTGTTTCTTTTTATAGCTCAGTAATATTCCATCATATATATGTGACACATCTTCTTTATCCATTCATCTGTTGATGGACACGTAGGTTGCTTCCATGTCCTGGCTATTGTAAAAAGAGCTGCAATGAACATTGTGGTACATGACTCTTTTTGAATTTTGGTTTCCTCAGGGTATATGCCCACTAGTGGGACTGCTGGGTCGTATGGTAGTTTTATTTTTAGATTTTGAGGAACCTCCATACTGTTCTGCATAGTGGCTGTATCAATTTACATTCCCACCAACAGTGCAAGAGGGTTCCCTTTTCTCCACACCCTCTCCAGCATTTCTTGTTTGTAGATTTTTTGATGATGGCCATTCTGACTGGTATGAGGTGATACCTCATTGTAGTTTTTATTTGCATTTCTCTAATTATTAGTGATGTTGCTTCTTTGGAGAAATGTCTATTTAGGTCTTCTGCCCATTTTTGGGTTGTTTGACCTTTTGATATTGAGCTGCATGAGCTGCTTGTAAATTTTGGAGATTAATCCTTTGTCCATTGCTTCATTTGCAAATATTTTCTCCCATTCTGAGGGCTGTCTTTTTGTCTTGTTTATGGTTTCCTGTGCTGTACAAAAGCTTTTAAGTTTCATTAGGTCTCATTTGTTTATTTTTGTTTTTATTTCCATCTCTCTAAGGAGGTGGGTCAAAAAGGATCTTGCTGTGATTTACGTCATGGAGTGTTCTGCCTATGTTTTCCTCTAGGAGTTTTATAGTGTCTGGCCTGACATTTAGGTCTTTAATCCATTTTGAGTTTATTTTTGTGTATGGTGTTAAGGGGTGTTCTAATTTCATTCTTTTACATGTAGCTGTCCAGTTTTCCCAGCACCACTTATTGAAGAGGCTCTCTTTTCTCCATTGTATATTCTTGCCTCCTTTATCAAAGATAAGGTGAGTATATGTGTGTGGGTTTAATCTCTGGGCTTTCTCTCCTGTTCCATTGATCTATATTTCTGTTTTTGTGCCAGTACCATACTGTCTTGATTACTGTAACTTTGTAGTATAGTCTGAAGTCTGGGAGACTGATTCCTCCAGCTCTGTTTTGCTTTCTCAAGATTGCTTTGGCTATTCGGGGTCTTTTATGTTTCCATACAAATTTTGAAATTTTTTTGTTCTAGTCCTGTTAAAAATTCCATTGGTTGTTTGATAGGGATTGCATTAAATCTGTAGATTTCTTTGGGTAATACAGTCATTTTCACAATGTTGATTCTTCCAATCCATGGACATGGTATATCTCTCCATCTGTTTGTATCATCTTTAATTTCCTTCATCAGTGTCTTTTTGTTCTCTGCATACAGGTCTTTTGTCTCCTTAGGTAGGTATATTCCTAGGTATTTTATTCTTTTTGTTGCAATGGTAATTGGGAGTGTTTCCTTCATTTCTCTTTCAGATTTTTCATCATTAGTGTATAGGAATGCAAGAGATTTCTGTGCATTAATTTTGTATCATGCTAGTTTACCAAATTCATTGATTAGCTCTAGTACCTTTCTGGTAGCATCTTTAGGATTCTCTATGTATAGTATCATGTCATCTGAAAACACTGACAGTTTTACTTCTTCTTTTCTCATTTGGATTCCTTTTATTTCTTTTTCTTCTCTGATAGCTGTGGCCAAAACTTCCAAAACTACATTGAATAATAGTGGTGAGAGTGGACAACCTTGTCTTGTTCCTGATCTTAGAGGAAATGTTTTTAGTTTTTCACCATTGAGAACAATGTATAGCTGATTCACTCTGTTATAAAGCAGAAACTAACACACCAGTGTAAAGCAATTATACTCCAATAAAGACGTTAACAAAAAAAAAAAAGCACATAAACAAATCTATTTGTATCCTTCAATAATGGCATGTCAGAAGTCATATAAAATATCAGTAAGCATTGCCAGAAACCAGTTTGGGCTTACACTCATTTATACACATTAGATTAAAATTGGAAAGGTTCTGTGGGTTTTAAATTTTGTTTGTTGGACATAAACAATTAGCTGACTCTCCAGAATATTCACAGGCTTGGAAGCATTTGTTCAATAGCAGAGGCCTGATCTGCTTTTACTTAACTCTGGCATTAAATGTACACCCTGCTGTTTTTGCTGTCATTTGTCTTGTACATTTTCATTAACAAAGTTTGGTTATCCCTAAACTAAAAGCTTCACAGATTAAAGGCTTTGTCTTCTTAACTATCTTCATTGCTTAGAAATGACCGCTCATAATTAGGTACTTCATAAATGGAGTCTTAAGATGGTATAAATAAATGCCAGAATACTCATGTGATATTTTAATTCAGAAGTCTGTCAGAATACTCATGTGATATCTTAATTCAGAAGTTTAAGTACTTGTGACTCATTAATACCTGTTCTGCATAATGAAAGCATATGGTTTATGTTTGCATATCATTTTTGTTATTGATAATATATTTAGTTCAGTACAACTAAAAGTTATATCAACTATAATGTTGAGGAAGAAATACTCCATCATTATCAAGATTTGCCCCCAATTAGTTGATTCCTGAGATAGTCAATTAAGGATATGATTCAATTTGCTTGTATTAAAAGTGAGGTTTTAATAACTATATTGTATTCCCTCTAGATTGGCTTTAAGTATTAAATAAGACAAAGCACATAAAAGTAGTTATCTTTGTGATATAAAATATCCAGCACTTGCCAGTATTAGTTGGACAGCTGGTGAATCATTCACTCAGACTACCCTTGAGCTCCCAGTTCCTAATAATGTTTAGCAAATATGCTCACTAATTGAGCTCTAAACCAAAAGAACTCTCCTCCTAAGTGTCACCTTTGAAAATGTATTCTCAACACCAATGTCTTTTTGGATTTCTTACTCATTTGAATAGGGTATAAAATATAACAATAATAAATGTTATATTTTTTCTGTCAATATGAATCCATGTTAGTCCTAAAGGAAACACATTCAAAATGACACATGGTGACAGATTACAATAGAATATGAAGGAGGCACAAAGTTATGCAAAGTCCAAACTTTGGCAGGTCTTTTGGTTTTACTGCCAGTTCCTTGTCAAAAACCTATTTGATAGATGAGAACAATTTGTCTTTTTGGACATTCATGAATCAGACACTGCAGATATTGAATTATACATACAGAGGTGAAATCCACTTTTCATATCTGAATTTAGTAGGTGAATATGCAAGTAGAATTAAACGTCCCAGATGTCTTGCCAACTTAAACTACAATAAATCTAAGTGTTCAGACTAGTTCACCTAAATCACAGTATCTGGTACACAGAAGCATTCCATAGAGGTTTATACTTGATACTAATGATACTAATAGCTTCTTTGAAAATATGCATATAGAATACCTTACTCATTATTGGACACTTTTATTCTGAGGGACAGAGTTTATATTTCCCACCACAAACGAGCTCATCTGATGTGCAAATTTTGAGGTTTCTCTGGGATATGAAACACTGGCAAAAAGCAGGTTGAAATCTCAGGGCAGATCATGAGTAACATATTTCAGATTTTGTATTAAGGATAATGGAAGGCAATAGCACTTCAAAGGTATTGTTCATGAAGCAAAGGTGTAAAGGATTAGGCAGGCCAATATATCTGTAAGAGTAAACAAACATTTAAACAAATGTTCACAGTACAAAGTGTAAATGCTTGACAGAAGTACTGTCAGCTCTCCATACCCATGATTCCATATCCATGGATTCAATCAACTGCTGATTGAAAACATTTTTTTAAAAATCCATAAAGTCCCAAAAAGCAAAACTGGAATTTGCTGAGTGCTGGCAACTATTTATATAGCATTTACATTGTATGAGGTGTTACAAGTAATCTAGAGATGATTTAAAGTATCAGAGGATATGCATAGGTTAGACCATATGCAAATACTACACGTTTTGTATAAGGGACTTGAGCATCCATGAATTTTAGTATCTGCAGGCAATCCTGGAACCAATTCTCTGTGGCTACTGAGGCACCACTGTAGATACAAAAATTGGGACATCCTTCTAAGAGAAAATTATATTTGAGGTCATTTTTGAAAAGGAAGTTTCCGGGTGGAGAAGCGACTGATCATTCTAAGTAGAGGAGACACATAGTAAAGTCTACTAAAGCTCATTGTGCTTATATTTGAAAAGTGTCCATGAAATGAAATATAGAACATTATTTTGTGGACAGAGAGAAAAATGCCTTGAGTATCTGACTTTGGGTTTGATTTTTATTCTGTCTACCATAAAGATTATTCAAAGGATTTTAATTAGAATAATGACAAGATTGAATTTGTGTTTCAGAAATGTAACTCTAGTCACAATATTGTGAACCAACTAGAAGAAGTAGAGAAGAGAGACTTAAAATTCTTGAAGTGAAAATTATAAGATATTAAACTAACCTAATAACAATGAAATGACTCAAGAAAATGATTTGAGATATATTTCAAAAGAAAAATATGACAGAAATTTGTGAATTATTAAATGTGGGAGATAAAGGGATATATGAAAAGGTACGAAGAGGCATATTCATTATTACATGCACTTTCAATAAATGTCTATAGAACTGTTTTTGACATTTCAGTCTTAAGTATCTATATATAGCATTGCAAGAGAGATAGCACATAGGATAATTGAATATTTAACAGAAAAAAGAAAAGTTCAGTCTCTTACATGTGATTATTGATGTACCAATGCAACATCTGGTGGTTTTCCATTGCATATTGTAAATAAAGACTTACAGGTTGAAAAACGCCAAAATTACTTCAGACTCAATAAGTTAAGTTGAAAACATGAGCATTTATAAAATGTCCATGGAGCATGGTCATGCAGAAATAAGGAGAGAATAATTTGTAAGGGGGAGTTTTCAAGTTCTCACAGAAAGATGTTATACAAGATTATCTGATTTGTTTTTCTCTTTCCGACTTACTTTGCTCTGTATGACAGACTCTAGGTCCATCCACCTCACTACAAATAACTCAATTTCGTTTCTTTTTATGGCTGAGTAATATTCCATTGTATATATATGCCACATCTTCTTTATGCATTCATCTGTTGACGGACACATAGGTTGCTTCCATGTCCTGGCTACTGTAAATAGAGCTGCAACGAACATTGTGGTACATGACTCTTTTTGAATTATGGTTTTCTCAGGGTATATGCCCAGTAGTGGAATTGCTGGGTCATATGGTAGATCTATTTTAATACTGTATGCTAACACATATATATGGAATCTAAAAAAAAAAAAAAAAAAAAGGTTCTGAAGAACCTAGGGGCAGGACAGGAATAAAGACGCAGACGTAGAGAATGGACTTGAGGACATGGCAAGGGGGAAGGGTTAGCTGGGACAAAGTGAGAGAGTGGCATGGACACATATACACTACCAAATGTAAAACAGATAGCTAGTGGGAAGCAGCCGCATAGCACAGGGAGATCAGCTCGGTGCTTTATGACCACCTAGAGTGGTGGGATAGGGAGAGTGGGAGGGAGATGCAAGAGGGAAGAGATGTGGGGATATATGTACATGTATAGCTGATTCCCTTTGTTATACAGCAGAAACTAACACACCATTGTAAAGCAAATATACTCCAATAAAGATGTTAAAAAAAAAAAGATTTTCTGAGTATATCAGTTTCTACATGGAGTTCCAAAATGAAATAGAGAAAAAAATGAAAGCCGAGCTAGAGAAGTTATCTTTAATAAAGTTAGGTTTCACAGTCCCCTGGGCTTTTTTTTTGGTTGGATCTGAGTCTGATAGTGAGGGCTGGGAATATTTGGAAGGTTTAAACAATGGTTAACTCAGGTAAGGGATAGCCTTTCCTCCTCTAATCTCCCCTAAAATCTGAATTTAACAAAATACAGGTTAAATACCATTCTATAGCCTTTTCTTTTGTAAGAGCTTTTATATCGAGATAAGCCTAATATTTTAAAATTAGTGAATTTAAACAACTTGTGAGTATTTTGTAATGTTCTAACTAGTGAAAAATATATGTTCTTCAAATTACACTTTAAAATTTTCAATGATTTAAGGCAATTTACCGATGGAATACATGAATACAAAAAGCTGGTACTATAAATATTTTTAAGTCTTCAGTTTAGGGTAGCAAATGACATAATGAAACACAAATTCTCCTAATAATCTAAGAAAATATTTTCTTTCAATATCTTCATACCACAAATATGCACATTATATATATGGGAGCTGTATATACACATATATATGAAAAAGTGTAAAATATGTATAGATATACACATGTATATATGTTATATATATACATTTTTGTGTGAGTATATGTATAGATACATACACACATGTATCAGTTGAGCTATAGTTAAGAAACTATTATTTAGAAGACATAAAAAATACAAAAATACAAATAAATCTCTGGGGCTAATATTTTATACTTTTAAAGATAAAGCCCAAATTTTGACAAAGTTTTTAGGAACAGCATAATGCAATATACATATATACCAATTTTCCTGCCAAATATTGACTTAAGAGGCAAAACTTTTTCTCATTTTGCTGCAATAGCTCAAAATCTCATGGGGGATCCTCTTTTGGAAACACTTTCAGAGACATTTTACTGGTAATTTAAGAAAATCAATCTCAATTACTTTAAATTCATACCTAATTTTAAACTCCAAATGGATTTTCTCAATGTGATTGCTCACCTTGTTTGCCAGATTTAGATCCAAAAGGGTATTAAAAACAATTAAATTCTCCCCCAAAATATGAAATGTTGCTTCAACAATGAATATTCAAAAGCATGCTCTAAAATATCTGAAGGAAATTTTAGAAGAGTTCTAGTCTTTTTAAGATTAATATGCATTAACTTTATACCTACAGATGACCACGAATTCTAGAATTTTTAATGTATATATTAAGATTCTATCATATTATTATTAAATTCCAGGCTGTACTATTTTACCATCGCATAAATATCAATGTTTAAATACATAAAGTCATTGCTCAGATGTCAAGCTGTCAATTTAATGTTGAAAATATTCTGGCCACCATTCACCATCACTGAATTATACATTATCCTGTCTTAATTGTAAGATATAGAGGCAAAACATAAAAAATATAAACATATTAAAAGGTAGCATGGTTATTTGTTGTTTTGTTTTTGCTCTTTTTTCTATTGAGGTGTAGGAGTTCCTTATGTTTTGAATATTAACCCCTTATCAGATATAGGATTTGAAGATATTTTCTCCCATTCTGTACATTGCCTTTTTAATTTTTTGATTGTTTCTTTTGCTGTGCAGAAGTGCTTTAGCTTGATATAGTCTCGATTGTCTATTTTTGCTTCTGTTGCTTGTACTTTTGGGGGCATATCCAAAAAATTATTGCCAAGACTAATGTCAAGAATATTTTTCCCTATGATTTCTTCTAGGAATGTTAGAGTTTCAGGTCTTATATTTAAATCTGCAATCTTTTTTGAGTTAATTTTTGTGTATGGAATAAGATAAGCATTCAACTTCATTCTTTTGCACACTGACATCCAGTTTTCCTAACACCATTTGTTGAAAATAATTTTTTCTCCATTGTATATTTTTGACACGTTTGTTGAAGGTCAATTGATTATATATGCATGGGTTACTTTCTAGTATCTCTCTTCTGTTCCATTGGTCTATATGTCTGTCTTTATGCCAGTACTGTACCGTTTTAATTCCTATATCTTTGCAATATATTTTGAAATTAGGAAGTGTGATGCTTCCAGCTTGTCAAGGCTGCTATGGCTATTCAGTGTCTTTTTTGCTTCCATGTGAATTTAGGATTTATTTTCTTTCTGTAAAAAATGCCACTGGGACTTTGATGGAGATACAGTTGAATATGCAGATTGCTTTGGGTAGTATGGACATTTTAACTGTAGCAAGTCTTCTAATCTAAGAACATGGGTTGTCTTTCCATTTATTTATGTCTTCTTTAATTTATTTCATCAATGTTTTGTAGTTTTCAGAATGTACAAGTCTTTCATTTCCTTGGTTAAGTTCATTACTAAGTATTTTCTGATGCTATCATAAATGAGGCTGTTTTCTTAATTTTCTTTTTGGATAGTTCATTGTTAGTATATAGAGACACATCTAAATTTTGTTATGTCTATTTTGTATCCTGAAATTTTACTGAATTTGATTAAAAATGAGCAAAGTACTTGAATAGACATTTTTTCCAAAGGAGACGTACAAATGGCCAGATATATGAAAGGGTACTCAACACCACTAATCATCAGGGAAATGCCAATCACAATGAGATATCACCTCACACCTGTTAGAATGGCTGTTAAAAAATATCACAAGGAAATCACATTTTCTGTGGGTCAGAAGTCTAGGCATGGCTTTGATGTGTCTCTGATTTAGGATGTATCGTAGACTGCAGTCAAGGTGTTGGCCGGGGCTGCAGCCTCATGTCAAGGCTCTACTGAGAATGGATCTTTTCTAAGCTCAGATGCCTCTTGGCAGAGTTAGTTTTTTCCATGATATTGGATGTACAGGCCTCAGTTCCTTGCTGCTTCTCAGCAGGAAGCTGACCTCAGTTACTCATGATGTGGGCCTCTCTACAGAGCAGTTCCCAGTATAGTAGCTTGTTCCATCAAAGTCAGCAAGAGAGAGAATTACAAAATAGAGGGGATAATTTTATGTATTCTACCCTTCAGAAACAAGTCATAAGGTCCACCCACTATGACCTTGAGAAATGCATAATACTTAAAGATTTTTCTGAGGTGGACAGTGGTAAATTACATAATGTGGTTATTCTATACTGTATTGTGAAATGTGTCAACATCTGAGAGATCTTCATAACTAAGTGAACCAATATTTTCCAAATGACCAATGCGGATGCAGAAAACTTCTTATATGTCATCCATCACCCTAGCAGAAACCCTAACAGTTAGAGGTTCTGAAGCTTAATATATGTATATGTGTGTGTGTGTATGTGTGTGTGTGTGTGTGTATACATATATATATATATAGAGAGAGAGAGAGAGAGAGCTGAGAACAGTGCCAACAAAATTGGAATGTGGCCACTAAAGGATAGGTAAGTAGGGTTATCTACCAAGACACTTTATTATGCTTCTTAGAGTCTTGCTTGGGAGGGTATCATGCAGTTATGATAAATTTTCATTCTGATCTCAAATCTGTGAGTCAAAGGTTGGATGACATGGTCAACCACTTACATGATGCAGCAACATTAATTTAGGCACAAGAGATCAATAGATTCAAAATCTTGCCTCTATCTCAACTTTCAAAAGGGGAGATATTTTTTAATGCTATGTTAGCTATAATAGTTTGAATGCCTGTTAAGCAGACATTATGTACAAGCACATTGATTTAGTTCTTACGCCAACCTGTGAGATGAATATTTATTCTTTTTAACAGACGACTAACCTGATATTCAGAAAAACATATCTGTCTATACCAATGGGACTGAATTTCTTATTTAATATTATTAAATAGAGTCATTTAATCAAGTTTCTTCTAACATTTACCTAAACTTGTAGAACTTTATAAATGTTGCCAATGTCAACCAAATTTTTTGAATAACTCTGAATATAAAGTCCATAACAAATTTTAAGAAACCTTTTCTCAATGTACAAGAATTTAAGTTTTTCTGTAAGGCCTGTGTTGTATTTAGTGTTTGTGTGTGTGTTACATGTGTGCATATGTGTGGTTGTATAAAAGAAGAAAGAGTAGAACAATTTTATGATGTTCCCTGTGAGCTCCTTTGTGTTACAGTACTTAATGTGTGCTGATCCATCTCTTTCAGTCCTTTAGTTCTAATCAAGGTATTTTTCACAATGGATAATTAGCAGCCTATACAATATTGGCTAATGAAATTCTTTAGAGTTCCTGTTATTATATTGAAAGTGGAATTCATTTTAAAAGATTATGCAAATAACTTTTATTTCATAGGATACTTTCCTTGATTTTTAGTAATTTCTATTGTTTCCATCAATATTGACAAAAGTGAGACCCAAGACCTTTTGGAGTCAAAAAAGCCTTTGATTTCTTCCAATAGAAAATACACAGTGAAGAAGGTTCTGGAAGTTGTTTCCAGGTACCATATACAAAAACGAATTTCTTTTTCTGGGAGTTGCAGTCTAGAATGAAATATCTTCAATAGTGAAAACCCTGATGGGGAAGGAGTGGATATATTAATGTGGCCTCTTAAATAGAGTATGTACTAAAGACTTGGTGATATCAAACTATGAGCAATTTGGCTGAATTATTTTGTGAAGGGTTTAGTACTGAATTTAGCAAATTAGGAGCTGGGAAAAAATCCTGAATTACATATCTCAAATATGCAATACAACCTTAGGAATTAACTTACTGTTTATGAAGTCACAGCAGTACCTGGCCGAAGAGATGTTCCTTTGTTCTGAAATATAATAAAAGACAAATAGGTTTTTTTCTTTATTTTAATCAAGTTAGGTAAATGACTGACAATACTATTGTTCTAAAAGCACAGTTCAGTTGAAAGAAACACCAGATTGTCTCTAGATTATATTCTTCCCCAATGCTCAAATTGTCACTACTCTATTCATCTGGTATTTTACATGCCATATTGAAAGAATATGGAAGTAGTATAGGATTGCTGCAAGAATTATCCTAGAAAAACATAAAAGGTATCTTGATCATTGCAGGGGTCTTTATTCTTAATTTTAGATTCGGTAGGCATTCAAGGCCTTTGTGGAAGCTAGACATGTTTTCCTACCTTAGTTATTAAAACATTATGCCTATATTTGTCTAGGTTTATGTACATTTTAGGAATTTTTCTGCCACCCATCTGATAGCAAGGAATGGTATAGCAGATTTATTCCATTAATACTTAGGAGCTGGTTCAAATTTTGCTTAAAGAAGTAACACTATTTTGAGATGCAACATAAGATAAGGTACAAACCGTGGGCTCTAGTGTGGTAGGAAATAATGTTTTTTTAATCTCATATTTGCTAAACACTCTTACATTATATAACCATTCAGAGTCTTACTTTCCTTATCTTCATAATAGGCACTACTAATCCAGTTGTCCTAAGGCTGTTATGAAAATGGCAAAAAATAGATGACCGATGATGCTAATGTTTTGTGATATTTTCAAAATATTGATAAAGAAAAATCTTTTATGTTTGCTTATGTGCTGTTTTACCAACTAGTCAATAGAGATTATTTTGCATAGTCATCGGACAATTCAGCATTACTTAAGAAGCATTTAAAAATGCACTTTAATATTTGAAATGAAGAACATAAATGTAACATATTAACATTATTAGAACAATAATTCCTATTTAAATGTATTAGGTAATTTTTCTTTGTGGAACTCTATACAGAGGGTTATAAAGTGAAAATCACCTGTTTTGTTTCAATTAGTCATTTGGAGAAAGCAAGGCAAGAAGGAAAGAATTCTCACTTTGCAACCAGACAACCAATGTTTTCAATTCTGTTTCTACTAGATATAAGTTTTTGTGCAAGTTTTTGTGCATGTGGGAATATTTGTTTATCTTTTAAACCTTAAAGTTAGTTTGGCCATCTGCAAAATGAAGCTATTGGTACATCAGTGTTCCTGTAAGGATTAATACAGAGTTTAAGAAACACCCAACACAGTAACTTGGCTCTTAGCAGAATCTAAACAAATATTAGTTTTCATTCTTCAAATTAAGGGAAACAAGACAAATTGGTATATTCTCCTATCTATATATAATTTTCATGCCTGAGGCTTTTTGTTCTTATTTTGATTAATATTTATGGACGGATTCTTGAAGAATAAAATAAATCACATATCTACAGCAGTTATCAGACCAATGAAGCCCCAAATTCTTGTTTAATGAAGGTACCCAGACCACAGTAGACAATGGTTTTCATTCTATTTCAAAAACTAGATTATTACACAACACATTTCTAAATATGAAAAAATTTTAAAGAATACTACATAAACACAATTACAACATAATCACAACTAAAATCTTACCACGTCTATACAAGCATTCATGACTAACATCAATTACTCACTTTTTTCTATAGCGTAGATCCACTGACTCCCTTGGCTAACTCTCAGAGACTGACAATGTAACATTCACCTATGTTCTGGTCATGGTGGTCTTTCTTAGAATTATCTTAATGTTATCATTTATTTGAAGAAGGCAGCATATCATTATAGGTTAAAACCATGATGTGTTCATTTAAAGATCCTGCCTTAATACTGTTTATAGTTAACTGTTACAGAACTAAGTTTTATGTATTGATGAAAGTTCACTGGAACATTTGGAGAGAGCATGTGGCACTCAATGTGCTAAAATTGAAAACTACAAGTTAAGAAAATAAATAGAGATTCAATAATTCTTTTATCATACATGTTCTTTATAATAGTAACAATATGGCAAAACATTTTAATTTGTATTCAATAAATATTTAAGAAGTAACTACCATGTATGATTTTTCATACATGGTTGTTTATAGGGAAAAACCAATGAATATGATCTTTTCCATTATGGAAAAGAGGTAATGGAGGAGACAGACGTTACACAAACAAATATATAAGCCTTCAATGCAAGTTATGGTAAGTACGATGAAGAATGGATTGTTTTGAGAGAATAGGAGAAAAATAATTGAAATTAGTGGGCGTAAGGAAAATCTCTCTGAGAAAGTGACATTGAGCTTTGAACATCCCTGAGCATACTGGAAGACCAAAGTGACTGAACAGAGCGATGATGAGTGGGGAGATAAGAGCGCATGTGAGATGATATCATGCAAGCAGTGTTCAGGAACTAATCTTTTATTCTAAGAGTAATGGACAAATGAAAGTTTCTAAGCAGGTGAGTGACATTTATCAATTAAAAATTTCTTCATAACAAATGTACCTCTCACATAATAGGATAGATGCATTTCATCCAGTTAGAAGTAAAGAAACTTTCTGAAAGTCAATATACACTTTTCACTGCTTTCCTTTATAAAACCAAACAGTTTCCTAAGAAGAGTTAATATGGTGAAAAGGTCTACTTGGTGCCAGGCACTTTCATACAGACGTAATTCCATTGTAATTTATTTTTCTTTCTCCATTATATACAAAATTTTGAAATAATCTGATCCTTCACTTTTGGTCTTTCTAACATCAACCAAACTAAATATTGCATTGAGATTCCACAACTCTAAATTTGCAATACATGGAACATTATTATGTTTTCAATATCACAATGTCTAACAGCATCTGCTTGTGGATACTCACTTCTCGAAACTTCCCTCCTCTAAGCAAAAATCCTCCCACTTCAGTATAAAGTGAATGATGCCTCATTTGAAATTATACTGAAAAAAACCTTTCAAATTGCTAACTAAAATTGTATATATTAAATGTACTCAGAATGAAGAATAACTATTTGAATATGCCTTGTCAGTAGCTGATCATATAAATGGGGTAAATATTTATTGCAGTATAAATGATATATATTTTCCTTAAAATTCAGAATTGCATTAGCCAAATGAATTCACAATAAAAATTCCCATATATTTTTGCTTTGTCGATACCTCAAAAATAAATAAATAAATCGCAATGTATGCTGAGCAAATAAAATATGATCACCTTTTGGGGAATAATCTAGGGGTAGACAAATTTTTAAACAATGCAAACATTTCTAGAATCTGGTATGTCTATGTTTGACTCAACTGTCCTTCTGAGAAGAAGAGATCAGCCCTCACTGTTACAATTTCCTTACACAGGATGAGTTACTATCTGAGCCAAAAATTAATTTGCACCTTAAGAAATGTAAGCGAAGACAGAGTTACCCATCTGCCAGGTAAGAAACTGCTTCAAAACAGAATAAAAGTGTTAGCTTTCCTTAAAATTGAATTTACACCTTGCTTCAGTGGGGTGGACGATAGGTAATGAGTTCGCTCTATTATGTGGTTTATAGTGTCTGCACAATTTTTCTGTACTTTCCCAAAGGATTCCATCTCCTATTTTTATGGACATACAGACAGATACCTGTAGGTGGAGTCAAATTCAGCACAAAAATAGCTCTTCAAGAGGCCAAAAGGTAATTTAATCACTTTATCTGTTTTATATTGGATGTTTTCAAACGACTGGCAAAACTGAAACAATTAGAGAACGATCTTTAAGTACCACCGTTACAAGTGCTACCAAAGGTCACACTTTATCGTTGTTTTAGTACGCTGCTGATTTTGAACTGGCATGTCGGATCCAAAACAGTCTACTGCCCCCTTTCTATAATTATTACTTTCCCTTGAGGTTTTGAGGTGGGGCTTAAATATGTGCTGGATTGAAGTTAAAAAATGTTCATCTAACTCAGTGGTTTGTATGCAGATCACTAGCTGTGCAGCACAGAATATGCTGGACTGTCATAAAAACAATGAATTTTAATTATGGGGGCACTGAGTTCATTAGGGTGCTGAGCAGAGTAAGTAATGGAATCACCAGGGAAGCTACTAGGCGGTAATTAAAATACTCAGGCCAGGAGCCTACTGAGCCTACAAACCAAACAGCATCCCCTGAACCTGAGTGCTAACAGTATCTGTACCCATTTTATTCCCTTGTCTGGAAATTTCTTAGATTATACTCGCCTTGTCCTATCTGAGGGTGTAATCACTCATTTATTCAAGGTATATTGGCATCTACTATATGTTCAGGACACTGATAAAGGTGCCAGGGAAATAGTGACAATTTTTAAAAAATTCAATTCCAAGTTTAGAGCAAAAAAAAGTTTAAAATGCAGGTCTAAATAGTGTTGCTAACATTTTTTATTTTGTTATATTTGGGATTTGGAAGGCAGAGAAGAAGGAAGGAGGAAGGAAGGAAGAAAGGAAGGGAAGGAGGGAGGAAGGGGAAAAATTGCATCTACCACAATCATCATCATTTTATAAAGTACTGGACATTTTAATGACCAAAACATATTTAGGAGGACTTAAGATGAGAATGAATGATGGTGCATTTTATCTCCTAGTACTGCTTTATGGAAAATTCCTTAGGTTGTCTTTATTTGTTCATTTATTTGTAAAAGAATAATAACTTCAACATAGATTCTGACCAGTGTGTAGACCAATATTTGTGAAACACCAGTCAAGAACAGAAAGAGAAAATAGTGACAAATGATAGATGTAAGAAGTTGGTTTGGGATCACACTGGCCAAACAATGACATGGTACAGAAAGTGAAAGATTTCCAGCAGAAAGTGGTAGAAGCTGTGACTTGAAGTTTGAGTAGGAGTTATGGTAGCTTGCATCGTCTAAATAGGTTATAAAAAGTAATGTGTACACAAGAGGCACAAGCAGCCAGGTGACCTCAGCTGAAGAAGACTTTAATCATCAAGTTAGCAGGATGACCTGTACTGTGGATACCAACCAGCCTCTTTCCCTAGCCATCCCTGTCATTGCTTAGTAGGCTCATGAACAAAGAGGCCAGGGTAGCAGGAATGGAGGTTATCCACAGGCTCAGCAACACGGACTTCCACTCTCTAAGGCCAATGTGCTACAGCCACCATTGAGTGCCCTATCTGCCAGCAAGAGAGATCAACACTGAGGTCCCCAATATTGCACCACTCCCCAGGGTGTTCAGCCAGTTACATGGTGGCAGACTGATTACATTGGACCGTTTCTATTATGGAAGAGACAACATTTTATTCTTACTGGAATATATTGATATTTATTCTGGATATAGATTTGCCTTCCCTACATACGATGTTTTGGATAAAATTTCCATCCATGGACTTTCAGAATGCTTTATCCACAGTCATGGTATTATACACAGTATTGCTTCTGATCAAGAAAGTTATTTTCCAGCAAAAGAAGTGTGGCAGTGGGCCCTCGCTTATGGAATTCACGGGTCTTCCCATGCTCCTTACCAACCTGAAGCAGCTGTTTTGATAAAATAATAGAGTGACCTTTTGAAGACTCAGTCATAGTGTCAGCTAGGTTGCAACACCTTGCAGAGCTGGAGCATCTTCTCCAAACGTCTTTATAAGCTCTGAATCAGCTTCCAATATACAGTGCTACTTCTCCAATAGCCAGGATTCACAGGTCCAGAAATCAAGAGGTGAAATGGGAGTAGTACTACTCAATATTATCCCTAGTGACCCACTAACAAAATTTTTGTTCTCATGACTCACTGCTCTGCTGGCCTAGATGTCTTAGTTCCAGAGGGGATAACATTTCTATCAGGAGACACAACAATGATTCCATTGAACTGAAATGTAAGGGAATTATGATGTAGGTTGGGGTGATTCATTCTGACTACCAAGGAGATATTAGACTACTACTCCACAGCAGAGGTAAGAGAGTATGTCTGGAATACAGGAGATTCCTTAGGATGTCCTTTTGTATTACCATGTCCTGTGATTAAGGTCAATGGAAAACTACAACAGTGCGATCCAGGCAGGACTACTAGTGGCCCAGACCCTTCAGGAATACAAGTTTGGGTCACCCTACCAGGTAAAGAACAATGACCAGCGGAGGTGCTTGCTAAAGGCAAAGAGAATCGGAATGGGTAATGGAGGAAGGTAAATGTAAATATCAGCTATGACCACATAGTCAGTTAAAGAAACAAAAACTATAATTGTCATGAGTATTTCTTCCTTATTCTGCTATGAATACGTTTGTGTATGTACCTATCTGTATCTTTGTTTTCCTTTCTCTCTTATTTCTTTATCATATAACATAAGATGAACTGCTTTTATATCATAGTATTTAAGTTTTGTTAATTTTACATCAGAGCATTTAAGTTATGAGGTATCCAGGAGAAGAGTAAACGTCACTCAAGAACTTTGTCTCATCTTCTGGGGAAGGGATTAGTACATTTTCAGTTGTACACAAGAAAGTTGTATCGTGTTAGGTGGAATTATGACCTGGTCATTTTTATTCTTTGGAAATTAAGTAAGGTTAAGGAGATGCATATGTATATACATGTATCGACTAATAGGGGCTTAAGTGGACATCCGTTTAAGTTTAATATTATTTTAAAGACAAGATGTAGAAAAACAGGAGCAAAATAAATGCCTCAGTGAATATTATTAAAACAAGAATTTACCACATAGTTTTGAAAAGCTAAATAAGATACAAATAGCAGTTAACTGTAATAATACTAGGGTATAATTTTTTTGCAAATGGAAGATATCAAGTATTTAATTCTAGGGGTATAATATGTAATGTTCTCAAAAATGGAAGTAGAATTTAAACATTATATGCTCATTTTCTTTGCCCTAATCTAAAATAAACATCAGGGAAACAATCTTTCCTTGAAACGAAAACTTCCTGATAGAATTACAAAGGTATTGTCTCGTGTTTGCTTAAAAACAACAAAAAAAGAGAGAGACAGAAAAGAAACATGTCCAGGTACATGAAGAGAATACAAAGCCAGAGACTTAACATCAAAGAAGAATGATAAATAATATTACATCATGTTGAAGGGACATGTCGAGCAGAACAACAGGTCTGGATTTGAGTCAACGGACAACAGATTATGGAAACACATTAGAGGCAAACTTAGACCTCAAAACGAGGTTGCCCACATTCAACAGCATAGTATTTTGGATACAAAGGTCTTTAAAAATACAATATGTGCACAAAGCTTTAATTGCTTGAAAGTATTATTGTAAACCAAAGATTTTGAAAATTCCAACAGGTGTCCAAGGACTATACTGAATAAATCAGAAATACATGGGGGTTACAAGATGATTACTGTTATTTAAACACAGGAACAATATAAATAACAGGTACCATTATGTTTCTACTTCTGCTTCTATGATTTAGAGATTCTCTCATTAAGATTCTGTAACTCATAAAATCATAAACATACTGACCTTGAAGTTAAGTTAACTTGTTTGATTTCTCCTTTACATCATATAACTTGGGAAGATCAAAATTTTAATTGTTTTGTTTTTGTGAGCAAAGAGTTAGGAAAATCCTCTTTATATTATCTTACAGTTTGTCCTTTGCTCTGGGTGAAGAGAGATTAATTTTACATAGGGATGAACAGGGAAGATAGCTGGGACATTAAAAAGTGGTAAAAGTGATGCTATGAGGGTCTCTTTGCAAATAGGAAGCTCTCTTCGTGGACACAGCTCCTCACAGCCTTGACCAAGTTCCTGCTGAGAGGCCAGAGACTGAAAATACTTATTGTGTAACCAGGTGCCCTTAGAACAAATATAACTTTTGAGTGTTCCAATTGCTATCCTTCTCAAGTGCACATAAACCATTCTCTGACAGACCATATATGAATCCATAAAACAATCCTCAATAAATTTTAAAAGACTGAAATAATGTTCCTTGATCATAATAGAGTAAAATTAGAAATCAATAACAGAAGGAAATTTGAGAAATTCACAAATATGTGGAAGATAAACAACACTATTAAATAATGAAGCAGTCATAAAAGGAAGAAAGATTAGAAAATACATCGACGTGAACAAAACCAAAAATACAACATACCATAAACTTTCAAGATGTAGCTAACACATTACTTATGGGAAAATTTGTGAGTACATGTATATGTAAATGAAAAAAATGTTGAATTCATAATCTAACTATTAGATTACATCTTAGGAAACTAGAAATTAAAGAGCAAATTAAACCCAAAACAAGGAGAATGAAGAAAACAATAAAAATTAGAGCAGAAAAATAAGACAGAGAATAGAGAATCAATAATAAAACCAATAATTGGTTCTTTGAAAAGATAAAAAATTAACAAACATTTAGACTGATGAAATAAAAAAATGACTCAAGTTTACTAAAATCAGAAATAAAAGAGGGATTGTTACTAAAAATCTTACAGAAATTTTAGAAAAAGATAAAAAAGGTAAAATGCAAAAATGTATGCATGGCAACAATTTATACAACCTAGATTAAATTAACAAGTTCTTAGAAAGAAACAAACTACTGAAACTGATATCAAATAAATAGAAAACTTGAATATATCTATAACAAGTAAAGAGACTGAACTAGTAATCAAAAAACTCCCACTTGTAAACTAAAATTCCTCTATAAAATCTATTAATTTAAAATACAGTATTTTTATTACTATATTGTATATTTGAAAGTCACCAAGATAGTAGATCTGAAAAGTTCTCATAATAAGGAAAAAAATTAAAATTTGAGAGGTGATGAATGTTAACTAAGTGTGATGATCATTTCATAATACATACGTATGTCAGATCATTATGTTGAACACTTTAAACTTATACAGTATTAAATTTTAGTTATATCTCAATTCTAGGGGAAAATTCTACTAGCTTAATTAACAATTAATAAAAGAGGGGAAGGAAACCTTGCCCAAAGAAAAATCCAGAACCAGATAGCATCACTGGTGAGATATACCAAACATTTAAGCAAGATATAATATAAATCCTTCACAAACTTTTCCAAACAGCAGAAGAAGAAATATTTTCTAACTCATTCTATGAGGCTAGTATTATCCTGATACCAAAATGAGACAAATACATCACAAGGAAAGAAAGGTACAGACCAAAATCCCTTACAAATATATACACAAAAATTCTCAAAAAATACTAACAGATAGATCTTGCAACACATTAAAAAAATATACACCATGTCCAAGTAGTATGTATCCCAGAAATGCAAGGCTAGTTCAGTGTACAAAAATCAATCAGGATAGTACATTCTATTCATATAATAAAGAAAAAAACACATGAATATTTCACTATATACATAATAAACATTAGACAAAATCTAAGCCTTTCATGATAAAACCAGTCAACAAAGTAGGAATGGAAGGGCACTTTCTCAACTTATGAAAAACCATAACCCATCCAACTCATCAAACTTCGTGGTAAAAAAATGAAAACTTCCCGTAAGACCAGGGACAAGACAAGGATATCTATTCTTACCACTTCTATACTGTATTGGAAGTTCTAGTCAGGGTAGTTATGAGAGAAAAATAAAAAAGAAACACCCAGATTGGAAAGAAAGAAGTAAAGCTACACCAATTACATGTCTACAGACTAATACCAAATATTCCGTAAATGAAATTAGAAAAACGATTATATTTACAATAACTTCAAAAAATACTTAAGAATAAATCTCACAAAAGAAATGTAAGAACATTCATTAAAGTTAATTTTAAAAGACCTCAGTGAATACAAAGGCATCCCATATTCATGGACTGGAAATTTTAATATTCCTAAAATGGTAATACTTCATAAAGTGATATACAGATTCAATTTAATCCCTATATCCCTATAAAAAATCAAGCTTGCTCTTTTGCAGAAATTACAAAATTCATATAGATCCAAAATTCACGTGGAAATTCAAAGGATCCTGACTAATAAAAGCAATATTCTCCTCAGCTATAGGGGGAAAAGGACAAGGAAGACAGGAACCTGGAGAATAACGCAGAAGTGGGGCACAACCAAGGAACGTCCCCACTCCCCAGGTAGGATATCGTTGCAGTGTCTGTCCAGAGGGTTTCAGATAGCTGTGGACTGATGACTACTGTGTTGGTGGGTTTTTTCCTCATCTTTCATTCTTCTTTTATTCTAAATGGGAGTTTGGGCTGCTGTTATACTATCCTTTGTACTGCATATTTAATATCTGTGTTATGGTTCAAACACAAAAGCATCAGCTATGTCTGGACATGACGGGAAGGAGTGTGTGTCACCTGGAAACCCTGGATTTAAAGCTAAAGTGACTGCCTAAAGCTAGATATTAGACTTTGTGATGTGTCCCTTTGCAAGGAATGAGCACATTCTGTGTGATAAAGAATGAAATCAATTATTGACAGTTAGATGAGGCAGATGCTTGCAGGATAAATGTTGTGTTTTATCAACCCCACATTTTCTTTTTTCTGGGTGCATATACTGTCTTTTCCATGCTGCCTTGCAGTTAAGACCATGTGACTGTGCTCTGACCAATGGAATATGGGTGGAATATGAATGATGTCTGCATGCCTAGAACATAAAACCTGAAAAGTCCCCCACAGCTTTTCCCTTTCCCTTACCTCCTGGCTGGATTCAAAGGAAACTGGGTGGGAGTCTGAGTCCAAAGCTTTGGAGAATCCACATATTTGATGGAGCCTGAATAAGAGCACACTGCAGAACCTCCTGTGCCATGGGAGAGCAATAAAGCTGTAATACTTTAAGTAACTGAGATCTTGGGGTGTTTGTGTTGTTACCGTAGTTAACCAGATGGTATGGGATGCTCTAGCTTCATCCCTTCCATTTCCTTTCTTCCTCACAGGATTCCTCTGGGGATTCTTTATGACTATTGATCTATTTCAAGTGTGCTCCCTCTTCACTTTTCACTGGTGCTTAGGAGGGAAATGTGAAATTTCTGGAGAAATATTTTCACATGAGGAGACAGAGAACTCATGTCTGTGTTGTCACTGGGCTCTGGATCCTGTAGTAGAATCGACTTAAGTGGAGACTAATACAGCTGTGGGAATTGCAAATATAAGAAATGAGGAAGAAAATGGCTTGCAGTTTTTAGGGTAAGGCAATGGTAGTGGTAATAGGAACACATAGGCAGCTGGAGTAAGATGCCAGATCATTTTGTTTCCCAGAGAGTAACCAGGAGAGGCTTGCATAGAGGGTACATAGACTTAATTGTTCTCCACTGAGCCAGTGGAGGAGAGTAGGGAATGGCTCTCCTGATTCTATCGGTACCACACTGGGATTACGGCCACTCCATGTCCTCTCAGGGATCTGAGAACACTCCTGTTTTACTCTCTTTGATTAAAACCATAGGTGATCTATGGACAGAAAGCGTCCTCGCAGTACCTCTGCCAGTTCCCTGGGGGGCAGAGGTGTGGAGCTCACCATCGAGTCCCCACCCATACTGGCGGCTGAGCCCATTTCTCAGATGCCCAGTGCTCCTGACAGGATCCTTAACTCCGCTTCACCCCGTGGCATTTGTGTGTGTGTGCGCGTGTGTGTATATATGTGCACGCGCGTGCACGCATTCTTGTGGCCTTTATTATAAGCCTCTGATCCACAAGTTTTTTTTAAAGAAAATATTGTTGAGCACCATCTGTATATCCGGAAATTTCCTAGGGGCTGGGGCTGCAACAGTAAACAAAATAGGAAAGAAGCATGCCCTGATAGTGTTTACATTCTAGTGAGAAAACTGGAATTAGAATTCATGCCACACTCTCTGTTTCTGTTCTGCCCTATCCCTGATATTCCTGAGTTACCCATTTCCCCAATAAATGATTTTTTCTATATCCACATACTATATTAATATTAATGTTTTTTTAACTACTGACATATAATGCCAGCATGCAATCTGGGCATTCATCTGTGTGAACTTTTCATGTTATGTCAGGTTAATCATTCAAAATTCTGACTGGCATTTTATGGATATAGAATAAGGGAACAGACAGCACATGCACAGATTTTTTACTCTACTGTGCTAATCATTGGCCAGATTCACGTTATTTAGTGATCTACAGGCACTTAGAATCTATGTAGAAATGTAAGATCTTTTTCCCTGAGTAACTCTTTTATAACAGGAGGGGCAAACAGGTAAAAGTTGTCTGAGGCGGTGCTGTAACAGTTACTATATTTGAAATCTTCAACAAAGTTCTTAGTTTTCAAAAGTGATATATACCATGCCCAAAAATTACTTGAAATAAGATAAATTTTTAAAACTGATTTTTAATTTAGGACTTAAATAATACTTTGGTGGTTAAAATACTTAAAATAATTTTATCTAAATTCTTTTGTAGAAGGAAATAAGAGAAGAAAAAGGGGACAATTACATTCAGTTTTCTCTTTGTACTTCTCTCTCGAGGAATAAAATGTCATAGTATACGAAAAGTCTTAGTATTTTTACCACACTGTGACTACGAAATTTTTTAGATTGATGTATTTCATTGTATAAAAGACTGAATCAAAATTTTGGTGACATATCAAGGGTTATTAGTTAAAGATGGCCATTCTTCCTTGTACTTTTGCCCTTTATCCTACACTTTATGCTACTGTGCTCCACAGAAAACACATATTCATTTCTTTAGCTGCATACAAATACCCTCTTAAATTCCTATCCAATAACTAGATTTTCCATACAAGTTTCACAATAAAAGTGTAGAAATAATTTATCAATCCTGGAGGCTAATACTGAATACTTTGTTCAATAAGACAGAAACACTGCATTGTTTTCAAGTGCTGGCAACTTTCTTGTATCAACCGTAAGTGCCACAGTTGGGTTTCTGATTCTGTCCTCTAAAATTCAGTAGCCTGTGCTGAAATACATCTGACTTTATTGCATCTAGTCATATTTTTCCACCATCATTAATCCAGTCATTATCAGCTCCTGCTGTGTCCAAACCACCTGTTTGCTCCATCTCTGCTTTCTCTGTATCAGTTGCTTGCATCCTTTCTTTGCATGGTTTTACATCTACTTCTTCATTAGGTACAGATGAAGATTGTTGCTTCCAGTCTGCCAAAAATGTACTGGAACCTCCACTTCATTTTTCTTGTCATAATCTTGCTTTACATAAAAATGAATGAAACCTTTAGTCCTTTCATGCAGTTGTAAAGCCTAGTGACAGCTTTGTAAACTAAATATTTAGAGGAATGCAGTTGGTCCAAAGTGAGTGCAGATCTGGATATAACATGGTACCTTAAGCAAGAGATGGATATTTTGAAACTCCTGAAGTAGATTACTTAGACTGATATAAATGTTTTCATAAATTATTACAAGCACTATTGAGATAAAGTGTACACCTTTGTTATATTAATTAACCATCTCTAAAACACCACAACATATCTTTGAGGTCTAATCAATTTTTTGTGTAAGAAGGAGAGACAGACAGAGAGAGATGCCTTGGATTAAATATTTTTCAAGTATATCATTGAATACTTCACTAAGCACATTTTACTTAATCATCTGAAAAGAAGCTATATTGCTTCATTATATCATATATTTATATATATATTTAAAATATTCTAGGTAAAGAGCAGTAGTTTCACTTGAACCTGCAGAATCATGATTGCCTTTAGCTCAAAATAATCCTCATGCAAAAAGAAAAAATAATCCTCATGTCACATTTTGGGGAGGCCCATTCTGAACCCCTATATGTGCTACTTCAGGCCTACATTGTAAATATCTATCTCCTACAGGTGGCAGAAAATTATTCCAAGAAACAGTAACTGAAAACTTCCCTAACCTGGGGAGGGAAACAAACATCCAGGTCCAGGAAGCACAGAGAGTCCCAAACAAGATGAACCCAAAGAGTTCTGTACCAAGACACATTATACCTAAAATGGCAAGAATTAAAGTTAAAGAATCTTAAAAGCAACAAGAGAAAAGCAACTAGTTACATGGAACAGAACTTCCGTAAAACAATCAGCTGACTTTTCAGCAGAAACTTTGCAGGCCAGAAGGGAGCAGCGTGATATATTCTATTTGTCAAGAATATTATATTTGTCAAGGCTATCATTCAGATTTGAAGGAGTGATAGACTTTTACACACAAGCGAAAGCAAAAAAGAGTTCATCGGGGCTTCCCTGGTGGTGCAGTGGTTGAGAATCTGCCTACTAATGCAGGGGACACGGGTTCGAGCCTTGGTCTGGGAGGATCCCACATGCCACGGAGCAACTAGGCCCGTGAGCCACAACTACTGAGCCTGCACGTCTGGAGCCTGTGCTCCGCAACAAGAGAGGCCGTGATAGTGAGAGGCCCGTGCACCGCGATGAAGAGTAGCCCCCACTTGCCACACTAGAGAAAGCCCTCGCACAGAAACGAAGACCCAACACAGCAAAAATAAATAAATTAATTAATAAACTCCTACCCCCAACATCTTCTTTAAAAAAAAAAAAAAAGAGTTAATCACCACTAACCTAGCCTTACATGAAGGGCGGGGCTGGGGGGTGGTTCAAGGCAACTCTTACACAGGAGATTCAGGGAGTAGGAGTGTAATTGGTTTAGAGAGGCATGGCACATCTTTGCAATATATGGGGAAAATTCTGTCACTCCTTTAATGTGCTGTTTATACAGTAATTCCCTTTTCCCTTCCTGGTGAGTTTCACCTACTGACAATTGGCCAGGTTTCATAATTTTTCAGTTACCTACACTTCCTATTATAATCTCATTTCAGTATTTAATCCTTACTCTTATTTTCTTTATTTCCCTTTTATTTCATTCTACCCAATACTCCTTTTTTAAAAACTATTTGAATATTTAATAAATGCACACAGAGAATATAAATGAGAGTGGGAAAATAATGCAAATACTCCTGTGATCATCCTCAAATACACATACATAGGTTTAATCACACTTAAATACATAGAACTATGCCAATCTCCTAGGCGCCCTCTGACCCCGGGTCCTCACTGTTCCCCTCCCCTAACATCTCATTCCATGGAAGTAAGTCATTTCTTGAATTTTGTATGTAACTGCTCCTCATTGCTTTCACTAGATTTACCACATATGTGCACATTCCCCAAACAATATATTGCTTCCCTTTTGCAGGCTTTAAGCTTTATATAAATTGTACCACAGTATAGTTTTTTTGCAGTTTTCTTTTTTTTTCCACTCAGTGGAATATTTGTGAAGTTAATCCATTGTTGGGAAATTTATTCACTTTCACCGTTGTGTTGTATTTCATCCTTCCCCTGGGCTGTGGAGTTCAAGCTTTTTTCAAGCATCATCAGGTGAAGCAATACATTTTACATTTTACATTAGTAAGGTGATGCTTTAAGATCATGTGAATATTCTGTTATACCCTTTAACCTTGGTAATGCTTTAATTTTACTTTTAATATTTTTGTGTTCTAAATTTTAGTTTATTCTCATTAAAATAAAGATTGCTAAATTCTTTTCAAACCTATCAAGACTTTTCTTTTAATGGGATATTTATTTGAGGGTTTATGACACATTTAGATTTATTTCTGCTAACAACTTCTGAGCTTCATTTATGCAGCTTTTCTTCTTCTTTTACAATAATTCATATTTTTTCTTCTAGTTTTTCTAACTTTTTCCTTTACATTATTGAAGTAGTACTCTGTTTCTCTCTTCAGAGGGTTTTCCAGCTCTTTCAATATTCACACTTAAAATCTAAATTAGTAAATATATTTTTATCGTTCTTTTGAACGTATTAATACTAGAAACACTAACAGTGATTAACCTTCCCAATTTATAGTATGTTTTGTCTAAAGTTTTTAGTCTACACTCACAAATTAGACACTGATATTGTTGTTTGTTGAATGAGTGTTTACTCCTGTGTTTTTCAGAATCTTCAATTATCATTCCCTTTTGCAACTCAGACACTCTTAAGATCATTTTGCTTCTTTGCAAAGTAATTCCTTTAGAAATTTTGATTATGCAATGTGTGGCAAAATCTCCAAGGATTTGTTTGTGTGGGAAAAGTATTATTTCACTTTTTTTTCATAAAAATGTCCAAGGTACCAAATTCTAGGCTATTAGCTATTTTTTAAATAAGATACTAAAGGTATCTTTACTGACTTAGAGCTTTCCATTAATTGTTCTTATACTCTAAGTGAATGCTCCTTTCTTCCTAGCTGTCATTTTTATTAAACTTTTTATTTTGAAATAATTTTAAGTTAACATGCAATTGTAAGAAATAATACAAAGAGATCTTGTGTACACTTTATCCAGTTTCCCCATTGGTAACAACTTGAAAATCTGTAATACAATATCATAACTAGGAAAGTGACATTGACATAATTAACCAATCTTGTTCAGATTTCCTTGGTTTTACATGTACTCATCTATGTGCTTGCACATGTGTGCACGTGTGTGTCTATGCTTAGTTCTATGCATTTCTATCAGAGGTGTAGACTGGTATATCCAGCATCAGAGTTCTGTCACAACAAAGATCCCTTGTATTGCCCTTTTATAAACATAACCATATCCTTCCGACCCTCTCCCCATCTTGACCTTCCTGTCTTGATTCACTGACTAATAGTAATTTGTTCTCAATCTCTATTTTCTTCAATTAAAAAAAAATGTTAGGCAAAAGAATTATATACAGGGAATCACACAGTATGTAACCCCTTGGGATTGACTTTCATCACTCAGCATAATCCTCCTGAGATTCATGGAAGTCATTGTGTGTATTAGTTGTTTGCATCTTTTTTTTTTTTTTTTTTTTTTTTTTGCGATATGTGGGCCTCTCACTGTTGTGGCCTCTCTCGTTGCGGAGCACAGGCTCCGGACGCGCAGGCTCAGCGGCCATGGCTCACGGGCCTAGCCGCTCCGCAGCATGTGAGATCTTCCTAGACCAGGGCACGAACCCGTGTCCCCTGCATCGGCAGGTGGACTCTCAACCACTGTGCCACCAGGGAAGCCCAAAATCCATTAATTCTTATACTACTTCTGAAATCATACAAATTCGGGTTTACAAGGGTTAACTGTAAAGGGTTAATTGAATCTTTTCTTTAAAACTGGGACTCCCTCTAGGCTGTAAACTGCAATTTTGAAGCATAGGGCAGGCATCCTTCCTATTTTTAGGTGTGTTGAATGAATTATATAAATTAACCATGAAATGAGCTGAGAAGGGTGTTTGACCCATCTGAAGTAGCTACTGAGTACTACTTTTTTGCTCAGTCATTCATATACTCCATTCCATTTGATTCTCACTACAGAAATGTGATTTGTCAACATTTGCAGATAAGGAAACAAAGCTTCAGTAGTTTTCACTAGTATTATAGGGGTTAAATGGTTAGATCTGGGTTATGAGCCCAGATCTAATATCAAGACCAGTTTCCTTTAACTTCTCTACTATTCCTCCAGCTATCACTCAGTTTGGGGGTACTGCTTCTAGAAAACACTTTCAAATGTGTCTGCTTGACTTCTGAAACCTTTGCCCATAGCCCTGTTATTGGACTGCAGCATTACAAACTGAACTATAATTACCTGATTATGTAACTATCTCTTTGAATGATATTTTGGAACATTAAGAGTAAGAAAAACATGCATTTTCCTTTTTTGCACTCCTAGCACATAACAGAATGACTTTCATGTAGTAAGCAATCAATCAATCTTTTAACTTAATCCATGAGTGGCTGGCTTGGATGAAGTTCTCAGAAATTAGCCTTCAGGATAAGTGATGAGTTTACGTGTGTGTGTGTATGATTTAAATTTCTTAACATATATCTTTCTGTAACAAAATGCTATTTTTTCAAGTTGATTATGAAATATTAGTTATCATAGCAAATATTTTTTTTCACTAGTTTGTATTTAGTCTCATTACAACCATGAAGAAATTACCCCTAACATTCCCTAGAGGTGCACACTGGAAAAGTATTTTCCATTATACCAAATAATAATTTTCTGAACAAGTTCACATATTTAAAAAAAGACTAATTAAGCCTCATTTTTTTTACCTATTTCAGATAATCCAAATAATAACCTTTTTATAACCTTGACAAATCTGTGAATGTTAATAAGCTTAAGAGGGGGAAATGGAAATGGAAACCTTTCTTCGATAATGGAAAAACCTAATGATTTTATAAATAAGAAACACACTTCTTAGCATAGCTCCTTTAATTAGCTCAATCCCGCCTATGAATTGAGAAGCTCCAAAAATATCACCAGTTACATATTATAAAAATGCCCTGTATTTTGTTTATAGACACTATTTCTATAATCAGCTCAATTTGTTTATATGCCTAGTTGTGTCTTTGCACAACTCTCTACCCACCCCCTGTACACGTTGCTTATAATGAAATTTAATCTCTCATATTCCATCAAGAATGAAAACTAAGGTGAAATAATTCAGTAATGTTAGTTTTCTTCCTTTATTTCTGACCTTCATGATGTAGAAATGAAGGCATAATTTCCTGTGTTAGTCAGTTACAGATGTATTTTTGCTTAATATAATAATTCAAAAACACCATAGAATAATGGAAGTCCACAGCAGTATCATATTATTAACTTACTAAGAAGTAAAGCATCTTTTCTAATCAGTATTTCATGTAAGATGAAGAGCATTTGGCATAGACGTATCACCCTAAGTGGGTTGTCATCATCAAGAGCGTCAGGTTAATCTGAGACTTCCCTAAGTAGTGTAAATAAGTTATGGCACGTGCTCTGATTTCTTTCAGATATTGCTTCCCATGCTACTAACATTATGATACTAATCAGAACAATAATATCGAAGAACTGGTGGTACCTAATCCAATACAAATATATTTTTAAGATTAACATAGACAAAGTGTATTATTTACAATATTATCATGAATAATAGAGACACATGAGTGAGTCAATTTACTGACAAATACTTTATGTTATTTTATTGAGCAAATTGACATGCCAGTTATAACGTTAAGTTTAGCTCTGTATGCGAATTGTCACTAAAAATATGCACTACAATATTAAAATATTTATATAGCGAAAAGTTGGAAATAAGAAAATGCCTCCCAGCAGTAGACAGTGGCATATTACACAGTAATGGGAATTAATGATCTAGCATTAAACACAGCAACATAGATCCATCTCAAACCATAAGCAAGAGAATCCAGGCACAATGGTTAACAACTGCATGGTTCCATTTATATATAATTTTAAAACAGGAGAACCTAATCTTTAGTGTTGGAAGTAAGCATAGTGTTTACCTTTCAAAAGGTAGTGGCTCCAATGGAGTAGGAGGCATTATGGGTCAGTGGAATATTGTTTTCCTTGACTAGAATACTAGTTACACAGCTGTGCTCAACATTTCAAGAATTTATACAACTGAACATTTCTGATCTTTGAACTTTTATGCATATATGCTATATTTCAAAAATGAATTCCAAAGCATATAACTAACACTGAGAGAAAGCATCTGAAGTTTCAATAATATTCACAAGATACAGAAAATAACTTATTACAAGTTAAGAAAAATAATTTACATTTATCTAATAATTAAGCTCCTATGTCTTTTTTCCTTTTAGAAACTCTTGGTTTGTTAAAAAATAAAGAATAAAACTAAGAAAAGTAATGCTAACTCAACACTATTATTTAGACCAGGAGAAATGATCACTTAATATAGGATACAATACATTGAATCAAATGGGTAGAAATTAAGGACTTGTTTTAATCTTTTGTTTCATTGATTCTGAATAAGAAAACAGAAATTATTTGCTCTTGTATAAATGTGTGTTGAACTGCAGAGATATGTTTTTCTCATGTTCCACTCAATTGAATTCCAGGAGAGTATACTGACCTCATTTTAATTAGTAAACATTTTCATGGTGCATTGATTTTAATATTTTGTGAATTTGTATGTTATTTTAAATAAATTACTCATAACCTTGCTGACCTCCTTTTTCTTGACGTGATGTATGTTTTATTATTTTCATGAGTGTTTTTATAAACTATAATTAAAAAACTGGTTATTTTATTGAATGTACTTAAGATTTTTGTAAGTATTCTTGAATCCTATTGAAATAATGCTTCTCTGGGTATCTTACAGAGTTTCAATTACATTTAATTTCTATTTAAATATTGAGTTCATTAAAAAATGCCAGACTAATGCCTCTGCTCTAGTAGAATGAAGAAAATATATATAAAACACATACATGTATATGTATATTTTGCATATATATATACATATATAAATATAAATATATAAACTGGGTAAGAAATAAAAGCAACAGGATGGTATTATCAAAGATATGATGTTTGTGGTTCCATTTCCAGAATGCTCCAGACCTTATCTTTGCACGAATTTGGAAGGATGGTGCAGTCTCAAAAGGGCAATTTCCACTTTAAGTAGGCACTCAATTGAGTTAATATTGACAAAAAAATTTTTCCCAATTCTATACTTTTATTATCTTAAAAGAAATAGTTTCATTTAATATAGTTGTATTGGGTTGGCCCTAAAGTTCATTTGGCTTCTTCCATAAGATGTTACGGAAAAACCTGAACAAACTCTTTGACCAACCCAATACTTGCACTGTGTAGTCTCAGTCTCTTCTTATTGTCATGGTTCCACCCTCTTGTTCACAATAATGACATATTACCTAAAATATCTTGGACTGCTAATAACCGATAGTTTATCAAAATTCAGTTAAAGATGAGAATCATGAAAAATATCCAGAGACCTCAAATATTTTAACTTAAAACATTTGTCTGTGCATTTATTCAACAAAATAACAGTGTTTTATGCAATATGGGAGAATTTTTCTTTGTAATACTACTGCTGATTACAGTTCTGACTCATCTTTCTAGCATAAATCATCTATAATTCAACATCTACAGTTTCCAATTCAGCATTCTTTAGAGTATCGTGTGTGCGCATTTTTATCCTTTAATAGTTGTATGGCACAACTGGTTTTAAATTCAGTGCCATGACTTTTCAAGAATTCCAAAAGATTTGGTATTTTTTATAGAAACATTTATTCTCTTTCTTTTTATTTGGTTCATGTAAGATTTAATTAAGTTACGTAACTGCAATAACAAGGACAGCAGGCATTAATCAGTTTGGGAACAAATATGACTAACTCTCAAACATACAGTTCGACTGATGACAGTGGAGGCCACCAACATATTAGAGAGTGGAGCACGAGGAGTGAGAACACAGAGCACCAAGAGCATCATTCCACATGCTTTACAGAAGAAATGGAGTTCACTTGTTGATCCAGTGAATCCACTGCATTGAGGTCGATTAAGGCAAGTTCCAACTGTACATGACTCTCATTTTTATTAAAATCTGAACATATATTTTTGGGTCAGAAAATGTGAATATTTTCCATAAAGTATATCTCAAAGTCCTAAAAGGATAACTAAGACTCTAAAGGTTTTATTTCAACTGCTGTGGCTGAAAAGCCTGGGGGTGTGAAGTGACCATGGAAAATTTAGAATCACTGTGAGATTCAATGTCATTATCACCCAAAGGACAAATCATCTGAGGGTTTGGCTGATTCTATCTTCACACTTAGCAGCACAAATACTATGGCAATGTCAGCACAGCTCCAAATAGGCAACACAAAGAGGTCAACATGATCTGAAATATGCACTTCTCATAAAGAAATACCTCTGCTATCTGGCTTCCTTTGCCTTTTATCCTTTTGTCAAAAATAATTTAGAAAAAGATTCAGAGATGCAGTGAGTTAATGTTATAGGAAAAACATTACCATGCAACACTGCCTGGTAATTTTTAAAATACCAAAACAAAACAAAACTTTAAAATATTTGAATCTTGGAGACATTCTAATTTGCCTGAGACCAGAAGGATTGAAATAACTGACAATATAGCTGCATATTGATGATCTAGAGATGGAACCTTATTAGGTCTTAGATAGTACATCCAGTTGAAGAACAGAAGCAAAATCCAGAGAACTTCCCTTGTAGAATAAGAGCTCCAACAAGATTCTGTGCATAACCATGCCATTAAAGGATAATGATTCCTTTCATCTTGTAGTAAAATTGATGACCGACTTAAAAGCAACTTTTGTTTTACTTTTTAAAAATTTAAGTATAGTTGATTTGCAATATTATATTAATTTCAGGTGTATAACATAGTGATTCAATATTTTTATAGTTTATATTCCATTTAAAGTTATTACAAAATAATGTCTATATTTCCCTATGCTGTACAATATAGCCTTGTTGTTTATCTATTTTATACATAGTAGTTTGGATCCCTTAATCACATACCCCTATTTGTCCCTCTTCAATTCCCTCTCCCCACTGGTAACCAGTTTGTTTTTTTATATCTGTGAGTCTTTTTGTTTTGTTATGTACATTCGATTCTTTTATTTTTTTGATTCCACATATGTGATAACATACACTATTTGTTTTCCTCTGTCTGACTTACTTCACTAAGAATGATACCCTTTAGGTCCATCCACATTGTTGCAAATAGCAGAATTTCATTCTTTTTAAGGCTGAGCAATTAATATTCCATTGTAAATATATACATCGATGGACACAAGTTGCTTCCATATCATGGCTATTGTAAATAATGCTGCTATGAACATTCGGGTTCAGGTATCTTTTTGAATTAGTATTTTCATGTTTTGGATATATAACCAGGAGTGGAATTGCTTTATCATATGGTAATTCTATTTTCAGTTTGTTGAGGAAACTTCATAATGTTTTCCATAGTGACTGCACCAATTTACATTCCCACCAACAGTGTACAGGGGTTCCCTTTTTTTCACAACCTCACCTCACCAACATTTGTAATTTTTAGACTTCTTCATGACAGCTTTTCTGTCAAGTGTAAGTGATATCTCATTTTAGTTTTGATTTGCATTTTCCTAATGATTAGCAATGTTGAGCATCTTTTCAGGTAGCTGTTAGCCATCTGTATGTCTTCTTTGGAAAATTTTCTATTCAGGTCTTCTGACTGGTTTTTAACCAGATTGTTTGTTTTATAGGTATTGAGTTGTTTGAGCTGTTTTTATATTTTGGACATTAATCCCTTATTGGTCATATCATTTGCAAATATTTTCTCCCTTTCAGTAGGTTGTCTTTCCAATTTGTCAATGGTTTCCTTTGCTGTTCAAAAGCTTTTAGTTTAATCCGATAACTTTATCTGAAATGACATTTGTAAACAGAATACTTGAGATAGTGGTAAAAGGATAAAAAAGTCTGCTTTTGGCAGTAATGGAAAATGAACTTAACTTACAGAATATGTTCCATTATAAAATGTTAAAGTAAAATATCACAGCATACCAAAAGATCTTTGTATTTGATTTAGTACTACTGTCATTGGTGGTGGGCATGACTTATTAAAGTAGTAAAATAAATGTGTAAAACTTGATATGAGAAATTATGTAGCATTTATTATGCTAAGCCAGTTTCTATAATAGAAACCATTATAGACATGGTCAAATAGTATTAGAGATTACAAATTCTAGATAATTATTACTATTTTATTAAGAGAAATTAAAAATTGCAAACAGAAAATGTTTTTTGAGGGGAAGATGCATTTCTAAATAAGATCAAATAAATTATAGTTACGTTTATGTAGATGGATGAATCAGGTAAACTTATGGTGGAAGTTTAAAAATAAATGAATTGATGAGCATCAGTTCTATACAAAATTCCAAAGGGAAAAATTTCAGAGTTATTTCTAGCTCCTACTGCACAATAGTTCTCAAGAAAAAGATGAGAAAGTCAACAAGTATGAAGTGGAAAAGGTATGAAAAGGAACTACCAGCTATCCAAAACACTATGCAACATGCTTCATTTACATGTATCTTAATGGACATAATTAATTAGAGATTTAGATTTTTGCTGTGCAGATTTATCTCACTAAGGACATAGGTTTGTGGCTGCTGGTAGAAAATAATAAAGCATACAACTAATAAATAATAAATAATATCTCCTAGGGATTTTTTAGTTTAGAGAGTACTTTCAAGTGCCTTGTTTCATTTAATTATTATAATAGCCTTGAGAGGTAATATTACAGCTTATTTATTGAATAGAAACCAATGCCTCATGAGTCCAGTGGAGGCCAGATTTCAGAAGCGAGATTTTGTCTCCAAAAGAACCTTGTGAGTAAGGCAAATCTTTCTAGCTGGAGCACCACAGATGCTGGCAGTATAGCAAGAAGACTGAAGATGGGAACTAAATCAGATATGATAGAAGTGAAAAAGGGAAAACTTGAGAAGTAAAGTAGGGGTAGAAGGTAATTATAGGTCTAACAACAAAGTTAATTTTGTTTGCTTCTTTTATTTATTATTTTATGATAATTTTTATTTTATTTTATTATTTACATCATTTAAAATTTTTATTTAAAAAAAATCATGCAGAAAATAGTCATTGAGTACTCACTGTGTGCCAGACCCTCTCCCAGACTCTGAGCATACAGCAGAGAATAAAACAGACACAATCACTCCTGTGATGGAGTTTACATTCTTATGAGGATAAAAAACAACAGCAACAAAAACTGAATAACTTAATGTGAGATAATAGTAGGGCAATGAAGAAAAATTCAGTAGACTAAGGGAATATAGAGTTAGACGTGTGCTCTTTTAGATAGAGTGGTGAAGAAAGCCCCTTCTGAAGTTATAATTCTTGAACAAAATAGAATAAAAGGAGTATAAGAGGAAGCCATGATAATATCTACGAAAGAGTGTTATCTACAGGTGGATCAAGGAGGTGCCAAGTCCTGGGCTGGAGCAAGAACTCATATTCAAATAAGAGCAGTGAGGGCAATGACTAGATAAGGGAGAAATGAAATGTAGAAATGTACTTGGCAAAGCAGCCAGAGGTCAGATCTCATAAGGTTTTCAGACCATGATAAGAATCTGAATTTTATTTTTTGTTTAAGAGAAATTTGGAGAACTTTGATAACAGCAGTGAAAAAATATTATTTCTATTTTTACATAATCACACTGGCTACCTTATGGGGAGGAGACTACTGTGGAATAAGTTTGGAAGTAGGGAAATCAGTTAGGATAGGGGTCCCCAACCCCCAGGCCATGGGCCGGTTCTGGTCCACAGCCTGTTAGGAACTGGACCACACAGCAGGAGGGGAGTGGCGGGCGAGTGAGCAAAGCTTCATCGGCTGTTCCCCATCGCTTGCATTACTGCCTGAATCATGTCTTCCACGAAACCGGTCCCTGGCGCCAGAAAGTTGGGGACTGCTTAGTTAGGAGACTGCAAAGAAAAAATTATTTGCCTCGTAAGGGTATATTTGTGGATTCAACCCGTGCGGTGGCAGTAGAAGTGACAGGTAGTCATATGCAGAAAATATTTTCAAGGTTGAGCCAACAGGATTTGTGATGCATTGGATATTGGTTACTAGAGAAGAGAAGAGTCAGGTATGCCAGTTAATCTTATAATCTGAGCAAGCAAGTGAACAATGATGCCGTTCATTGAGATCAGGACCCTAGATGAAGAGCAGATTAGAAGAAATTCAAAGTTTTTGTCCAAGATATGTTACATTTGTGATGTTGACCTGAATGAAAATAACAACCTGTTAGAGGAGTCAAGGTTGTTTACTGGGATTTCCCTGGTGGCGCAGTGGTTAAGAATCCGCCTGCCAATGCAGGGCACACAGGTTCGATCCCTGATCCAGAAAGATCCCATATGCTAGGGAGCAACTAAGCCCGAGCGCCGTAACCACTGAGCCTGTGCTCTAGAGCCTATGAGGCACAACTACTGAAGCCTGCATGCCTACAGCCCGTGGTACGCAACAAGAGAAGCCACCACAATGAGAAGCCCGTGCACCGCAACGCAGAGCAGTCACCGCTCGCCACAACTACAGAAAGCCCATGAGCAGCGACGAAGACCCAACCAAATAAAATTAATTTATTTATTTTTAAAAAGATTGTTTACTAATTTTTAGAACTTGGAAGAAGAAAAATGACCAGTTACAAAGGGTTTTAAAGAGTGGGCAGTGTGATGGGTGGAAAAAGATGAAGAAAGTAAAGACTGTGTAAACCAAGTGAAAAGGAAAAAAGAAATTGTTAAGGAGAGGATAATTAATAAGCTATAAAATGCTCCTAGACGTTGGGTAAATTGATGAAGCTTGGCCTGTGGCTTTGCAAACAGAGAATAAAGAATAAGAGGCAATTTGTGACATAGTGGAGACAGAACTTGAAGTGAAGTATGTATAAGTATGTATAAGACAGAACGGTAAGGGAGTAGAGAGGGGGAGTATGAACAGTTATTAGGAAAAGGTTTGCCATAAAGTGAGACAGGAGACAGAGACAGAGGGAACTGTAAAGTCCAGGGAAGTGAAGATGGTTTTTATTTGTTTTTGTTTTGTTTACGGTAGGGCTTTGAAATCTTTCCATGATTTGCATCAAGATTTATAATGGATCTAAGTAGACTGGGTTTTTTAAGTTTTGGCTAGACATGGAGCTGGGGACAGGTAAGGACATGCAGTCAGGTATGGGTAAAATATGTGATGTGCAGAAATAACTGCTGGAAAAAATAAGGTTCATAACTTTTAGGAATATCAAAACATTCTAAGCAAACTAGAGCAATTTTAAGGAGACATAATGTCTGTTGTGAAAATTAACTTAAATTCTAAAATACAGGTAAAGTTTTCAGTACAACTCTAGGAACATAATAAATGCTGAAAATGAGAGATATTAATTACAGTGGTAGTTTTAACATATATCCACAGTTTTACGAAATAATTTAATTTCCCTCACCCCCTGCTTTGAGTGTAGGCTGAACTCCCTTCTCACAAGCAGAGAATGGAAAGGGAAAAGCAGTGACTTTACAGTGGGACACCACCCTAACTACGTGATCAGGATTAACCTCCCTAGTAAGAAGTCTAGTTGGTACCATGACCTGCTGTTAAAATACCAAGAGAAGGGCACTTCACCCGTGGTGTTTTTCTCAAAAATTCATACTTTTAAGTGAATCATGACACAACAGAAAACCCATTCCAGAATGATTTGGAACATTCTATAAAATACCTGACCATACTCTTCAAAGTATAAAGGTTATGAAAGAAGAGATACTGATAAATTGCCACTGATTAGAGGAGACTAAGGAGAAATACCAATCAAATACCTAGATTGGATCCTGAAACAGAAAAAGACAATAGTGGGACAATTGGTAAAATCTAAATAAAGTCTGTAGTTTAGTTAATGGTATTGTGCTAAATTGAATTATTAATTTTGATGTTTGCCATGATTATATAATATGTTAACATTACAAAAATCTCAGTGAAGGGAATCTGGTAATTTCCTGCACTATCTTTGCTACTTTTCTGTAAAATATAAAATTATTTACAAAAAATTTTTTAAAAGTAAAACACAAAGCAAAAGAAAACTGCTGTGTGATTCTAACAGGCAGACAGGGTTGAGATTCACTGCATTAAGATTACATCTAAATAATTAGGTTTAAACAAGGCAAGTGGACTTAACAAACATTTTTTTATTTAAAAAAAGATAAGTATTTTTATAATTACCACCATTTTCATCACCATCATCATTTTCACCATTATTTACATTATAATATTGTTATAATATTATAAACGCTATCTAATATAGACCATCCTTAATGAATTATCACATATACTCCCTGTTTGATGTTTGTAAATGGCTTAGAGCACTGCCCAGCACATATTAAGTATTGATCTACATATTTTAACTACTGACAATTTCCGTAAGAAGTTTTCATAAATGTCATAAGAGTAGCTGTGGGATTTATTTATATATGTATACTACTCTTGCTATTATATTAAAATAAATCCTGCCATGAATAATGATTTTTTAAAAATATCCTGATACTTCTAGAGTGGAACCTGAAAGAAAATATTCATGAGAGGATGTACTGCTGGGACTTTTATTCTTTATTCCCCATTCCTCTGATCACAGCCCACCTTCTTGAGCTCCAGAAGCCATTCGCAAAGAACACAGAGGTCCCAAGCTATAGAAGAGATTGGGTAAGACAAAGAAGATTCTTCAAGACAAAGAAGAATTTATCTTCTTGGTTTGTAGAACCACTAATTCTACCAAGCTTCCAGTCTCCTTGGAAAGGTTTAAAACTACTTCCTGTTTTGTGTGTTACACAGGTATTCCATTAATATGACAGACTCTATTCTGTTTTATAATTATTCTGTACAAATCATCTCTATTCAGAAACTAGAAAGCAAAGAGAGACCTTATGTTGCACTAACCTATTAAGTCCACTCAATAATCTTGCTTTGGGTGATATGATAAAAGCAGGATTAAGGAGGTTTAACTGAGCTTGCCACTTGGTATGCTGGATTAGACATCACAGTCCAATATGAAAGCTATAAAGCATAACTAATATTTTCCTTTTAAGGGAAGCAACCGGAATTGTACTAAGGGTGCTGATATGAATATCAAGAAAACCCAGACACAATCTCTGATTCAACATCTCAATTGTCAACACAGTGATTATTTTAACTGAAATAATATAAACAGATAAAATTATAAACAGATGAACTTAATCGCATCACTGACAGAAGTGTATTTTAGTAGAAATGAAATACAGGAGTCACAGTATAAGCGGTGGAAGAAAATGAATTGATATTTTACTGAGAGAGATGCTTTTACTAATACATGATAAATGTAGGTGCAATATTCATTTATACATGAGAGAACAGCATTCCCCTGACTTCCCTTAAGGGAGAGTCTGCTGTATTTCCATGAGTAAGCTCAATCAAGTAGTCAGAGATCAGAAAGTAGAGCTGTCTTTCTAAGAAAGAGCTCAAACAGGTACTTAAATAAAAGACTGTGTTCTTTCTAGTCTCATGATTCAAATATTTGTTTTCCACTTGACTTATTCAAATTGATAATCATAGTTAATAGAGTTATATATAATAGTGCCTGTCACATGTCTTTTGTTTTCTATTTGATGTTTGGAATCTTCTCAAATAGATATTAATTATAATTTTCAAGATGATGTCATATTCAATTAACACTGTTATGGAATGGTGGTTCTCACTTAATGTAAAAGAACATACTTCATGAAACAACAAGGAGAAGGCTGAACTTTGTGTCCTGTGTAAATGGTATCAATGGTTCTGTCAACTTAGCTGTTTATGAGGAAGACTTTATCTAGCCATTCAACAGGTATTTATTGGGAACTAACTAATTGCTGCACTCTCCTGTAAAAGATGCAACTTCAATTAGGCCACAATATGTCTTTGAAAGGAGCTACAGAAATTGTTGAAAATGTGCTTTCAAAAATCAAAATGGAACCTCTACAAACCATATCTCTACTACCTTAAAATCATAAATGCATTGATCATCTCCGTGTGCTGGTAATCCAGTTCCTCAGTGATGACGGATTTACAGACTTTATAGATTTATAGAGTTACAGACTTGGGGTAACTCAAGAGAAATGCAGGGCAGTGCAGCTAAGCTTTGAGATTCTAGCCCAGAAGTAAAGAGAAGATGTTAATCACCTTACACCTTTTTCTTGCTAAAAGCTTATAGTATAAAAATCTTTACATCATAGCCATACACCCTTTCTAGGAACAGAAGCTAGGCAGATGACAATATTTTTCAACATGGATTTCTGGCAAACTGCTACCATGAGAAAGCCAGGAAGCAGAGTTTTTAATGCATTCCATGTCAATTGAACCTTGTTATTCTTTTGCAGGGAAGTTAATTTTACCCCACTGTTATGTAAACCTATCTTTAAAATACTTTCTTGGGCCGGTATATAACTCTTTTTGTAGCTCAAATTACAAATGAATCTAAGCTTATTATTGATAATTTAGGGAAGGAAATAATGTGTTTTGTAATTAGTGGGCTCTAGGCCACAACAGTAAATCAAAAATATCCTTGTTGTTGTTTTATTACTGACCTATCTAAAGTTATACTCCAAAGAAAAATGGTTCTTAATCAGAGAAAACATAGTATGCAACAAGCCTGATGCCAGTGTTTGCCAGGCTCTTCTTTTATGGGGGTGGGTAGATAGGAAAGTCATAGGTAAGGTCAGCATTCTTTAAATTAGATGTTTTAGGCAAGAGAATACCATCATCTAGGTCTCTTTGAACTTATACTTTGGGCTGAAGTAGCACAATAAATACTAAGTATAATTCCCCTTTCTCTTTCTCAGCTAATATGATTCTTTTTCTCTGACTTGTACCTTGCATATACATTGTTACTTCATAAAGGAAGAGTCCCACTGATTTATGAAAAAAATTTAAATTTAATTTAATTACTTTTTTATACAGCAGGTTATTAGTTATCTACTTTATACATATTCATGTACCTATGTCAATCCCAATCTCCCAATTCATCCCACCACCACCACCCTCTCCCAATTTATGAAAATCATTTTTAAACAACACAGGGTCTCAGTATCAGAGACTTAATAGACAGAAACATTATAAATATAGACATAAAAGAATTGAAAAAAGAAATGATAAACATCTAACCAAAATGCCAGTGTTTTCACTAAAACAAGTAACTCAACAAAACAAGAATTTAACTTATTCGACATGAAAAAAGTCAAGAATATGAATTCTACATAGAAATTATTCCTAATTTTTCCTCCCTTCTAGATCTGTAACTAAGATCTACTTCTTAAAAGTACTATGACAAACCTGACTTTGAACCATAGGAAACAAATGACTGCAAAGAGTTGTGCTAATTAGCGAAATTCAAAAGGTACAATTCTGTGGTTGGTTCTCCAATTATTTAGTTTTCTTTCTATTCTAATCTTCAGTCTATTTCATCATTCATCAAATCAGCAAATAGCATAATTAATAAGCAAAATAAGCCCTGGCAGGCTATTGCTATAAAATACAAAGCAAAAGTGACAGGAAACATGCTAATAATGAGGCTACATCAAGGTTTAATGGTGGCCTGCAACATAATGTTGTTATTTAATCATTTTTAGTTGCATTCAATATTCCCATTACACACAGGCCATAATGACCTATCTAGGTGTTGCATAGTGGCCAAATGAATCATATATGAAAAACCCAGGAAGACCATGTTATCAGGGTTAAGCTGGAGATGAGAACACTTGTGTAGGAAGTCATCCTTCTTGGGAGCGCAGAAGAGCATTAATCCATTACACCAGAATGTACATAAATGACCTCCTCTGTGCAAATTTAGAGTCTCTTGCAGAATAACCACGGGATTATGTCATGCTTGCACATAGGAAACAAGGCTATGAGCTTCTCAAGCACTATGACCAAGATCTATGTAACTGGTTTACAGCCTACAGCGCAGTGTGTATCATAAGCTATGGATTAGCAAATGTGAAATCAATCTACATACTAATAAGGGAAAGAAAGTGATTCAAAAGTAGGAAATTGGAGTGGGGGAAAGAATAGGAGATAAATGATAGGGAGCAATTACCTGATTTTTAGATGGAGAGGTAACTGGCACCTAAGAGCTCTAGATTCGAAAGGGAAGGACGTAGGAAGGCGAAGTAGACTTCAGGCCTTTCATATAAAGATCTAGCTCCTAGCAAGCTTATTTCTAATTGTCCAACTGCAGGGAAATAAATTATTATTAAAATTTAAGCATCAAATGGAATTTATGTCTATGTGACCAGATGAGATATTTCAAGACAGAATGCAGGAACAAAGCTGCTGTCACTAGTTATCAATTCATGTCATAATAATAATGTAAAGGGTTTGGCATTCAGCCACCATCAGAGTTGTGTGTTCTTTAAGGTGTCTTCTTTTATCCGTGAATAATGCAGAAATGTTACCGATTTTTTTTTTTTTTAATTCTTAGTAGATGACTTATATTTACAAGATGGCTTGTCAGTGTTGTAATGACCTGGGGTTGTGCAGTGTAACAGAGCTGAGGTAGGCTCTGTTAACCAACTTCACAGCTGAGGACAAAACAGATGAGATCATTCTGTGAGCAGTGTCTTCTGTAAATGTGAGACCCAAGATCCCGCTTTGTTCAGCAAAAAGACGTCCCTGGCTAACACTAAGGAAGTTTCATGGGGCATTTTGGTTAAATTTCTGAAAAACATCCAGAGAGCCACAATTCAAGGTTTCAGAAATTCATGAGTCTGAGACCTGTGAACACAGCATCATGTTTCACCAATAATGGAATTCAAAATGTCCACTGCATATAAAGAAGTGTCTGTGTCTCTAACAGCAGGGTAGCTGAAAGTATCCATAAGCCAATTAGTCTCCCTGCATTTTAGATTTGCTCTGCATTGCTATTTCAACAGCTCATTACTACGTTAATGAATACAGCTTCAGAGGCAGGCATTTCTACAATCGGTGATGGTTCGACCTCTCCAAAAGTGAGCACCTAATTACTCCTTCATGTGGAGCACTGATTTAAAGGTTACTGCTCTTTCTCTAAGCAGGATGTAAAACTTCTTATTGACTCACCTGGATTTAGAATAACAATAGGGGTTGTCAGTGCTTAATGACTAGATTCTTTTGTTGTCAAAATATGTCTGTAATTTTAAGTTCTAACTGATCTCTCTACAGGAATATTTTATATGCACAGAATCTAATATTTGGTCATTTGGCCTCAGAAGCTAAAATGTAATATTTCAGAGTGTCTGATGCACACCAGGCATAAAATAAACATTTTTCAATAAAATGATAAAAGCTAAGTTAAAGACAGAAAAAATCAAGCAATAAAAATAAGTAATTGTGTATATTATGTGATTTAAAATATCAGAGGTATCTATAAAAACAATGAAAAATTTAACAGATGATTCAAGTAATAAATAGCTTTGATATTTCTGTTATTCAGATTTTTCAAACTTAAACATTGCTTTCATATATATTTTTTGTTGTTTCTTTTTCTTTTGTTCATTTCATTTTGAATTTTGTTGTTCTTTAGTCTTGGCTACATTTGGCTCTAAACACAAGCCTAGGACAATGTAAATAGTTTTTTTCTGACATTGTTCATAGAAATAATACAGAATTCAGTGTAGTAAACTATCTGTCAAGATCAAATACAATGTTCTTCTAAGAAATGCTGTGTAATAAACTCTTTCCACAATCATGAAATTATCTCAAAGCAGTATATGTACTCCCATGTTCACTGCAGCATTATTCACAATAGCCAAGATATAAAGATATAGAAACAACCCAAGTGTCCTCCCGCAGATGAATGAAGATATGATTTTATATATATACATATATATATATAGAGAGAGTGCAATCCTAAAATATTATTCAGCCTTGAGAAATGAGAAAATCCTGCCATTTGCAACAATATGGATGAACACAGAGGACATTTTGCTAAGTGAAATAAGCCAGACAGAGAAAGATAAATACTGTATGATCTCATTTATATGTGTGATCTTAAAAAAAAAACCCACCTCATAGATGCAGAGAGTAGAATGGTGGTTATCAGGAGCTGGGGTTGCAGGGGGTGGGGGCAGGGAGGGTGGGATGGGTGATGCTGGTCAAACTTGAAGTCATGTAAGGTGAATAAGTCTGGAGATCTCATAGACAGGCATGATAAGTGTGTGAGTTATCAACACACTCATAAAACTGTGTTGAGTACTGGGAATATGCTAAGAGAGTAGATTTCAGATGCATTCATCACAAAAAGAAATGGTAACCATGTCAGAAGATGATCTGTTAGTCAGCTTGACAGTGATCACTTCACTATCTATGTATATCATATCATCATCTTTTATGCCTTAAACATATATATTTTTTTAATTTAAAGTATATATTTAAAAAGATTACTAGAGTACTTGACAATTTGGGCTATGTTTTTCAAGGAATTTGTTGATTTTATGGAAGTTGCCAATTTATCATTATAAAAGTATTTGAGAAAGGTAATGAACACAGCTAAAATGCTATCATCAAATGAAATTTAATTTTTTCATTAATCAGAATTATCGAAATCATTAATAACCTGAAAGTGCTTTCTAAATCAATATTCGATCTTCTTAACTTGATATTCTGGTGTTTCAAATGATCAGTGCACAAGAGGACACTTTTGCTGACCCTTGGTTTACCCCAAAGCCATAGGCTTTAAAGAAATTGAGTCAGATTGCAGATTCCGAGTCAGTGGCCTTGAAACAGCTATAGCTACGCTTATCACCTGACACATCCATCAGGCACTACATGTGATTGATTGCACTGTTTCTGAGGTTTTGGAACTGATCACCAGAGTGAAGGACTTTTCTGTCTGCATTAAAGTACAAAGTCATTTTAAAGACCAATTTTAGGAAGGTGAGCGATAACTGTCATCAACAAGGCAAATTTCCAAACCACTTGAAAAGTGGCTCAGGAGCCTCAAGTATGAGAAGAAGAACAGCCTTCAGGTGACTGCCTGGCACCTTTTCTTTCTTGGGAGCTCATGGTGCACTTATTAATATACTTGAAATTAAAGTCTCTGTTGACAATGACAGCTTTTCTTCCTTGTGATTTCGTCCGATATTTTGTTTCCCAGTGGAAGTACTGCATAGTTCCTTGAGTAAGGAAGCTTTAATAAAGCCTCGAGTTTTGCACTGCTGTACAGGATTTAATAAGGTTTTTCTTCTTTTATTGTCTGTGTTCAAAAGTCAGATCTCTTTACATTTATTCAGTTCAAACAAGGAGGTTTGCACAGTTGATGTAACCTGACACAAAGCGCTCAGATTTGCAGAGCCCTCTCAGAAAAAGCAACTGCATGGATGAAGAGAGTAGCATGCAGCCCCACGCTTCCAGACCCTTCTACAAGAGCCACCTGTAAATAAACATTGTTGCTTTTACTTTTCTCTTTGCCTTGATACTTGCTTCTTTCCTATTCTCAATTACCTTGCTCTCCTTGTTTTTCTATTTCTATTCATATTCATCCATTTTGGAATTCACTTATATATCTAATCCTTTTGCTCACCAAACCAAAACAGTATACCTAATCTTAATGCTTCAGGTTTTATGCAGTTTTATGGCGTTTACAGAAACGAAGCAATCATTACAACATAGAAACATTTTTTAAGAAGAGTAAAGGAAATAGCTTCTCCCCACTGAACCATTAAGTGTCAGAATATACAATCAGTTAAATAAAGTGGAATGACAGTTGATCTATTAGTCAAACAAACATGGTCTTGGATCCTAGGTTTCATCACTCATTTTGGCATCACAAAGCAACTTAGTTGGTCTATTTGCCTAATTCTCAGTTCCTCCTCCTTAAAGTGTGGAAATAAAGCCAACTAAATATAGTTGTAAAGATTAAATGATATAATATATGCACAATATCTGGTAAGGAGATTGGAACATAGTAGGTGCTCAGTGATTCCTTCGATTTTAATTGCTCCTGTAAGTGTTTGAACAAAGGAAATTTTGTTCTGATTGGTTCCTTAACACCAAGTCAATCTATTCCACAGCCCCCCACTTTTAGTATACCATCATAAAAACATTTTAAATAGGTAAAATTAGCTGTAAATTACAGTAAATGTTGTGTCAGAATCATTTTTATATCTTGGATAGTCTATTTTATACAAGCTGGGGTAGGTACCTATGAAGATTCTCTCTCTCTCTCCTCTCTCATGCACATACACACACACACACACACACACACAAACACAAACACACACACATGCACACACACTCCTTAAAATCAAATGAGATGCACATATAAAGAGAAATGGATGTGCACTTATTCAGAGGCTATCGTAATGTGATATTTAATTTATGGCCTTATTTGATGTAAACTCTACAAAGAAACAATCAACGGAGAAAATATACATGTACAAAATGAAAACTGATAAACATAACTATGTGAACTCAAAAACTGGGTTTCACAATTCCCCAATTTTAGTAGTTTAAATACAGCTTTGGACAACTTTTTAGTGATCAATACCAGTTTGTATGTTGAAACAGTCAGAAGTTCCTGATATAGTCAGAATCTGTAAAGTGATTCAATAATCATGTTTCAGATTAATAAACAAATGGGTAGTATTGTTTTAATTCTCTAGTGAGATATTCACCAAAATGATTTGATATTCTGTATATACCACAGTCAACATTTCAAGTGAAAAATTTCTTTCTTATATTTATACCAAAAAGAAACATATAAATAAAACTACTGCAGAATAACTCCACTTTACGTTACATTATGAAATCAAGGTCATAAATATAGAATTGTGCATTCTGAAAGACTGACTTTAAATGGACTATTTCCTTTATTGGTATTAATTGCAAACTTGCCCACATATATAGCTAAAAAAATTACCATATATCTTGCAAAGTCCATTTGAAAACTATAATGAGAGGAATGTTTGTACAGCTGTACCTGAATCAGACCACTTCTACTATTAACAATCTAGCTGCATCTCCCTGGTTTTTTCCATCTGAACTGAAAGTTGCAGAGAGGGATAATCTAATTCAAAGAGCTCAAAGGAGACTAAAGTATTCATTGAGGTTGTTCATTTATTTCTGACAGGATTCAAATGTAGTTCCAGAAGTTTGAAAAGATACTCTAATCATGTATGAAAACCAGTCGAGAAAAAAAATCACCATGCTTTGCATGTCATTATGCATTCTGAAAAAATTTTGTTTCAGATATGGGAATATCAAAATCAGCACAAATAAACCAGTAAATTCACAAAAATAGACCATAATGATTTTCCTTCATGTGTAATGTATGTTGCTCCCAAAAAATTATAGAAAATAATAATTTAATATTATGCGCTAAAGAAAAACAATTACACCCATTAAAACACCTGAAGCTCGCTTCAGTAAAACACACTGCACTGGAAGTCAGGGTATTGGATTCCAATTCTGAATTTGCCAAAAATTCTTTGAAAATGAATAAACTAGAGGAAGCCACTCAATGTTTTAAGACTTCACTTTTTGTTCTATAATAGGGGGTTGTGTGAAATGCTTACTTAGAGTACTTTTCAATCTTGTAATGATTAAAATTACTAAGTTATAAAGTCTAGTAATTCAGTAATGAGATGATGGAAAGGTTTTCTACACTTTGAGCAAACCTAGCATGCAAAATTCAAAATTTTACTTAGAAGTTCTTGAATATAAATTTAGTATTTTCTTACGTTTTGATTTATTTCTTATGTATGTATGTATGTATGTACTTACTTTTTAAAATATAGAGTCATTTTGCTCCATCATTCTCATAGCTACTAGAAAAGTAAAAATCAGGATATTCTGCCATCAGTTAGATGGAATTTACATTACGCTCCTCTTATCTTGGTCCTAGGAGTCCAACTGTTCCCTGTGAAATTCCCAGTATATTATAAAAACCTACCAGAACAGTATTCACATAAACCTGATTTTGAAGCCCATGTTATTTCCATGTACTGCAAAGCTTCCAATTAAAAATGCTTCTTTCCAAATTCAACTGGACTTTCATTTCTATCTAGAAATTCTTAGAATGTCAACTTGATTTCATTCCATCTTGCCTTTTTAGTAGCTGGTTTCATCAGCCATTTTCATGCATGTTTGTTCTTTTAACATTTCTATTTAGCAAATAAAATTTATTAGAAAAATTCATATTATTTCTCATTGCCTACTCTGTCTTTTTAAAGGCAATAATGATTTTAAAATATTATCCCATTAAGCCCAAAAAACCTCCCCAGGAGTGGTCTCTGCTTGATAAAATTCCTTCTTTTCCCAGAATCCTAATTGCTTAATCTCTAACCATCTAGGTACATACTCTGTTGTTCTAATATGTCTCTTAAAATACTACTGACTTCTAAATGCTCAAATGACTGATATTTTCTTCAGGTCTCATTTTCTTGACTGTTCTACAAAAACTGTCTGGTGAGCATGCCTTCCTTAAGTGCTCTCCTCTCTTGCTTTCACAGCATAGCACTGCTATAACATATATGAATCTCTTCCACAACTTACAGAACAGATATAGAAAAAATTCTCTCATTTCTCCAAGTCATTGCTTAATTCTCATTTGTGTGTAATTGAGAGTCTCTCTCCGAAGTCCTGCTGTCCTCCCCAAAGATTTCTCCTGCACCCTAGGAGTTTGGGTATAGTGTTGCTTTCAAACGTCAGCCATCATGCTGCAGGCTCGGTGCTCGTTCTATCCTAATCCTTTTACTGCCAGTTTGAGCCTCCTTAGAACACCCACACTGCTCATCCATCGTTCCCAAAGTACAAACAAAGCTGAGTCTGGGGGAAGCCCATCAAACTCTAGGTCCTTAGATCAAATTTAAATCTGGATCCCCTTATGGTGGGCTTCCTTGGAAAACACAAGATCCCTTTTTTTTTCTAGCTGTCCTCTGTCAGAAACATACCAAGCTCTAAATTATTGAATCACAAAAGGAAAGGGGCAACCTCAGTCCTATATCCTGGAGGCTCCTTGGCTTCTGTGCAGATTTCAGCCTCTCCTTCCTTCACCTATTTGCCCCAAGGGATGTTGGTATGAGGAAGGGAAAGCTTTGTTAGACCAGCAAAGATCCAGTGTCATGACTGATTGCTGAATTTGGATTTGCTAAACTAAAAGGAGCCAAACCCTGAGAGCTTACTTGGGTTTTCTGGATTTAGTCCTACTTCCAATCACTAAGCAGAAGAAAGTGTCTCCTCATCCCACTCAACTAGTTATGTTCTCCTTAGTCCAATCTGATGCTCTAAGGTGACATTCTGTATTATCCCAGACCTAAAAGAAGTTGGTGAGAAAGGAGCGGGGGTGGGGGAGGGGGGGCAGGGAGGGGGGAATAGATAGATATTATAGATGATAAATAGATAGATAGATAGGGACATAGATACACAGACATAAATGTATAAATACAGATATAGATATACATCCTTAACTAGTACTGTGCTACATGATTATGGCTCTCCATATTCTATCTATTTTTGGATACCCCACTTACTAAATGTAAGTATTTTCCAATATTCTATTCTTTGTGCATTTTTTTGTTTATCCTAAACAAACAGACAATCCCATCCACATCTACACAAAAGACTCCGAAATATATGTTTCTAAATTCTGTCTGGCTCTTGAGTCTCATCTCTCCATTTTCTTCCTGGAAAATCAGAATCAGACTTTCCAGTACCACTAACTCAATGTATTCTAAAACTAACTTACTATATCTTCACTTATCAGAGCATATATAGACAGAATCACCTTAAAGGGACAAAGTAAATGAATAAGTTCACAAATCAACAAGACTAGAAAGTTATCTAATCAAATAGATTAACTAAAGTAGCTAATCACAGAATGCTCCATTGAAAGGGAGGAAAGTTGCTATCCACAAAGGAGAAAGGTTAGTGACTGATAAAAGTTTGGCAATGCAATTAGAACAGTGTCCGCAGGGAAGTACCCCATGGACCAAGGACGTAACTTGTATGGTGTTAATGACGGGCATATCCTTTTAAGGGTGATGACAACATTAGGTTACTTTAGTGCAAGGACGTTACACATTTGAAACGTACATCTTCTTACCTTGTTGTGTTTTGTTTTCATGTTCACCAACCAGTCTCCTAATTATAACTTATTTTCCCATGCTGTGTTCCTATGGGGGAGAAAACACTACTCAGAAGATTGTATTTGGTTTCTCTGGCAGTTATACTTCTCATTCTTAATTAAATTGCTGACATTCTGATTTCATAGCTCAGTTTTAGGAGATTGGTTAATGCAAATCTATTACTAAAAGATGGTTCCAATTTCTGCTTAATGATGAAATTCAGTTCCTAAGCATCAAGATTGAGTGCCAACACGAACCATGGGAAATTCACTAAGAGCATTTTTAAAATGAATTCTGTGGAATATCAGGTGAAAACAAAGGTTTAAAAAGTACTATGCCTACTACTATAGACAATGTCTACTTTCAAATATCCCAATGTACATTAGCCTATTTTGAAAAAGAAAAGTCTTGCTAAAGACACATAACATTATTTAAGCCACTGTTTCCCAAACTTATGCTTACTGAAGATGCTTTATTTCTCTTGCAGCCTCTGGTTTTTAAGGTAATTACACCCTGTGAGTCCAAGAGAGATAGCCAGCTGTCAGACTTAAAAGGCACATGCCTTGTTCCTTTGACACATATACAAACCTGTGCAATAACAACCTGATCTCATATCACTCTGTTCTTACTTAATTGCTTTGTAGCATTTAGCATATCCAACTGTTTATCGACTGTTTCATATATGTCTCATTTCCTCATTTAGAGAATAAAATCATTATGATCAAGGATTAGATTAAACATTTCTTATAGAATTTATAGCTTCTGGAAACCGACTAAGCGCATTTGTTCTCCACAAAGAACACTACTTTTTAATGGTAAACTATAGTCATTATACTTACAGTAAGCATTTACACACACCATGCTAATGGTGTAGTTCAGGAAGAAATATGTAGAATTATCAATATCAAATTATGGATTCAACATTGTTAGCATACACTAATATCAGTTATCAACGCATAATCCTACCTCCTTAAATTTTCTTTCTCTCAAATGCAAAGAAATCATTTTATGAAACATTGTTTCACTCTCTAGTGACTAAAAAAGTGGAGGAATTTCACTTACATATACTTTAAACTATTGTTGATACTTTCACCCCAACACAGTTTCCAAAGCACGTTCCTCAATATCTAGAATCCAAATTACATCATAATATGGATGCAAATGAAAAACACAGAAAGCCATAGTAGACCAGAAAATTCATCTTGTTCCTCTAAAGTTTAAAATTTTAGGAAAAGATAAATCATTAATTCTTTTTTTTTAAGATTTTTTTTTTTATGTAAACCATTAAAAAAAATCTTTATTGAATTTGTTACAACGTTGCTTCCGCTTTATGTTTTGTTTTTTTGGCCATGAGGCATGTGGGATCTTATCTCTCCAACCAGGGATCAACCCGCACTCCTGCACTGGAAGGCGAAGTCTCAACCACTGGACTGCCAGGGAAGTCCCTAAATCATTAAATTCTTGAATTAGTTGCTTAGTGATTCTCAGTGCTCTGGCATGAATTATACTTGTAACAACTGAATTATGGTTTTCTCTAAATTAGTGAAGGAGATTATAGAGCTTTTCATGTCTAGGTCATGCGATGGGGCAGGGGAGAGTATCAAAAAATTGAGAAAAATGTATTCCTAGTTTGAACATAATAACATGAAAAAAGAAACTACAAACACAATGTCTACTTTTTCCTTAATTCTTTAAAATGTAAATATAGCTCAGGCTAATAGTGGGCAAGTCAGTACAAAATGTACAGGAATGATTAGCAAGTTCTGTTTTATAGGCAATGCCTGATAATTCCTTTGAAATCTAATTATGTAAAATTTTAATTTGAAAATGATTATAAAGATTGGGGATCCCTTTAGCTTTGAGATGTTATTAATCTTGAAGATATACTTATCAGGTGGAGTTAAATTTTGCCTGGCCCTCAGTGGTTCCATCTGTTGGTAACTTTTATTAAATACCGGCTGTGGGTGGCAATTACTTAGAACTTGGCTAAAATAAAAAATAAGATATGCATGATCCTATTATATAGTTTGTGACTTATGCAGATCATTTACCTCCATTCAGCTGCTACCAAAATGAACAGAAGCACAGAGGAATAAAAGAGGTATTCAAGTCATATATTCGGCAAAGAGGATGTTTGAAAAAGTGTTTTAAGCTAACAATTAAAATTGGCATCTACATTTTCTGCCCCCTGACACTTTTTAAATAGAGGGATATAGACCCGATAAACAGATTATATAATACACAGATAGGTAACTCAGGTTAGGGTAAATGGTATCAGAGAAAATTTTTTCATAATAAAACAAAAATCTTCTAATTGTAAAATTCAAAACTTTACAATCTAAGAAAACTGACACAGTAATAAGAAGACATAGAACAGTTACAGAGACAACACAGCCACAGGGGTAGATCTACATTCTCAAATACTACATGATTGTGTTCATCATATAAGTGAAGAAAAGTGAAGCAAAAAAGAACACTGTGCTCAAGGCCACAGCAAAGAGCAAAAATAGGAAGCTGAACATGGAACGTGATGAAAAGAGGTTGTGGCTATTCAAAATGGTGTTTTGTGTTTCAAAACAATTCAGACAAACTAGGGTGAATTTAGCTAATCCTATTTACAGAATTTAACACATATTGCTAAATTTGATTCTACTTTTAAAGAAGAACTCAGAGAGAATGAGAAATAATTTAGGAGATGGTTTCGAAATGTGCATTTGAATGTGAGCGTGCAAATTTTTGCTTGTGAAAGGAACCTGTTTTGAAATCTAAGATTTCACTCAGTGTTCTTAAACTATTCAGATGGTTATTCTATTTAAATCATTGTTAATGTTACTGATATTTTTTCATCAGTGTGGTAAAACAGAAGTATTATTACAAGTTTGTCATTTGGAAACCTTTGCCCCAATATATCAATGAAACAGGAATTAGAGGGTTTGTTTGTAGTATATCTTATTCCAGATACTTATTTTTACCCTTCAGAACCAGAAAAACTCTTTTTTTTCTTTCAGTAACCATGAAATACTTAAAGAACCAGCATTATCTTTTCTCATATCTGACTTCGATTGCTCACTGCTCAATCATTTTTTAAAACAACTGAAATAGACATTGCATATTACTTTAAATAAATCAATGTGTGTGTGTATTTGTATTTATTGGGCATTCAACAGAAATTTATGGAATCAATGAGGCTAATCTACAATCATTTTAGAAATAATAAACTGGATATTTCTTTTCTGGTCTTAGTTTTCTCTCCACGTTTGAAAAATTAAACTTACTTTCCTCAGTGGAATTAGTTTTCTGAGAATTATATTCTTTTGAGAATTACTATGACTCAGACAAATCTAGCTAACATTCATATTGGCAAACTAGGAACTATATTATTAAGGTAAAGCTTTTTTACATAATGTCCTATTTGTGTTAAAGAGGTGGAATATCTAAGATGTTGAAAACAAACTTCCAAGTATTGATTGCTCTCCTTTATACATTTTTTATTAAGATATAATTGAATATAAATTATATTAATTTCAGTTGTTCAACATAATATTTGTATACATTGTGAAATGATCACAATAAGTGTAGGTAACATCTGTCACTATACATACAGATGTTTTTTCTTATGATGAGAACTTTTAAACAACTTTCAAATATACAGAAGAGTATTATTAACTATAGTCACATGCTGCACATTACACCTTTTAATAATTAGCCTTGAGTAGTTTAAGTAGTTTAGAGTTGTTTCTGTTAAAGTTTTACTGACAGTTCAAATCCTAAGAGGAAACTTAAAACCAGTATCTACACCACAGAAGCTTATTAGCATGATATTAGGTAAGAGGGAACTAGAAATGGAGTTACAATTCCAAATATAATGTAATTTATATTAAGAGTAGTGCTTTTCACCTGTCTTTACTTGGGATACATATGTTTACTATACTTACAAATTACCAAGCTTATTACAAATTGGTTGAATATTGCTAAATATTGATTTGATCTAATTTTCATCATCCAGATTTGAATTTTTAAGATTCCCAGAAGTTCACTGTAAGATACACACACAGAAACGTCTAAGATTTTTGTGAATTATAAATACAATATATATATATTTGAAATTAACATATAATTGTATACTTTTAAGATTATTCATTTTAAATGGAAGATTTCCCTACTATTTGTTTCTCTTCAAATCTGCATTAAGTGGTTTATAACGGCCTCTTCAAATCAGTTGTTTGACTATCTTTCATTCAATTACCCACCCGCTTTTGAATTAACCCCATGAACTATATTACTTTCTCCAATATTTTTACTTAATGGAGACTTGGGGAAAATTTCATGTGCAAATGTATAATACATTTTGGAGTAAATTGCCATTTGTTTATTCAAGCTATTTTTGTTTCCTTTTGGCTTTGATTGAATCTTCATGGGGTATATGAAGCAACAGGCTTCATATCCCCCACTATTGTCAGTAAGTATGTAGTATCTGTCCAGAATGTAATTTCACTAGGCTAAGTCCAAGAGCAAGAGGAAACACTGCAATATTCTTTATGAGTATAGGATGGTGGCACAAATATACTCGATGTAAGATATAATTCATTATTTCACATACTTCTTAGTGTTTATATACCCCAAGCCCTGGTGGAAAAACCTAAAAACCTGAAGCATGTATTGTAACAATTCTTGCTTATGGCGCTAAAGAGTTGCAGCTTTTAGGCTGCAGTAAGTAAAATTTAAAATATAATAGATTCTTCTAAATGTGAAAATTTTAAAATAGGTAAGGAAAATTTTAGTACTATTTTCATTTTTAATAAAACTTAAAAGTTACACTTGGAATACTTTTAAGTTATAGCATCAAAAATGCAGGCACTTTTTCTACTTATGATTCTGGACAATAGGATAAAAATAGCTGACAATATTATATAAAAGAATATTGATGATACAGCAATA